>NC_057862.1:71673609-72396109 GCF_019393635.1 Dromiciops gliroides
TTTCTATGAATTTCCATTTTTTTTAAAAAAATTTGCATTAAAATTTCATTGAAATGAAATGATTCTAAGCTCTTAAAGTGTCTTTTATACAACTTAGTGTCTTCTGTGTCTTTTTCCTCCTTCTCAACATTATAAGGGGAGATGTAAGAAAGGTGAGGTCCTGGGGGAATTGCCTTAGGTAAGAAATTTAGAGCGTGATGCTGGCAATATTTGAAGACGTTATTCCCACACTCTTGCTCTTTCTCTGCCTGGCCCCAACACCCTCAGTAGGAATGGGGACACTTTTCTGTGCCTCATTTCCTCTCCTGGCACCAAACCCGTGGTATCTCTTTTAGTAATGGCCCTAAAATATACCATTGTCTTGCAGGGTATGGGATGGGCTTGTTTCCATAACAGCTGCTTGCCTTAGGCACAAAACTACTGGTAATGTCTTTGCCTGCAGTGCTTAGTAAGTTTTTATTCAGTAAATTAATGAAATCATTCTCACCGTATGAATTTAATTAGGGAAAAACTCTTAGCTGTGGGTTTGGCTTGTGGATTTGTTTTTAAACCTAAGGTATCTTAAGGATCTAGACTGGTCTGTGGTTTTTTACCTTGTGTCGTTGAAGTTGACATGGTTCTATTGCTTACTCCTGACATATACTTTCTTAGATCTCTGTGGTTAGCAAAATGGTCTTCAAAAACATATATTTCTTCCTTCTGAAAATAATAAGAGGATCTCTTTGGGTGCTGGTGTGTTCTTTCCTTATCCTTATCAGTATAGTTATTTTTGTTGTTGATGGTGGTGTTGCTATTTTAATACTAGAACCTAAAAGGGCCTAATTAGAGTTGGGGAGGGGAGCACCAAGTATTTTTTTCCAATCCTTCAAAAGGTATTATTTTTATTTTACGTTGCCTTTTAAAAATTTCATTGTAGCAAGGAGCTTAGGACAGAGTAATAATTTCTATGAAACTTTGGATCTAAGAACATTGTCTAGGAGATTGGGAGGTTAAGACTCTTCAGGGTCACACAGTATGTATAAGAGATGGGCCTTGCACCATGTATGTCTAAGAGATGAGTCAACTCATTAAATGGACTAACTTTTCCAACTTAAGGTTTGGGGGATTTGCTAGATGCTTGTAGTATTAATGATGGGGGGAGGTGAAACAATAAAAACACAGTAAAGAAACTGAGCTCTGTTTGGGTGATCTTTTCTTGTTGGCTCCAGTTATCCAGAGGGGTTTGGATTAGAACCCAAACCTAGAGTGAGTCCCTATCACCAAGTCTTCCTTTCCTCACCTGAAGACATGAGAGAACCAGGAGAGGAAGGCCTTCCAAGTCTGAGTGATGGTAATGTATCTTACTTGCTATTTACTTTGGTGGGGGTGACAAAGGGAGGGAGAAGAAGACAGAGCTGACTGACCTGGTTTGTCAGGGGTCCTATAGACAACTCATCTTTCCCTAGAATAAAAGATCAGATTGTTGAGAAGTGTTTGAAAGGACAGAAGAGGGAGGGCCCTGGATATCTATGGCTAAACATGGTTAAACTCTAAGAAAGAAGTACGTAAGTATATTTGGTGCACAGTGAAAAGTGAATAAATGAAACCTTTGCCTTGACACAGTTGAATAGAATTTGTCAAGAGACCTATTTGTCTTAGACCACCTCTGGTTTAATTTTTGTATTATATTTTAATATACTAAATGTCACTTCAAAGGAGTTCTCATAAGATTTCCCCATGTGATGGACCTTAAGGACATAACTCTGAAGTGCAAATGCAGTCTAAACATGGGATCAGAATACAAGGGACCTAAATCATAGGAACTACCTTCACACACTAGCTTGAAGAAGCTTGTTAATCTTACCTCAGTTTTCTAACCTGTATAACAGAGCTGGGAATAGGGAATACATCTTTTATTTGAGATTAAAAATAATAACAAAACTGTATTCATAAGATAATTCTTTGGGGTATATTTATTTCATAAATTAGGAACTGTTAAGAGAAATGAACATTCTATTCACAACATAAAATTAAATAATACATAACATTGTAAAGACCACACTGTTTATATTTTTTCCTTTTACATGTATATTCACTTAGGGTTACAAAAACAATGACCACAACAGCAAAAACCTTCATTCACAATATCAAGGCATTAGATTATATTTTCTTTAACAAAATAAGAGAAAGATTTTCTTTGACCCTGTCTCTCATTCATTACTTTGTATAATCTCATACCTGTGTTCTGTAATTCCCTAGTGTCTTTATAACATCATAAATTTAAGAGACTTGGGAGATCATCTGGTCTAACCTCCTCTTTGGGATACTGACCAAATAGTAGTATTACTGGTTTAAAGGATATGCACAGTTTTTTTGTTTTGTTTTTTTGTTTTTGTTTTTGTTTTTGTTTTATTTAGTGAGGCAATTGGGGTTAAGTGATTTGCCCAAGGTCACACAGCTAGTAAGTGTTAAGTGTCTGAGGTCAGATCTGAACTCAGGTTCTCCTGAATCCAGGGCCGGTGCTCTATCCACTGCACCACCTAGCTGCCCCCATATGCACAGTTTTATAGGCTTTTGGGCTTAGTTCCAAATAGTTCTCCAGAATGGTTGTATCAATTCATAAATTCACCAACAGTATATTAGTGTCCTGATTTTTCCACCATCCCCCCCGCTCCCCCCCCCCCCGCCCCAGCATTTGTCATTTTTCTTTTCAGTCATGTTAGCCAATCTGATAGGTATGAGGTAGTGTCTCAGAGTTCTTTTAATTTGTGTTTCTCTAGTGAATACTGACTTAGACTATATTTTTCATGTAACTATTGATAGCTTTAATTTCTTCTTCTGAAAGTTGCCTGTTCATATCCTTTAACCGTTTATATTTGGAAAATGCTCTTATTTTTAGAAATCTGATTCAGTTTCCTATATATTTGAGAAATAAGGCCTTATCAGAAAAACTCATTATAAACATTTTCCCTAGTTTTCTGTTTTCTTTCTAATTTTGGCTGCATAAGTTTTATTTGTGGAAAAACTTTTAAATTTTATAAAATAAAAGTTATCTCTTTTACTTCCTGTGATCCTCTTTACTTCTTGTTTGGTCATAAATTCTTCCTTATCCATAGGTCTGACAGGTACATTTTTCCATGCTCTCCTAATTTATTTATGCTATCGCCCTTTATGTCTAAATCATTTATCTATTTTGACTTGAAATGTTGGCCTCAGCCTAGTTTCTGCCAAACTGCTTTTCAGTTTTCCTAGCAATTATTTACCCCCAAATCTTGGATCTTTGGGTTTATCAAACATTGGATTATGGTGGTAATTTACTACCATGTATTGCGTGACTAGTATATTTCACTGATCCACCACTCAATATCTTAGCCAGTATCAGATTATTTTGATGATCACTACTTTGTAAAATAGTTTTAAATATGAACTGCTAGATCACTTTCCTTCACATTTTTCACTGATTCCCTTAATGTTGTTGACCTTTTGTTCTTCCAGGTGAATTTTGTTATGATTTTTTTTCTTGCTCTATAAAATGAAATTTTGGGTAGTTTGATTGGTATGGCACTGAATAAACAAACAGGTAGAATTTTCATTTTAATTATATTTGTTCATCCTACCCATGAGTAATGAGTATTTCTCCAATTGTTTAGATCTGTCCTTATTTGTGTGAAATATATAATTTTGTTCATATAATACCTGAGTTTGTCTTAGCATGCAAACTCTGCAGTGTTTGATACTGTCTGCAGTTACTTTTAATTGGAATTTCTCTTTCTATCACTTGCTACTGGGTTTTGTTGGTAGTATATAGAAGTGCTGATGATTTATATAGGTTTATTTTATATCCTGTAACTGCTGAAGTTATTAAATATTTCAACTAGTTTTTTTTAGTGGATTACTTGGGATTTTCTAAGTATGCCATCATGTCATATGCATAGTGATACTTTTGTTTCCTCATTGTCTCTTTTTATTCCTTCAATTTCTTTTTTTGGGGTCTTATTTCTATAGCTAGCCTTTCTAGTATAATATCAAATAATGGTGGTCATAATGAACATCCTTGCTTCACCTCTGATCTTCTCTGAAAGGCTTTAAGTCTATCCCCATTACAGATAATACTAGCTCTTTGTTTTAGATAGATACTACCTATCATGTTGAGAAAGACTCCATTGATTTCTATGCTTTCTACTGTTTTTAGTGGGAATGGGTATTGCATTTTGCCAAAGGCTTTTTCTTCATCTACTGAAATACTCATACAAATTTAGTTCCTTTTTGTCATTTACATGATTACTTATGCTAATAGTTTTCCTAATATTTAACCAGTCCTGCATTCCTGGTATAAATTCCAATTGGTCGTAATGTATAATTATATATAACTATATATGTATATATTTAATATTATATATTCCAATTAGTCATAATGCATAATTTATTGTATATAAATATGTAGTATATATGTGTATATAACACAAATATCATATATTATACATTCTGACCAATTGAAATATGTATATATATATATACTCCTACATATATATGCATTGATATTCATCAGGGAAATTGGTCTGTAGTATTCTTTCTGTTTTTGCTCTCTCAGGTTTAAGTTTGTGTGTTGATCTTCCATTTCACCATATTAGATTTTTAGTCAGGTTCTTTTTTGTTGTTGTTTGCTCATTTTCCCAACCTATTTCATTATTTTGAACTTTATATTTTGCTCTGTTTTCAATATGTTGGGGGAAAGGACATCGTCTCAAACTTGAGGCTTTTTTTTGCATTGCTGTTTTCAGAGCTAGTTATTGGGGTTTGGGTCTTTTCAGTGCTTCTGAGGTGATATGATCCAGGGAGAAGTGTGGTTACTGCAATCCTGGTCTGCATTCTAGTCATTACCCAGTGTAGGCCTCCATCAGTTGCCGACAACCATGGATCAGTGTCTTGAAGAGCCACAGGCCACGGTGTGGCTGTGCAGTCTGATACGGGAGCCGTAGCTCCTGAGTGACTTATAACCGGTAACTGCCACATCCCATGTTGTATCTACCCCATGAGGAGTAGCTGGAGTGTCCTCTCCAGGGCACTGGCCTGGGCAGATCAATATGGAAAACAAGCTGTTACCCATGCAGCAGGTTTTCCCCCTCCGCGATGCTGGTGGATCCAAAGGAGAGGCAGAGCCAATACAGTTTGGCACAAGTGCTGCCACAGGAGTTGCCAGAGGGATGTGATGTCCAACATCCAACTGCCTAAGGGACTCAGACTCCTGATTTTTCCTCGGGGTTAATTCCCGAAGCCTTTCCCATAAATCGGTATAGCCGCCAAGGCAGCAGAGGTTTAAAATCAGGGTTTCCTTCCCCTAGGCGGCTTGCCTGCCAAGGCTAAGGAGCCCCCCCACCTGCCTGAAAACATTACCCAGTAAGGACCCCCTATCCCCTGGTTTGCAATCAGTATGCTCCTTAAGGTCCCTGATCCCCTGGAAGTGATTATTCCCTCAGGGTCTGTGCATCAGTTGTAACAAGAAAACAATTTTTCCCCTCGGGTTTATATATACTCATCCTTTTGACCCAAAGTACTCCTCTTTCTCCTCTGAACTATGACCAAAAGTAGGTATAGGCAATGAAATTAGCATCTGGTTCTGTAGCTAGCACAGGGATCTCTCATAATCTCTTTTGAACAGTTGCCAGGTTCCTTCACAACTCTGGCTGAGAACTCCTGAAGCTCTGCTTGCTTCTGTCCCCACTACCTGGTCCCACCACTGATGTTTCATCCACGCGAGCTTCAGGCCAGCCTTTACCCCTGTCTCATAGATCTCCATTTCCCAACTTCTCTAAACTGTCTTGGGCTGGGAGAACATCCTCACTTGGACCTTTTGCTCACTCTGTTACTCAGATTTGATTTGAGGAGTTCTTTTTAAATATATTCTGGAGGAGAATATTGGGAGAGCTTTGCTGAATGCTTTCTCTATTCCCACTATTGTGCTTCCCTCCCCCAGAACCTTCAATGTTTTTGGAGTAATTAATTTCTAAATGTTCAGTAAATTAAAAAAAATTTTAAACCTTATTTATTTCTAAATAGTATTTTGATGGCTTTGTTTTTACATCACTTTTTCCCCTAATATTTCCCTCAATCAATTAATCATTCTAAAAGTATTTATTAAGCACCTGCAATACACCAGGTACTGTGCAAAACTCAGAGGATACAAATCAAGGTAAAAATAGCCCCTGCCCTCAAGGACTTCATACTTTAATGAGAGGGGCAAGATATAAATAACTAGATCCACATAAGATACTTTAGAGTCAATGGAAGGTAACCTTGAGGGAAAGGTATTAGCAACTAGGGAGACCTGGAAAAGCCTCCTGCAACAAATTTAAAAAGAAAACTCAACTAAATACATCAATACTATTGACAACACAATAGTGATTTATCTTCATCATGGATGACAATGGAATTGCTGAATTTGGACTCTAACATCTCAGTCCACAGTGTACTTTGTGAGGACATGGAAGAGGCACTAAAGGAAACACAATTAGGAACAGAAACTAGGCCAAATCAAGCACCTAAAGAATCAATCTTTGTTCAAGACAAAAGAGTTTTGAATGTATTTAAGAAGTTTTTGTTTGTTTGTTTTTTACCATGCATCTGTGTTACCACGAAATTGGTTCTGAAAATATTCCTTGTTTAAAGAATCAGTCACCCACACGATCCAATCAAAATTTAAGTAAAAGTTTTTTTATTATTTGGCACATAGAGGTAAGGCCTGGGAGAAGAAGTCTAAGCTTCAGCACCGGGGGGGGGGGGCAGGAACAGATTTATAGCATTTTCTATCAGTCAGCACAAACAGCAATGGCTGGGAGAAATCTAAACTTCAACTCCCAGAACAAAGGAGCTGACAATTTTATAGAGGAGAGAAGGGGATGGGGGGAGAGACTTAAGACTGAAAAGTTACAGCAGTTTGGCAAATGACGATGCTAGCTACTTGGGGAGAGTCGTACATGAAGTAGTAAATATGTCACATTCTTAACTTGGGATTATTCTCACTAGTTGGTCCTAACCATATAGCAAACACGACTGGATCCCAACTAAGCCCATGCTGTAAATTCAAAGCACCCAGCTTTCTGGGTGACTGCTTTGTTATCTGTTTAACTAACCACTATCTAGCTTATTAACTACTTTGCTTTTCTAAGGAAAAGGTAATCTCTAACTAATCCCAGCAAGTTGATCAACCATATTTCTACATGGTCATTGTGTCCCCCTCAGGGCCTGAGCATCCCTAACTGGACCCAGGCTTACCAGCCTGCTACCACAATCTAAAAGACAAAATAATTGGGATAAGTCATGGATGGTATTATTATTTATTAGAAGATGTTCTTAAGAACATTAGTAACTACTGATCCAGATCCCTACTTTCCCATCTCTATAATCTCTTTATGAGAATGATCTAAATCTGTATTTAGGGTATCTTTGACCAAAAAAATAGGACACAGGTAGGCTTTAATAGATGATTTTTCTACAACATATCCATTGTCACAGTCACCAAATTAACTAAGCTTCAGGGAATAAAAGATACCATGGAATATATTGTTTTAACAATTACAGGGGGGAAAAACCAGAAGCATACAATGGAGACTTCATTTTTCTTTTTCAACAAAGTTCATCTTATACATATGTTAAGGTTGTATGAGACGATAGATGGATATAACCACTTCATTTAACATTATCCAAATATCAAGGGAAGCATGAAACAGGAAAGGAAAAAAAAACTTGAAAAAGGGAAAAAAGGCTAAATGGGGGCAGGGGTAGGCAGCATAGTGAGAAGAAAGCCTGGTAGTAAAATGAAAAATTGCTAAAAGTGGCTTAGATATAATGGATTATTATCACCATTTTAAAAAAAATAAACATTTTTTAACTTAAATTTTTGAGTTCCAAATTCTATCCCTCCTTCTTTTCCTGCCTTCCCTGATCCCTAAGGCAGTAAGCAATCAGATATAGGTTATACACATGCAATTATGTAAAACATTATCATATTAGTCATTTTGTACAGGAAAACTTGAACGAAAGAAAAAAACAAAAGTGAAAAATAGTATGCTTCAGTTTGTGTTCAACCAATATTAGTTCTTTCTTTGGAGGTGGATAATATGCTTCATCATTGATTCCTTTGGGATTGTTTTGGATCATTGCATTGCTAAGAATAGTTAAGTTCACTCACAATTCTTCATCAAACAATATTACTGTCACTGTGTACAGCATTCTCCTGGTTTTGCTCACTTCACTATACATCCATTTATATAAGTCTTTCCAGGCCTTTCTGAAATCAGCCTGCTTGTCATTTCTTATAGCACAATTATAATCCATTACAATCATATACCACAGATTGTTTAGCCATTCCCCAATTTATGGGCATTCCTTTAATTTCCAATTCTCCATAACCACAAAAAACTACCACTATTTTATGGAAAGCAATTTGGAATCATGCAACAGAAATGACTAGAATATTTATCCCTTTCGTCCTAAAGATTCCACCATTAGGCATGCACTGTGAAGAAGTCATTCATAAGAAGAAAGTCCCTATATGGACAAAAATATTTATATCAGTACCTTTTATAGAAGCAAAGAATTGAAAATAAAGTAGATTTTCAGGGGCAGCTAGGTGGCACAGTGGATAGAGCACCAGCCCTGGAGTCAGGAGGACCTGAGTTCAAATCCTGTCTCAGACACTTAATACTTACTAGCTGTGTTACCCTGGACAAGTCACTTAACCCCAATTGCCTCACCAAAAATAAAAAATAAAGTAAATAAGTAAGTAAGTAAATAAATAAATAAATAAAGTAGATGTTCATGGATTGAGGAAAGGATAAACAATTTGTGGAACATGAATGGAGTGGGATATTACTTTGCTTTAAGAACTAATGAATTAGATGAATACAGATTAGCATGGAAAGATTTGCATAAATTTAATGCATATTCAAGAAATATACACATTTACCAAAATATATAAAATTACTACCATGATGTAAATGGAAATAAAACAATCAAAAATGAAGGTTGAAAAATCATAAAGAGAAAGCATTGTCTCCAAGAGGAGATATGAGAAGTTATCGATACTCCAACACCTTTGCATTAAAAGATGTGAAACACTGTATATATTTTCAGATTATGTCTTCATGTGGATTGGTTATACTGATTATTTTTCTCTTTTTCTCCTGTTTTTCTTTTAATAATTCTTAGTTATACAAGATGACTTTTCAGGAAAATGAGGGTTATAAGGGAAATGTATACAATGTAAAAACAAAAGATATCAATAAAAATTTATTTTTTAAAAAAGATTTAGCAGGCTTTAGGAGGTAATCCTAATTAAGCAAAGTAGACACCCTAGAGAAGAAGTTCTGAACATAAAAGGCATATGTCCTTTCAACCAGCAAAACTTGGAAAATCTCAGGTATCAAATTAAAGGATAATTGGAAAATGTTTAACAAAATAAATACAAATATAACCCAGCATAGAAAATGTTCATTTGTAGTTTTCTAAGTCAATACCACTTCTATTAGAGTTAGACACCTCTAGTCTAGCCCAGGGCTTCTTAAACTTTTTCTATTCCCCCTTTTTACTTGAAAGAATTTTAAGCAACCCAGGGTATATAGGTACATAAAATAGGTATACTTAACCTTTTACTGTTGCCAAATTTTTCACAGCCACCACATTCAGTTATATGACCCCATATGGGGTCTCAACCCACAGTTTAAGAAGATAGGGTTTAGCCCATGATATTTGACCATAGATTGCCTGTGTTAAACTGAACAAATCACTTAATCTCCTAAAGCCTGCACACAGTCCCTTAAATCAATACATAGATGTTATGGAAAAGACAGTGATTATCCTGCAATAATACCTGCTTTTGAACACAGATGCCTGCTTTTGAATCCCTTCCTAGGTTATTTCTTTTTCTTCCTCTTTTTCCTAGTTCAACATGGCGTTCTGAAAACAGTCCTTGGCCTCTGGCATCAGCTCATGAATCAGAGACGGCAAGCACTAGAGGATGCCTTCAAGATGGACCTCTCTGTAAAGCCAGGGGAGAGTGAAGTAAAGATTGAAAACATCACACCTCTGTGGGAAGAGACAACTCTCAAGTCTTGGCAGCATTACTTAGGTCTCTCCTTTTTACCTTAAAAGATCACTGTTTTTGCTATATGGAGCACCCTTGTTCATAAAACCCCCCTGAGTATTTTACAAGAAGCTAAATGCAGCCTTTCCCTGCATAGGTGCTGTATCTTTTCTGGTCAGTCATTGGACCAAGGATTTACTGGTGGAGTTTTTCCTAACTATGTGTGCCTTCTGAAGGTTTATAGTCCTTTCCTCACCCAAGCCAGATGGATGAGGCATTAGGAATGAGCAATAGTAGAAGGCTAGGAGTCTAGTCAGTCAACCCCATTTAAGGCACTTCCCTCAAGTACATTGGGACTTTAACCCTTGTGGAAAGAGGAGCAGTGACATCCAGGAACTGGATGAAGGCTTACCTCATCGCTCCTGTATTGTGGTATCTGGTTCCTTGAACTGTCCCTTCTCTGCCAATTAACATGGCTAAACAAACCATACAAACCAACAAAGATAGCATTTCTTCCTTTCCATAAAATATTGAACCATAATCTCAAAGCAATATTGATTCAGCACTTCAAATTAACCCTGAGTTGATTTAAATATAAAAGATTTGAAAAATCATACACATTAATGCATTCTAAAGGCAGAATTTCATTTAAAATGAAAGAAAAAGTGATAGTTATCACACGCTATATTCTTATAAATCTTTTTGCAAATTTTATATCACTACATAAAATGCTAGCCATGATTATTGTTTTTATTATTGATTTTATATCAATTAATTGTACATATAAAGAAATGATATATAAGAAATTAATGGTTATCTAGCCAAATCATTAAGCATTTAATAAAGCACTTACTATATTGTAATGTACTATACCAGGCTGGAAATACAAAGAAAGATAAAAACAGATCCTGCCTTTAGGACTTCATATTCTGATGTGGGAGATGAAGATGAAATAACTAGGCATATATATGAAGGATAGATACAGAATAGACTGGATGTAATCTCAGAGAAGATGTTCTGAAGAACTAGAGGTACCAGAAAAAAGCCTCCCACAGAAGGTGGGATTTGAACAGTGTCTTAAAGGAAGTGAGGAATTCTTAGAGGTGGAGATAAGGAGATAAGAGTGTCTTGGGCTCCCATGAGCATGGAGATGGTACATGCAAAGACACAGGGAGAGGAGATGGGAATGTTATGTGTAGGGAATAACATAGAAACCAGTGAAATTGGATTGTAGTGTGGTGCATATGTAGAGGGGACTAAAGTATAAGACTGAAAAAGTAGGAAAGGATAGGTTTTTGTTTTGTTTTGTTGGAAAGGATAGGTTTTGAAGCACTTTAAAAGCTAAACGGGGGACTTTTATCTGATCTTGAGGGTAATAGAAGCAGCTGGTGGCTCAGAGTACCAGGTCTATTATCAGAAACACTTGAGTTCAAATTCAGTCCCAGAAACTTACTGTGTTATCCTCAGCCAGTCATTTAACCTCTGTTTGCCTCAGTTTTTTCATCTGTAAAACGAAAATACTTCCAAGAGTTGTTGCGAGGTTTAAATGAAATAATAATTACAGTAAAGTGCTTAGCATAGTACCTCGTATATAGTAAATGCTATATAGTTATTATTGTTGTATTATTAATATGGTGCTATTGGAATTTATAAGGAATGACACAGTCAGACCTGAATTGTAGAATGATTGCTTTGATAGAGTGAAGATAGATTGGAGTGGGAAGGGACTTGAGGTAGGGTAACCAATTAGAAGCTATTTGCTGTGGTCCAAGAAAGAGGGGATAGAGGCCAGAAATGAGTGAGTGGAGAGCAGACAGAGATGGGGAATGCAGTGAAGGAAGACACCACAAGATTTGACAACAGATTAGAAATATGGAACAAGAGATAGTAAAGAGATGAGGATGACTCTGAAATTGCAAACATGCTTATTGGGAGGATGAAGGCTCCCTTAATAGAAAGTTGTGAAATAAATATGGTGGGATGGAAAGATAGTCAATTGGCCAATCATTCTAGCTTATAGCCAATCATTCCATCATCATAATGTGGAATACACTTTTATTCCAGACAGTTCATCAATTCAATATTTCTCTACCTATAATATCTACCAAGCTGTATGAATTATACTGACTTCCTCTTATTTCAGGTATGTTTCTTTTTCTTTTCTCAATAGCATCTGAAAAGAAGATGCTGGCAAGCAAGTCAAATACTGTGCATCAAAGCAAAGGCTCCAGCTGGAGCGGAAGTTTGTCTTCAGCAATGAGATTGATTCCAGGACGGCAAACAAAGGAAATTGAGTGCAAGACTGAGGTAACTTCAAACTTCCTTGTAGCCTAGTGTCTAGTGTCTTTTTCTTGAAGGCATTTGGTTAATTTTGCACAAGTATGGAAAAGCATGGGATAGTGGATAGAAAACCACTTCAAAACCATAGAGGCCTAGGTACAAATCCTGCCTCTGACATCTACTGGACATGTGACCCCACCAAGTCTCTCTCTCTCTCTCTCTCTCTCTCTCTCTCTCTCTCTCTCAATAATATTTATTTATTTATTAAGGTGAAGCACTTGGGGTTAAGTGACTTACCCAGGGTCGCACAGCTAGTTAAGTGTCAAGTGTCTGAGGCCAGATTTGAACTTAGGTCCTTCTGAATCCAGGGCCGGTGCTCTATCCACTGCGCCACCTAGCTGACCCCCACCCCCACCAAGTCTCTTTACTTCTCAGTCTTGTGGCAACTCACTAAGTTGAAGAGAAGGTACTGACTCGCGTTGATAGAGTAACTTATTTATCTAGGGTCCTTCCTATATTAAAGAAATCATAGGTCGGGGCAGCCAGGTGGCACAGTGGATAAAGCACTGGCCCTGGATTCAGGAGGACCTGAGTTCAAATCTGACCTCAGACACTTGACACTTACTAGCTGTGTGACCCTGGGCAAGTCACTTAACCCTCATTGTCCCGCAAAAAAAAAACAAAAAAGAAAATAAATCATGGGCTTAGTCTCTCAAACTATAAAAATATATCTTTCGCTTCCTTTGGAGGGGTTATAGCAAGATTCCACCCAAATATTTTGCTACTTTTGTAAGAGAAGTTTCTTGCATTATTACATTTGTCTTATAGATTTCTTTCTGATTCACAAAGGAAAGCATTAAACTTTTCCCTTCATTTTTAATCTCAAGAGACTTGATGTTTTATTTGGTTTTGGCTGTGGCTGGAATCATCTTAGATTCTAGTGGATGGTGGTCCCAATGGCAAATGACCTTGATCATTTCCAGCTTTTCCTTCTTAGGAATGAGTTAATAGTGCAGATATAGGCTAAGTCAGAAATAGTGACATAGAGAATGTCATATTAAAAACAGGGCTGCAATTTAATCAAGAAGCATTGGTGGGTATGGTAACTCTGTGTAGCCAACAGGCTATTTGCCAGCTCTATTTGCATTTTCTAAGATACATTGGATAAGTATACATGTGCATATACATTATATATTTTCTGTGTATGCACTATGATACATATGTTAACATTACCCTGGACAGTTTCAAAGGGTATTATATCTAAGGGGTTAATTCAGTCAGGCTAGTCTACAAGCATTTATCTGATGCTTACTATGTGCCAAGCACTGGGTTAAGTGCTAGAGATACAAATACAATCAGAAATACAGTCCCTGACCTCAAGGAACATACTTTCTAATGAGAAGGCACAGTGCATAAAAAGGAGATGAAAATAAAAAGGCAGGGAGTGGGTAGAGGTCCTGCAGGGACATGGTAACAGTATTTCCATTGGCCATGAAGGTAACCGTTCAGTGGCCATTAATGGTCTTCTCTTGGTTCTTGTTTGTTAGCACCGAGGCTCTGTTCAATGATGACATCATTTCTCAGGAGCAACTCTTTCAGATGGAGAAGGGGAGGGACAAAACAAAGAGCCCTCATGAATTCATAGTCATTGGGGGAGCTGGCAACAGTGGTTCTAGAATCTTCTGTCCAAATGAAGGAAGGAAATGCTTCTTCCTGCTAATGGCCTTTCGAATATGTGTATTATGGGAAATGTAGTGTGAAAAGTCCCTGTGATGCCAGCAGCACATTTTTAACTTTAGAAGTTGTGTGGCTGTGGCCTGAAGGTGCACCCTAGCAGAGGTGGCATAGGCTTCTTGGCCATGGCCTATGCCTAATGCCCCAGAAGGATTCAGAGGGAGGTGCTAAGGATTTTACAACAGACCTCCACTCTCCAACCCAGTCCTCTAGCTCAAAGCCTCTTCAACTGTGAGTTGTGAACCCCATATGGGGTCACGAAAAATTTGGCAGTAAATATTTGACTTGTATGCCTATTTTATACCCTGGGATCGCATAACATTTTTTGAGACAAAAAGGGGTCACGAGTGGAAAAAGTTTAGGGGGCCTTGCTCTAGTTCAGTGAAGTGAAATTGAGTCTTAGTATGTGAACTCCAGAGATTGTAGAATACTGGCTGTGTCTAACAGCCTTAGAAAGATGAAACATGGTAAAACAGATGCTTTCAGAATGATTATGATAGAAGCTATAGAAAAAGTTAGAATTATTGTTTGGGGGTATGGATATTATTTCCTTTGGGGGAAGTTACTACCAAGAATATGCCCCTGTGGTTTCTCGTGTCTCTCTATATCCCCACCTTATTACTCTAGGAAGAGGAACACACAATTAGAAATAGGGAAATGTTTCCTGTGTGCTATGGAGGGGATGGTGGGCATAGAGACTTTTTGAGCTATTTCCTCTATAGCCCTGGTAACTGTTGGTCATGTGGCCCTTTTCCAATTTTTTTTAAATTAAAAAATGGTTGATATCTTTAATTTCTTATCACCTATATTTCATACTATATCCCTCTCTTCTCCTTCTCCCAGAAACACATCACTTATAACATATAATTTGAAAGAAGGGAAAGAACCCATTTCAGCAAAACTGGCCAACACATCTAACAAGTGTGACATTTTATGTAGTATTTTACACCCATACTCCCTGTCTATGAAAAGAGTGGAGGAAGGTGACTTCTCATGTGTTTTCTTTGGGGCAAATTTGGTCATTATAATTTCCCAGTATTCTGATTGTGTTGTTCTTTCTATTTATATTCCTATAGTTATTAAATATGTATATATACACATATATATACATATATTTCTAGTTCTGCTGATGTTACTTTTTATCAATTCATATACATTTTCTCAGGCTTTTCTATATTCGTCACATCCAACATTTTTTTTCAGGACAGTAATTTTCCATTACATAAATTTCCCACTGTTGTTTGGCCATTTCTCAAATAAGGAGCATTGATTTTTTTTCCAGTCCTATGCTACTACAAAAGTGCTACATTAACTATGTTAGTGTATATGAGACCTTTCTTTTTATCATTGACCTTCTTAGAGGTATATAGTTAGTCATGAGATTTCTATGTCAAACTCACTTTCATATCATAACTTATTTTCTGAACTAGTTAGACCAATTTACACTTATGCCAATTGTGTATCACTGTGCTTGTCTTTCCACAATCCTCCCAACACTGACTATTTCTATCTTCTTGTCACCTTTGCCAATTGGTTGGTTGAAAGGTGAAAACTAAGAGTTGTTTTTATTTGCCTTTTGCTCATTAGGGATTTAGATCATTTTAAAATATGATTATAATTTTTTGAAGGCTGCATTTTTTTGGAGAACTATTTGTTATCTTTTGAACACTTTAAAATTTGAGAATTGTCCGTTTTCTATTTTGCCGTGTGTCACAGCAACATTTAGGGTCCTGAAGGGAAGTGTGAAAACAGAATTTTCTTTATAAATTTGAAGGACATTTTAAAAACAATATTTATAATATTTATGTTCTCGGTACATGTGATATTAAAGAATGGTGATTGTGACAGTGAACATGTACTTGATGTTATTACCCAAAACATTCTCATATATTGATACTTTGTGAAATCCAGTGTGTTTGTGTGTTTGTGTGTGTGTGTGTGTATGTGCATGTGTTTCTAGGATCTATAACAGAAGGGTACAGTCACTAGAGGGTTGACTTTAGAGACAGGGAGATCTATGTTCAAGTTCCGCTTCTGACAAATACTAACCATGGTCAAGTTATGGAATCTCTTGGTGCTCCATGTAATGCATTAAAAGTATAAGTTACAGAGGGATTGCTGAACTGTATCAGTGGAGAGAAATTACACACTGAAAGTTTAATGTACTGGGCCTTTGATGAAATTGTAGGTTCAGATACTGTCTGCCTTCTTCCCTGTCCTCACAGCCCTCTGTGAGTGTGTATGTGTATGTGCCCACATGAGTGTCTGACTACACACACACACACACACACACACACACACACACACACACACACACACACACGCCAAAACAGAACACCTGGCTTTGTCGACAGCCCACCTGTAGCTCATCTGTTGAACTTGATAATATTATATTTAACAACAACAGCAACAATGGCCAACATTTATGTGGTACTTTATGCCTGGCAGAGTGCTAAACACTTTACAGTTATCTTATTTTTATAATTAAAACAATGCTGGAAGGTGGGTGCTATTACTATCCCATTTTATCAATGAGGAAACTGAGGAAGATTGAGTTAAGTGACTTGCCTAGAGTCACATAGCTAATAATTGTCTGAAGGAATATTAGAAGGTCTCTTCAGGAATGTTACCAGCAAGATCACCTTTTAATGAACACTCCAGTCTCTTGTTTCAGGTGCTATTTTTTCAGGAGTGTTCCGCCAAGCCTTCTGAGCCAGTGGGTTACAGTGGCTTATGCACTTCTATCAGTTTAAAAAAGATGAGTATGAATCAACTATATTTGTGTATTTGTAAAAATGTATACAAATACTACTCTATTAATAGTTATATAATCAAACTTACACAGAAAAAGTAATTACAAAGGTGAAATATGTGATCCTAGAATCAGCAGGAAGCCACTAATTTGTTGAGAGCAATGGAGTTACATTGTAACATCCATGCTTTAAGTAAATCACTGGTGGTTGTGTGGAGGATGGATTCTAGGGGCAGGAAGCCCAGTTGGGAGACTATTGCAGTGGTCCAGGGAAGAAGTGGTGAGGCCTTGAACTTTGGTGGTACCTAAGTGAGTAAAGACAAGGGAACAAGGGGCAGCTGGGTGGTATGGTGGATAAAGCACCAATCCTGGAGATAGGAGGACCTTAGTTAAAATCCAGCCTCAGACACTTTCTAACTGTGTGACCCTGGGAAAGTCACTTAATCCCAATTTCCTCCCCCAAAAAAGAGAGAGACAAGAGAACAGATGCAAGATGTGTTATGACAGCAATGGAAAAGTAATGACAAGATTTTACAACTGATTAGCTATATGGGGTGAAAGGCAGTGAAGAGTTGAAGATGACAGGTTGCAAGCCGGAATGACTGGAAGGATAGAGATAATCTAGAAATAGGGAAGTTCAGCAGAAGGATGGGTTGAGGGGGAAAGATGTCAACATGTTTGTGGTGCAGAGCACAACCTACAATCCCATTCCACGTGACTCCCTTAAGTCCAACTCAAGACATACAAAGGAAAGAGAAGGCTCTTACTTGTAAGCCCACCCTCCTAGGGGCACTTCCTACAGCCATGAGGTGATTTAGAGGAAAGGGAGTGGGTATACAGCAAGGATGGACGTTTTTCCCCAGTGCATGTTGCTGTGGATACTTAGGAGTGGTCAGGTTACAAGTGCTCTTTCAAAAGCAAGCAGAAGGGGCAGCTAGGTGGCACAGTAGATAAAGCAGGAGTACCTGAGTTCAAATCCGGCCTCAGACACTTGACACTTACTAGCTGTGTGACCCTGGGCAAGTCACTTAACCCCCATTGCCCCACAAAAAAAAAAGCAAGCAGAGGTAAAAATCTTTCCTAACAGAGGGTTGGGCTCAAAGTGGAGGTGTCTGGAAGGATATAGGTAGGTGTAACTGGGTAGCAGACAAGCCCCATGATTAGCTATCATGGGGAGGATGCAATTTATCTTCCCACTGTCCAACTGATTGACCATGTAATCTTTGAGGTCGTTCTATGCTCCACTTAAGGTCAACACCCTCCCCCTTCTTAGGGAAAGACCAAAGCACCCCCATCAGAGGTCACTATTCTAGGTGATACCACCGTATCTTGGTTGACTTGGTATCACTTAAAAATCAGCACTCATTCTTTCACCTGGGAGTGCTCTGAGCTGGTCACCCACTACACCATCCTGGACTTTGGAATTGACTGAATGGAACAGGTCACAAGCTCTCTTCTGTGTGGCTGAAGTTAAGTTCACACCACTTGGAATCCCTCTGCTGCAAGCAAGTCTTATTTTCCTCGAGACTCTTTTGTTGTTAACAGAAGGTACATCTTCTTCCCAGGTACATATGTAGACTGTGATGTCATACTATAAGTGCATCAACTATTTGCCCTGGGGTCTGTTTAATTATTTTTTTAAATTAATTTTGATTATTACAGCTGATTACACCTCAGTGAGCAATGTAATTGATATTTGTTAATGTATCCCAAGGAACATTTTGTACAACATGCTTTTTGTTGTTGAAGGTTAAAGACTCCGTTATTGGTTTTTCCCTAAATATGCCCACATCATTAGTTCCTCCAGTGAAAAGGTTGCCATCTGGAAAAGGCAGCATGGAGACATTATTCAGGCACAAGTGCATGAAATTGGTGTTTTTGCATCTTCTGTCTCTCTTCTGGAAGGAAGAAGCTTGTAATTAAAGGAGCTGCTATTGGAGGAAACATTATTCATTCGGTGTTATTCCTTATCATGTCAACGACTGACAGCTCTGTAGCTCTGATAAATTGTTCCTTGGAGTGAGACACATACTGTGCAGTTCCTAACTCCTAATACTTACCTTCAACAATATAACTTTGTTTTCCCTTTGAGAGTTAGCTGAACTTCTAAGACAAAGCTGAGGAATTATTTTTTTTTGAGGAATTATTTCTTTCCTTCTTTCCCTATCATCTTCTTTCTAGAATTAAAAGTAGACTTCATACCCATTTAAGCTATGCCCTACATAGCTTTGACTACATTGATTACCAAACTCATAGAAAGAGTAGTCAACATTTGCTGTCTCCATTTCGTTACAACCCTATTACTCATCAACCTTTTATAATCTGGCTTCCCATCCCACTACCCTAACTGAAACCACTCAGTGTCCAAAGTCACCAAGGATTTCCCTATTGCTAAACCCCATGGCCACTTTCTGTCTTCATCCTTTATCTCTCTGCAACATTTAATAGCATTATCTACCCCCTCTCTCCTGATATACTCCTTTCTTGTCTTTCATGATATTGTACTCCACTCATGTAATTTATACTGCTCTGGTAGCTCCTTCTCTGCCTCTTTTGTTGACTCCACATCCTCTTAGAGCCCAGGTTGATATGATTTTTTTCCTGTTAACGTACTTTGGAGAGTTAGACTAAAATATTATAAAAGTATGGCCTCCTGTTGTGATTATGAACTCACTGGGCATTTTTTGGTTTTTTATCATATGTACAACCCACATTCCTTTAAATTGTTAAAAAAAACAGTGAAAATTAGATGCTTCCTTATATATAGCTATTTTTTAAAAAGTTCTAAGTTCCTGAATGTTAAATTTCACAAAGAATCTCACATTTTATCTTTTAATTGATATTTTAAAGATGGAGAAACTGAGGCACAGAATGATTACAAAATCTTATCTAGAGTCCTAGGAACAAAGTATATTGTGAATATAATGAGGTTGTTTTAAAATTTTTTTTTTAGGAAAAGTACCCAAATAGGAGATGTAGACATTTTCTTGTAGGGGAAACAAAGAATTTCACGTAATAATAGATTATTGGTAAGCAGCAAAGCCATGACAAGGGTAAGATAAGCAGAGTTTTGTCCCAAGATGTCAACATCTTGGGGCATTACTCCCTTCCCTTCAGTTGCTCTCAGGCCCATTGTGTCTGTACCTCATATGATTTCCTGTTAGTTTGCCTGCATTGGCATGGTGTTTCTGACTCCTATGCCCTCATCTAGCCCGAGGCCACTGTCCCATCACCCCCAGTGTCTCAGCACTGTATAGTCTTATCTCCTGGGCCCTGCCTTCGCTTCCACTATACCCCTCTGCTTCTTCCAAGCAGAGATCAGAGACCCTCTTCCATGCATCAGGCATCAGGCACACTGTCTTGGAGACAGGCTACCTCCTCTCCTCCATGACTGCACCCAAAGTGAGTTGCTGCCCTAGTTTATCCCAGGAATGAGAATTCCTAGTTATAGCTCTAGTGGTACTCACCTAAATCCAGGGAGTAGAGAGCCTATTATAACTTAATGAAGACAGTTCCATTCATAGAACTTGGAAGCCCTGGGAGTTTGATCCATTTGCTACTTTGACACAGTTGATTTCAACACCATGTGGCAAGAAAGAATTCTGATGACTCTCTTGCTTAGCTCCCCTGTCAAAAGGTTCTGCCATCTGATGAGTCCTCCCTTTGCTTTTCCACTGAAATCTCCTTTATCTACCTCCCAGCAGACAAGCAGGACCTATGGGGAAAACAAAGAGAAGAGGAAATGGAAGGGATAATGGAGGCTGACAAACACAATTTGCACAGGTCATTCTAATTATCCACAGCTTGTCTACATAGGGGTCTTGGGCTAATGTGTCATCTGCCTTGCCTGAGACAATGCATTCAAACAGTCTTATTCTAGAAATTACTCATCAAACCAGATTTTTTAATATGTTAACACACAGCAGTATGTGCAGGGAGAAGCCCATCACATTTTCACTGGGAGTGAGAGCGTGGAGAATTTTTCTGTTAGTTATTAGCAGCATTCCTTCTGATGCCCTGTTATTCCTGAAAAGTTTGTGGAACTTCTTTACAGGTTGTCGTCATCCCGGTTTCTTAGACCCAATACATACACAACACAACATGACACAATACAACGTAGTATAGTCCAGTCTAATACAGTCCATTTCAATATATGGTATGATATATGATATATGATAAGATATGATATATGATACAATACAATATTCATGCCTTCTAAGTGCCAAGTACTGCACTAAGAGCTGGAGATAGAAATCAAAAAGAGATAGTTCCTGACCTCAAGGAGTTTACAGTTTAGTGGGAAAAGACAACGTACAAAAGGAAGCTGAAGAGGGAGTTAAGGGAAGAAGGTACCTGGTGAGGGGGCATGATGATGATGGAATCAAATGCAAAGAGTGGCTGATGAGAAATGTCTGGGCTAGTTGTAAATGTATAACCTATATCTTATTGCTTATTGCCTCAGGGAGTGGATAGGGGAGGGAAGAAAGGAGGGATGGAATTTTGAACTCAAAATTTTAAATAAGAATGTGTATTTTAAGAAGTAATATAATAATTATGTGAAACACTTAAAAAGAGAGAGAGAAATGTCTGGGCTGTAGGACCTTTTTAAATGGAGGCTTTCAGAAAATCTCCAGTGCCTTTGATTATGGTAAGTAATAACTTCTAATTATGTAGTGCTTTAAGGCTTACACATCTAGGTGGTACCGTAGACTAGTATAGCGGTCATAAATAGTGTATGTAGTATATAAGTTAGACCCCTGCCTCAGATACTCACTATGTGATCTTGGTCATATTTAACCTATTTCAGCCTCAGTTTCCTCATGTGTGAAATAAGAATAATAATAGCATCTACTTCAAAGGGTTCTTGTGAGGATCAAATGAGATAACACATATTAAGCATTCTGTGGAACAGAAAACATTACATAAATGTTAGCTATTATTTTACTATTATTAATATACTAGACTCACCACAACCCCATCGGATGAGCGAGGACAGTAATAAGAAAATGCTTCACTGGACATTTTTTAATCCTACATACACCAATCAAACTGAATATTTCACTTAGGATTGCAGGATCTTAGACAGTGCTAGAAGGGTCCTTAGATTTCATAGGATCATTGTTGTTTGTTCTTTGTTACCAAAGAGGACCATGACATCAGGGCGATGTCATGACTTGCAATGAATTGGATTTAAGTGAGGGAAGGCTGTGCAGAGTCACCAACCTCACTCTCTCCTCCAGTCATCTGGATCCAGTGGCAAGATATACATCAGGATGACTGGCGATGGGCCTGGATGTTTACGGCAATTGGGCTTAAATTATTTGCCCAGTGTCACACAGCTAGTAAGTGTCTGAGGTGAGATTTTAATTCAGGTCCTTCCAACTTGGTATAAGGGGTACCTTAAAAGTCAGCCAGTCCAATTCCCTCACTTTAAAAATGAGGAAATAGACATCTAGGTGGCATAGTGGATAGAGCACTGGACCTGGTGTCAGGAAGACTTAAGTTCCAATGTGGCTCCAGATACTTACTAGCTGTGTGACCCTGAGTAAGTCATTTCATCTCTATATGCTTTAGCTTCCTCTCTGTAAAGTGGGGATAATAACATCGCCAACCTCCCAGAGTTGTTGTGAGGATCAAATGAGATAATAATTGTAGTAAAGTGCTTAGCATGGTGTCTGACACATAGTAAGCACTACGCGAATGTTAGCTATTATTATGATTATTTATAAGCAATTAGTAATCAGCAAGCATAAGTGAGTTGCTCAACTTCATAGAAATAGTTAAGAAGAAGGGCTTAGATTTGAACCCAAGTGCCTTGATTCAAACCCAACCCCCTTCTGATTACACCCACATACAGCTATAGACAAGGCTGGATTACTCCAGGAGCCAAATGACAGATTTTTCTTAAAGGCCTGAGGGGATAAATTGAGGTTTTCTAGTGATAGGGAAGGGCAGAAGTCTGGCTATCACTAGGATCTTGTCTTGTGGTTTAGCATCTTGGAAGTTTTCTTCCTCTGTTCTGTGGAATTCTCTTGACTCTGTTTCCAAATAGTTTCACTTAACCTCTAAAAGGCAAATTCTGAAATAGAAATAAATGTCTTACATCTTTTTTACCAAGAAACATACTATGTTATCATGAACTGGGGAATAAATTTAATTAAGTCTAATGGAACTAGGACATCTGAATTCCCTTAGGCTTGAAAAATAATCACAGTACAAACAAGGTCTGCTAATGGTCAAATATGAAATAAGTGTATGTATTTTGTATGGAGTTTTAAATAATATTTTTAGAACTCCTTTATTTCATTCTGATGGTAAGACTATGGAATATGTAGGGCAAGGGATATTATTGCTATCTTACAGCAAAGACTTTGGCACACAGAGAGGCCAGGCTGTCCTCTGCTTACTTCTTATTCTCAATCTGGCCTAGAATTCAGATTTCATGGCAGAGTACTGAGATTCAAGGCCTGACATCTGTCCCCCATTTACTATGTGACCCTGCTCAAGTCATTTCTAGGCCCCAGTTTTTAGATTTATAGCCTGACCACTAGTCAAATATTCCATTCATAAGCAATATTGATTTATGTTTAGTAGGCTCTCAGTAATTTTCAAGAGAACTTTCCTTCTATAATGAAAATGTGTACTTTTAAATGATTCAATTCACTTTTGTTGTTGTTCAGTCATTTTTCAGTCATGTCTGATTCTTTGTGACCCCGTTTTGGGTTATCTTGACAAAGATACTGGAGTGGTTTGTCATTTCCTTCTCCGGCTCATTTTACAGATGAGGAAACTGAGCCATACAGGGTTAAGTGGCTTTCCCAGGGTCATGGGCAAGTTAGGTATCTGAGGCCAGATTTGAACTCGGGAGCATGAGTCTCCCTGATTCCGGGCCCAGCTCTCTATCCACTGCACCACCTAGCTGGTCTAGCTTTTCTTCAAAGGACAGCTCAAATGTGGACTCACCAATATTTCTCCCAGTTGATATTCTCTTGTTCTTAAAATTACTTCATACAATTGTGTTTATATTTTACATTTATTTGTGTACATATGGTATCTTCCCAGTAAGCTATCATCTCCTTAAGGGCAAGGACTATATCATTCTGTTTTTGTATCCTTAGCATCTAAAAAACTTTTGTAAATAATGAACATTTGAATTGAATTGAATTAGCAAGTTGCTATAGCTTAAAAACATCTCTCTCTCTCTCTTTGTAGCCAGCTTTCAGAGATGAGCCTTTCTGAACTTAGCTAGACTGATCAATCAATCACCAAGCATTTATTTATTCATGATTATCTAGTGTGTAACCAAGTGCCAAAGCTTGTGTTGCACTGGCATTCTTTCAGGAATCCATGATGAGCCATCAGAGTAAGACATCAGTAGAGATGGATTTGTAATGATGATGAGTCTGGGGAAATATTGGAGTCAAGGGTTAGCTAGAATAAGGCTGTGAATCAAGGCTGATTAATTTGCATCCAGCATAGAGTTTGAGGGCAATGGAAGGTGACACCTCATACAAGAGGAATAGAGTCTAGAAAAGGCACAGAGCCGAATAGTATATGTCAGAAAAACACGGGAAAGGAAAGGGGCACAGCATACAAGTGTGAGACCAAGGGGTGAGAGGAGAAAACAGAAAAAAACAAATAAGAAATACCTCAAATTTGAACTTCAGAAGAATAACTAAGACAAAACAATTCAACTAGTGCTTTTGGGATGGTGTTGGCAGGAATTTATTAATTATTGACCAACCCTAACTGGGTCAGAAAACCAGTTAAAAAAGTAAAAAGCCTTCCTTAGGGGGTCTCAGACTTAGTAAATAGGTGTAAAAAATAGCTAGCCTCCTGTGGTGGATAAAAACACCACTCAAAAGGAGGTGCCACAGAAAAGGTAGGACCTCTATTTCAGTGAATTTGGAGGATTGGGATCATATAGCCGCAACAAAAATTCTGTCTCCTAGACAATTAAGTAACTATGATTATATAAAATGAAAATTGGGCTTACTCCTAGAAGAAAAGGTGACACAGTTGAAAGAGTACTTCCTGACTCTTTTTTCAGCAAGAAAAGATGTTCCATGGAAGGAATCCTTCGAAAAGAAAACAAAGAGGCAGTAGAAATCCAACAGATGTCCAATTAACCAAGCATCTGTTGATACTCTCTCCCTGACAAAACCAGAAAAGCTAATAATTTATTGGCTGGCTTTAATGATCATTTAGTCCTTCAACAAGTGGAGAAATCAACAATGGGAATTGTTGTTCTAGACCTAATACTCATTAGCCAGGAGAAACTTAATGCTGAGGTGGAAATGATGGACTTCTCCAATTTAAAATTATGTGATACGGAAATATAGGAACTTGCAACATAATCTGACATTTGCCCTAGATTTGGGGAGTGCTGATATCAAAATGTTCAACAAAGTATAGGTAAGATCCTGTGAACTAAAACTGGGCAAGAGAAGTCAGCATAAAACGGATGTGAAACTTGCAAGAATAAAATTCTCAAGACATAACTGGAAACAATTTCAATGAAAAGAAAGAAAAGACATTTGGTCTAAATAGATCAATATAGATTCACAGGGAAATCATCAACAGTCTTAGATTTTTTAAAGGTACTTTTGGAAGGTAGAAGCAAGGGAAGGTAATGAAGGTTGAATATGAAAGCATGACATGATACCATAAGAATAATGATAGAAGTGCTAAATCTTGGAATGATCTGAGTTCAGTGAAGAATCATATGCACAAAAGGAGTGGAATTATTTTTTTCCGTTTGTTTATTTTTCTAGCTATATTAAGGAAAAAAAATTGGGGGGGGCAGGGCAATGAAGGTTAAGTGACTTGCCCAGGGTCACACAACTAGTCTCAAGTGTCTGAGGCTGGATTTGTACTCAGGTCCTCCTGAATCCAGGGCTGGCGCTTTATCCACTGTGCCATCTGGCTATCCACAATAATTTTTTTTAAAAGATAGGATTTCTGTGGATTGTCCTTTGGGTGACCTAAAACTACAAATGCCTGAAATCTAAAGTATTCCACTGATTCAGTCATAGCATACCGGCTTTTTAAAATGTAGGCCTTTGTTTCAGGCAGAACCTGGCACCATTAAAAGAACTTTACAGTTTCACAATGTTAGTGTCCCCTCTGTTCTCCTTCATTTAGGCAATCAATTAACATTTATTAAGTACATGTCATATGTCAGGCACTGTGCTAAGTGCTTGGGATACAAAGAAAGGCAAGATAACCCCTGTTCTCAAGCACCTCGTGGTCTAAGAAAGACAGTATGAAAACAGCTATGTAAAACCAGGAAATATGTAAAGTAAATTAGAGACAATGCCAGATGGAAGGCACTAACATTAAGGAGGTCTGTCCTAGACCTTATTATTATTACTTTTTTACAAGATGCACTTTGGCTGAGACTTGAATGAAATTAAGGAAGCTTCTTCAATTCTCCAGTTCAATTTCTGGTTCCAGTTATTTAATTGAGGTGTTTTCCCTCAGATATATTTAATTATGAGCAAACTCTATAGATTGTCCTTCCAACTGTATACTATGGAAGTATCATTGAAGAGATGGAATTTATGGAGGTTGACAACAGATTGAACATGGGAGTGGAAGAGGAGGGAGACAAAGGTTACTAAATTTTTTTGACCTTGGTGACCTAGGGAATGGTGCTGTCATTAAAAGGAATAGAGAAGTTGAGAAGAGTGGATTTGTTTATGATGATGAGGTCATACTCTTGGATATGTTGAATTTGAAATGATAGCAGGCCATCAGGTAGATATGTCCAGGCAGAAATGTGAGCCAGGAGCTCAGGGAAGGATTCAGTGATTGAGATAGAGATTTTTATTCCATTTGCTTACAGGGAACATTGGAATTAGATAAGATTAACAAGGGATAGAGATGAATTATCTCCTAGCTGTGAAGAATTTCTAACAAAAAACCCCATACAGTTTAAAACATCACCAATTCATCAGTCCATTTTGCTCTATTGTAGTCGTTTGAAAAATAGAAATAAGTAGACACAAAACAAACAGTGATTTGCCTATGATATTTCTTCATCAAGTGTATCATTTGTGAAAGAGTTTTATCTTCATAATAGAAGGATAATTAACATCACTAATTATCTAATTAAGTTCATTAAGCATCCACCAACAGTGTACTGTGAAGTTGACATTATGTTCTACTGTCAACAAATGCTTTGATTTCTTAGGAAGTAATTAAAATGTAAATTAGCATGCCATTAAATGCACAGGGGAAGTTTTGAATATGATATTTCAAAACTGCTCATACTAACATAGCATTTCTTCAATAGAAGTAATCATTCTGCTATTAATGATATTTATTAAATAGCTTCCATTATATTGGTTAATATTTGGATCATTACAGGGTTACAGTAAAAAATTAAACAGAATTTAGGCAATTGTACTTACATATCATTATATTTTTCCCTAATTTTATAATTTTATTTACAAATATGTTTATTTTGCCTTTCATTTACATTGTATATATCTTGTATGAACAAAGTTTTTTCATATTTTCTTTCTTATTAGAATGCTAGTTCTTTAAGAGCAGGAATAATGGTTTTGCCTTTCTTTGTGTCCACACTATTTTTATGGTATCTAGCAAAGAGTAAGCACTTAAAAATAAATCCTTACTGACTGACTCTTTAAATATAGAAAAACCAAGTCATAGTATATACCAATATCCCCACTGTGTGTATTCATAAAGAGTTGTGTATAAATCATATTTCTCTAAATTGAACCTGACTTGAAATTTGTGGTCAAGTTTGCCATTTTAATGAATCTCCAGCTAAATTTTTTTTTGTAAAACAATAAATCACTCTATAATTGTGGGTATATGTATCTGTTTTTATGTATGATATATATGTATATATCATCTGAATCTTCAATTTCAGTATGCCTGTATATCTACACGTCTATATGATTTATCTTGATATATTTATATACACATGCATACACACATATCTCAAGTGAACACCCTACCCACCTATCCAAAGATTGACTTTGTCACACTATAAATACCTATCTCTATTGTATATAGATATGCATATATACTGAAGCTGAAAATTTATAGGATGATACCATAGATTTTGATCCTAAAAGAGCTTTAGAATTCACTCAGTCCATATTTTCACCTAGTCTTTTTTTTTTTTTTGCTTCCCAAGTTATCCATTTGCTTTGATTGAATTAAATGTCCCACATGAAATGACCTCTTGGTAATTAACTTAAAGTATTATTTTAGGAAATTTGTATTTTAGAAGATGTGTTTCTTGTCCTTACTTCATCAATAATTAGTTATGTGACCATAGACATCATTTTTACCTCTCTGGGCTTCAATTTCCTCATATGTAAAGCATGATTGAGACTAGATGAAAGTTTTCTTCTGGATCTAGAGTTCTGTGATACTCTAATCCAATTGCCTTTTCATTTCAATATCATCTAAGCTTTTGAAAGCATTTATTTGAAAATATACTAACTAGAATTAACAACCATATCTAAAACCCAGATTGGTGTAAAAATGATCAAAATATGAAATGTGTATCTTCTATAGACCATGCTTCCTTTCAGTGAAAATCATTCAACTTCTCTTTTCTGTGAAATCACGAGATAGAGTTGAGCAGGGTTTCTATTGTTTGAGACTATGTTATTTGACATGGTTGAATAAAAGCAAGTGATTTACTAATTTGGATCCAGTTTTCTTATCTATAAAATGAGGAAGCTGGATTATATGAGGGGTTCTTAATTTTGTTTATGTATGTCATGGACCCCTCTGTTAGTCTGGTGAAACTTCTGGGCCCCTTCTCAGAATAATCTTTTTAAATGCATAAAATAGGATAACTAAGAGAATCAATTATAATGAAAGAGTTATTATAATATTAAAAACAAAAAAGTTCACAATTCCCAAGTTAAGAAGTAGGATTAGAGAGTCTCTGTTTCCCTCTGGGCCTAACATTCCATTATTTCCTGATTCTACTATATGATCCCAGTGGTCTTGTGCTCTTATACCAACCCATAGGACAATCTGGGATTAAAAGTCATCATTGGCTGCAACTGAGTGCTATCCATGGTGCTTAAAAATAAAATTAAAAACAAATAAAAATCATCTTCTCCATTTGAACATTAGAAGGGTGAGGCAGCAGACAGGTTATTGCCCAAGCGGAAGTCAGAATTATGATGCAAATAGTTGAAGATCAAAGACTAGGCAGGCAAGTCACAGCTGAAGGAACCAAAGGCAGTACTAGCATCTGAAGCCAAAACAAGGTCAAACAAGGTTAGAGAAAGGTCTGGTGAGAAGTAAAGTGTAGGATTTAAACTGTATTTGGTCATTACTGAGGAAGCAATAAGAAGCTGAGGTAGAAAAAAAATCTCACTTGTCCACATTCACCTCACTTATAAACATATTGGGATTTTATAATATAGTTACATATATATATACACACACATATACATACAAAATGTGGGTGTGTGCATGCACACATGAACACACGCACATACACATACACACACACACACACACACAATCTTGACTTTTACTCTCCAGTTTCTTCTGAGATCACTTTAGGACAAGAGATCCTTCTTCTGCCATGATTATGACTGAGTTTTCATGGTGTCACACATTATTAGCACAGCCATCCAGAAGAGTAGATGTTGATTTGTAGGATGGTATATCTCATTGGCGATGAAACCAGGAAACAGGTTTGGATGACTAAAGTTTCACATCATTCCACTCGAGATCCATGTTCTTTTCGGTATATATTTAATGATCAATCAATTACAAGTCTTGGTGACAAACATAGCAAGTCCTAGTCACTGGCAAGCTCCTCGTCCTATCACATGGGTGAGAGAATATTTCCTAACAGGCATTTTGTCCATTTACAAGCTTTATTTCTCCCAAGGTTTCTGTCTTTAATGACTAGAGCCATCACTTGAGGTGATTAGAATTTTGCCCTAGGGTACCAATGTTTAGAAGGAACACTATTTGAAATGATGATTTTTAAAAGGTGGCACAGCTTACATTTTTTTCATGTTTTTAAACATTTCATGGCACTCCCTTCTTTAGCATCATGCGAATAATTGATTTTGGCATCTTATTGGCAGGAATAATTAGAACAAGATGCTTCTAGATTGTCACTTCCTACCCATTGAAATTACATTGCAGAGGAATATGATGTTTTTCTTCATGTTGGCCTGACCTACCTTGCTCCAGAAGTATAGTCCCTGTAAGTTACGTTTTTGTCCCTGGATAGGTCGGTCCCCTTCCCCCAAACACACATTTCTTTTTTTTTTTTCTTTTTCTTTTGCTGGGCAATGGGGGTTAAGTGACTTGCCTAGGGTAACACAGCTATTAAGGTGTCTGAGGGCAGATTTGAACTCAGGTCCTCCTGAATCCAGGGCTGGTGCTTTATCTACTGTGCCACCTAACTGCCCCTTTCACACACACATTTCTATAGATAGTGTTTAGGGTGTCTCCCCTCTTAGACAACTAAAATCCTTATTTTGTTTAGTTATCTTATTATTAATATTAGCATATTCAATTTGACAAAATGAATAATTGAATTGCTTTTTGTTTTGTTTCCATGCTAACATTCATTTAAATATATATATATATATATTGCCATTCCCAAATTACAAAATAGCTAGTTATAGCTCTATTCATAAGTAACTTTATAGTGGCAAGTCAAAAATAATTTGTCTTCCTTGTGAAGGCACCATACAAGATTTTTCTAAAGCATTTTACATGGTATTTGTAAATTCATTTGCCATCTATCATTAAGGAACCATATTGAAAGGACTTTCAAATATCTCTAGGTAACTAAACATCAAAGCTCAAAAATTTGAGTAGTCAATTGAAAATTGTCCACTTAAGGACAATAATATTGTTCTTTAAATGTAGATCTATCTAAATCCCACTTAGGTAAATCCTTTCAATTACATGATGAATTTCTTCCTATAGTATCTTTTACCTAAAGAGAAATAATTTCCCAAGAGAAGCATCTATAGTCTGGAAAAGTCTGACCAGCTCTCTCATGCTGCTTGTTTTGTTGTTGTTGTTTGTTTTGTTTTTGTTTTTGTTTTGTGGGGCAATGAGGGTTAAGTGACTTGCCCAGGGCCACACAGCTACTAAGTGCCAAGTGTCTGAGGCTGGATTTGAATTCAGGACCTTTTGAATCCAGGGTCTGCACTTTATCTATTGCGCCACCTAGCTGTTCCTCTCATACTGTTTTAAGAACATTTCCTTTCCACTTTGACAGGGAGTGTGGCTAGAACTACAGAGTCACCAAATATATTAGTCAGCTTGTTGTCAGGGAAGGTGACAGTTTATAAGTCTGCAAGTTAATGCACACACGTATTTTTACATACATATGTATATGTATGTTTATGTATTATTGTCATCCCTAGTAGAATGTAAGCTTTTTCAGAGCAGTGACTATTTGTGCGATTTCCTTTGTCCAGGGCCTCCGCAGTGTTTGTGACAGTGTAAAAAACAGAAAAAAAAGTAATAAATGTTGGTTGATTGCCTGCCTGCAAGCATACAGGTGTACCTCACTTTACACAATAGATGTGATTTGAAAATATTTGTAAATTGAATTTTTGTAAATGAAATCATCTGAAATGCACTGAGAAACCATGAGTTGAATTCTTTCAAATGGGAGAAAATTTTTTGCTGAAAATTAACACTCTGATTTATTTGTTTTGTAAATTTGGAAATGAGTTTCTTAAAGTGAGGGGTACCCACATTTATTTTTTAAAGGAGGGGGATGCGACAATAAGTAGAACATCAACCTAGGGAAATGCACAACTGGATTTTAAATCGTTCCTTTCAGAAAAACACACATTTTCCTGGTTTATTTTTCTTGATTAAACTTGTTTGAAACTTTTACGTCTTTGTAAATGGGGAAAAATACTTTGAAGCCCACACGCCAAAAATATATAAATTATAAATAACAGCAGATGGTCCTGGCGTGGAAAATAAGTCTGGTGTCTCTCCTGAGGCCCTGCTGCCATTCATAACCTGCTCGGGCCGCACGTTCCCAGCTTGTGACATCGGTGGAGCCTGTCGAGTGAGTTACAGCCGCCTTCTCGCTCTGGGACCCATCTATTATGTTCACAGACTAGAAACTATTTCGGTTAATTAAAAAAGTCTTCCAGAGTCTCAGAACAGGAAGTTTTGAAGTCTCTTGCTCTTTGCCTTTGTTGATGTGGGTATGCGGAAACTTGGCTCAGAAATCTGGCTAAGAATAAGAAGTTATTGCTAAAGGTATGATGACAGTGAGTAGAAGGGACAAAAATAAAAGAAGAATCTATCTGATAAAATATATGAGGGACATTAAGGTCTTGGGTTTTTAACTTGCTTAATAGGATGTAAGCTAATGTTTATAACTGTTAAACCATATTTGTGCCTATTTGATTGTTAGATTATCTATAATCTCCATGAGGGCAGGAACTATGTCTGATCTAAAATATCTTTTTCCCATAGCATAATGTTCAGCATACAATTGGTATTGAATGAAGGATGAATTAACATTGAATAGCTGAGATTTTCAGTAAAATGAACAATTACAATTATAGACTCATAATCGGGAAGGAAAGGACTCCTCACTGATCATCTAGACAAAAACACAGGCTGAAACATGAATCCTTTCTACACCATTGTTGAAGGGTGGCCATCTGGTCTCTACTTGAGGACCTCCAGTGATGGAGAACTTGATGCCCACCAAGGCAATTCATTCTAATTTTGGACAACTTTAATTATTGGAAAGTTATTTTCTTTATCTTGATCCATAATTTGCCTCCCTATAATTCTAAATATTGGTCTAAGTTGTGTTTTCTGGGACCAAGTAGAGTGATATCTAAAATATCAAATGCAGAGCACGTCTAACACATGATGAATCTGTTGAATTGCTTATTAAAAGCAAGAACGTTATTGAAGAATAACATTGCTACTGCCTGGAAAAAAGAAATATATCTGTAATATATCTTACATCAGGGATTATTAAACTTTTTCTGCCCATGACCCCTTTTCACCTAAGAAATGTTTACGTGACCCCTGGCATATAGGTATATAAAATAGATAGATATAATCTTTTATTTTTGCCAAATTTTTCACGATACCCACATTGGGGTCATGATCCATAGTTTAAGAAGCTAGGCCTTAGATGTTTAACAACCAGGAAAGATAAGTCCATGTGTTCAAATGTAAATTGTCATGTGGACAGAATGAGAGAAGGGTTTTATAAGTCACTTCTAATACTGTAAGTCTTAAAAAGTCTAAAAAAAATGTGGGTTCTTTAATTGGAGACAAGTCTAATATAATTCAACTCTGTTAATGGTAGCCTAAGAACGAAAGCCATCTTGGGTTTCATTAAGAGATATATTGCGGGCAGCTAGGTGGCACAGTGGATAAAGCACCAACCTTGGATTCAGGGGGACCTGAGTTCAAATCCAGCCTCATACACTGGACACTTACTAGCTGTGTGACCCTGGGCAAGTCACTTAACCCTCATTGCTTCACAAAATTTTTAAAAAAGAGATATAGTGTCCAGGATTTAGAATGTGGTACTCTCCTCTGGTCATGCCACCTGTGACATAGTCAGCTCTGGGTACCATATTTTTTAGAAAGACATTGATAAAGTGGAAAGTGTCTAGAGGAGGACAACAAAGATGGTGTTGAACCTTGAGATTATGCCATATTAACATAAGTTGAAAGAGCTGGGGATTTTAAATGAGAGAAGACTTAGGAGACACCAGATAAATATGTTCAAGCAATTAAATAGTTATCAAGTGGAAAGGGTATCAGGCTTGTTCTGCTTGGCTTCAGAGGGCAAAACTAGGACCAAGGCATGGAAGATGCAACGTGAAAGATTTAGGTTTGGTTTATGGAACAGTTAGAACTATCTGAAAGTGAAGTAGGCTCTCTAGATAGGTAGTAGCTTCTCACTGAGGACCTTCGAGCAGAGACTTGACCACTTGAGAGATATTAGAGAAGCAATAATTGTTCAAGAATGTGTTATCGATAGTTTTTCTGAGGTCCTTCTTATTTGAAGGAAACAAGGTGTTTGTCCTTCATTCTCAAAGAAGACCATGGCATCAGGAAGGTACTTCCCCATTCCAAAGTCCTTATTCATAAGATTTTGTCTCTCATAAGTATTTTCATCATCACACGCTACTGTTCGTGAAGGGATGCATTTCTCATATTTCAAGTAAAGGTGATTTCTACTTTTAGCGACCTTGCTGTTGATTTTTAATGGAAGGGAGAGGAAAAAGATTTACATTTCAAAGTGCCCAGAAAAATAACATCTATGACATAAATATTCCAGTCGCAACTTAATCTAGATAAAGGAGACTGAACCATTTCTGTAACATGTCCTAACAGGTTGTTGTTGGCATTAACGTTGAAAAGGTGATTTCCACTTTGAAAGTCTATATCTTCAACCTGATTGGAACCTTGTCTAGATCAAATTTAGGTAAATATGATCAAAATTCCAATGACTGGCTTAAGTTTGTGCCTCTGATTATTTGGATGAGCTCCATATTTGTCCATGAAATAGAGGTTTATATATTTTCTTCTTTAGCCATTTTACTATTATTTCTCTTTGTTGTTGGTTCCTACTATGAAGTAGGTGTATCTAGTATTATTATAATTACTCTTATTTGATCACTTTGTTTCTTATAAGGGTAATCGAACACTGGCCTATTTCATTCTCATTTTTACCCAATAGTTCAGTTCTACCTAATGAGAGCTCTCCTTTAAAGCTGATTTTTCACAAGGTCATGGGGAATGTTGGGCTTCTGATTTCTCTTTTCCAGAGGGTTCATGTGCCTGTTCCACTGGAACACTGTACTTGGTCTCATCATGCCTGTTAATTCCCCAAACAAGTGGAGATGCCAAAATTACTCCTCAGTGCTTACAAGCAGTTAACATTCACATTGAGGCTCACCTTAAGGGACTAGGCTAATAACCACCACTTGATTTCTAGGACTAAAGTATTTTGAAAAGTCAAATAACAATCTGTTAAAGAATACGTGATTGGATATATATACTACAATTCATAAATCTATGATTTCACTTTCCACTCTATCTCTGACCAGAATCTGAGGCCCTGGGTTCAAAGCTGACCTCTGTCACTAATGTCATCACTTCTGACATACCTGTGTGACATTAGGCCTCAGTTTCCTCAGCTGAGAAATGAAAGAGTTGGATCAGATAACCTCTGAAGTCCTTGCTAGCTCTTAATCTATTTTCCTGTGAATTTACATGCACAATTCTAAAACTGGCATGGTCTTTATACTCCTTACTTAGTAAATTAATTTCTTCCAAAAAAAATTGTCAACTGGTGGTCAAGTTGCTCATGATGACCCTCTTTAAGCTAGGCTTGTGCTCTGGTGACAATCTGTCACATGGACTTCACTTCTAAGAGTTTGTACTTCACATATAACATGTATATGGTCTATAAGATCCCAGGGTCACCATGGAATTATAGTGATGCTTTAGTCTGCCATTCTATTTCATTCAGGGTTTAGATATCCATACATTTTGAAAACAAAAACATGATTAGCAAGTCCATAGCAGGGGGACACAAGGAGACATAATGTTAATGGGAGTCTCAGTGAGCTGCATAGACTGAGAAGTAACTGAAACGTCCATCAGGCATTGTTGTGGTGCCTTAGAATTTCTGCTAGATATTTTGACCTTAAAGTGAAAAATCGATGTGGTAGCTGATTGAGACTTCCTCATTCATGACAGAAAATTATCTCTGCAGTTCTTAGAAAGACTAGTCATTGTTGAGAGGTGGCATTTTCTCTCCCATCTGAATATGATGAACAAAGACTTCATAAACATCTGGGTCCTTTTACATTATTCCATTTTCAAATGCCATTTAAAATATAGTTTCTTTGGAAATGGTGAGAGGGAGGGCATCTAATGAATAAGAGGCAGATTTGAGTCCCCACACATGTTCATGGGAAGATGCTTCTAGGAGTTGAAAACCCCTGTAGTCAATCACTTTCATCTTTCATCCAAGCTATTTTATACTAATAGTAACCTTCCTCACCTCTTTGGGGAGTTGTGAGTCTTAATTAATGTTTATACAATCCTTTGAGGTCTTACCTGAAAGGAGTATTATTAGGAAGAGATTATTTCAATTAAAGTTACTGTGATTTCATTTCTCCTATTTTATAATCAGAAATTTTGTTTCCCTTCACACCAGTTTAAATATTATATATATATATATATATATATGTGTGTGTGTGTGTGTGTGTGTGTGTGTGTGTGTGTATAATTTGGGGTTAACATAAACATATTTCAAAGAGGGGATGATGAATGCCATAGGAAAATATTATACCTATAATTTAAGATATGTTGGGTTTTTATGTCATTTTGGTCTTATGATGCCAGGGTGTTTTTTATACTAGTCATTCTTTATGTATTCAAGATGATATGATTTAATAAAATAGCATCAGAGTGCAAATCAAATTAAAAATAAATGTCTTGAAAATGTTTTACAATGAGTGAATAAGAAATGAATTATATTATATTAGTCTGATCCTTCCCCAATTCAGTGCTTCCATTGTTTACCATTATGGCTACCACAAATATCATCACCATCATCATCGTCTTCTTCTTCTTCTTCTTCCTCTTCCTCTTCCTCTTCTTCTTCCATTAAAGTCCTCTTTCAAATCCTCCCTCATCATGGTGTGGAGATGAACCTGGCTTCTTGAGTGCCTATTAGTACCTGATACAAAGTAGGTCCTTGACAAATGTCTATGGACTGATTGATGAAATCTCAGAGCAGGTTCTACCAAGCAGCCTGGTGAAAGCACTCTGTCTGTCTTCTATCCAGAATCGGCCCAGCAAAGGTTGAAGAGGCTAGGTACCACCTTGTCTGCAAAATGCTGATTATTTTAGACATGGTAATTTTCAAAGACTGTCCACAAGTGGTGGAGTAAATGGGATGTCAGTTGGTGAGGGGAAGCAGTACCCACAGGTGGAATCAATCACGGATCCTTGAAGTATTAAACATTTTCCATATTGGTATTATTTTCCATGAATTAAGAATCCAAGGACTGACTCTGTATTGCCAATATTTAGACACTTCCCTGAATGTTCAAGCAAGAAGGACACTTTTGCACCTTCATAGTCTTTGCTAACTTATCATTCCCAGCCCTTCCTCCACTGAGACTATTGAGACCTGACCATGGTGGGCCATTTAAATCATAGAAGTAGGGTCACAATGCTCCCAATTACTTAACTCCACAATAGACCATTTGCTACTCACATGGATCTTGTATATTTTAGATACTATGTGTGAAAATCAAGGTATTGCTATTCTGGGAGAGAATAAACCACAGCTCATGAGCCAGACTGATAGCCACCTTTGACACATAATGGTCAGTTTCCCTGATTGTATCTTCCAAAGGGGTGGGAAAGGACAAAGAAACAAGTTATTAGTTGGGAACACAATTGCATTAGAATTCTGTTCATTTCTCATTGTACTGCTGTTGGACTAGATAACTTCCATGGTACCTCACAGATATAAAATTCCCTAATTCTGTGTTCTGAGAAGCATCATGACATGACTGATAGAGAGCCAGCCTCAGAGTCAGGAAGCACTGGATTCTGACACATAACAGGTGTGTGGCTGGACAGTTCACTTAATTTTGAGGTACTTCCAAGCAACTAGTTCCTGATTTCCACTGGTGTAGAGAATTTCCTCACCTGGGAGTTTACTATACAAATAACATCACAGATTCAAACAAAAAATAATAAAAAAATCTTATCCCTGCTTTCTCCACAGACTTCGCAACAGTTTCCTGTCTATCTAACCATTCCCTTCTTCCAACTCAATCATGGTATATACACTTTTCCCTAGCTTCTACAACATCTTGGTTGGGACATTAGATTTCATTCATGTAGGGACTTCCTAGAGTAGAAATTCTCCCCCCCCCCAGTTTAGATGGCAACTCATCTCTAACATGGACTTAAAGAGCTTCCTAGGTCACTGAGAAGCTAACTGTCTTGCTCAAGGCCACAGGCTACATCACACAGAAGCTGTGACATCATGCTGCTTCTCAAAATACAGAATTATGGAATCTTACATTTGGAAGGGATTAAGTCCATCCCTGTGGTTCAGGGACCCCTGTAAGACTCCTCCAGTGGTGTGGTCTGGCAACCTGTCTGTAACTTAAGGTTTCAGAGAACCTCCTGGGCCACTGAAGGGTTAAATCATTTGCTCAAGGCCATGAAGCCAGTATACATAAAAGGCAAGACTTCAACCCAAGTCTGCCGGACTCCTAAGCAGGCATCATTCTTTACTACAATGCATTGACTTTCTGTCACTTTCTGGTATTTAGCAGAGTTTAAACTTTGTAAGGTTAGGAACTCTGACATTTACCCTTATATTTCCCCCTTCCCAGTATATGGTGCATTATAAAATTTAATAAATGATTTTAGAGTGAACAAGTAAATAACGACTTGTTGATCAGTCAAGTTCACTTTTTGAGGCACCATTTCCCAAAAAATACATCACAATGACTAAACAGCTTAGAAAATATTCTAGGATTCCTTGTCCCCCCCCCCTTTTTTTTTTTTTTTTTTTTGCTTTTTGATGAAGCAGGTGGAGGTGGTAGTACCTGGGAAAAATGTGGAAGGTGGATGGCCCATGTGTATGTTGATGAACAGATGTATAGTCTAGTGTGTTCAAATTTGACCAAGAGCATTCATTCATGTTTAAAAAGAAAATGAAAACATTGCCCTAGTTACCTCCTAGTTCTCTAGTATCGTGGAAATTAAAATGTGCCTTCTAATTTCTTTATCCCTGCTATAGTAAGCTACAATGTTGGATTTTCTGATTATATATCCAGTGTTCTTTCCATGATAAGAATTCATGTCATTCATGTGAAATATAAAGCCATGAAATTTATTGTTAGAAATTGAAGAATAAACAGTAACAAGTCACCTTAGGTCATTTACTTCTCTTTGGTGACCACTACTGACTGGATTATCTGATCCTTGAGGTCTCTCCCGACTTTGGGATTCTATAATTCTTTGATATTTTAGCTACATCATGTTTCCTCCATTAGGAATGCATTGAATTGTTTTGTTAGAGATTCACAAAAAAACCCCTGTTTTTCTTATGAGAGTTCATTTTACAAATCCTTTTTCCATAACAGAAAGTTCAAAACTAACTTTAATCATCTTTATGGTTTTTAAAATCACATTCTGAGAACTTATGTAATCATTCTGCAAATTGTACACACTCACTAAATAGGAAAGGACAAGGAAATCCATGTAGCTAAGACAATGTGTGTGTGTGTGTGTGTGAGTGTGTGTGTGTGTATTTTGTGTATAGTAGGATCAGATCCAAGTTAAACATTCATTAACTCTATTTTCCAAAATCAGTGAGATTGAGGTTTCTGGGTTCTGCCTACCAACAGGACAAAGACAAATTGGAACTGACTCTCTCAGACATGTTCATGTCCACGCAATGTAGAGATGCAGGTTTCAAAGTACAATGAAGGCCGGCTCACATAACTAGTAGAATTGTGGAGCTGTGGAATAAAAACTAGACTAGAGTTAAGAGATTTAGGATCTAGTCTTGGTTCTATCATCAGTTCTTCATGTGACATTGGGGAGGTTTGTAGACTGTAACTGTTTCTTTTTTTTGTTTGTTTTGTTTTGTTGAAGGGCAATGAGGGTTAAGTGACTTGCCCAGGGTCACACAGCTAGTGTCAAGTATCTAAGGCCAGATTTGAACTCAGGTCCTCCTGAATTCAGGGCCAGTGTTTTATCCACTGCATCACCTAGTTGCCCCTTGTCAGTTTCTCCAGTTATAAAATGGGGAAACTATTGGTTTTGCCTATTTTTTAAAATTTCCCATAAAAAAGCAAATTAAATAATGTTTGGGAAAATTATTTTAAAAGTTAAAATTCTTATAAGTGTAGAGTATTACTTAAATTCACATCACTTAAGCAGCTCTACCAATTGAATTAGTTGTATGAATTTATAGATCCATCAACAGTGCATTAATAGAATAGGGTTTTCTCAAAGCCCATCCAAAATATGTTTTTTCCCTTTTTGCCAGTTTTGCCAATCTGATTAGTGAAAGGTGGAACATCAGAGTTGCTTAATTCACATTTCTCTTGTTATTAGTGTTTTGGGCTTTTTTATATGTTATATATAGCTTATGGGCAATTAGATAGCACAGTAGATAGAGTGCTAGGCCTGGAGTCAGGAAGACTCATCTTCCCAAGGTCAAATCTGGCCTTAGGCACTTACTAGCTGTGTGACCCTGGGCAAGTCACTTAACCCTATTTGATTCAGTTCCTCATTTGTAAAATGAGCTGGACAAGAAAATTGCAAACAACTCCAATATCTTTTCCAAGAAAACCCCACAAAGAGTAGGACATGACTGAAATGACTGAACAGCAAAAATAGATCCCTTGAATTTCCTCCCATGAGGCAATCCTTGTTCATATCCTTTTCACCATTTTTCATTTGGACGATGACCTTGGATTACAAGTTTGAATCAGTTCTTTACATAGCTTGGAAATGAGACCTTTTCAGAGAAATTTGCAGAAAAGATTTTTTTCTTACTTAGCCATTTCTCTCTAATCTGAGCTATATTTGTTTGCACAAAACCTTTTCAATTATGTATAGTGAAAATTGTCCATTTTTTTTCTTTTATGTATCTCGCTATCCTTTTTTGTTTTGTTTTTTGTTTGTTTTTTGGTGAGGCAATCGGTCGTTAAGTGACTTGCCCAGGGTCACACAGCTAGTAAGTGTCAAGCGTCTGATGTCGGATTTGAACGCAGGTCCTCCTGAATCCAGGGCTGGTGCTCTATCTACTGCATTACGTAGCTGCCCCTCGATATCCTTTTTTTGTCATGAATTCTTACCCTATATAGATATCCAAAATATCATCTCTTTTGTTTATGTTGTGACCTACCTTTTATAAATAGGTAATATATCCATTTGGAGCTTATTTTGAGATATTGTGTGAAGTGTTGGTCTAAACCTAATTTCTGTTAGATTGCTGTTCAGTTTTCTCAGTTGATTTGTCAAACAGTGAGTTCTTGTCCCAGTAACAGCCTCTATTCCACTGATACTCATGCCTGGTCCAAACCCAAACCTGGATTACTCCAACAATACTACTTACCTGTTGATGAATTGTACTACAGTAAATCATTACCTGTTCCTTCACCTAAGCAAGATAATACTGTGTGGGTTTTTTTTTCCTTTCTAATTGAACCTCCATACTATTCACCACAGAGGCTGTTTGAAATATTCTCTTTTCTCCTCAAATCACAATAACATCCTCTACAGTATTCCTTCTCAGCTAAGGATTTTGCCTGATACTTTCCTGAGAAAATAGAAACCATTGGTGTGAACCGCCTCATTCTCTGTCTTCTATTTTCCAAAAGCCTATAAGATTTATCCCTTCTTCTGTCCTCCATCGCATTAATTTCTGATTAAGTAATGGTTCTTTTCCTCTCCTTAGCACTTCTACTTGTATATTGATCCCATTGCTTTCTTCAGCAAATTTCTTCTATAATGATTTGCTCCCAAACAAATCTCTCCTTTTCTGATACTTCCTTGTTGCCTACAAAGAAGAATAATTCTCTTACATAATGGGAAAAAAAATCCTTCATCATATACTACCATTCTCTCAAGCTATTCCATTATAATTTTCCTTTCCTTTTCTGTCAAATTTCTAGGATAGAGAGTGGGGAGAACTGGTTTCATGAGTTGTTTTCAATTCTTTTATTCAATCCAAATATCCATTCCTCACTTTCATAGATAATATCAATTTTTTTTTCAGAAAGAAAATTCTGGCTTTGTAATCCAGATTTCTTAATTTTGTGAATATTGTATTTTTTTGTGGTTTTTGTTTGTTCTCATTGAAAAGGCTGCTATGATCCTAATTAAAAAATTGATAAGTAAATTATTTCAGAATACCTTCTGGCACTTAAAATTATCATTGTTATTGCATTAGATTTCAACTATGATGTATTTAGGCATCTTAAATTTTGGGATCTCCCCCAATCAGGAATTTTGTGGATTCTTCCAATGCGGATTTTGCTAGTTTTTTATGTTTGATTTTTTTTCCCCTGGGAAAATCTCTTTGTTAATTTCTTGATTATGTTGCCCTTAGTTCTTTTATTTTTCTAAGTTTCCTGTAATATCAGTGACCTACGTTTGTTGCTTCATGATTCATCCTCCATATTAATCATTTGGGCATGCATGTTTCTAACACCGATAAATAAAATGATTTTTTAAAGGTGGTATTTCTACCTCCTCTGTATTGTCCATGTTTCTGTGTTTATCTTAAAACTTCTCTTTAGTTTTGAAGGTTTTTTTTTAATTTTCTATTGTATGTTTCAAAATGGTAACTTTCTATATAATTTACTATTATACACTTTGGATCTTTTAATCATTGCTTAGTTCCTTTTAATGATTTTCCACTTTTTTCATGCTATTCTTTTACCTTATCATGTGATTTGTTTAATGTTGTTCATTATTTCATAGTTTCTTTTGTAAGGGAGGGCATAAACCCCCCACCCTAGTCAATTACAGAAGGCTAAGTCATCAAGTCATCTCAGTTCAGTTCCTTGATCACAATTAAACTAGGTATGAATAAGGCCTTAATTAATTTGAAAGGATAACAGTGGATTTGTGTCATTACATGACACATGACTTCACATAGGAAGTATTTTGTGATTGGCTAAAGGAAATTAGTCCTGTCCTATGGGACTCTCTCTATGTGCATACACACATGCACACACATATACACTAAAATGCACACATGTGGAGTTCAATACACACATGCATGCATGCATGCATGCATACATGCATGAATCTATGCCATGCCCCCTGGCTTACCCCAGGTGCCATTTTGGGACCCAATACTTCAGTACAAATGCCAGTTGTAGAAATATCCCTGAAAGGGATCTTATACTTTGAATGTTTTAGTTATCAATTTGCAATATATCTGGGTGGGGTATCTTGCTTTATTCTCCCTTATCCCCCACCCCCATCTGTCTTCTTTCTGGTACATTAACTTATTTACTTGTTTCATAATATTTTAAAAATTAGATCAGTTCTCTTCAATTTGCTCTTTTCTAAAATTTGATTCATTTAAAAAGCAATGCCTCTTGTATGTGTTTTGTTAAAACTGTTAAAAATTCTCTTTAATGGTGTTCCTATTTGTTATTTTTGTGTTGTTTTTGAGGAACCTGGATCTCTTACATTTCTTATTTAAACATCTAGGATCAATATCAAACGGAGACTTCTGAGTCTGGGTTCAGTAATCTTTTTTTATACAACACTACCCAATATCTGACAAGCATTTATTAAATACCTACTATATACAAGACACAGTTCTTGTCATTGGAGATACAAAGACACACAAAAAAATAATCCCTTACTTAAAGGAGAGTATAAGCCTGTGTATGTGCATGTATTATATAGGGGGATTGGGAGGGAAACAATTTGTATGCAAATCCAATATAATAGGGGGAAGGCAGAGGTCCCTGACTACTAGGAGTAACCTAAAAGGTCTTGCTTAGCAGGTATCAATTAAGCTGAGCCCTGTAGGAAGGTAGGGATTCAATGAAATGGAAGGAGAGAGTGTATATTACAGAAGAACTTGGACTAACAAGTCAAGAAATTAGATCTTAGTTCTGAGGGAAATGATCTGGTATGGTGAACTGAACTTAAAATGATTTTTTTACCACTGGGAATGAGAAGGGGGAGCATTGTGGAAAGGGAGCTGTTCACTTATTTAGAGATAGATTCTTGAGACAGTAGAGACAGGAAGGGTAACAAAGACACACTACCAGAAACCTCAAACTAAAAGAATCTTCAACCATTTTTATGACCTTGTACCTATTTTAATCCATCCAATCCTAGCTTGAATGGTCTTTGGAACTTCCCCCCAATACATATTTGCCTAATGGATAAGGGATATATTTGGAGACAAGAACCTCTATTGAAAGGCATCATCTTCCATTGATTGTATCATAAAATCTTAGTGTTTGAATAACATGAGGATAAACTCAGAGTTCATCTTGTCCAAATAGTACCCAAAGCAAGAATCTCCTTCAAACCATCCCCAGCCGATAACTATTCCCCAGCAAATAACTATTCAGCCTCTATTTGAAGACCTGTGGACATAGGGAAATACCAGTTTCTACTAGCTATAATTGTTAGGAAGATTATCCCACATTCAGCCAAAGAAACTAGGAACAGAGACAAGGAAACCTACAGGCCATCTAGTTCAACTCTCTCGTTTTTCAGATGAAGAAAGTTCCAATCATTAGTTATGGTTCTGTGTTCTGGAGCATAGAAGTATAATTTTAATTCCTCTTTCACAAGATTGTGAAACCACTTCAAGACAAAGATCACATCCCCTGTAAGTTTCTTTTTGAGGAAAAGTACCCCCAGTTCCTTAAACTGACCTTCACGTAGTATGGTCTCAAAACCTCACCATCCTAGCCATCTTCATATGGGCATACTCCAACCTGTGAGCATACTTCCTAAAGTGTGGCACCCCAGAATGAACATGATATTCTAGCTGGGCCCTGATGCAGACAAAATATATTAGGACGATAACCTCCTTTATGATGGACCCTGTAAAGTTGCTAAAATTCTAGCTATACTGTCTAAAATATCTAATGAGTAGTCGCCAACAAATTATAAGCTTTAGCAAGAATATTTAAGTGTTTCAGTATTAATTAAAGAGCATTAGGATCTAATGATCAGAGAGAAAAATAAAAATCTAACTATTTCTAAGAGACCCCCATCATCTGACCTGCCATGGCGAAATCAGGAACCAAAAGGAAAATGCTTCCTTCTGCCTCACAGAAGCCTGCTCTGAAACTGGGAACACCCCCCCTCCCCCACCACGCGCTCACGCAGACATCTTCTTTTCTACATTAACTCTCCAGCAGGTGGCGTCACTTCAATTGTTACAACCCCATGCTTCTCAATGCAGCACAAGGTCAGAGGATCATAGATTTCAAGTTGAAAGGTACCTGAGAAGCCATGAAATCCAACCCCTCCAGTTTAAAGAAGAGGAAACTCAGGTCCAAAGAGGCCAAATGATATGCCCAAGGGTGTTCAGGCAGTAGGTCCCAAAGCTAGGATTTGAACCCACATTAGCATTTTGGGGCAGTCTTGTCATACAGACTTCTGCTCCTCTTTCAGGGGGACAGTTTCATATGAAGTCTGGTCTAGCCATGCCTCTTGTACCTTGCCCTTCTAAAGGCAATCCCTTGCACCCAGGTATAGGACTTTACTAATGCTAAATGTGTCATCCATTTCCACAATGGTACAGACAAGGGCTTTCTATCCGTCAGTGACGAGAGAATGTAAACAAGGACCTCTTACATTATCCCTAAAGCCGCCATGTACATTTCAGGCATGTGTAGTGAGATTTTTGCATCTATAATTTGACATCCCCTTCCCCCACCCCCAATTAGGTTAGTGCTCCATTCAGCAGGTTTGGAACTTATTTCCGTGACTCTGGTCTACTTTTTAACAGAAGGCAGGTCTTCCGCACGGGCCCACTATCGGCTTATTGCTTTCTAGGTCAGCCTTTATGGGAGTTTGATATGAATTATGGAATAGTTTTGTGAGGCCACAACTGTGATTACAGGCTTAATGATGCTTTAAACAAACAAAATGTAATGACTGTCATCAGCATAAAGCAGGGGCTTCCTGCGGGGAAATGCCAAGAAATGGGGCTTCTCAGTGGGGGAGGGTGAAACTGGCTGCTTTCCAGCCACAATCGGCACCACGTAGACCTTGTCTGTTAACTTAATTATAGCACAGCGCCAGCCTCGGTGAGGCAGTTTTACTTTGAAGAATCACTGCCCACCCTGCTTAGAGTCAGTGCATTTAAAGGTTACCCATCTGATCCACGTCTTTAGGAGTGGCCGTCTGGGACGCGATAGCCTGATTCAGATCAGTGCCTCGACTCTTACACACTCAATCTGCCCAGCACAGGAAAAAAGCACGATCCCGCGACCAAACACTCCCCCCACGAGAGCCCAGGAGCCGATTTGGGAGCGATGGACTTCCAGAATAGGACCCGATTTGTTGTTCTCTCACTTCTCACCAGGACGACTATAACAATGAATAATCTTTGGGGGGCCTAGGTTCGATTTCACAAGTTCCCAAGCCATCTTCTCCTCCCTCATTTGCTAAGCAATAACGGTTTAGCTTAAATGCAGCACACAAATGCCTTATTCCGTTATCTTCCAAAATCTGCTATATATAATGATATTAAAGCAGATGTGCCTTTGTCCTTGAGACATGCACACACATGAGGGAAAGCCACATGTACACCCTTGTGCCCACACATTCACATACACACCCACTCTCTCACACCTACTCACACACACACACACACACACAGATTTTGCCTGCTTTGAAAGTCCAGCAACTGGGTTGAGGTTGTAATCTATGTTATCGTGATAGAGAAAACACATTGGTAGAATATCAGAGTAAGAAAGGATCTCATGGGCCATCTAATCAAAACTATACCTGAACAAGAATTCCCTCTATGGAATATAAGCTGCTGACTGGCTTTCCAGCTTTAATGTGGAAGATCTTCAAAAACAATGAATTTACAATCTCCCGAGGCAGTCCATCTTATTTTTAAATGTGTCTAATTGTCAATAGGGGAGCTAAGTGGTACAGTGGATGGAGCTCTTGGCCCAGAGTCAGGAAGGTCTGAGTTCAAATTTAACCTCAGATACTTATTAACTGAATAACCCTGAGCAAGTCTCTTAACCCTGTTTGCCACATTTTCCTCAAATGTAAAATGAGCTGGAGAAGAAAATGGTATACCACTCTAGTATCTTCGGGGTCACAAAGAGTCAGACAGGACTAGAAACAACTGAACAACAACAATTGTTAATAACCTTTTCCTGAAATCATGCCTAGGTTTGACTCTTTGTATCTTCCACCAATTCCTCCTAATTCTGGTTTTGGGGGTCCAAGCAAAACAAGTCTACTTTTTTATACATACAATATACCTTCAAATACTTGAACACAATTTTTGTTCCTCCTATATCATCTCTTCTTCAGGCTAACCATTCCTAATTCCTTCAATCAATTCTCATATGGTATGAACTCAAGGCTTTTCAACATCTTGGTTCCCTTTAATGTCCTTCCCAAATTGTACCACCCATTACTGGATCCTAATCGATTCTGCCAAATATTTTATGTTACAAGATCTTTTTGACTATTATCTGCCATGGTAGATGTCCCATTCAGATTTGAGGCATCTGTAGAACTGAGGAACATGTTGTATAGGTCTTTAAGCAAGTCATTGAAAAAAAAAAAAGGATAACTAGCATGGGGCCAAGCACAGGACTGCAGCTTTAGAGATCTACCAAGATGGAAACATTGATGACTTCTCTTAGGCTTCATCCATATGGACTCACACACACATATACACACAGAGATGAACCTAATTCTGTTATCGTCTAGCCCATATTTCTCTATTTTCTGAAGAACAGCATGAGAAATTGTGTCAGGAATTTGACTAAAATCTAGAAAAAACAAAACATAATTGGTGGTATTGCAGAATGAATCAGAAGATAAAGAATCTAAATCTGAAATGGACTCTGAGATGATGTAGTCTAACCTATTATTTTACAGATAAGGAAATGGGCCCAGATAAGTTAAACAGGTTGATCAAGTTCACACACATCCATAATTCAGACTCAGGCTTGGTATTCCAAGTTCAGTGCTCTTTCAGGTATACCATGCCAATGAAAGGGTTCCCTCCTCTAAACAAAGAGAGGGGAAAGACTAACAATATGCACAGAAGTGTGCTAGCACCAGCTGGAATCCATTCAGGAGAGCCAATTGTTAAATTTTCAGTGTTAACATTCATAACTCAGAAATCAACAAATGCTATAAATCAAGGCTTTATTTATTTTGTTGATTGTCTAGACTTAAGAAAGTGATAAAAAAAAGGGTGATGAAGATTAAATTTAAAAGTATGTCATGCATACTTTTTTTGGAAAACTGGTCATTAAACATTTTCTAATATATCCCTTACTGTACAGTGTTGCATATGCTATCTGATGTGGTCACTGGGTTGGTTGGTTTTCCTTAATTTTTTTTCTTTATTACAAGAAAAAGGGCCTGGGATGGGGAGTAGGAGGAGGTATGAGGAAAACAAAATTTATGAATCAAAATAAAAATAAAACAAATATTATTCATTATACCTATAATATTCCCTAGATTAATCAGTCTAGTAACCTTTTTATAAGTAGTCAAATCAAGGAGTAAAGGAAATTTCAAATTCAGCCTTACATTAGGACAAAATGGCACTTCTAGTCATTAAAATTAGTCAGATCTTGGTCTTCATATTTATTTCCTTTTCCACTACTTGCAGGGACTATGATGTTCTTGACCAAATAATATTATTTCTTTTATTAGCTGTCCTCAAAACTATGGATACTTGGACTCAAGCCCTACCTGTGACACATTGATTGTGTGACCTTGGCCAAATCACTTAACTCCTCAGTGTCCTAGGCAACCTTCTAAGATGCTGCCTGGCATTATTAGAGGTGTTTCTCATTAGCAGCTCCTTATACCAATTGAAATCAAAAGTTTGATCCCTCTCCTATTTTATAATAATGGAGTTATTTCAATATATCTTTGTTCCAATGGAAATTTGAGATTTGCTCTGCTTCGTTCTATAGGATTTTGTGTCATGTATGGAGGAATACAGAAGACGAGGCCAGGAGCTCTATGCATCTTTATACAAAGATCATGTCCAGGTAAGAAATAGAACAGTTTTTCTTCAAATTTCCTATTGAAATTTATTCCCCAAACTTCAGGAAAGTAGTCAGTAAATCAACCAACAAGCACTTGTTAAATTTTTACTGTGTGTCAGGCACTGTGCTAAATAGCAAAGGTACAAAGAAAGGCAAAAATAATGTCCCATCCTCAAGGAGGTCAGTCTAATGTAGGAGAAAGCATACAAACAACTGTGTACAAACAAAATAAATATAAATACCAGTATTGGCCTGACCCTAATTTGAGTCTTTTATCTATTTGAGGTCCCAACATATCAAAAGGGACATAGTGGAACCGGAAATGGTCTAGGAAAAAAAAAACACCAAAATGATGAGCTTGCAATGTTCAGTGACAGAAAATAAGACAATATCTTTAGCAGAAATGGGCAAAATAAGGAAATACTTGGGTATTATTGAAAGCTCTAGTTTGGATATATTGAGTTTGGAACTATGGAACATCCAGTTGAGGGTTTTGGTGTTTGTGTTTGTTTGTTTGATTTTTGTTTTTGATCCATAGCAATTCACAAAGATTTACTACTAAGACATAGAGGACTCGTGTGTTCTCTGTAGGCAGATTAATCAGAATATTGAAATGACAGTTCTTTGCAGTACTGAAGTATATAAGAATGATACAACTTCTTCCCATGATCAATCTCCATTTTTAAATGAGAAAAATCATTCCCCCAAGTATTTATTACCATGATGTTTGTACCTACCTTTCTCCAGGGAGACTAGAGTAGGAAAACTTAAACTTTTGCAAAGCCACCTGTCCTAGTAGTTTCATATAATTCATAATATGGGGTGACCTCAAGATGATATGACAAGATTACATGTTTGATACATCAAAACTAACATGATGCTCTTATTTAATACCCCAAAGGGACAACATAGAAGCTTCTAGAGATGCTGTGAATAAAACCTCTCTTTTTGCTCCTCTTTAAGGAAAATCAAATTCTTTCACTACTTGGAATTTGGTAGGCAGTTGTTTGTGTGAGTTTATGGTGCCGTCCCTTCCCCATTTGGAAAATAGTTCAGGATACATACTTTGCTGAGTCTACATTCACTATGTAACCCAAGATGTCCTGTTGCACAGTGCCTTGCACAAGTAGAACCTCTGTAAGTAATTTTAAAAATTTGAATTAGCTCCAGTGAATATACTTGGACTAAATTGAGTTATATTACAAATGAAAAGGAAATTGGTGGAATCAACAAAACTTTGGGAAGGTCCAAACTACTATTAAAATGATCTCATCTTTTATACTTAACTTTTAGGGAAAAGTATATTTTTTATTCCCTTGAAATGTCGAAATTACCGATCTGACATAGGATTTAAATCTTCAGCTGTGTCTTTTTAATCTCCTGTGACCCTTCCTAAAGTTCATGTGCATTGACTGAAAGAAATTTAACAGTTTTGTGGGTGAGAGGCTGGAGCTTCTCCACTATAGTCCTATTGTAATGCATCATCATGGAAGCATGAAAGTAACTCTGGTTTTTCAAAGGCTATTCCTATGAGTGCCAGGTCAGGCAGGTCCTGCCAAGCCAAAAAGGCTTTGAGTACCAGCAAAGTCTAGTCCATCTGCTTAGCTCAGGGTGATATAAGGCTTATTACCAGTTTAGACTCACATTGATTAGTTTTTTTCAGCAATAGCAGTTATTGGTCATCGTGCCTTTTTGGGGGGCGTGGCTGGGTAATGAGGGTTAAGTGACTTGCCCAGGGTCACACAGCTAGTAAGTGTCAAGTGTCTGAGGCTGGATATGAACTCAGTTCCTCCTGAATCCAGGGCTGGTACTTTATCCACTGTGCCACCTAGCTGCTCCTGCCTCTTTCTTTCTTTCTTTCTTTCTTTCTTTCTTTCTTTCTTTCTTTCTTTCTTTCTTTCTTTCTTTCTTTCTTTCTTTCTTTCTTTCTTTTTTTGGCAGGGCAATGAGGGTTAAGTGACTTGCCCAGGGTCACACAGCAAGTAAGTGTCAAGTGTCAGAGGCCTGATTTGAACTCAGGTCCTTCTGAGCAGTTATTTTTATTTATTTATTTTAGGCAATTGGGGTTAAGTGACTTGCCCAGGGTCACACAGCTAGTTAAGTGTCAAGTGTCTGAGGCCGGATTTGAACTCAGGTCCTCCTGACTCCAGGGCCAGTACTCTATCTACTGCACCACCTAGCTGCCCCTCTGAGCAGTTATTGATCATCAATGAATTTAAAGAGGGGTTGTGATCTGTCTCAGTGGCAGGAATACTCACACCAAAGAAATTACAGGTATTTGAAGTTGGAATTTGGTTGGGCTTCCTCAGCAATTTCTGAGATTCTACAGGCTAATGGGATAGGGCAGCTGAGGCTAAAAAACACCTACTGGGAACCAAGAAAACCAAATGATAGAACTCCAAGTACCCATTGAAAGCTATTCTGTGGAAGAAGAGACTGTGCATTAGCACTACTCAACTTCATACTTGGCTTCTGTTCAATAGAGGGTTCATGAACCTGAGTATCACTCATGAGGAACCCATCTTATGAAATGGAATCTGCTATGAAAGTTTTGCTTGTCCATTCAATTATTTTTGAGAAAATCAACATCTTTAGGATGGCCCATGTGGACACGTTCCAGATCTTTAAATATTTAGAATAGATTATTTTGATTTTAAAAGGAAAGCGGATGAAAATGCTGTCAGCCTAGAGATAGAGTACAGATTTTTTCTCTTCCCTTGTAACAGAGAATGAGTGCTTAACTTTTTTCCCCTTACCCGATGCAGTCAAAACCAAAGTTTGCCTTTTGTTTAGTTCATATCACATAAGCTCCAAAGAGATTTAAGCAATCTCATTTCTCAGGTCTTCCTAGGCTTCTCCCCAATTCTCCATTCCAAAACTGAAGATCTGAAGCTATGAAAAGAAAAGAAGTTGGGAGTATGCATATAGTTGAGAATTTCTTTTAAAAAGTGTATTGGAGCAAATAAAGAAGCAATCAGCCATGAAATGGAGACTCAGGGAGGCTAAGCAATTTTCATATGGTCCTTCAGCTTCTAAATCCATGTCTTACTAACTCGGGTCTTGCACTCACCATCCTTGTCATTTTTCTCTGAACTCGTGTATGTTTTTCAATGTCTTTCTTAAAAAATGGTGCCTAAAAATGGACACAGTGCTCCAAATGTAATCTGACCAATACCTAGCAGGGCAGAATAATCACCTCCCTTTTTGTTCTAGAGAAAACATTCTTCTAGTAATATAGAATAATGTGAAGACATCTAGTTTAGATATCAGGAGGGGTCTGCATTTGAATTCTGCCTCAAATGGCTCAAGTCATTATGTCTATTGGACTATACAAGGAGATAATGAATTCCATGTCACTAAACGTTCAAAAAACCCTTAAATAATCACTTGTTAAGTATATTGTAGAAGGAATGTGTATTTCAAGAAGTGTTTGGAATAGACATCTTCAAAGATCTTTACCACACTCAGATTCTATGGCTCTAAATTTGCTTTTTCCTCATATTATTCATAGCTCAAAAATTTACAAACACTGAGGATGCACTGAAACCTTTGTCCAGAATAATACATATAAACTGTCTTGCAATATTAAATTGTCATATACATGTTGGCTATTGTTATTATTATCAATATGCTGTTGTTAATGACTAGAAAATAATTTTGAAATTTATTGCATTGTCCAAAGGGAAAACAAATGAAGTGATAGATACAATTCTATTTCAGAGACAGAAATGTGTCTACAGCAAGGCAGCAAGTGAGTGGAACAAAATGAAAGATCAACTTTTCAATGAATTGGGTTTGTGGGGGCAAAAGTTAGAGACAGTGCCCTGCTCCCAGTGGTCTCTTGATTGGCGCGAAGGACCAGCCCGTATGAGGAAGAGGATACGAAGAAAATTTGCTGGGGAGTCCCTGAAAATTGTAAGTAACATGGTAGTATATATGTGCATGTGTATGTATATCATAGACTTAGAGCTAGAAGGTCATCAAGTCCAACCCCTTAATTGATAGTTAGGGAAGTTGAGGCTATGAGAGGTTAATGGACTTTCCATTGGTCACACAGACAATGACTGAAGCAGGATTCAAAGTTTGGTCTTCCCAGCTCCCAGTTAGACAGTATTTATGCTGTTCTGTGGTTTAAAAAAGAACCACTCACACTACCTTATGGCCAATCCTCTGGTGATATCCCCCTTTGAACCATTGGGTTTCCATAGCTGGCATACCTTACTAAGCTGAAAGGCTACAAATGCAAGACCCAGTGAAGGACTGGGTCTGTTGTCAAAGAATCAATCTGGTCAAGTTAGGAGGATCCAATCACTAGGGACTGATCCCTGGTCATGAGTGATATTTTTTCGAACCATAAAACCTCTTGGATACCACTTATTAAGGCAAGGAGAATTTAAAGCATTCATGAATTATGGGATCAACTGACATTTATTAAGTTGCTACTATATGCTAGGCACTGGGCTATGTGCTAGAATGTTGTTGTTTGTCCTTTGTTCTTGAAGAGGACCATGATATCAGGAGGTGATGTCATAACTTGCACTGAAGTGAAATGAGGGAGGTCTGTGCAAGGTCACCAACCTCACTCTCTCCTCCAGAGCCATCTGGGTCCAGTGGTAAGATATATGTCAGGATGACTGGCAATGGCCCCAAATGTTTAAGACAATTGAGATTAAGTGACTTGTCCAGAGTCATACAGCTAATAAGTGTCTGAGGTGAGATTTGGACTCAAGTCCTCCCAACTTCAGGGTCAGTGCTCTATCTACTGTGCCACCTAGCTGCCCTGTTCTGGAATAGGAAAAGAGGCACAGGACAATCCCTGCTCTTCAGGAGCTCACAATCTAATGGGGGAGACAAGAAGCAAAACAATATATACAAAACAAGCGATATACAGGATACATAGGATACAATTAAAGAGAAAAGGACTAGAATTAAGAGGAGTTAAGGAAGACTTCCTGTAGAAGGTAGAAACAGAGGAAGAAGAGAATTCTAGGCACAGGAGACAGCCCAAAAATGCTTAGAGCAAAGAGTTGGTGCCTTGTTCGTGGCACAGTCAGGAGGGCAGTATCATTGGATAAAAAGAGTATGTGTCAGGGGCAGCTAGGTGAAGCAGTGGAAAAAGCACCGGCCCTGGATTCAGGAGGACCCGAGTTCAAATCTGGCCTCAAACCCCTGATACTTACTAGCTGTGTGATCCTAGGCAAGTCATTTAACCCTCATTGCCTTGAAAAAAGGAGGAAAAGAGTATGTGTTGGGGAGTTAGGTGTACAAAATTTGAAAGGCAAATTCATAACCTATGAAGGTCATGAAGGACTTTGAACACCAAAGTGAGGATTTTGTATTTGATCTTGGAAGTGATATGATTTCCTAGTCATAGGGATTTATTGGGGAATGTATGACATAATCAGATCTACATTTTAGGAAAAGCACTTTAGTGTCCAAATAGAGGATGGATTGGAGTGGGGAAGAGGCTTGAAGTAGGCAAGTCCACCATCAGGTTATTGCATTAATCTAGGTAGGAGATGATGAGAACCAACACTAGAGTGTTTACAATATCAGAGGAGAGAAGGGAACATAATCAAGAGATGTTGAAAAAATGAAATCAACAGACCTTGGAAACAGTTTGGATTTGGGAGTCAAAAGGTAGCAAAGAAACCAGGATGAGTCCTAGGGTTGTGATACTGAGGGATTGGGAAGATGGTGTTGCTCTCTATAGGGAAGGTAATAGGGAAGGTAAGAGGCAGGGAAGGTTTGGGGAAAAGATATTGAGTTCGGCTTTTGACATATTGAATTTAAGACATCTACTTCTAGATGTCTGAAAGGTAAATCTGAAAGGCAAAATTAAAGGTCATAGAGAGATTGGGGGAGGAAAGGCAGATGTGAGAATCATCAGCATAGAGATGGCAATTGGGAGCAGATGAGATTACCAAACTGAACTAAAAAAAGGACAGAAGCCTGAGGGACACCTATGGTTAGAGGGCATGATCTGGAGGAGGAATAGAGAGGTATCAACACTCTCAGAGGCCACAAGAGGTCAAGGAAGGTGAGGATTGAGAAAAGGCCATTGGTTTCAGCACCCAAGAGATCATTAGTAATTTTGGAGAAAGCAGTTTCAGTAGAATGAGATTGAAGGGCAGCTAGGTGGCGCAGTGGATAAAATGCTGGCCCTGGATTCAGGAGGACCTGTTCAAATCCATCCTCAGACACTTGACAAGTACTTACTAGTTGTGTGACTCTGGGCAAGTCACTCAATCCTTATTGCTCTGAAAAAAAGAAAAGATTGATAGGAGAGAAAATAGAGGAACCTATTCTAAATGATTTTTGAGCTGTTTGGCTACAATACACAGAAGAGATCTATAAGAATAGTTAGCAGGGGTAAAAGGATCAAATGGGTTATTTTTAGGATAGGGGAGACATGGACACTTTTGTAGTCAATAAGAAATAAGCCAGTGGAGAGGGGGAGATTTAAAATAAGTGAGAATGGAGGTAACAAAGGGGGCAACGTGTTGGAGGAGGCAGAGTGGAAAGGGATCATTTGAACACATAGAAGTTAACCTTGGTAAGGAGTAAAGCTACTTCATCATGTGAGACAGGGGGAGAAGGAGAGAGTGGCAGAAGGCACCTGAGAGATAAGAGATGAAGAAGAGTGGAGGAGATGGAGTTCATGATGAATGTCCTCAATATGAGGCAAAGTTCTTAGCTGAAAGAGTGGGGAGAGAGGGAGCCACAGGAGGTTTAAGGATGGTATAGAAGTTTGGAAGTGCCACTGTGAATCTTGCATTTAGAACTAGGAGGACAATATAGACCCACCATTGTACAAATGAGGAACCTGAGGTCCTGACTAGCTGAGGGCCCTGTCTAAGGTTATTCATATAGCAGTAATTAAACCAGGATTCAAATTCAAACCCAGGTCTTCTAATCCCAAATTCAGTAGCCTTTTCAGCAATTTAGTGGTATAACAGATAGTATGATAAATTCAGATGCAGTAAAATGAATTAGATTCCTGCCTTAGTCACTATCTCAATGACCCATGCCAAATCACTTAAGCTCTCTTTGTCTCAACTTCCCTACATATAAAATAAAGGAGTTAATCTTGATGACTTCTAAGATCCCTCCCAGGTCTAAATCTATGATCCTATGTTCTTCCCATTGACTGTTCTCTGAAATCTTGCCATTAATATTGTTGAAACAAATACTGTGGGGCAAAGTTATCTGAGTAGTTCCTTCAGTTTCATTGCCATTAAACTTGATCTTTATCTCATCAAAACTCATGTAAATACTGACTTAACAATTTTAATTTCTGATGATGATTCAAATGGATCATGCTGTGGGATGCATGTGGAAAAAACAGCTCATTCTACAGGCTCTTGTCCTTCACAGCTGTCCTTAAACCAATGAAAGGTTTTTTTTGTTGTTGTTCTGAATATTTGGAGTGAATTCTAGTCTCCAAAGACTTTATTTAGCTTGATTCCATTTCATCAGCACTGCAAAACATAATAAAATAAGTTTCCATTTTCTCACCATTTCCATGTATTTGGCACTTTATAGAAACATATGGTGGAACCTAATTTTTTAAAAAATGGAGACAGAAAAAAAATTAAGCAACTTATTCACGATGTAAATGACAGAGCTGTAGGTCTGGAAATCAAGATGATCCCATTGGTGTCTCAGCCAGTACTCTGTTAAACATATTATCTCTACCAGGCATTTATTTTTAGTATAACAAACAGAACTGAAATTGAGATGACCTAAACTCAATATTTAATCCCTATATTGGCATCCTCTTGGGTAATTTCTGTAAAGCTTATTTAATGGAAGATTGGGGGTTTTTCCACCTTTGGACTCTGGTTCTTTAGTATTTATATTTTCTTATTATCTTTAAGCAATTCTTTGTATCTTTCCCTTTGAGTGTAATCAAAGGAAATTCAAGTGTGTGTGTGTGTGTGTGTGTGTGTGTATTGTGTAAGTGTGTGCACTGTGTATGTGCATTGTGTCTGTGTGTGCAGGGGAGGGATGCTTCATATGTATATCTTAATACTTAATGTTCCCATATCTGGTCTCATTTTAGGTTAACCAAGCCAAAAATAATGAAACTTCTCCAACAAACGCTGAAAATCAAGGTATTATTTTATTTCTTAACTTAGCTAAGTTTTGTGCTTGTGAAAAATAAAAAAAAATTTTAGAACTCAGATTTCCTCTTACCAGGGTGTAAGCGGTAACTGGAGTATTATCCCACACATTATCCTTTAGGAAGGACCATATTCCTAGAGAAACCTTTAGAAAGCTAGCTTCCTGAATTCAGACCAAGATCACTAGGGTAGAATTTGCTTGTCAATTATAATGCCAAGTCTTGGAGCATTTTGGCATTTTTCAAAAGCATCCAGACATATATTCAGAGTGAATAAAAATGCAGCTTGTAATTGTTTTTGAATAAATATGGGGGAAATGCTGCCATTTGAACACTAATCTATAAGAACTGATGTTTCAATTAAAATACAACTCTCTTTTCAATATAAAAATGTTGTTCAAAATGTATCACCTGCATCTTTTTGTGGAAAGAGTTTCCTGGAGGGGTAGAGGAGGAAAAGGGGGAGTTTCCAGAACAATGTTTTTATTGGTATGGGAACCCCATCCATTGATGTATAATTTAAGACAGTTGCCTGAGGCACTAAAGTTCAGCCATAATGTGTCACAAGACAAACTCAAGCATTAAGTTGGGCTAAACCCCATTGTTGGAGGACCCAGGGTTCAAGAGCTAGCTCAGGCATTCCCCAGATGTGTGGCCATTGGCCAGTTATTTATGCTCCCTGTGCCTGAATTTTCTCATCAGTGGGGTTGTTGTGAAGGGAAAAGGGAGATGATGCATATAAATCACTTTTAAAACATCAAAATCTATAGAAATGCCATCTATGCTGATGGCTTATTGGGGCTTGGATTAGGACTGAACCTTAGTGTCAGGCAACTCTCCAAAACATTAGATTCTCAAAGCCTATACTGGCCAAGTGGCCATGGACTACCATACAGTGTATAGCATTAGATGACTAGAGTGGCTTTACATGGCCAACTATATATACATTAAGGAGAGGGTAGGGAATGTAGACAATGCAAACTACAAAAGGTTCTGGTTCTCTTGTTTTGTCTCATCTGTAGGATTTTCCCTATGCACTCTCAATGTGTCAGTCTTGAAGTATTATGTAAATATAAGCTGGTATGTTTACAAGCACTTTCTTCACAATACCTTTGTAAGATGTTTTAAAAATGATTATCTTTAAAATAAATGAATGAACAAATGAATGAATGAATGAATGAATGAAGGGGCAGCTAGATGGTGCAGTGGTTAAAGCACCGGCTCTGGATTCAGGAGTACCTGAGTTCAAATCCGGCCTCAGACACTTGACACTTACTAGCTGTGTGACCCTGGGTAAGTCACTTAACCCCCCATTGCCTGCAAAAAAAAAAATTATTTTCTTTGTTTTATAGATAGGGAAACTTGTGATTACAAAGTACCTGAGGCAGGATACAAACCCAGATTGTCTGATACCAAGCCCAGTGGTCTTCCCATGATATTATCTTACCGTAACAAGGGAGTTGTCCTATATGATACACTTTATTGATCAGATCACATCAGTAGTAACATATCCAGTATTAGAAACCATATTTCAAGGAGGACATTGAAAATGTTAGATGTGATTACAGGAGAATGACCAGGAGGGTTAATACAAGACTCAGAGTCAGGAAGATAATGGTTCAAATTCTGCCTCTGACACTAACTGTGTGGTTATGGGCAAATCACTCAGTTTCTGAGCCTCAGTTTCCTCATATGCTAAATGAGTTTTATAATACCTACCTCCCAAGGCTCCTATAAAGCTAAAATAAGATAATGTGTATAACATACTTGTCATTCTTAAAGTGCTATGCAATCAACACTAATAAGCTATAGGGTAAGCTTGACCCCATTCAAATATTATCAATATCTGTCATCTCTCTTTAGGGTTACCTACCATCACAGAATTCCAGGTTTGGAAAGGAGCCAAGAGATAAGTGATGTTAATTAGTATCCCCAATAAGTGCCTACCCAGAATTTTCTTAAGTATTTTAGGCAGGGCTTGCTCCCTCAGGAGGCAATCCACTCCATTTGGGGAAATTTCTGATGGGAAGTTTCTCCTGACATTGAGCGTAAAGCTGCCTCTTTGCAACATCCACCCATTGTGCCTAGTTGTGCCCTCACTGGAGAAGAAGAATATATCTATCTAATCCCCCTTCCACTCGACAGCTTTTCAAATATTTTGTGACAGCTATTATGATGCTCCTGTGTTTTCTCTTACACAAACTAAATCTCAGTTCCTTAACCCATTCATCTCATAGCATGATTTTAGGGCCTTTGATGTTGCGATTACTTTCCTTTGGATATTTTCTAGCTTATTAGTATTTTCTAAAATGTGGTGAGCAAATTCTGTATTAACAGGGTGTCCTTTGAATTTCCTTCCACCTCTAAGATCCTGTGCTTTTCTGATTCAGCTTAATGTTGTCATATAACCATCTGTAAGGGGGCTTAAATTCTAGCTAGACTATCTAAAATCTAATGAGTGGTCACCATAAATTAGAAGCTTTAACAAGAGTTTAGACTTTTAAGTATTTATTAAGGAACATAGGAATTTGGTGAGGAGATAGAAAGAGACCAGGATGCCTTCATCTATCTATCTAAGGGAGCCAGAGTCCCTGCTCCACTCCACACGAGGTCCCAGGCAAAAAGAGAGAGCCTCGACCCTTCTTTGCCTCAGAAGCCTCCCATGAAAACAGAAACAGGGCTGTCCACACACACACACACACACACACACACACACACACACACACACACACACCTCCAAGCTAATTGGCTGGTAGCCTTGCTCGACAGTACCCATGAGTAAACATCACTTCCTGATGCCAAGGCCACATGGCTTGTCCTCAGGCCAGAGCTCACAAAATGTTCCTCCCAGCAAGGGGCGTTTTTCCAACTCTCACAGTATGTAATATTATATAATCTAAATATATTAATTTAACCTTAGTATAGAGGGTTCCATTTCCTACATCTCCTACAATAGATATTATTTTACTTATAGAATTCCTCTTCCATTCAAGTCTTACTTTGATATCTCCTCATGGTTTCATCAAGATTTTTGAAGTCTGTGGACAAAGAACAATACCTCAGATAGATACTGCCAAGCCAGACAGGTTTTCAGTATAGCTCCTTAATGACCACTCTAAACAAGTTAGGAAAAAAACTTCACCAGCATACCCAACCCTCAGGAGACAAAATTATTTTGGCCCCAGAAACTCATTATGGTATCATTGGGTTGAGAGCAGTACATCTGGGTTGAATCTATATTGATGACCTCATGAGTCATTGAGCAGAAAAAAATGACTAATCATAGATAACATTTATATAGTATTGCTTTAAAGTTTAGAAAACAATTTAATTTACTTCAACTTATTTGAGTCTCACAACTGTAAGATTAAGCTAGGTGATACTATTTTTCCCATTTTATAAATGGGAAAAAACTAAAGCTAATAAAGATTAAGTTATTTACCCAGAGTCATGGAGCCAAGAAGTATCTGAAGTGAGATTTGGACCCAAATCTTCTTGTTTTTTTCCAGAGATATTCTCTTCTATCCACTCTGTTACATTTCTCCCTCCCCCCCCCAATCCCCCAGCCATTGAAGTGTTTTGTTTCATGATAAGGTCTATAAATATGTAAAATACATCTGTTTGACTCAGCTTCCTTAACTGTAAAGTGAAGATATGTCATCCCAGTACCCACCTTGTTGGGTTGTCGTTTTACAAATATTGTATTATTTGATCCTCACATCTACAGGGCAGGAGCTATATACATGCTAATGCTAATAATAAAAATAGTAATAATAATAATAACAATGTAGTACTGAAAGTACCTTATGAAAAGGTTTCTAATGTTTTAACTTTCATAAAATATTAGTTACTTTGATTCAGTTTAGATTTGAGTGAAACATATGTATATACATATGTGTGTATATATACATTATATATTATTTATATTGATTTCATATATATTTATATATGTTTGTTTTTTATTTATATTGATTTCATATATATTTATATTGATTTTAATTTATGTGTATGTCTATGTGTATATATATACATACATATATACATATACAAACATATATTCATATACATACACACACACACACACACACACACACACACACACACATATATATATATATATATATATATAAATTTCTTGGAGTGATCCATATTGTTCTATACAAGAGATATCAAATGTGCATCTCTTGGGCCCCATGAAGCCCACAACTCCCCTGAGTGCTACCTGAGCCAGATTAAAATGTAATGGGGCAATGTTTAACAAAATTAAAATACATTAAAACAAAATGTAAATAATGTTAGTATGTGACTTTATCTCTATGTGTGCTTGTAGGCATCCTTATATATACTTTAATGCCCCTCATTTCTATTTGAGTTTGACATCATTGTTCTAGAGTGCCTAGATGAATGTCATTTCTAACTTACGTTGTCACTTTAAGCACCAAATGTCTCCCTTGTCCAAGATGGAGTATATTGGGCAAAAGTCCAGATTGCTTTCCCTCTTGGTAGGTCATCTTGCTTCCTCTGAAATTGTGCTTTCCCTTGTAATGATGCAGATGAGTTGATGCCAAATGGAGAAGAGAGAGATGAGATAGAAGACTGTACACAGCTGACATTCTTCCCTGCCTTGTATGAAAGCCTTCACTCAGAAGATTTCTTGGAACTGTGTCGGGAGAGAAAAGTTATTTTACAGGAATTGGCAGACAAAGAAAAGGTACTACCTTTGGTGGGTTTGAATCAGCTTCCTGTGAAGACAACCAGCTGTCTTCACTCAGATCACTAGTCTTGGTGCCGAAATTAGTTCACTGTTGAACTCCATTGGTAGGACTAATGGAAATTTGCAGATAAATTAGACAAGTCAGTTAATGCCGAAAGCAGTAGACCCTTTGATTTTTTAAAGGGAAATATCCAAAGAAAGGTCATGTGGCTCAACCAAAGATTCTCCAAGAGAAATTGAAGCCAGGCCAATTAAGGGAAAGTTACTAGGATAGACCAATGAGCTTTACATATTAGGATTGTGTCTGAGAACTCCAAACCGGAGCAGCCCCCTTACTACCCTACTTACTACCACTAAGGCCATAATCAATTAATACCTTCAAAGCTGAACTAGGAAAGAGGAATAGGAGGGACACGGCTAGAGATGTCTCCAGGGAACCCCAAGATGGAGATCTTCAAGCACACAATGATCTTGACTCTTAGGTCCATGGTTCAAGGTGTCTCAGGCAATTCCAGTCATGGCTAACCTGCAGTCAGAATGGACCAGGCATTTTTATAGGGAGAGGAAAGGTCCTATGTAGGTGAATGTGATTGGTTTCACCTCCCTCATAATAGAACAAGAAAAGAAATACTAATCAGCTAGAAAGCTGGAAATTTCTAGCCTAAAACCCTCATGATCTCAACAAATACTTATTAAATAAGCATCTGCTATGTGGCCAGTTTTAGGAATAATATAAAAAGGGTAGAGTAAGAATAAGGGAGATCTAGGGAGGAGGGAGGCATAAGCATGGGTGGGGAATAAACAGACTTTTGGATGGAAAAAAATAAACCAGAAAAATCTGAATTTTTTTCTTGAATTATGGTGTTAACCTAGAAAGTTATATAATTCATTCCCTTGATTCCAATGTAAAGATTGATCTGGGACTCATGGTAGTAGCATATGTAAAATGTCATTAAGCTGGAATAGCTTTTCATCCCTTTGTTCCCTTCCCCTGGGTATTTCTCTGTCTAAATCAGGGGTTTATAACCTGGGGTTTGTGGATAGATTTCAAGGAATCCATGGATTTGGATAGATTTCACTGTCCTCTAGCTGAAATTTCATCCCCATCATCATCGTCGTCGTCGTCGTCATCATCATCCTGGACACTATGATTTCCTTTAATATTCCTCTTAATGTATTAGCTAAGTGGCACAGTGAATAGATCACTTGACCTAGAGTTTAGAAGAGCTGTGTTCAAATCCTGCTTCAGACACTTACTAGGTATGTGATTCTGAAGAAGTGACTTCTCTCAGTCTGTCTGTTCATCTATAAAATGGAGATAATCATTATACTTAACTCATGGGGGTTTTGTAAGTTATCACATATTTAATATGATACATATAAAATAAGCAACAATGTATTATCAAATGAAATATTATATGAAGTCTTTGAAAACTATGTAAATGTTAGCTGTGATGATGTGGGCTAGACTGACACTTTGTGTGTGTGCGTGTGTATATGTCTGTTTGTCTGTCTTGTTGCTCTTGACAGATATAGACTGCCAGTCCACTGAAATCCCTAGATATTTTATGGGACATATACTATCAAAGCTTTTCCCTACATTTTATATTTATGAAGTTGATCTTTTTGTTTTTTTCTTGTTTTTTTTTTTTATGGGGGGAGGCAATTGGAATTAAGTGATTTACCCAGGGTCACACAGCTAGTAAGTGTCAAGTGTCTGAGGTCAGATTTGAACTCAGGTCCTCCAAACTCTAGGGCCTGTGCTCTATTGACTGTCACCTAGCTGCCCCAACACCACCTAGCTACCCCAGTTGATCTTTTTTTCAAACCCAAGTAAACCCAAAGACTTTGAACCCTTCCTTCCTACTTCATTTCATTGTATTTAATTGGGAAACTGAGACTGAAACCTATTAACATCTTTCTGTATTCCTTCTTCTATCTAATATGCTAGTTATTCTTCCCAGCATTGTGTTATCTACAAATTAAGTGAACTTGGCATTTATGCCTCTACCAATTCATTGATAAGAATGTTAAACAGCACAAGTCAAAGACAAATCCTTAGGGCACTCCTTTAGAGATTTTAGGTCACACTTTTAATTAGAGAAGAAGTAATGGCAGCCAACCATTTACCTTTGCTTTTTCCGTTTTCCCCTGCTTCCATGAAATATTACCAAATCACAATATTATTTCTTGACTCTTCCCAGTGGCCTGATCTCAAGGGAATTGCCTGACTTTTTCAGAGTGACAGAGCAAAGCATGGGAACTTATAGAAAGAACTTCAGAGGTCAGTCAATATAACCAATATCTGAGGAATCATCTCTGCAACATTCCTGCATGGGTTTATAGTCAGAGATTTTCCAGCTTTGAGACATGGAGAGCTTGGGCTCCCTGGGTATAGCCTTTGAGAAGCCAATGTCACCTCATTTCCATCCCATAGTGAGGCAACAGATTAGTGTTCAGTGTAGAACTTCTGATCATTATCCTTAATAAATTCTTCATTTCATCAATAACTAGTGGACTCAGAAGTTGGAGAATTCTCTTTTTTATTCTTATAGAGAATTTGTAACAGGGTAGCAAGCAAGCTGATAATTTAACGTTTACTGGAAGACCCTGGTGAAGGGAAGTCCACTGTTAGCCCATTCTGCTTTTGAATTGCTCCAGTTAGGGAGTTATGTTGGATTTCCCATAGGCCAAACCTAATTTTGTCTCTTCGCAATTTACAATTTCTTACTAATTCTGGCCCTCCCCTACCCCAGTCAAATAGAATAAGTTTCATCCCTCTTCCAGCTTCCAGCTCTTCAGATACCTGGTCATCCCCTCACTAAGTCTTCTCTTCTGCAAGGTGACTATCCCTATTTCCTTCAAATAGCATTCTTTATTTTATTCATATCAAATTAGTTAAAGTAGTCTTCCTTTTTTGAGGGAAGAAATCAGAGTTGGGGGGATATGGTTCTGATCCTATGATACCATCAGTGTGGAAAGCTCCCAAAATGGAACATCCCTCTGCTAATGCAGATTGATATTTCATCTCCAATGTAGTTTTGGAGAGCTTCCGAGGCACACTGAGAGTTAAAGTAATTTGCCTAGCGGTCATATAAACTAGTATGTATCAAAGGCAGAAGTTGAAGTCAGGTCTTTCTAACTATAAGGCCAGCCTTCCACCTCCAATATTACACTTAGAAAAAGGAGAGAGAAAGAGACAGACAGAGAAAGAGAGAAAAGAGCGAGAGCGAGAGAGAGAGAGAAGCATACATATACATGTATCCATATGACTTCTGGGCATCTAGGTGGCACAGTAGATAGAGTGTTGGGCCTGGAAGTCAGGTAGACTCATCTCTCCAAGTTCAAATCTGGCCCCAGTCCCTTACTAACTGTGATTCTAGGCAAATCACTTAACCCTGTTTGCTTCAGATTCTTCGTCTGTAAAGTGATCTGGAGAAGGAAAAGGCAAACCACTCTAGTATCTTTGCCAAGAAAACCCCAAATGAGGTTAAGAAGTGTCGAAAACAATTGAGAAACAACTGAACAACAAATATAACTTCTCTTTTTGCATATTTATATATAAATATATACAAATATTAATATATTCCTATTTATGCATATTTCAAAATGTGGGTATGTTTATATATGTGTGTTTATGTGTTTGTGGGTATACATATGTACACAAATGTGTGTGTATATATATATATATATATATCCATACATAGTTAATGTTCACAAGAAAAAAAATGGTAAAACCCTAGTTTCCTTTATTATCACCCAGGGTGTTTAGTTTTTGTTATTGTTGTTAGTCTCTACTCACTTTTCTCAAAGTTGGAAATTTTCTATTGAATATCTCATAGTAAAATATTAACAGGTTTTTAAAAATTACATTTTTATTGATATCATTTATTTTCTTATATCACCAAAATTTCTCCCAATATCTTCACACTCCTTCACTCTCCTGGAAAAGCCATATTATATAATGGATAATATAACAGGGTTGACTTTGTACCAATTGCTCCCACCCAACAGGTATCTGGAATATTATATCCAATAGCCTTTTGTCACAATGGACTAAGCAGTTGCTGGGTTGTTGGTTTTTTTTTTACTTGTTTGTTTTGTTTTTAGTTTTAGTTTTTTTGTTGTTGTTTGGTTGGTTTTTTGTTTTTGTTTTTTGTTTTTTCGGCGTGGCAATGGGGGTTAAGTGACTTGCCCAGGGTCACACAGCTAGTACGTGTCAAGTGTCTGAGGCCGGATTTGAACTCAGGTACTCCTGAATCCAGGGCCAGTGCTTTAACCACTGCACCATCTAGCTGCCCCTGTTTTTTGTTTTTGTTTTTTTAAAGAATCAGCTTTCCTTGGCATTTTTTTTTTACTGTTTTCATGAGTTATCGTTTGATATTGCCAGCAGAGTAGTATCTCTCCTTGGGGTATTCTTAGGTAAGAGAGAATGCTGCAGTATGCCTGATTGCTCCCCACTCTTGATAGGACAGAGTACAGATGTGGGTGTCTGTCTCATACTTAAGCTTCAGGCTCTTTCTCCAACTCCACAGGAAGCCCCCAGAAACACCAGCCACTTTCTGCTAGCAGTGGTGATTATACTGCATTTTTGACAGAAGTATTTAAAAAGGCAGCAGGGGGTGACATTCACTGTCCTGTAGTGTGTATGCTATATGCTTTCATTGTCAAAGCTGCCTTTTGGATGATTTGTATTTAAGTGCCATCCTGGAACTGGATTCCCCACCCTGGTGGAACAAAAGCCCAATCACATTAGTGACACTTTGGCAAATGCTGAAACCATTCTTAGCATGAGTTGGGGATTTTGATTTGGACCACTCACTGTTCCCTGTTCTCAACATTCCATCTCGCACTTTTACCTTTGCACAACCACAGCTATGTACTGATTAGTGAGAGTAATGAACACCCCTAAAGTGTTCACATTTTTCAGATTCGCATTGTACATTTCCATTAAACTTGAGGCAATAGCCATATATGACATAAGTATAAGTATGAAGACTACAAATTTGAATACCTACCTGTAAATCCTTATGTCTGGAATGCAATTCCTTCCTTCTGTCTTAGAATATAAGCTCCTTGAGAGTAGGGATTGTTCAATTTCTTGTCTATATCTCCAGTGCCTAGCACAATTCTTGACTGTCAGTCAGGTAAGGCAAAAATCATTTACTATGGCACATAGTAGGCACTTAACAAATGTTTGTTCACTTCTTCCCTCTTTCTCCATCCCCATTAACTTGTGTTCATATTTTATTCCCTAAGAAGAATGGAACCACCTTAAGACCAGACTGTTTCACTTTTTAAAAAAATTCTTAGAACCTAGCACAGTGCCTTTTACATAGTAAGGACTTAATAAAGGTTGAATTAAGTTGAATCAAATTTTCATGAAATTCGCTTTTTAAAATATCTTTATTTTCATCAAGAGATATGGTGACACACAGGCTAGTTTTTTTAAAAACATTTTAACATTTTAGTTTAAAGTTTTGCTATCCAAATTCTATCCCTCCATCCCTGTCCTTTCCTCTCCCTAAATTAGTATAGGTTATACATGTGCAATTATGTAAAACCTTTTCATATTAGTCATTTTGTACAAGAAGACTCAAATAAAAGAAAATGGAAGGAAGGAAGGAAGGAAGGAAGGAAGGAAGGAAGGAAGGAAGGAAGGAAGGAAGGAAGGAAGGAAGGAAGGAAGGAAGGAAGGAAGGAAGGAAGGAAGGAAGGAAGGAAGGAAGGAAGGAAGGAAGGAAGGAAGGAGAGAGAAAGTAAAAATAGCATTCTTCAGTCTGTATTCAATCAATATCAGTTCTTTCTTTGGAGGTGGATAGTATAGTTCATCATTAGTCCTTTGGGATTGTCTTGGTTCTTCATCAAACAATATTGTTGTTACTGTGTACAACATTGTCCTGGTTCTGTTCACTACACATCAGTTCATGTAAGCCTTTCCAAGTTTTTTTCTGAAATCATCCTGCTTGTCCTTTCTTATAGCACAATAATATTCCATCACCATCATATACAACAGCTTGTTTAACCATTCCCCAATTGATGGGCATCCCTTTGATTTCCAATTCATAGCCACCGCAAAAAGAGCTGCTATAAATATTTTTGTACAAATAGGCATTTTCAGGCTAGTTTTAACCTATTTTAGTTTTAGTGGAAAGAGACTTGGATTTATAAAGCATCTTTTTTGTTCAGTCATTTCAGGAGTGTCCAACTCTTCATGACCCCATTTGGGGTTTTCTTGTGTCTATTTCCTTCTTCAACTCATTTTACAGATGAAGAAACTGAGGCAAATAGGGTTAAGTGATTTGCTTACAACTAGTAAGTATCTGAGGTCTCATTTTAACTCATGTCCTCCTTACTCCAGGACTGGCATTCTATCCACTGTGCCCCCTAGCTTCCCTAACACTCTGATTGACAAAATTAGTTATCCTAAGGTATAAGGTTTTTTACATGTTAGATAACAAGCCACTGTATGTGTACTATAGAACTTGGGAGTCAGAAGGGATTTAAGTGCCTTTTCATCTCTAAATCTATCACCCTATAAAGGGCAGCTAGGTGTCACAGTGGATAGAGTGCTGGCCTTGGAGTCAAAGAGGACCTGAGTTCACATCTCACCTCAGACACTGACTAGCCTTGTGACCGTGGGCAAGTCACTTAACCCCAATTGCCTTAAACATCCGGGACCATCTCCAGTTATCTTTATGTATATCTTGCCACTGGACCCAGATGTTTCTTGAGAAGTGAGTGAGGTGGGTGACTTTACTCACCCCTCCCTCACATAAATCCAGCTCAGTGCAAGTCATGATATCACCCCAATGCCATGGTCCTCTTCGAGAATAAAGGACAAATGACATCCTATAATGATAATCAGGAAGGTGAAGTACCTTGGATCCATGACTTATGGCAAGTGCTGGTCATATAATAGTCACTTAATAAATGTTTAATGGATTGGATTTATTAGATTGGATAGGAAGAACTGGGAATATTTCACCTTGAAAAGGGAAGAATGGGGGGGGGGGTGTTAAGTAGTTGAAGGGTTCTCTTGTGGATAAGACTTTAGACCTGTTCTAGTTAGCCCTGGGTATGGGGCTGGGGAGGGAGGAACAAAACTAGAAGCAATAAATGGAAATTGCATAGATACAAATGGAGACTTGATGTCAGAAAAAAATTTTATTTTTAGAAATTAAAGCACCCCAAAGGGGACCTGGACTATGTTGGTAGGTGTTTGGACTCCCTCTCATTGGGTATCTTCAAGAAAAGGTTGGATGTCAGATATGTTGTAGAGGTAATTCTAGGGAAGGGAGGGTGTGAATTAGACTAGATGATCAACAAGGTCCCTTCCAACTTCCAGGTACTATGACTCATATACAATAGTGTGTGATTATATTATTTGATATTCAAGAAATCTTAAACCTTGGTATAACTTTTTTGTTATTGTTGTTGTTGATCAGGATGACCCTTTGTAAGTCATTTGGGAAGAATAGCTGCTTCTCTAAGATGGGCTGGCGCTGCCAACGTCAATAACAAATGACAATAGACTACATTAGCAAAAGAAAGAGCTGGACATGATCCAGGAAAGCAGGGTGATGATGCAGCCATTGGTGATAGCCTAGAGAATAGCCATATGCAGACTGTTTAACCTTCTGGTAACTTGGGGGTTAAAGGCTGTGATGACTGATTGGTTGTGTGCTCATGAACAAGTAAAGCAAGGTGATATTTGGCCACCTCTTTACCCTGCTGTCATCATTCATTTGACAAGCATTTATTATACAACTGCTCCATACACACACATATTGCAATGTATGTATATATATATATATATATATACACACACACACATACATATACATATATATATATATATATACATTATATGTGCACACATACATATGTGTGTCTATGTGTAGCCCTATCCTGGGTGCTGTGAATATAAAGACCAAAAAAAAAAGGCCCTTTTTTCAAGGGACTATTTTTTCCTGATGTAAATACAAAAAAAGTAAAATATATACAGAGTAACTTCTAGAGGTTGTGCTAGCAAATGGGATAATTATGAAAGATGTCACATAAGAAGTGACATGAGGTGAGCCTTGAATGAAGATGTAGATTCTTTTTTTTTTCCCTTTGCGGGGCAATGAGGGTTAAGTGACTTGCCCAGGGTCACACAGCTAGTAAGTGTCAAGAGTCTCAGGCAGGATTTGAACTCAGGTCCTCCTGAATCCAGGGTCAGTGCTTTATCCACTGCACCACCTAGCTGCCCCTGAAGATGTAGATTTTTGTAATGCCTTGAGTGGACCATGGTACACATGTACCATGTGGGAAAAGGCACAGAGATAAAGTAGTCTTAATCAGGTTATCTTCTATGAAAACTATTCTTCCCAGTGCTTGAGAGATACTTCCCATCCCTTCCCAGAACCCAGCTGTTCTGATATTCTAACCCAGGGTCCAAAAAAAGGACAAATCAATTTCTTTGCTACTAATGGTTATCTCCAGCTTTCTGCTTCCCATATATTCCTTCCTTCACAAACTTCAAAAAGCACCTCACATGACTTGAAGCACTTCAATTTTCTAACTGAATTGCAAAATCACTGGAGATACAAACCCAATTTCTTTTGGTTTTGTGTCATTTCCTTCCCACTAGAAGGAGCAGAAATCGATAGCAAGCCATGGGCTTGACAAGTCTAGGAAAATTCTTTTTCACAGCTCAGATACAAATTCCAGAAAGATAATACATGTGCTGATTAACCACATGATGCCAATGTGAAGCTACTTCCATACCTGTCATAGTAAACTGCAAACAACTACTCCATATTTCATCCTCCTGAGCTGCTAACAGGATTTGGTTCAATTCAACAAGTATTGATTAAGGATATACTATTTGAATAGCACTGGAGTGAAAACTGGGCATATAGAGACACTATTGAAAGCAATACCTTTCCTCATGAGACTTATATTCTGCTGAGTTCCTTCCAATTATTTATTGCTATGAATCTAACTTGTTGTTTGAAACATGAGATACTATTGTTTCCTCAAAAGGTCTCTATGTACTCCCCGTGGACACATGATAACATGAATGAAGTTTCTTCTTTCCTTTATCTTTAATGTCACATTCTTCTATTTACTATCCTTTGGACACCAGTGTTAATTTGCCTTTTTCTCATCAGAAACATTTTTTTTTTCTTTTGGTAGCCATCTTTGAATATTGGCCTTTTGTGGTTGTTCAGTTTTTTTAGTCATGTCCAACTCTTTATGACCTCACTTGGGATTTTCTTGGCAAAGATATGAGAGTGGTTTACCGTTTCCTTCTTCAGAACATTTTGCAGATGAGGAAACTGAGGCACACAGGGTTATGTGATTTGCCCAGGGTCACACAGCTATTAAGTGTCTGAGGTCAGATTTGAATTCAGGCCTTCCTGACTCCAGGCCCAGTGCTGAGTGGACTAAAAATATTGGGCTCAGAATCAGGGAATCCTGGGTTCTAATCACACCTCTGACACTTAAAAGTCATAAGATCATGGAATTACAGAAGCAGAATTGGAGGGGTCCTGTGAAGTTATATAGTCCATCCCATCCAATTTGTCTAAGATCACACAGAGAATGTCAGAGATAGGATTGGAACTTGGGTCCTCTGACTTTAAAGCCTCTGATCCCAGTTGGATCCTCTGATTCCATTATATGCCTCAGATGAAATCCTGTGACTTATCTATTCAGTCAAAGCATGATTTCATCTCCGTTGGTGGAGATTTGTCCTACAATGGGAGTTCTCCACAATGATGAAATTACAAATTTTTCATCTTTGAATATGTTTATGTTATAAAACTAATGTGTAGAGTTACTTCATTTGAGCAGTCATTTAGTTCACCTAAAATATGTATCATTCTATCTTGAATCTTTGTTTTACTTAAGCAGATATAATTACGGGTTACATAGAAAATTGGTGCATTTTTTCTAATCCTTATCATGGCTTAGAAAAAAAATCTACAAACCACGAACTTGAAAATGGAAGTGGTTGGAATTCATTTCCTTTGTCTGAGAATTCTAGCTCTAGTTGCTCTGAGCAATACCTGGGAAAGTAATTATTCAATTACTGTATGCCACCTCTGCTTCATTGATTAATGATTCCAGTAAGCACCAGACTCGTTTCACTGCAAAACTGTTCAATTTTGACATAAGGGGAGGTTTATTTAATATATGTTAATTGTGAACCTTTGTCAGCAGGCTGGCTGCTGCCTCATTATCGTGGCACTTAACAGCAACCCCAGTTGTGATGAGTTGGTTCTATTGAGCCTCCATTGCAAATCTTGTTGGAAGTGTATTTGTCCACTCTACAAAATGGGCTTCTGGCTTAAAGCCATAGTCAACAACTCAGTGGAGGGATTTTATTGTGGGCATAGTTTTTTTTAATTCTCTGATCTTACAACAATATTAAATACTTTATTTCTCTGCAAAAAAAAGTTGATTAGAAAAACTAAAATAAATTTTGATGGTAGTAGATGAGAGATCTATTCAATCTCATACCTTGTGAACTGTGGCATTAATCAATACCTTCTGTACCTCCCAACTCTATGGAATCATAGAATTTTTGAATGAAAGGGACCTTAGAGATTGTCTAATACTGGCTATAAATATTTATAGAACACTTTTAGTTTTGCAAAATTCTTTACAAATATCTCATTTGATCCTCACAACAACCCTGGGAGGTAGTAATATACTTGCCCCCATTTTACAGATAAACTGAGGTAGATAAAGGTTAAGTGACTTGCTTGGTATCACATGGTTAGTGTCTAAGGTTGCATTTTAACTAGTCTTTCTGACTCTTGTTCCAGCACTCTATCCACTGTGCCACCTAACTATCTTGCCCAATTTCCTAATGTTATGCATGAGGAAATTGAGACTTGGCATGAATTCACTTGCTTGAGTTCACACAAACATGCCTCTGAAACAGCTAGGATCAGGAATACAGATTCCTGCCTCAGTGTTGTCAATTCTGTCTTGACACTATCAGTCCAGTACTGGTCACAAAGCCTGTTGATCATGGTCATTACTAAGAGCAAAACAGTTATGCCAACCTCCCAACCAGTTGAATCTCATCCTAAAAGTATTTCATTGAACATGGTAATAGGGTCATGATCTCTGTTGGCTTCAGAGTGTTGTGAAAGTCCTGTCAATGGAAGATGTCTTTAAGAAGAGGTTGGATGAGCATTAATTGGGCAAAATAAAAATGGGAAAGATGCATACTTTCATTTTGGGTCAGACTAAATAAACTTGGAAGCTTCTCCTAACTCTGAGATTCTCTGATTCTCTATCTCATTTAGCTACTCATTCAGACCTACTATTGGTCTCATCTACATTTTTTTAAGTGAGGCAATTGGGGTTAAGTGACTTTCCCAGGGTCACACAGCTAGTAAGTGTTAAGTGTCTGAGGCCGAATTTGAACTCAGGTACTCCTGACTCCAGGGCCAGTGCTCCATCCACTGTGCCACCTAGCTGTCCCTCATCTACATTTAATAATGGCTCACCCCACACAGTATGAGTTTGGAGATTCTGAGCTACAGTAAGGCTAAAACTCCTTGAGTGACCATATTAAATTTGGCATTGTAAGATGTTGAGCTGCCTCAACTGAGAAACCAACAAGCTGTCTGGAATAGGGGAGAACCAGCCTAGGTTGGAAACAGAAGAGGTCAAAGCTTCAGTGATGATCAGCAGTGGGGTAAGGCCCCAGAGTGGCCATTCCACTTCCAGCCTGGGTGAGATAGGGAGACCTAATCTCAAAAATAATGATGATGAGAATGATAATGACAACAATGATGATCGTAGCAGTTCACTTCCTCTAACATTAGTCAGAATAAGGATCCCAAATCCATTATGTCTTCTGGAAAGGAAGAGTACCATAGTTAAAGCTCTGGAGGGCACTGTAGTTTGTAGTTAGTTGGAATGAGGACCCAATAGTTCATTCAATTCAACAAACATTTATTAAGCAAAGATACTGGAGTGGTTTGCCATTTCCTTCTCCAGCTTGTTTTACAGATGAGGAACTGAGGCAAATAGGGTTAAGTGACTTATCCAGGATCACACAGCTAGTAAGGGTCTGAAGCTGGATTTGAACTCAGGCCCTTCCGACTCCTAACTATCCACTGTGCCACCTAGCTGCCCATTTCATATTTACTTGTGTATTTACATGTTATTTCTCCCTCCCCCTCCAGTAGAAAATAAGCTTCAGGAGGGCAGGGTCCTGTTTTGTTTGTACTTGCATCTTTGTACAGTGCCTGACACAAATCAGGTGTTTAATGTGTGCTGAATGAATGTTAAAATCTATAAGGGGAATAAAGTACTGGCCCTAAATTCAAGAGGACCTGAGTTCAAATCTGGCCTCTGAATTTAACACTTACTAGCTATGTGACCCTGGGCAAGTCGTTTACTCTCTTTTCCCTGCAACAAAAATAAATAAATCTATAAGGGGAAGTATGAATTTCCTCTACAGCATCTCTGCCAAGTAGCTCTCCAAGTTCTGCTTGCTTCCCTCCAATGATGGTGAACTTACTGAGGTACCCTGTCCTATTTGGAGCAGCTCTAATGATTAGGAATTCTTCTCTTGGGTTGAAATTACCCTCCTTGAATTCCATCCAAGGTTTACCCCAGGGAATGCCTCAGGATTACTCTGGCTCTGGCACATTTCCTAGAGGGTCTAGTGGGAGCTCTTCACTCTTCTCCAAATGAGTGTATGGGAAAAGGTCTACTTAACTTGCGTAAACATCCCAGCATCATGATCCACTGTGAGGTTGTGAGGCTAATACTCTCTGCCAGGGAGAATCCAAGATGGATCTTTGTTTGTACTATGTAGTTGCTTTACCACTCACATTGCTTGGATGAGATGGGGATTAACAACTTCTGATCACAAGGAGAACCATCAGACCTTACCATTTGCTCTCCCACTGCCTCCACCTTGCCATGAGTCTTATCTCTATGCCCTGAAGTCCCTTGGTGCTATTTCCTGACTTATTTTATATAACCAAAGATACTGATGCCTCACCACCCACCTAGCTTCTGAAACTCTAGGCTATCCTGCATCTGCCTGATGGCTGAATTTTCCCTTATGTTTTCTTTCTCCCAATTAGAGTGTGATCTCCTGGAGGGTCAGGACTATTTCAATTTCCATATTTCCATCGGGCTTACCACAATGCTTAGCCCACAATAAGCACTTAATAAATACCTTTTTATTCATTCATTCGCTTATTCATTCATTCATTCATGTATGCATGCATGTAAAAACAATGATCTCCCCATATTCAACCTCCAAACTTTCTATATCCCAGCTAAGGAAACTTCCTACCTGATATTTTTATATGACATAGTTTCAATTGTCTTTATTACCTTCGTAAGACACCTCTGGAAAGATTTTAATATATCAACCTGCCTCTTAAAATACAGTGTCCAGAATTAAAAGCAATAGTCCTTATGTTCTTTGTGTCCCAAATCCTGTGAGGCTGTCACTTTCCTTCTGTTCAATGTACTTGGATTAAAGCAGGCTAAAGTCAGGTTCATTTTGGGGGCATATGTGCCACAGCTTTGGCAATTCTAGAGCTTGTAGACCATTAAAAGCCCAAGGTTTTTTCCCCTCATCAACCACCAACTTGCCTTCCCTCATCCACTTTGTATTGAATTCAGTTCTTCCTGACTCTAAATCCAGGACCGCATCCACTGTACCACCTGGCTGTCTCCTAAAACATAGCCAGGTATAGAATTGAAGGACAAAGTCAGCATGCCTACCTGTGGGAATCACATGTTAGGTCTAAAAAGTCATCAGGTGAAGAAAGGCTTGATGATTTTTCTTTTTTATGGAGCCTCTTAGAGGGGTTATGTCTAGCTGACTCTGTAGGACTCCAAACACGGGCCTCGTAAAGAATAGTTATCAGGCATGTAATGACAACAAAAAAGAATTCAGAATTACATACTACTCAGGACCATACACTCGTTGGACCATAGATCTAGAATTAAAGGTATATTTGGAGATCTTCTAGTCCACCAATATCTTTTTACAGTTGTGTAAACTGAGTCCCAGGGTAAATTAAGTCCCTATTTATTACCCATGTAGTAAATGGCAGAGCTCGTTTATGACACAAGGCAATTCACTAAACTTTTCTTAGCTTCAATGTGTTCATTTGTAAAATGGGGATTAGAACAACACCTCACACAGTTGTTGTAAGAATCCAAACCATAAAATAGTATATAAATGAGAACCATTACAATTATCTTAAAATATTTTACTTTTAAAACCAAACATTCACACCTCTTAAAAAGATCAATAGGCACATGGCAAGAAGGAGAACTTTAATATGAATAGCCTGGAGAGAAATGCATTGTATGTTCCACTTAAATGTAATAATAGGTGTCTATTCACTTAGGTTCATGTTCCAGTTTTTTTGTAATGCCTATCCTTTCCTAAATGAACAATCTTTAAGCTATTAGACCCTGTCTCACCAGGCATCTTTCTTGCAGTTAGGTTTGTATTGGTTGTTCCTTAAGTATCCCCAAAGGAAAGCTCTCAGAGATCAGGTTTAGAAAAAAATCATTCATGACACAGCTTGGAGTTCTTTGAAGGGCTTCATGCCAAAATATCTGTGCAAACACATGTGAACTGGAACTCAGGGCTGCTAGGCTCCCTCTCATCTTGGTCACTGAATTTCCCACATGAGGGATGTTACACTCCTTTAGAGGACTTCCCAAGACAGCCCTGGGGCACATAGATAAAATGAACAAGGTTCTTCATATTTGAATCTGTGGTCCAAAAAGTAATTTTTGATAACAAGATGACAAAAAGGGTTAGAGAGTTTACAAGGAGCTTGAGCATGTTGGCTATGAAAAACTAGACTTCTGGGTATGCCACTACTGAGGAAGAGTAGGTTGGCCCTTTGCTCAAAATGGGGGAAGATTTTTGTGGTTAATATTTAATACTGAATACATTGGTGAGCTTGGAGGAGTTAACTTTAATTTTCTTTCTGGCCTTTGTCTCATCTTCATTTCTATTGGTGCTATTGCCTGCCTTTCATGTAGCCTAAATGCTTCTTCAACATTATCTCATTAATCCTCAAAAAGGAAAGGTAGTTTTCCTGATTTGGCTTTAGAACAGACTAATTGGACAGTTCTACAGAGAATTGATAGAGTTTGACATGAGCTTGGTCTGCAAATAAAGTAAAGTTCACATTCTCCTAGATCAGAGTTGATTCACATAATTTGAGATTAAAAAGATGTTTAAGAAAGCACCAAGTGCATCACAGACTTTAAAAAACAAACATCTCATTTCATCCTTACAACAGCCCTAATCATTAATTTCTGTTATTATCCAAAGTTTTTAGATGAGAAAACCGAGACAGACAATCTTGCTCAGGGTTGCACAGCAATTAAGTGTCCGAGGCTGAATTTGAACTTAGGTTTTCCTGACTTTGGTCATGCACTTACTTTTGAAAATATCTTGATAACCATATTTAAAGAGGATTGATTTCCTTTACTATCATATATCTTTTATTTTGTTCATTTAAAATAGTTATTCTGATAAGTGATGTGTAGACTTTGCCAGACTATCGAAAGGGTCCATGTCATAAAAAGAGGTAAGAGCCTCTGATCGATTGAGATGCCCTCATTTTGCAGTGTTCAGAGGCAAAATGACTTATCTAACATCATACGAGTAGTAAACAGCAGAGTTAGGATTTGAACCTAGAGCCCCTGACTGACTTTAGCAGTCTTTGTATCTCTTCACATCGTCCTCTGAAACCATCGAAGCTTAGAATCAAGAAGATGACTCTGTGGTCACCTAATCCAACCCATTTGTATAGTTTTTGACCTCTCTACAGAACTTTAAGCCTTTTCAGGGCTATATTTTTTCAATCTCTTCCCCAGTGCTAAGCACACATTAGTTCTTAAATGTCATGAAACTAGTCATTTGCAGGAGAAAGCGTCATGTTCCCCTTTAGTCTTCTCCAAAATAAACCACATTAGAACTTTTAATCTTCCCTCATATTCTTAGTAATGAAATGGTGGTGGGGGGCGGTTCTCTTATTTTTTAGGGGAGGCAATCAGGGGTTAAGTGACTTGCCAAGTTTCCAGTATTGGATTTGAACCCAGGTAATCCTGACTTTAGGGCTGGAGCTCCCTCTTTGATTTTGAAAGGTTGTCCCATCCCTGTACTTTTGGTGGCCCCAGTGTGTGTGTGTGTGTGTGTGTGTGTGTGTGTGTGTGTAAGGGAGTGGTTATTAACCTAGGGTCCATAAACTCAAGAGATTTATGAAATTGGATGGGAAAAAATCACATCTTTATTTTCAGCAACATCTAACTGAAATTTAATATTTCTTTCAATGATGACTATAAGCAATAAACCATTATTCTGAGAAAGATCTCATAGACTTCACCAAAATATCAAAGTGGTATAAGACTCAAATAAGATGAAGAATCCTTAGAATAGGGGAAGACTAAGGGAGACAGCTATGAAGGGGAAAGGCAGAGAAATCTACCTCCTGCATCTGTGAATATATCCTCAACTCCCACCCCCATCTGATCAGGAAGTCCCCAGCAGAGATTCCATCTTGCTTCATACCCATTTTGTCTTACAATATATATTTCTCAGGCATGCCATATTCAGTGACAGGCCCAATTCATCTGCTCACTTATTCTTTGATTCATTCAGCAACTTTATAAAAACTATGTAACAATAAGAGTCATAAGATCATATCACATGTATATATCATCTCACCAAGCACATTCTTTATAACATCCTTTCGAGCTATGTAGTATAACTCTTCTTATTCCAGTTTCACAGATAAGGAAATTGAAGTTCAGAGAGATGCAGAAATTTTCTGAGGGATAAAGTTCAAATAAGTATTATAGGTAGGATTGTGGAAAGGAAGGGAACCCACATTTATATAGTGCCTGCTACGTGCCAGGCACCTTGCTAAGTACTGTACAAATATCTCATCTACACAATAACCCTATGAGGTAGTTGCTATTATTCCCATTTTCCAACTGAGGCAAGCAGAGGATAAAGGACTAGTCCAGGGTCATATAGATAGTGTCTGAAGCTTGATATAATAAAAGTAGTAGCAGCAGTAGTAGTAGTAGTAGTAATATCTTACATTCATATAACACGAACTATATGTCAGGCTGTGGTAAGCAATTTACAATTACTATTTCACCCTGCAAGGTAGGTACTATTATTATCCCCCATTTTATAGATGAGAGAACTGAGGCAAGAGAGGTTAAGTGACTGGCCCAGGGACATACTGCTAGGAAGTGTCTGAGACTGAATTTGAACTCAGATTTTCCAAACTCCAAGTCCAATGTTCTACCCACTACACTAACTAGCAGCCCAATTACTTTTGTCTCTAAATTGAGTTTGCTTTCTATTATACCGAGCTTCTTCTGCACAGAGTGCAAATATGTATTGAATACTATGGCAGATACAAAAAAGGCGAAGATGTCAACATAAGAAGAATATGATCTAGTGGGTGAAGGTTACTAAACAACATGTGAAAATTTAAATAATAGCACAGCACGTTGTGGTTAATTGCCACACGAGTAACAGATTAGAGTAACTCCCACCTTCTTCAGGTATCAGAACCCTCCCCCATCCCTTCTCTCCCCCTCCACCTTTTATTAAATGTCAAAAAGTTTGCTAGATGGATACATTGGTATCCTTGGTGGGCATTTGGATTTATAGACCCTTACAAAACCTCTGCTTTCCCTTTGGGGTCTGTGACCTACAGGTTGGTGATGACTAATATAAGCAAAAATGGCCATAGGGCACTTTGTGCCTCTTCTCACAAGAACAAGAAACTTAACTCAAATTCAGGTTTCTTGTCTCATGTTCTCAATTCATCATACCCATATTTTCCTTTTTTTTTTTTTTTTTTTTTTGGCAGGGCAATGAGGGTTAAGTAACTTGCCCAGAGTCACACAGCTATTAAGTGTCAAGTGTCTGAGGCTGGATTTGAACTCAGATCCTTCTGAATCCAGGGCTGGTGCTTTATCCACTGCACCACCTAGCTGCCCCATATTTTCCATTAGATTATAAACTCCTTGAGGGTAGGGACTGTCTTTTGCCTCTCTTTATATCCCCAGTGCTTAGCACATAAGAGTCTCAAAAATGTTTATCGATTGATTGATTGATTTTTCTCCTAGGTTTCAGTGAAGCATTCCGTGGTGATTGTCCAAGGACATGTGGTGTCAGAAGGGGTGCTACTCTTCGGCCAACAACATTTTTACATCTGTGAGAACTTCACCCTTTCTCCCCTGGGTGATGTCTACTGCACCAAACACTGCTTGTCTAAGTAAGTCTCTATGTTCTTCCATAGCAGAGATCATACCCTGTATTCTCAGCAGAGTTTCATCCTGCAAATGGTTGCAAAGATAGAGTGCAGGGCCAGGACGACTCCCGCTTTCCATTTATTTGCCTTTGTTTTATTGTCGTGGTTCAGTCATTTCACTAGTGTCTGACTCTTTGTGACCCCATTTGCTTTTTTGTTTTTGTTTTTGTTTTTTGTTGTTGTTTTTTTTGCAAAGATACTATAGTGGTTTGCTATATTCTTCTCAAACTCATTTTACAGATAATGAAACTGAGGCAAACAGGGTCAAGTGACTTGCCAGGGTCACCCAGCTACTAAGTGATTGAAGCGAGATTTGAACTCGGGAAAAGGAGTCTTTATGAATCCAGGCCTGATGCTCTATCCATTGTACTGCCTAGTTCCCCTGTTTTTGCTTCTACCTCTCCTAATTGTTTTAAAAATGGAGCAAAGAGCTGACTTAGAAAAAGAACAAAAATGAGGGAGACCTTGGAACTGTATTTCTTTGTTAAGTCATTTCACTTGTGTCTGACTCTGTGATCTAATTTGGGGTTTTCATGGCAAAGATACTGCAGTGGTTTCCTATTTCCTTCTCCAGCTGTTTTTACAGGTGAGGAAACTGAGGCAAACACGGCTAACCGACTGGCCAAGGGTCACTCAGCTAGTAAGTGTTTGAGGCCAGATTTGAACACAGGAAGATGAGTCTTCCTGACTGCAGACCTGGCATTTTATGTACTATGGTGCTGCCCACCTGTCCCAGAACTGTTAATCTAATAAATATTTATTCAGTTTCTACATAGGTGAAATTTAATTGGTTACTGATGATGCCCATCCTGATGTATAATGAAACACAATGTAAAAAGGAGCCTTTCTTTAGTTTATTTTCAGATAAATTTTTTTAATTTCAGATTTTTTATCATGAACAATTCCTGGAAGATAGGAATTGAGCTTATGGGATAACTTTGAGGACTCTCCCATACTTGCCTAAACAGTAATTGGGAATGGAGCATCTTTTAAAAAATTGCTCTCCATGGGGGCAGCTAGGTGGCATAGTGGATAAAGCACCAGCCCTGGATTCAGGAGGCCCTGAGTTCAAATATGACACTCAGACACTAGCTCTATGACCCTGAGCAAGTCACTTAACCCTCATTGCCCCACAAAAAAAAAAATGTTCTCCATTCCTAATACTAAGCATTATACATTCCTGCTATGGTTTAGAATGATGCCCGCAAAAAGTAAAATTAAACTGAAAAATAAACTACCTATCCATTTCTCAAATCCCTTCCCCCATAAAAGGTATTTGATGTTAGTGTGAGAAGGTGTAAAATATCTCTAATTTGGCCCATTAACAGTGAAACATAAGAATCTCTATACTCTCCCCCCATCCTAAAGCTCTTCCAGAAACTCAGCATTCTGTCTCCTATTTACATGTGTTTGCACGAGTATCTCCCGTCTTTGAGGACAGAGATATTTTGGGGGATTCACTGCTATTTCATTCTCACTTTGCAAAGTACCTTAATGGCAGAAGTGCTTCATAGTTCTTGATTGATTATTCAGTGAGTATTTAGTTTCCTCACCAACATCAGCATCAGCCTCAATACATTTTTATAAACCAGAAAACACAGTGTTCCTCAGGAGAGGAGAACATATAGCACATGGCTCTTTCCTTCAGGATCCTAGAATCAAGAAATATGCACATATCAGTGCCAGAGGTGTGGTATCCATATTAAGACTTCAAGGAGTTCAGAGGCATTAAAGATTATATCTAACTTAGGTCCATCAGAAGGCTTCATAACAAAGGAGGGGCTGGGACTGATCCTTGAAAGATAGACTGATTTTTGATAGCTAGACAGAGTAGAAATGTGGGGATCTGGGGCAGAGGGGAACCAATCATATGTCTTGACAGTAATAATTCATGATTTATTTAGTTAGTTTGCACAGTGCCTTTTTAGGATATGTGCCCTTATGTTAGTTAAAGCCAAAAAGAGTTTTTTTACTTCTAATTCCTAGGTCTATTTAGCAAAATATTTACAAAAGTGGATTCTAAGAAGCCATACAAAAATTCTCAGCAAAATCTAGTTATTGCCTCTTAAAAATAAACAAACAAACCCTTGAAATTCCAGGTTATCCAAAAAGTAAATAACCTCCAATCTCTGAACCTTGACTACTGAAGACCATTCTTAACCACTTCACCACTGAATGTGGACATGTAACAGTCCATTTTCATAACTTTTTAAGTCCAGGACTGGGACCCGGAATTGAAGAGGATTAGAAGGAAATGGGTGAAATGGGGCAGGGGAGGGAATCAGTCTACCTACCCACTTTGATTCACAATTGCTTGAAGATGTTTGGCATTCCCTCCTCTTCTAATCTCCATCTTTTATTTATACAGAACGTTCATTAAAAAAGGTCTTTTGCTGTACCCAATTGATGAAAGTCCTATGTTTCTCTAAGGCAGCAGGGATCGTAATTAATACTTGGCGCGCTCCTACCATCTTATTGCTCATGTTTTATTGATACTGATCAATATTGAAAATGGGTTTGTAGACTTGGCTTTCTCAAAATATTATGAGCACTCTGTACTCTAGCTGTAGAAATAGCATGTGCAGGTGAAGACTGAAATGAGCTACTGTTTCACTTTCCAGTACTGGTTTAAATCTAGTTAGTGCTAGATGATATCTTATTGATCAGATAAATTACATTTGTGAGATGAATCTAATAATGATCAAGTTGGCTGTTTCTGGATTTTAAATAGAAATTAAATCGCTAAATATAGATATTAATCTAATCCTCAACAATAAAAGATAAATGTTATGTATGGAAATTCAATTTCTCAAAGGACATAGGAAAGAGTACAAAAATGTATTCTCGTTTTTTAATGTAACTGGAGAATTTTATTAGATTCTTACTTGGGGTATTATTTTTACCCAACCTAGCTCAAAGATATCAATTTGAGATACTCTCTTACTAGAACAAATGACTGGATACCTAGTCCGTTCCATTGTTTCTGAGTGTATAAAAGCAAACCTGCTAGAAAGGAAATCAATAAGAACTATACAACTTTTTTCCAAGTGCATCATCAACTATATTCAAGTTTGGATTGGAAACTAAAAAAAATTGCCTCTTCTTTCAAGGATAATGTTGCTAATGGGCCTCTTGGCGATAACAAATATTCTTGCCTTAATTGTATATGAATCTACTCTAATAATTTCTCATATATTTTTATATAAATCATGAAGCATAGGGAAGCTATTTGGATTTGTGTGTGCTAGGTCCATTTCTTTAATTTTGAATTTACCACTACCACATTACCAGTTTAGTGGATTTGATGTTTTTCTATGCAATCCAATCCATCTAATTTATTATCTTATGAGCCTATGAAATATTTTAGAGCAAGTGTGTTTTGTGGCAGAAGTTAATAGTTTTAGACGATTATCTCCTAGCATCAGTTCTGATAAAAAATTGTGTCCACGCTACCACCATACGTGTCACTTATGCCAATTATATATTTCAGGGATAGCAGAATTCAAATCATTATTATTAGCAAAGTCAACGAAGATAATAGGTAAAGCCATGTCAGAGGTTTATTTGGTGATACCATGACAACGAATCATGGCAAAGAATTGTGAACGACAGCCAATTAAATCTGGCTTCAGCTTACATAAGGAAAGCCATGAACACATCTGCTCCTTTTAACTTACTGCCCTCAAGGGAAATGAACTCCCATTTATTTCTTTGAAGCCCCAGAAGATGGCATTCACAAAGAGGTCCAAACATGGTTGTACTAACAATATTAGACAAGGCAAACCCCCAATTCTGACTCATTTTTGTGATGATCACTTTGATGCCAATCATATAATTTTGTATATTTCAGATTTTTTTCCTGCTCTAGTTAAACAGCTTCTCTGTAGCATATTGTCATAGTTTTTGTGGAATGTACAAATTCTTTAGCAGTTCTATGTGTTTTTTCTCTTTTGTTCATCTCTAGTGTAGAGGAAAGAGGATTGAATTTGAAATCAGAAGGCCTGAGTTTGAATCTTGGCTCTTCCTTCTGTTAGTAAAGTAATATTGGGTAAGGCATCTGCTAAATGGAACTGATAATAATATCCACACTACCTATCTCACTGGGGATTGCTGTGAGGATCAAACTAAACAACATATGACAAATCTTTTCAAAACCATTTAATACTATGTACATTCAGTATTATTATTACTATAATAGTTATTAAAAGCATCCACTAGTCAATTGGGATATCAGTCCTAGAGAATGCCCAACTTATGCTGAGGGAAATTGTATAAAGAATATTCTTCCATGTTATAGTCCTTTGAATTTTCTAAAGGTTTCCTCTATATTTCTTTAAATATTGGTTAAGATAATAATAATAATAATTCACATTTTTATAGCACTTTAGAGTTACAAAGCACCTTACCTCCATAATATTATTTGGTTCCCAGAACAAATTAGATAGATAGTAAAAATATTATGATAGGGCAGCTAGGTGGCACAGTGGATAAAGCACTGGCCCTGGATTCAGGAGGACCTGAGTTCAAATCCAGCCTCAGACACTCGACACTTACTAGCTGTGTGATCCTGGGCAAGTCACTTAACCCTAATTGCCTCACACACATGCAAAAATTATTATACCCATCTTAAAAATGAAGACATTGAGACTCATAGACATTAGATTAGCAAAAAGTTCTGTAACTAATATGTTGAAAAATCAGGACTTGAACCCAGATCCTCTGACTCAAAATCCCATGTATTTGCCATTTTTCAATATTGCCTCTCATAGATATGGAGTATCACTGAGAAAACATTGACCTGATGCATTTAAGTCTTATGAAAATAAGCTTCCATGTTGGGTTAAGTATTTTTAAGGATTGTTCAGATAAAACAATTAGGAAGCACAGCATTGTACAAGATTATGATTCTTCTAGGTTAGCTAATAATTCATGTTAGTTTTTTGTCATAAACATTGTAGAGGGGATCCATGAATTGAATGATCTCTAATGGCTCTTCCAGCTCAAGACTTCTAAACTACAGAATTTTGACACTACCTGTTTAAAGGCTTGATTTCTATAGATTAAGTTTTGTTAACTCTCAGTTTCCTAGTGTCTGATCACCCCAGGATGAGCTGTTAAAATTAAATTTCTGGACCTGTGAGTGGAGACCAAATCCTGGAACTTGCTGTTGAAATCATCAAAGATCAACAAGGACCCCTTCTCCAAGTTCTTGATCTGCATTCCAGTCTCCCTATTGGCCATCTCCAACAATACACCCCGTTAGCACAACAAGCTCCAAATCTAAATGATTTAGCTACCCCCCCCAAAAAAAATCCATCTCTCCTCTGATATTCTATTTCTGTCAGTAACACAACTATCTCCAAAAAGCAGTCAAACAAAACAAAACAAAACCCCCCAACCAGTTTTTCCCTTCTCTTTTCCCTTCTGCATCTAATCATTGTCAAGTAATGTGTGATCCATCTCTGCATTATGTCACATGTGTTCCCTCCTTCTATCCCCATTACTATCAGCCCTCACTGTCAACTATATGAGCTATAATAATACTCTTCTAACCATCTTCTCTACTGGGTGGTGTCTCTCTCTTCTAGTCCACCTGTTATATTGCTGCCATAATCATTAATCTCCATGCATAGGCATGATTAAGAGTTACTCTTCTATTCAGAATCCTTTAATAGCTCCTGAAAAAGAATCCACTCTATACCTTGACCATCAAACTCTTATACAATCTAGCCCTACCCTCCATTTGTAGCATCACCAATCTCTAAATTATTAAAATTCCCCTTCCTTTAAAGACCAAAAGAATCAAGTCCTTAAGAGGTGTCCAGGATGGTCAAAAAGCATATAGACTAGCCAATCAATGCCTTGCTCATTCATGTCTAATTCCTTTTCATCATGGAACTTTCTCATCAATTCATTCTGTGAATATTCCTGACAGGTTTGTCCACATTAAGATCTATTCCTCTGCTCAATGAATTCCTCCCATAGTATAATCTCCTCAGTTTCTGAAAAAATGGCTTATGAAGTCTAGATTTTTAGAATTGAAAGAAACTCTAGAGATCATATAGAACCCTTCCCTATGTTCTAAAAGAGAATTTGATGTGACATCATGTAAATTCCTTCATCTCTCTGCAAAAGAGATCAATTTTATTGAAATAATGTCATTTTCCCCTTCTGAGTCAATGCACCCCTGATATCTGTCCAGAAATTTGTTGACTCCAGGTTGAGTGTCTCCATTTGATATTCTAGGGATCAGGCGCCTGGACCTGTGAGTTCATTGCTAGGGAACTCCTAAATAAGGAAGTTCCATCTACCAACATGGGATAGTACTTTTTCCCAAGATATTTATCTTACAGAGTTACAGAGAGCACTGAGAAGTCAAATAACATCACCTATTCAGTATGTATTAATGTAGGACTTGAACCCATTTCTTTGGGGCTCAAAGACAAACCCTCTATTAACTAAACCATACAGCCTTTCATTTTACCTTTGGCATTCAAATGTGGTTTCATAATATGTCTCCAGACACCATTTCCAGAATTTATTACACATCACTCCCCTTCACATACTCAATATTCTAGCCCAAATGGCATACCGGTAGTTCCTTGAACATGATGTTACATTTTTCATTACTGTTCCTCTGCAGACTTTTCCTATGCCTAGAATGCATTCCCTCCTTACTTCTGCCTCTTATCTTCCTTCAAAGATCAAGTCATTTGCTACTTCCTTTGGAAAACTTTTCTTCTCCTCTCTATAGCCTGTATGATTCTGTCATTCAACAACCATTTATGAAGTACCTACTATGTGCCAGGCCCTAATTTATATCACTCTGTATCATGGCAATCCGTGATCATGTAAGGACAGGAGGAATATCAAGTACCTTCAATTTTAAAGATGCCTCAGGATGTCGTCATTAGCTACACTAAAGCATTGGCAGAAGTTCCATCTAAAAGAACTACCCTAGGAAACTAGGGTATGTTTACACCAAACAAGTGCATATTTACATCAAACTCTGACCTTCTACAGGGTCTACCTCTAATAAATTAATCTTCAAAGAAGATTGAAAACACTCTTGTGGGGAGCAGGGGTTCTGTGGTTCAGCTCAGCTTCTCTACCATTTGCAGCTATTCTAACCATCTGGAAAGTAATGGAATTAACCCTCTTTGGTACTCAGAAAATATCTGTTAGCTTTTGTCTACCCAATCCCAACAAGAAAGAAAGATGAGATAAAGGCAAAGCTAATCCTTATCTTCAAAATACACAGGACCTGAATGTCCTCAGCCACCCTGAGCTATTCCTTCTATGTATTATGAATTCCTGGACATAGGCATTGGTCAGCTTCCTTGGATTTTGCTTCCTATTTGTCACCTTCTACTTGGTTTGGATATTCTGATGCTGATCTCATCCAGTTTAGATTTCATTTTCTCTAAACTGTCTTCCTCTTGTCACAGAATGTCCTAATTTGGAATTTTTGATTTGAGAGTATTTTCATGACCTTCCTGGTGCTTATTGACCTTGAACTCCTTGAACTCCTTGAATTCCATCTTTATAGATATATACTATCACCCAGACCCATCCAGGGAGCTAGACTCTTACTTTTAGATGATTTGGGTCTGCTCCATTGACCAACCATCTACAAGTCCATGGCATGTTCATCTCTAGTTATGACCAATGATAAAATAAGGCAGAATGAATCTGGGTCATTTTTGTGATTTTTGTGATTGTATAAAAGACAACAATAGTTCTGTTATTCCTGCCCTTTCTAAATCTCAGATGTGTGTATGTGTGTGTGTTGCATATAGCTGTGATAGGAATGAAATGTGCCATTTTGTGTATATATACTAAGGAACCATATATGTTGATGTATAAGCCATTATCCAATAGAGAACAACTGGCTCCATCTAAATGACAGGTTAGAGTGAAAGAAGAGCCCAGGGTTCTAAGTAGAAAATGAAGAATAAGCAATAAGTTAATTGGAGGTTTATATAAAAGCTGAATACTAACTTGGGCTGGTGGCTCAGAGGCTTTAAAGAACCAGGCCTTGGCTGCTATTCCTCTCAAACTGGGAGTCAAAAATAGGCCCAGTTTAAGAGCTACTGTTTCCTTAGGTGGTTAAGGAAACTCAAAGTAATTCTCACCTAGGACTGGGAAAAATAGGGTAGAGGATGTAGACTTTTTGACTTGTTCATCAGAGAGAGAAAAAGTCAAAGAGGGTGAGACACACAGAGACAGAGCAAGAGAGACAGACAGACAGACAGACAGACAGACAGACAGACAGACAGACAGACAGACAGACGGACAAAAGACAAAGACAGAGACAGAGAGAGACAGAGAGACATTCAGACACAGACATTCAGATACAAACATACAGACACAGATAAAGAGAGAGAGACAGAGACAGAGAGAAAAAGAGAGAAACAGTGAGAGACAGAGTGAGACAGAGAAAGAGAGTGAATGAATGCCCGGGTCATGGAGAGGGGTTATGTGTTGAGCAGGGACAAGTATCCACAAATCAGAAATATTTAAGTAGGACTTCTCTCCTAATCCATTAAAAGCCAGATTTTGTCTATTTTAACTGCCTTTGATTGTTCTAGACTAGCCCATGTTAGAGCTTCAGCCCAAATCTCCCACTTTATTAGTACTAGATGCTAACCCTGAGCTACCCTACCTATGTGGGATATGAAATTTAAAAAACAACCCATGAAGCAAACTTCCCTATAGATGAACCAACTTGTTGATTTTCCATTTGTTTTATTTTGAATACTAAAATTATTTTTTACTTTTCTTTTCCCCCAGTATCAGTGATGCCTTTATTTTCAATATGTGCAGCAAAGACCGGCCTTCAGATCGTTACACTTGCAATCGATATTCTTATAGTGACATTAAGGAGATACATTTCATGCGCTTTCTTCTACAGGTATGTGCCAGCCAAAGATACCACAAGTATGAAAAACAATGAGTTAGAGGAAAGAAGATTTTAAATTTCAACTATTTTAAATATCCCCAGATTTCAAGGGACCATTTTGGTTACTTTGATCTAGGTAATAAATTAAAAAATACTATACAGGAATTATTTAAAGAAACTGGGGTCATTTAACCTAAAACAAAGGGGATATAACAACTGTCTTCAAGTATTTGAAGGATTGTTCTGTGAAAGAGGGATTATCTGTGGTCTCTTTGGCCTCAGAAGGCAGTTATAGGTAAAAATTGCAAACAGGCAAATTTCTGCTTAATGCCTGGGAGAAATTCCTAATAGTTGGAGCAATGCTAAAGTGAAATGGGGTGCCTTGGGATGTAGTGGAATCACCTCCCTGGTGATCTTCAGGCAAAGACTATGTCATTATTTGTTGGATTTGATATACCAAGGATTATCACTCAGGTATAAATTAAATCATTTTTCTTGATGTCCTTTCTAATTTTGAAATTATCTGATTCTATGATTATCTGTGAATGCCTTTTAGAACTATCTTCTTAGCTGGCCAGGCAAAGTCTCATAGTCCTAGGTGTGATGGTAGATCATAATTCCAAATTATGTGACAAGGCCATTTAACTAAAAATTGTAGCTCTTAGTCTTTGATCCAGATACATATTGTCAAAAAAAAATATTCTGAGAACCCTACTCACATGTCCTTCCCCAAAAACTTTCTTGGACATCTCACCATGGTATGGCTGTAATCCTGAGTTCCCAAAGGCCAGGCCAGAATAGTATAATCTCTGATAGGTCTTAACAAATTGTATAAGGTTTGATAACGGATCCACTCAAGTATTTTGTAGGGGGGATTTTTTTTTCAAGTTTGGTTTAGATCAGATGGTTCCTTCTAACTCTGAGTTTCTATGATGCTATGACAGAGTATGTGCCTTCCCAGAAAGAACTCTTAGCTCAGTTCAAAGGGGCTCAAGGCCAGACAGTTGGCAAAAGGATGATGAATATTTTTGATCACAGCAACCCATGAAACTATCTTCTGTGTCATAGAAGTATTACAGTATTCATCAGTGGAGGGAGTGCATACACCAATGAAATCATAGATTTTTTTCCAAGTCAACCAGCTTTTATTAAGCACCTACTATGTGTCAGGGATTCTGCTAAACAATAGGGATAGAAAGAAAAGCAAAAAGAACAATGTATGTTCTCACAGACTTTTGTGATATTAAACTAAATCTGGGTGAGTAAATAAAGAGGGCCTATAAATATAAACATCTTCATAAGTCTCTTGATGGTCTCATTGAGGACAGTTAGCTACTCAGTTCCCACTAAAGGGTGTAGAGGAATCCATCCAGAAAGTTTCTGACTTTCATGTTATGTACTCCCCAAAATTCACTATGGAAGAGTCACTATGGAAGTGATAAGGGACTGCCCTTTTCAATCAAACAATCAATCAATCAATCAATCAACATGTTTAAGTGCTTACTATGTGCCAAGCATTGTGTAAAACACTAGGGATACAAAAATAGGCAAAAGTCAGTCCCTGCCCTCAAGGACTTCACAATTTAGTGAAGGTGCTCATGATCTAATGGACAATCTAATGGCCCCTATCCCCCTGCCTCATCATATAACTGTCCTCAAAAATACTACCTTAGGAGACCCATAGACTCTAGCTTTGAGCTTGTAGTTCAGTATATAACATGTAACAAAGCCCTAGGCACTCTTAGAATAATCTCATCCTTTCCCTTTACCACCTTACCTCTTACCTTATAAAGTTTCTCAGTCAGCTTCTCCTTTGCAAGCATAGTAAAAGAAGAATTCAACATTAGTCAGCCTAGAAATTGATGACTAAGCATATCCCTGTGTCCTGACACAGATGGAGCAGTATTCTGAGGTGCTCCTGCTAACTTTAAGCCCATTGTCCAAAGAGACGTTGTGGTAGGAGGGAAAGCTAACACTGTGAGAGTGTTCTCTCATTTTTTGTAGACACTCTTTCTCATGGAAATGACATCAGAGCCACAATAAAGCAAAATAATGAATACTAGAATGAAACTGAATATTAAGTAATCCCTTCTTTTGGTAAAGAGAGGGGTACTAACATCATGAAATTGTACATAGATTAATAAATGAAATCATTCTATTGGACAGTTTAACTTAACTATTTCTGACCATTCATTCATTCATTTGTTCATTTGTTTACTATGCATTAGGGCTCATTGGGTATATGTATATCCATGAATGACTATTAAGTAAAAACAAAAATTCACTACATTATCTTTGTTTTTTTAATATAAGAAGAAATACAAAATGATACTTTTAAGGTATCAGGGTCAAACAGTTACAGGCCCATTCAGGCCTAAAAGTATGCTGTACAAATATTCTCTTTATTAAAAAAATATTGGAATATGCTGAATCCATATAGAGCTAATTCGTACCTCTGCCGCACCCTCAAATGTCTATAAGATTTTTTTTTAAGTGAGGCAATGGGGGTTAAGTGACTTGCCCAGGGTCACACAGCTAGTAAGTATTAAGTGTCTGAGGCCGGATGTGAACTCAGGTACTCCTGACTCCAGGGCCAGTGCTCTATCCACTGTGCCATGTAGCTGCCCCCAAATGTCTATAAGATTATGCTACTTGGGGGAAAATGTTTAGTTTTAAAATCATAAACAGAATAAGGAACTTTGGAAATATCATTTAATGGTAAAGAAATTTACATCAATCTGTCTTTAATCTGGCCCAGGGGAATTTAGCTATTGGATAAGATAGAGGGTAAGAAAGAATCCCTTACTTCATTACAAAAAGAACAATTGCAATTTTAGGTACAATTTGGAGATGGTCACTAGAATCAGGGATGATCAGAGTTTGTTTATAATCATAAAATAATGGTTAGATTGGAAGGAATAACAAATTGTTTTCTCATTCCCATGTCTGGATAAGGGAATGCTTTTATTAGAGCAAATACTGGGCCAGATTAAAAGCTTTAACGATGTGTCATGTCCTCGTTTAATTCATTAACTATGGTCACTTTAAATTGGGAATTATGTTACATTAGGCTTTGCTGGTAAAAGCTTTGATTTACTGTTCTGCTATATACCCTGTGGCCCATGTACATAATGAACACTTGGTGAAATATTTTATGGAAAATATTTTAAATATTTAAAAAACATTTTATAAATATTTTTAAACACTTACAATATTTTATAAAATATTTTTATGAAAGTTCCCTCACAGAACCATAGAGGGACTAACTAATAATTAAAACAAGTTGGTAAGAAATGCGAGTTAATTACATAACTCCTCTTGTCCCTTTACATTCCTCATGACTCCCATTATGCTAAAAAAGATTACCAGCATTTATGTAATTTTGAAAGTTTGCAAAATGTTGTGTAAATGCTGTTTCCTTCATTCTGAACTAAGGAGTACCCCTTTGACATAGAAGAAGAAAATGTGTCCTCATATTCTTTCATTCAATTCAATTAATATTTAGTGACACACACTAGTCACACAAAGACAAAAAATGTACATTAAAAAGTAATTATTAAGCACCTACTATGTTCCTAGATATATTCTGGGTGCTGGGGACACAAAGATAACAAATGAAAACAGCCTTGACCCTCAGGGAACTTACATTCTCCTTTCATCATCTAGATATCAATCAAGTCAGTAAAAACTATTTTTTTTTTTAAATAGGAGACTGCCTTGGAAATCTTCTTCAGAAATGGTTATTCCAAGTTTCTTGTCTTTCATAACAGCGACAGGAGCAAAGCATTCAAGAGGTAATTATTGGGTTAAAAATTTATGAAATAAGATCTGCATAGGGTGGGGGGGGGGAAGGGGGGAAGGGGAATGTTAAAGAGATTGGATAAATTAACCAGAAGAGGAGAACGCTGGGAAGACTGACCACAAGCATATAATGGGTATTTAGGACATGACAATGATAAACAACCTGTCCCAGAGTCTTATTCATATGTCTCATTTTGGCATGGAGATAAACCTGGATTTCCTGCAGACCACGGGCCAAAGACAGATTATCATTTGAGCAGTACTCCTCCATCCCCCTTTAAGGTAGGAGGGGCCCATTGCTATAAGAATGGCCAACAGGTGACACAGTTTTTGCAACTGTTTCTTCCTAAAGTGTGAGGGAGATTTAATCTGTACAACAGTAATAAAGTAATGGATTGAAGTATGAAAGAGAGATTAGGCATCATTCCTCCTCTGTGTCAATGATGGAGAATTATGAAATGTCCTCAAGCTTTAGTCTTAGGGATTAAAATGGCTGTTTCCCTATGGTTGATCTGGAATTGTCAAGGGAAGCCATGGCTGAAGGGAAAAAATGTGGACCACATGACCAATTACCATTCCTTCTAGCCCTAAGACTTTCAGATTCTATTTCTTTCCTCTCGAATATCACGTGATTTCATTTTAAAAATCAAATTCGGGGCAGCTAGGTGGCGCAGTGGATAGAGCACCGGCCCTGGAGTCAGGAGTACCTGAGTTCAAATCCGGCCTCAGACACTTAACACTTACTAGCTGTGTGACCCTGGGCAAGTCACTTAACCCCAAATTGCCTCACTAAAAAAAAAAAAAATCAAATTCATGTGACTTAAATGCAGGTGTCCTTTCAAATCTGGTATGAAGTGTTTTCATTAAGTCTTTAATTTGGAAGAATTCCAAATAACATATGCTGTCTCACTTCTATACTGCTTTTTTAATAAAAAAGGAAGCCTGTTTTTCTTTCTCACTTCTGATATTTAAAATAGACTGCTTTGAGAAAACAGTATCTCATATCATCTGCATGGTCTTCAAAATTCATTACAGACCACAAAAAGGGCATACGCACAATGATGAACATATGGTTCATTTTTTCTCCCTGTAATGTATCAGGAAACAATATTTTCATAATGGACAGGATCACAAAATCATAGGTTTAGAGTTGGATGGGAACTTCAAGGAATTTGAGAAAACTGAGGTCCAGAGAGAGTGATTTACCCAAGGTCACTCGGAGAGTAAGTTGTAGAGCCAAGATTTGAAACCAGAATCTCTTTTCCCACAGTGAAAGCTTTAAAGTCAGAAACATCCAGCTTCAAGACTCGCCCATAATGTACTGCCTGCATTTGTTGATGTTGTTGTTCAGTTGTTTTCAATTGTGTCTGACTGTTCTTGACCCCCTTTGGGGTTTTCTTGGTAAAGATATTGGAGTGATTGGCCATTTCCTTTTCCAGCTTATTTTACAGATAAGAAAACTGAGTCAGACAGAGGTTAAGTGTCTTATCCAGGGCCACAAAGCTAGTAAGTGTCTGAGGCCAGATTTGAACCCAGGTCTCCCTAATTTGAGGCCCAGCTATAGCTGCATAACCACAGGCAACTCACCCTCCCAATGCTCCCAGGCATCTCTCTAAGACTACAAGATAGGATAAATTTCTGATTAACATCCACATCATGAGGGGAGTCATAATAAGGGGAGTTCCCTATACTTATGAAATCTTGTCTAGACAGAAGCAGCAGCAACAACAATAACAGTAATTAGCATAATTCAAACTCTGTTTCTTGGGATTGTTTTGAACAATTTCACTTCATCTCTGTAGGCCTCAGTTTCCTCAGCTATTAAGTGAAAAAGTTGGAATAGATGCTTTCCAAAATCCCTTCTAACTCTCAAACTATAATGCTATAATCTTAAGTCAGCAAAGGCATTAGAATAACTAACCACTGCATAGAACTAAGCACCCCTTTAGAGCCATGGTCCCCAGTGCCTTGGGATAAGGGTATGTGACGAGGAAGATTTTAGGGAAGGGGAGGGAGAGAAAAATGCTCTTTTTATATATTTATGTTGGATATTCCAGGGTATATTTGCACCAAATAGGAAGAAGAAATTAGGTACAGGGAAAGATTCAGTAGTTACCACTTTAAGGCTCTGAGAATATAAAAAGGTTGGAAGGAAGACCAGTGAGTTCTAATACCCATTCCAATGTTTCTTCTTTTTTGTGTAGCTTTTGTTCTTTACAACCTGGCCTAAAAGGGAAAAACATCACAGAAGAATCGCTTAATATAAGGTAAAACATGGGGCTTACCACATGTGGTCTTGAGACACCTGTTCCATTTAATAGTTACCTTGGTTTTGATGGAGAATGTGTCAGTTTCATGTAGTGTATCACATTTTCTTCCTTGCCACTTTGTCTACGTACCCATTATACACTATATTTTCCTGACACTCTCCCTAAATCTATTAGAAGTATCCTTGTCCCCTTCCTACCTGAAATCTCCTTTACTCAATGAGGTGGTTTTTTTTCTAGTAAAGGAGACATACTCCATGATCACCTATAGCTTTTAGAATCCCTGCGTTCTTTCAAAATGCAGCTCAAGCACAACCTCCTACTTGAGGCCTTTTCTGATCCTTCCACCTGCAGTTGCCATCTCAAATTACCTTGCATTTTTCTTTAGACTTTGTATGTACACTGCAGGTCACGGAAAAGATACTTAACTGCCCTGCTCAAGGGAATTTCCTTATCCAGGCATTCCTTATACCAAAAGAACTCAGAAGACCAGTCCTTACCCTTGGTATAGTTATTTGTATATATCTCTATGCATTCATTTTGTTTTTCCAGATAAGCATAACCTCTTCGAGGGTAGTATTTCATTTTTGTCTTTGTATCCCCAGGGCCTACATAGAGTAGGGATTTACTAAATACTTATTGCTTGCTTGCTTGATTTATTGAAAGGGAAACACAATATCATTTCTCAACCAAACCCCCTCTCCCACCAGGGGATGTACAGGTAACAGCCTGTACCTATTGCACCTATTTTCCTTAAATATTCATGTTTTATTTTCATTCTTCTGAATTTTCTTATTGACATATGATAATGTGTCTAATTAAACTTAACCAGCTCTCCTTCTGTCTCTAGCTCCTTTATAGATTTTCATTAGAATATATATATATATATATATACACATATATGAAGTAATTATAATTGGAAAACTGGCATTATGCTTAGTAATGGCAACATGCATAGGGAATTTTATAAATATTGCTTATAAAAGGACGAATGGGCAAATTGAGTTCAAAATCATTCCAAAAATATGGATCAAGTTCAAGGTGAATCTTAAAGAGACTGAAAAGCCACTGGGGCTCAAGACCATCGGGTCATTCCAGTATTCAGGAAACTCCACGGGTAATGGGTGCCTTCTGTTTTACAGCTTTCTCTCAAATCAGGGCTGCTGCATTGCAATGAGGAATTAGGACTGATTATGACCAACTGCTATGGTGCAGTGACAAAAAAGCATCTCCCTGTTAAAAGCAGACTAATAGCTCTTTATGTCTACAGCCAAGCCTATGAACTACCTAATCCTGATAAAGACATTAAGCAAAATCTAAACAGAGTCCTCTGGGCTAAGATTAAGGGTTTTTTAAAATTCTTTTAACAGCAATAATACAATGAATAAATTATGACTAATATCAAATGATATCTTTGTTTTGCAAAATATCTTCCACATATTATTACCTCCTTAGATGCTCATGTTAACCCTGTGAAATACCTGGTTAAAACCTAAGTCTTGGGGGCAGCTAAGTGGCACAGTGGATAAAACACTGGCCTTGGATTCAGGAGGACCTGAGTTCAAATCCAGCCTCAGACACTTGACACTAGCTGGGCAAGTCACTTAACCCTCATTGCCCCATCCCCAAACACACACACACACACACACACACACACACACACACACACACCACCACCACCACCACCACCACCACCAACAACAACAACAACAACAACAACAAACCTAGGTCTTTTAACTCCCTGTGTCTGTGACTGATCACAGTTCATATTTGTACAAAACAAATGTCATCCTTAGGCTTAAAAATTCCCCATAACTCCCAATGACCTCTATATAAAGGTCCAGAGTCTCTGAAAAGGATGCTCTGCCAGGGAACCCTAATATTGTATGTGCAGAGACAGAACCCTTAATGTCATTTCACTCCCTAAATTCTCTGGATCTTGTCTTTCAGTTAAATAGATTGGGGAAGGGGGAACAAAAGAAATGAGATGAGGCTGCTTGGGAGAATGAGAGTGAGAAGCTGGGCCCTCCTTTATTATATTGTGGAGAGGACTTCAAGTATAGATGCCATCGGCCACCCCTGGAGTTTGACAGAAATATGATCAGTGCCAATGATCTATGGGAAAGCATTTCTGTCCTTTCCCAAAGCATTTCATTATGGCACTATAGCTTCAAAGCTATCTTAATTTACCCCAAATCCTTCATTCAAAATGTTTACTCCGGGGCAGCTAGGTGGCACAGTGGATAAAGCACCAGCCCTGGATTCAGGAGGAACTGAGTTCAAATTTGGCTTCAGACACTTGACACTTCCTAGCTGTGTGGGCAAGTCACTTAACCCTCATTGCCCTGCAAAAAAACCAAAAACCAAAAACCAAAAACAAACGAAATGTTTACCCTTTATGTAGGTGTAGCTGGCAATAAATCTCTAAGGCTTTGAACTGTAGTATATGTGCTTGGATATGGGTGAATATGTGTATGGGCTTCATGGATTGGCTAGCAAAGAAGGTGGGCCAGTCATATGGAAAGAAAAACAGATAATCAAGGGGTAGACCACATACTCTAGTGATACTCAAACAATATCCAGAGAACTACAGAAATGTCCCTATCTTGGTGGACCCCCATGAAAGATTTAAGGGAGGATATTAACATGAGCCACATGGGATAAGAGGGCATAGTTGAGCTATACAATCTGGCTTGTTAGAGGAAGTAGCACTGTCATTACATACATGATGTCTCGATATATAGATGAACAGCTAGATGGCACAATGGATAGAGTTTTGGATCTAGAGTCAGGAAGACTCATCTTCCTGAGTTCAAATCCAGACTTAGCCATTTGCTTACTAGCCATGTGACCCTGGGCAAATCACTTATTCCTGTTTGCCTCAGTTTCTTCATGTGTAAAATGAGTGGCAACCCACTTCAGTATCTTTGCCAAAAAAAACCCAAATGGGATCATGAAGAGTCAAACACGACTGAAAATGACTGAACAATAATTACATATATGATATCTAGCTATATAGATATAGGATGCCCAGAAAACATACTTAACTTAGGAGATAGCTGGGACTCTATACCATACTCATCATAAATTCATTATTTAGGCCCTTGAGCTTTCCCATAGCTCAGTGGCTTTGCTCATATTGCCATCAAACTACATGGTCAAAACAAAACAAAACAAAACAAACAAACAAAAAAAACTACAGTGGTGTCCAATGGCATTTATTCCCTAAAATCCTTTCCACAAAGCAACCACAGAGGGCTATTGGGCATTCACCTGGCTTCTCACTTGCACTTTTTGGAGGATGAAGGCCAATATTAAGGCTCATTAGTGTCCTAATATAGTGGGCAAGTATATACTAACTGAGTGTAGAAATGAATGGGGTTGTTGACCTGTTATCTGGATCTAGATCTGTTTGTAAACTACTGTAGGTCATCTTTGAGAGGATGAGTAATGGGGGGTGGGGGTGGAGGAAGGGAATCTGGAAAAGTCACTCCTTCCTCAAAGGCTTCAAACTATTTGGACACCCAGAAGAGGATCTCTTTTTACCACTGACCTCATTGTAAATTTGTTACAATGGAGCTGAGGCTTTTCGAATGTGTGATGATAGAAGATTTTCTGGATAAATATCAGAACAGAGTCTATGTCAGATGGCATTGTATAAAAGAAGAATTCATTATTATATAATTATATACCCTCCGATTAGAAAAGGAGTCCCAGGAATGCATCCCACTTCTTCAATAAATCCTCCTCACAAAATTTCCCAGCTCTGCTGGGGGCCAGTCAGAGCCATACTTGGGTCATCAAGACTTAAGTTCCCAGGCTCACATCTGTGCCCAGGAGACAAAGCCTTCTTTTTCATATTTCTGGCCCAGGGGAGGGTGAAAAGATGTAACCAATTATTCTTCCCCCCTTCTGGTTATTCAGGAAGCTGCTAATAGACAGCTGAACAGGCCCCCTGGCAATTCGTTCTGAGTTAATTACTGTATGTTTAAATCTTGGCCAGCACCTTGTCCTATGTGATGCTTCAGCGCCTGGATAATATGCTGGCAAAATGCATCTCTGTGTCACTTCCTACCATTGGTCCACAAGCCATGCCCTGAAGGGATTGCATGTCTAAAACCTGCTCTTGTGCACAAAAGTGATATTTCTTTGAAACAATTTTAATTACAAGAAAATTACAAAGACTCAAAGTCCCTGCCATTCATTCCCTCCCCCCTTTTCTCATATTCCTTTAGTAACACTAAAACAAATAATCCCGGCTGTCTTTTGTTTTGCTTTTCCTAGTAGAGACAAATGGGAAGAAGGTTGGGGTAGGGCTGGGGGGTTGGATTTTGGAAGGACAAGATTTGGAACCTTCTTTTACTTCCTTTGAAAGATTTCTATGTGACTATTTTTCTTTTTTCCCTTAAGGGATATGAACTGAGGATCATAGAATACTAAGGTTAAACCAGGTCATGTGAGAACAGGATTCCAGAGAACCTCAGGGCACATACGTGGAGATCAGGTGTGAGTGACTGATTTTAGGGATCATAGATTGAGTACTGAAAGAGGGCTCAGAGATCATCCAGCTTAACCCCTTCACTTTATAGAGAAATGAAGTGACTTCCCCAAAGTCAGATGGATCTTAAGGAGCAGGGCTAAGATTTGAATGCAGACACTTTGACTTCACATCCAACACTCCTCCAGCTGATACACACCGAGTCTCTGGGTGCTACTTGTTATTTAGCAATGAATGGTAGGATTCAAGGTTCTAGGGAATGGGATGTTTTTTGGTATTGTTTCCTTTTTGTCAACATGATGACAAATATATAGGGTTGGATGCAAATCAACCTGTAACTAAATAAATTGGTGAACTGAAGAACCAGTTGTGTTTCCATGATTTTGAAGATGAAGTCAGGCACTTGAAGGTTCTATACAATGAAAGTATACCTGTCACCTAGAATAGTGGTGACAGGTCATTGCCACCTTATGGATGGGCATTGTTCTACTTTATATGGATTTGGGGGTTACCAAGTTGAAAATAATTGTGCCAACCCTTCTAACATGTCCATAGCATGATTCTGAAGTTAGGGAAAACAGCCTCAATGGCTTCTTTTCCTCACCCTGTTGGTCTTGCATAAAAAGTGCCCCATCATGGTGGTGGGGAGGGGAGGGGTGGGAAATAGGGAGGTCAGGCTTTCCTGTAGAACATGCCTATAAAGTCTTATCTTACTTCTTGGGATCAAATTTTAGTTATTTCAGTGACTTCCAGGGTCATAGGATCATAGATCTAGAATTGAAAAAGATCTCAGAAGCCATCTAGCTCAGCCCCTGCATTTTACAGCTTAGGAAACTGAGTCCCAGGGAAGGTAAGTGACTTTCCCAAGGCCATATCGTTGGTAATGATCAGAAGTGGAATTTGAAGCAGACTCTTCAGACTCCAGATTTAGGGCTCTTTTCATCCCACCATACTGTCCCTCTCTCTTATCCACTCCTGTTTCTTATGCCATGGAAGTGTTTTGAGTTCCCAAGTTTTCCTAATGCATGGGGAAGGGGGGTTGGGAGGAAGAGTATCTTTTCTGGATTGTGGGTACTTTCCCACTTTATCTGAAAGCCCAACAAAGTCAGGTATGGGATTTCTTTATTATCTAGGGGCCAGTTTCCAAGTAACTAATCTTGTAGAAACAAACAATTCCCAGCATTGACCACTGCTATTTGTACAAATTCAATTAAAATGAAGTATTTTGTTAATGCAGTCTGTCTTTGGGTATACTGGTCACCACAGTGGAAATAACTAATAAGTTTCTGTTTGGGGGATGATTAGACCCAAATCATGAGCCATATCACTGAAGAGAATACTGATTATCTTATACAGAATATCTTTTACTAAAGAAATAAATCATCAAAATTACATATTGTTTTTTATGAAAATCATAACTTGTATTTAAGAGATACCTTCCCACGGTGTATACCTTCCCACAGTGTATCTATAAGGTTAAATACCTAGACTGTATACTGTATTGTGGATGTGGAGAAATTATTTATATATACATACACATATATGTGTATATACATATATGTGTATATTTATATGATGTGAGTGTGCTTTATAAAATACATTATTATTTTACCATATTTATGTATGTATGCAATCATACATATATACATGCATGTATGCTAGAGGTGTACTCATACACACATGTATATGTGTATGTCTGTGTATATATATGTTTACACATAAATATGTCTTTCAGAATGTTGATAGGTTCTGTTTCATAGGATTCAGAACTATTTAAAACTAGCAAGAGCTTTAGGAGTCACCTACTCATATTTCAGCTCCCTATCAGCAGCTCCCTGAATAGTAGAAAGATGGAAGAATTATTACTAACTAACTTGCCTATCATCTCTGCAGATCATTAAGCACAAGAACCGGGATTTGAGCCCAGGTTCTAATGAGTTTAAAATAACATATTCTATGAAAAGAAGAGCAGTACCCTTAAAAGTGGGATTCCTATATTAGGAAATAGATTTTTAAAGCTCACAGAAATTTTAATCTAAGTAAGAAGAACAACTGGATGCAAATTAATCAGTTAATACCTAGCTGTTAGAAGGGAAGAAATCTGGAGGAAAATAACCAAAAAGAATTACTACCTTCTGATTAAAAAATGATAATGTATTTTATAAAGCATACTCACATCATGTTATATGGTTTTTTTCCCTTTGCCAGAAAGAGGATGCAAGGAAGACATCCTTCTAGCATGTTAGGGTTATGAAGAGGGTTATCTTCTTTATTAGTTGCCAATAACCACTTAAAAGTCTGTTACTAAAGATAATCAAAGGCTGGAGGATAGATATCTGCAAAGGGTTTCGATACAAAATGAGATATAAACCTTGAAGTCCCAAACAATCCCTAGACACTCAAGAAGAGTCATTGTGAACTAGAAATCTGTGTGATACTCAAGTCTGAGGGGACTAAAACATGATTGATTATAACTGAAGATTTGCGGGGACTTGCTTTTACGTCCCAGTTCTCTAATGCGCTACCTTCGTGACCCCGATTAAGTTGCTTAACTCTGTTTGCCTCAGTTTCTTCATCTGTAAAATGACCTGGAGAAGGAAATGGCAAACAACTCTAGTACCTTTGCCAAGAAAACCCCAAATGGGGTCATGGAGAGGACACAACTCAAAAATTACTGAACAAAGCCCCTACTAACTCCTAATACTATATGGTTCTCAAGATTTACCTAGCTGTACCTAAGCATTTTCATTTCTTTAATTCTTGTTCTGAATCATGTTAACTATTTAAATATAAAGTTGTTATTCTTTAATCTCTATACTTTTACCACATTTAATTTTTTGAAGAATAATTTAATGGAAATGAGTACTTCTCTACACTTCTCAATTAAACATACTCATGAGGAGCCAAACTATACCGCTAGATACTAGCCAAGAGGACTTTGTTTTTCTATTTTTCATTTTTTTTTACCCTGGTGATAATGGGTAGGATGAGGGAAGGGGACACAGGAAAAAGAAAGAAAGAAAATAAGGATTATTGAGGCATTTTAAAAAATGCAGACACATAAACTAAGAAAGCCCAATAAGAAGTACAAACAATAGCTTTGAAAGATATAGGTTGAACCTATCATATGCTTAAAAAGAATAGCAAACCTCCAGTTTCATGTATGTTCTTTCTCTGTCCTGCAATGCATATGGGAGTTTCCATTTTGTTTGGTGTGTTACGTTCAGTATAAAAAAAAATAGATAAAGCAACTGTAGACCTCATAGCATATATGTTCAGTGATGACTTTTAAATTATTAATTTGATTTGATTAATAAAACACATTTGGTCAACTGAAAATGTGTAGAATTCCCAACCCTGATGACTAGAAATAGAAAGAATAGCACTGGGACTTTGTTAGCCTATTTTTATCCCTCAATGTGCAGTTAGAGCTGCTTTCCTATTCTAGACTCAGATCTTATCCCTAGACCACTCTTAGTCCTAAGCCCCCTTGTTCCATTAGCCTCAAATATGGTCAGCCCTACTCTGCCTTCAACGCTATTTCTTTCTCACTTTTGATCCCGATACCATTATGCAAAAATCTTAACTTCATTAGCACTAAATTTTATTTAACTCTTTGAATCAACAGACACAATGTTTCTTTAATAGCCAAAGTTGCTCCATGCCGCTTTAAAATTTGGGCCACACCAAAAGGAAAAGAACCCATGTTGCAAAATATTGATTGAAGCTCTTTTTTTGTGGAGGTGAAGAGCTGAAAGAACTAAGGGAATGCCCCCATTAATTGGGGTGTGGCTGAATAAATCATGACATACAAATATAATGAAATATAATTTTGTGATAAGAAATGATGAAAGGGACAATTTAACAAAACCTAGATAAACTGATGCAGAGTGAAGAGAGCAGAATCTGGAGAAAATTTAAATAACAAAAACATTATAAAGACAAATAGCTTTAGAAGTCTTAAGAATTCTTTCAAAATAATGACTCAAAACATTTCTAAAGGACAAATTATAAAAAATGCTACTTACGCCTTGATAGATAGGTGATGACTCAGAATGCAGACTGATACATATACATATGCATGTGTAAATATATGCATATACATGCATATGAATATATATACATATATATATATACATGTACGTCGCGATATATCCACCTGCATGTATCTATGTCAATATCAATATATATCTATATCTTGATCATGCATATATGTATCTGATAGGTAAATATGTATCTACATACATAAATATATGATACATAAGTATATATGAGTATATATATCTGCTACATAAATGTGTATTGCACATATGTTCTCTACATATACTGAAGTATTTGTAAGGGCTAAAATCCTAGCTATAATATCTAAAATCTAATGAGTGGTCACCAATAAATTATAAGCTTTAGAAAGAGTATTTAAGCATTTAAGTATTTATTAAAGAGCATTAGGATAAGAGAGAAAGGTAAAAATCTAACTTTTTCTAAGAGACCTCATCATCCGACCCACCATGGCAAGGTCAGGAACAAAAATGAGGAAGAACCCCTTCGCCAGCATCCGCTTCCTACTTCGTGTCCTCCTCCTCAAGTTGATTGGCTGGCAGCTTTGATAGACAGTACCCATAAGCAAACGTCACTTCCTGACACCAAGGAACTGACCACATGGCTTGCCCTCAGACACCTTCTCCTCATGGTGGAGCTTTCCTACAGTAGCTCTCCAGCAGGTGCCATCATTCCAATCATTCCATATTTATATATATATGTATATACATACATACGAATACACATATATGTATGTATTGCCATGTCATATATAGATCTAAATAGGTCTATATATAAGAATTTGTTTTGCTAGACTACACATCTTTATTATAGGGGTTTTGCTTTAGTTTTGGTTTTTCTTTTTCCTGGCTGGGTTTGGGGTGCTGGTAAGATGAGAGAGAAAAAGAATCGATTTTTATTTGGAAAAATTTACTTTTAAAAAAGAGTCCACAATGAGTTAAAATATTACTAAGAAGTATGGGTGGAAAAGGGATAGAGGTAGTAGATGTGATATGAAGATCGCTTACTACATAGATATGTCTCCCCACTCACCTTCATAGACCTAAACAACTTCCTTCTACAGGGTCAGAAAACACACAGACACACTAGTGAATAACATAACATTTATTTAATAAAATTTTTTCCCAGAAATCTCTCTGTGCTTTGTGGACAATACTATAATTTATTCTCTGAAAAAAATCTAGGGAAATAAACCAAGGCTGAGTATTAAAACTTCTTCTTACTCATTCCAACTAAACTCATGTATCTCTTTATCTCTTTCCTCTACAAAACCTTCAGATCATTCCAGAATGCACCATTGTGAATTTGTACATGGTCATGTCTGGATTTCCTCTTTACACTCATTTTATCATTTCTAGGTAGGTTTCATTAATGTAGACTCAACATCCTATTTCTGCTGAAAGATAGTCTCTGTAAGGACATTCTCAAAGTTTTCAAACTGTGCAGGGCCTGAGGCACAGTGAAGCAGGGAAGTGCCCGAGCCCATGAAAAAACTCAGTGGCTGCACAAAGAATTGATACCTTTTGACTCCCAGAACTCTCCCCTCCTCATATTAGATAGTCTTCTCCTAATTGACTGCTTTTCATCTTCAAACTCCTTCATTCATGTTAGCTGATTAGTCTTCAATTTTTTGTCATAATCTAGGATGGTGATTCCAGCAGTCTGTGCAATAACCTGGGGAATTAAGACACAGAAAGTCTGTGAGTCAATTGCTCCAGGCTGCAGAGAAATCATAAAATCACTGGACTTTAAGGGGCCTCAACAGTTCATCTAGTCTCTCCCCCTGCCTTCAGATAGGATTTTCTTTAAATCACCTTGAATAGGGTTTATATTTCATTTTTTAAGATCTACAGAGGAGGAGATTCTAATTTCCCTGTGTTTTATGGTATTGTGGTCCTTACTAACTTTCCCATCAAGAATATTTTCTTCATACTTAAATCCTCCTTGCTGCAATCTGAAGTTCAGTTCCCTTTATTCTATGAGAATGAACAAAGCCATCCTTTTATGTGATGGTACAGTGTATGCACTGCTGGGATCTGTGGCTTGGGAGCCTTTGCCCCATTCATCAGCACTGCCCGGTGCTGATTAGATTTGCATGACCCCAGAAGATAACTCAAAGTGGAGAAGCCACAGTGTTGAGTGGTTAAATAAGCAGTTCCCTCTCTGTTACCTGACCACATTTTCCTAGAGCTACCACAGTAAACCAAGTGGAAATGAATTAAATGTCCTCTGGACTCTTTATGAACATATTGGAAAGGAAGGGCAGGGCTATTATAGCAAGCGACCATGGAACCCTCATAGGTGATGCCAGTGGAACCTGAGAAGGGTTTCTAGACTCAAAAAGTTCTTCTGAACAGGAAACATCCCTACATCAGTGAGGAAACTGCAAAACCCAGAGTGGAGACCATAAGACTTTTTTTTTTTCCCTACAGAATAAAATAAACAGAAAGATACTGGAATAGAGGGAAGTAAAACTGGGTTTGAATTGTGGCTCCACAACTCCCTAACCGTGTGACAGCAAGGAATTCAACTAACCTTGCTGAGCCTCAGTTTTCTCATTTGAAAAATGAGAATGGGTGGATGGATGGAAGGAGGGAAGGAAAGAGGGAGGGAAGGAAGGAAGGAAGGAAGGAAGGAAGGAAGGAAGGAAGGAAGGAAGGAAGGAAGGAAGGAAGGAAGGAAGGAAGGAAGGATCGATGAATAGAAGAGAAAGCATTTATTAAAAACTATGTGCCAATCTCTATGCTAAGTGCTGGGGGTAAAAATACAAAAGCAATGATAACAATAGTAATTCTAATACTTGTACAACCTACCTCTCAAGGTTGCTATAGGGAAAATGTGTTTTGCAAGCTTAAAAGCCAAATGTAAACATGAGTAATTGCTATCTGCACATGCAAAGAAAGGTAATCAGCAAAGTGGTAAAGGTTTGTGAAGTCAATCAATGGGACTTAGTAGCTTCCAGCTAGAAAGACCATCAGGCTCTACTCATTCTCTAACTCTCCTCTCCCTCGCCCCCATCTCAATCACTGACTTTACAACTGACTCTGAGAATAACAGAAGGACAAGAGATTGAGACATACACTTTTAAGGTTTATAGAAAACTCCTCCTCTGAAAAAAAAAGAAAAGAAAAAGAAAAAAGAAAACTCCTCCTTTGGAACAAATGGAAGGCAACGCAATATGGTGGAAACAACATTGGTCAAGGGGTCAGAGATCCCAGGATGTGACCTGGTTTCTGATACATGCTCCTTGTGTGACTTTAGGAAAGTCACTTAACTTCCCTGGGCCTCAGTTTACTCATTGTAAAATGAGGGGTTTAGATTAGATGGACTCTGAGGGCTCCTTCCCATTCTATGTAAGAAATTAAGATTGGATAGAAGGTCCAGAAATAGTTTTTTAATAAATAAACCTGTGAATCAATCTCATTTGTTTAGGGGACGGTTTATTCCTTGTTCAAACACTTCTTTGCCATTGTGTAGGCCCATATTCAATCACATTCCTTTCTTGTGGTCTCATATTTTTTTAACAATTCTATCACTCAGCCCACAGAATAAGTTTCATTGGCAGTCTGCCAGCCAAGCTACTTGTCCATTACTCAAGTGTACAAGAAAAAAAAAAAACTAATACTGAGTAGGACTGCCCAAACATTCTAGACCACCACTGCTTACCAATAGTAAATGTACTGTAAGAGAATAAGAGGCTTATGAGTGACCATTTTAGTATTTTTCTTTTGTAAGAAGTAAATGTAACACTAGAGAGAGAAAGTTAATAATAACTCCCATAACTCATTGAAGTTTTGAAAGCATCCCCCCACTCTAACAACACAGCGGAGTGATTAGTAGAAGGATTTTTATTTCCATTTTACAGACAGGGCAACTGAGGCCTTGAAAAGTTAAGTGACTTGTCCATGGTGATATGGGCAACTCATATGCGGGACAATAATGTATGAGGCAGGATTTTAAATCATACCTCCTATCTCCAGTTCTAGTTCTCCAAGTTATATCAAAATGTGTCTCAACCTGAGAGCTACCAAGGGTAAATTTATCTTTTAATAAGTCCCAAGATCCTTCAGCATTTTTAGCTCATTAATCCTTCCTAGATTTACAAAGTCCCAAAGTGGGGAGATTAGAGAAGCTGAGTCATGTTAGTTACCCTTGTCACTGACTGATGCCTAAATGGTTTGTTCATTGGCAAGAGGAGGGGTGTGGACCTTTTAGGATTCTGTGTGTGTGTGTGTGTGTGTGTGTGTGTGTGTGTGTGTGTGTGTTTGAGGAGAAAAAAATAAAATAAAACACCAGACCCACAAGCAAAGGAATGAGGGAAAGCTGTTTTATGGGCTTGGCTGGAGAAGCTACATGACCAGACATGATGAACATTGTGCTGCCTGTTCAATCAACCTTGTGAGATTTTCCCCCTCTTTTCCCAGGGAAAGGGTCCCTGTTCACCTCCACTCCTCTTGAGTCTCCTTGGCTGTCGAGTTGGGGTTAACTAGATTTGCAAAGTTTGGCTTCCTTGCTTGGGCTGGTGCCATGCTCTTTATTTTATTCAGCTTGTCCCGGGCATCTTGGCATTTCTTCAGGCAGGGTGCACAGAGGTCTTTTTCTTCTACCAAGTACAAGGTTTCCAACCGCTTTATGGAATCGATAAATGCTGCGTCTTCATCATCTTTGGGAAAGGGGTTGCGCTTCACATTCAGTTTCTTTAGTTTGGGAAGTTTGGCTATACTAGTGGGTATAGAGGTCAGGAGATTGTCAAATACACCCACCTCATGGAGCTCCTTCAATGACCCAAGGGTGGTGGGAATATTATCGATATGGTTCAAACCCAGGTTCAGCGTACGTAGGTTCTTCAGGTCTCTTAGTTCCAAGGGAAGGGTGTTGGTTGTTAGCTTGTTATTGCACAGGTTGAGGTAGTGGAGGGAGCCCAACTGACCTATCGACTCAGGAAGCTTCTCGATGAGGTTGCTGTGCAGATCCAACCAACGCAGATTCTGGAACTTGGCAATGCTTTCCGGTATCTTCTTGATCATATTCCGGCTCAGGTCTAGCTCATCAACTTCATTGAGTTTTAAGATACACTTGGGGAAATTTGTGATCCCCATTTTGCTTAGGTCAAGACGCCGTCTCCCATCAAATGTGACCTTGATGCAGTTTTTGGCGATCTTTAAGGTAATCTTTTTCCCCTTAGGGCCTTTTCGTCCTTTGGCCATTTTGCTTCCTTAAAGATGAAGGATATAGTAGGTGATATAGATAGCAGGTGGAAAAGAGATGAAATGGATGGAAGATATTAGCAGAAACACTCTGGGGAAAAACAGAAAACAATCATCAGAAAAGGAATATAACTTCAAAAATCACAGTGCTCTCCTAGAAGATGAAATACAGCAAGATGATGAAAAAAGAATATAATTTAGTTTCCAGAGCACTAAGGAGTCGCAATCCCTGGGTTTTAGTCTGAGCTCTGCTATTAAGTAGTTGTGCATGAATTTAGGAAAGGTCCTTCACCTGTCTAGGTGACCTGAGTTTTCCTCATTTCTAAAATATGCAGCCTGGACCAGATTATCATGAAATTTCCTTTTAGTCCTGAAATTCTAGGATTATATAGTTAAACAGTTAACCATTTACTCACATAAGTATAGATGTATGTTTGTATGTGCATGTATGCATATATGTGAATGTAGTATATGTCTATGCATATACACATGCATGTATATATTTATTTGTATGTATGCATATATACACACATGAATATATGCATATATGCATGTCTATCTATATATAGAGTGAGAGACAGACAGACAGACAGACAGACTCCTCTAATCCATAGTTCATTGTCCTATTATTAGACACATTCTACCAATTCCCAATACTGGGTCATAGCCATCACCTCCCTTATCTATTCCTAGACCTGTTCCACTAAAAACCCCTTCAGATAGTTGATTGTTGATTGTAATGATGCTGATTGTAATCTACCAGAAATTCATATCATCTGATTTCAACTGGACTCTCACTGCTACACAGAATACCTTTATTCTTTCTTGATTGATTAACTCTTAATTCAAGTCAACAAGCATTTATTAAGCACTTACCATGTGTCAGGCACTGTGATAAATATTAATAATACAAAGAAATACAAAAACAGTCCTCAGTCTCAAGAAGCTCACATTCTAATGGACTCTCAAGCTCCTTCTAGTTATTTCTAACTTCTTCCTCTCTCCTAAACCCCATGATGGAAACCTCACTGTGTCTTTCTCAGATGGTGACCTGACTCCTATTTTTCTGAGAGGCCATCCATCATGAATTTCATCATCTGTTCTACTCCATTCTTCAACAAACCCTCTTTATCTTCACTCATCCTTTGCTCATCAGATCATAGGTCTAAATGCTGGAAGGGACCTTATAGTTCATCTGGTCAGCCTTCCTTATTTTATAAATGGGTAAATTGAGATTCAAAAAGGCTAGGTGATTTGTCCAAGGTTACGTAGGTAGTTAGTAGAAAAATCAGAATTTGATTTGGGTCCTATGAATCTAAATTCAATACCTCTTTTTCTACTTCTGCACCCTGGATTCAGGGATATGTAGGTAAATGTTTAACAACCAGCTTTCTGAAAACAAAACAAAACAAAACACGTATATGGGTGATACAAAAAGCATATGCATTTTGAGTTTAGTCTGCATTATTAATATTTTCCATCACTTTCTTAAGACTAGGAATCAACAAAACAATAAATCAAGCCCTGATTTGTAGTCTTTGCTGGTTTCTGAGGTATAAATGCTCACAATGAAAATTTAATAATTGGCTCTTAAAAGCTTGATCCAGTTCTCTTTCTCTGTCTGTCTCTCTGTGTGTGTCTCTCTGTATTTCTCTACCTCTGTCTCTCTGTCTCTCTCCTTTCTATGTATCTCTGTCTCTGTCAGTCTTTGTCTGTCTGTCTGTCTGTCTCTCTCTCCCCTGCTTTTTCTCTGTTTCTGTCTCTCCTTGTTCCCTCCTTATCCAGTGCCTGAAAATATCTCCAGGATTGTCACACTCTCCCAACAAAACAAAATCTTCATTTAAATGTCACCCTGTCATTCTCCTACTCATATATTTCTTCCCCATTTTACTTCCAAACTCCTAGTAAGACCGTCTATATTCACAGATGCCTCTTCCTTATTGCCTACTTACTTTGCCACCCTTTCCCATATGGCTTCTGAACCCATTGATGTAACTGAAACCTCCCTCAAAGGTTACTAGTCATCTCTCTACTGGTAAATCAGGTGGCCTTTTCTCATTCCTCTTTCTCCTTGTCTATGTCTATGTGACTTCTATGTCACATTTAACATCATCTATCACCCTCTCTCCTTCTAGGCATACTCTCAATAGGAGCAAAGATGCAGAGCAGGAAGGGACTTGAGACATCTTCTAGGCCAATTTTATAGATGTGGAAATTGAGGGCCAGAGAGACGTTAAGTGGCTTGCCCAAGGTCACACAGCTAGTAAGATCAGGTACTCAGACTCCAAGTCTAGTGCTTCCCCCCCACTCTACCCTATTCCTTCCTAAACTTTTGTGATATTAGCCCTCCCCTGGCTTTTCTCCTGCCTATCTGACTATTCTTTCTGTTTCTTTTGTTGGACCATCATCTATCTCCTGCTATTAGATGCTATTACCTAGTTTTTCACCTACACAACACCTCTCCCATCTGTCTTTTCTCTGTTCACACACACACACACACACACACACATTCCACCTTGTAGCCACTACCTTATTTCAGTTGTCTCACCTAGACTACTATAATAGTCACGTTATTGGTATCTCCTTCTAATTTTCCCTTTCTCTAGTTCACCTGCTATATAGCCATCCAAATAACCTTCCTAAGATATGATTTTGCCCATCTCATTGATCTTTCACTAATCCTTTGGTGGGGACAGCTAGGCTGTACAGCGCTGGGTCTGAAGTCATGAAGAACTCATCATCCTGAATTTCAATCCTCTGTGACCCTGGGTCAAATCACTTAACCCTGTTTGCCTTAGTTTCCTCATCTGTAAAATGAGCTGGAGAAGGAAAGGACAAACCATTCCGACATCTTTGCTAAGAAAATCCCAGATGGGGCCATGAGGAGTCAGACTGCACAGAAATGACAGAACAACAACAATCCTTGGTGGCTTTCCGCTACCTGCTCAAAGGGACTTCAAGTTCACAATTATTTAGAGTAATCAAAAGTAAGAACAGAGCAAAGCCATCCAATGGATGAGTTAATCTGGGCAAAGAAATGGGAATTCCTATCCTGGGGAGTGACCTGTAGCAATGGCAAATTACAGCTGGTTCATCTCGAGATGAGTCCAGGACTCTACAGTTTAATTGGAGAGAGTCAAATCACAGATTTGATAAATTATTGTTGGGGAAGCAATATGAATGTGTCTATAATAAATACACTTCTCCATTAAAAAGTCTTCATTCTGAGCCCTGCAGGCTCTTTGGCGACTCATTAATCATGTTCGAGTACATGGGTGTGGGGGCGGGGGAGGGAGCACTGACTGGAGACAATGTGCCTCACCTCCTTTCTCTCATATACTAAAACCTAAACTGTGTATATATGTACCAGGTGCTTCTGCATGATCAGTTTCTTCTCTTCCTGGACCTCTTTGCCCCTGGATCTAAAGAATCCCTGCTTTTCTCCTAGTCATCTTTCAAGGCCTTGCTAATCCCCCTTTTTAGAAGGCAGCATGATGTTATCCAAAGGAATCAAAACATCTGGATCTGAATCTGCTCTTTGGGAAAATCAGTCTCTCTTCCCCCCTCCCCCTCTCTCTGTTTCCTTAGCTATAAAATGGTGTGGAAGGAGTATAAAATGTCCCTTCCTGCTCTAATTCCTATCATCCAAAGTCCAAGCGTGAGCTCTAAATCTTCAGGAGGACACATCTAACTGAAGTCCAAATTCTTGAAACCAGAGATGATTCCAGACTCATGGAGGATGCTGGCTTGGGGAGAGGGAAGGAACGAAATTCCCAAATGATAAAAGGCTGCAGCGCTCCTACTGGGTGTTTAATTGAAATAAATCATTGGCTTTTTATTAACTATTACTGATGTCATCTAGTAACCCTGCCAAGATGAGAGTTTGCAATTTAAGAAACTTTTTTGTTTGTTTTTGGTGGGGCAGTGAGGGTTAAGTGACTTTCCCAGGGTCACACAGCTAGTAAGTGTCAAGTGTCCTGAGGCCAGATTTGAACTCCAGGGCTGGTGCTTTATCCACTGCACCACCTAGCTGCCCCCAAGAAACTCTTTCTAACAAACGATTTAGAACACCAAAGAAAGAGAAGTTCTCTAACATTATACCTTTTACCTTGTTGTAGATTTTATGTCATCACATCAGAAAACCTGACAGGTTGTTTTTTTGCTTTAAAGTAGCCCAGTCATCTAGCTCTTCTGAGCTAAACACCACGCTGCTACACCCCATGGACATCTAAATGAAAACTCTAATCGTAATCCATTCACTTCATTTTGTACAAATGCTTATTAGCACGTTAGAGTTATAAAACTGTCCTTATTATTAGTCGATTGAAATCGGAAATGTAAAACTGTTTTAGCTGCATTTACTTCTTTTAAAGGTTGATTTCTTTTTTATTTAAAGTTGCGCTGTTTCTAAATTCCTACCAGATAGTTTAAATGGTCACTACAGATTCATAGACTGTTCAAAGACTGAAGAATACAAACAGGTCATCCCTCATTTCAAAAATAAATGAGGTTCTCCTGAGAGGTGAAAAGAATTTGCCTGAAGCCACACAGTGAGGTAGGGGCAGTACCCATAAGTCAGTCAACAAGTATTTATTAAATACATGCTATGTGCTAGGCACTGTGCTATGTGCTACAAAAGATGCAAAGAAAGACACAAGGCAATCCCTGTTCTCAAAAAGTTTACAATTTAATGGGGGACACAACATGAAAACAACTAAGTACAAATAAGACAGTTATAAAATAAATCAGAGATAATTAACAGAGGGAAGGCACTCGCATTAAGTGGGTAGGACCAAGACTAGAACTGACATTTCTCTTGACTTTTATTTAGCTCAGTGCCCTTTCTACTGCTTCATGTTGCCTCTCAGCAGCATGGGAAATTTTCTTATTTCCCAGTTCAAAAGCAGTGGGGTATTTGATGGAAAGTAGATCCTAGATGAGTCAAGAAGACCTGGGTTCAAATCCCAACTCCAAATACTAGTTTGTGACCCTGGGCTAGTTACTTAACCTCTCTTTCACTATTTACAAAATGTAGGTGGTGAACTCAACCACTAAGGTCCTTTCTGGTTCTCACTCTACAATCCTATAAGAACATTGAAACTTAGATGATTCACTTTATATTTGATACTTGAGTTCACACATAAATTACTGTCTCTTTAAAAATAAAAATGTCACCTCATTTTAAGCAAAAATAGTGTTAAATAAAAAATTCCCTCATACAAATGAGGCATTTTTCCCATGTAAACTGCATATTATATATTTGATTTACAGCAAAAATTGCCCTTCCCTTTGCTCTGCTAGATTCTCAATCTTCCTTGCCAATCCCCTCCACCCTGGTTTTCTTCAGTAAGGGCTAGAAATATACACAAGAAAGCAGAGGGATTCCCAAAGCCAACGCCCCCCCCCCACCCCCGCCAATAAAGGAAGGATTATGAAAAACCATTAATTTGTTTAGATCAGAGGGATTGATGTTGCCTGAGATATTTGGTGGATAGGCTTCTCCCTAGTTGAACTAAGCACTTGCTATATTTCTGACACTAGCTATTTAATAGGATCACTAAGGATGGAGTTAGAAAAGAAATCAAAGTTCATCTAATTCAGCTTCTTCATCGTAACAGAAGATGAAGCCAAAGCCCGAGAATGAATGACTAGCCTTCCATCACACATCAGAGGTCTGTCTGGTCTCCAGCCTCTATATCATTTCTCTGTATGGCCTCTGAATAAGTCCAGACTTGTTATTGATCTTCCAAACTGTGGCCTCCACCCCTGACCAAATTGAACAACCCCACATGAGGTGGAATATAATAGGACTATCACCTCCTTTTTCCTGGAATCTATCTTTCTTTCTGTGGCCCAAATTCAAATTCATTTTGGGGGGCTGTTGTATCACATGGCTGCCTCATGTAGAACTTATGGTCTACTTAACCCCCCCATATATGTTCTCATATATGTTCTGTCATGTACTTTTGAAGTTGAGCTTTTTTAACGTACATGCAACACTTTACGTTTATCCCTAAATAAAAAGAATTTCAATTATTTCCATCCATTTGACTTCTATTAAGTGTAGCAGAGTGGATAGAACTCCTTTTTCTTAGCCTCCTGGACACTGGTGGAATGATAAACAACTTGTTTGTTGCTAAGTGCTTTTATCTTCTGCATTTGTTAGTCTGGTAGTTTGATTTTTAAGCTTTCCATCAGAAGGTTTAAAAAATAATGAAGCCACTTCAGGTATCTCTGAAGCAGTTTCTCAACTCTTAGATTCCAATGGGATATGAAAACTTTTCCCCAGTCTTTTGTAGCTAGTTGACACAGTGGGTAAAGAGCTCAACTTGGACATGTGATATATAAAAAGTTTGAGGGACATAGATTCTAGGTAATTAATGATTTTATTTAGCCATCATTAGATGGCTAGTGAATAATTAATAAAAGGATGATCATTTAACCTTCTCTCATAAACCAAAGACCCCTCCTTAAGATCCCTTGACACTTATATACCCTTGGAATGATGGAGGTTCCCAACAGGCAGCAATCCACTCTGATTGGTTAATAATTCATGAGAGAATGAATATTATAATGGGAGGTGGGCCTATTCCAATGAGGACTGGGAGTGTGACTTTGAATATGTCAATCTTTCTCCCAGACCACCCTCAGGCTTTGACAATCTAGACAAAAGTTCTACTTCACCTCCCCCCCCCCACACACACACTCAAGCCTGAGTAAAACACAATGGGCCAGAATTTACCTAGATTAGATTCTGTTTTAAGGTTTTTCTAGTTGGATAGGTAACAATTTCACCTAGATAAGATGGTTTCCTGGGGCAAATTTTGGGGGCAAAGTCAGCACTGTCTTTCAAAGACTGGCTGTATTAAGTTACAGGAGTTTATTTCCAAATGAGGAAATAGAAAAAAATCTCAATCTTAATTAATAATTTGGTTATTAATATGAGAGAAAAAATAATCATTTCTCTCAAAGGCAAGAAGACAAGTTAAAACCTGTCTTCAGATACTTACTATGTGACTCTGGGCAAGTCACTTAACTGCTCTTGGCTTCAGTTTCCCCAACTGCAAAAAGGGTATAATAGCACCTACCTCACAGGGTTGTTATGAGGACTGTATGAGATAGCATATGCAAAGCACTTTGCAAATTTTAAAGCACTATACAAATGCTAGCTAGCTAGTTTTAATCATTATTATTCTATATGTTGTAAATGTCCAACATACCAATGACTTCAGGTAGAAGACATGATCGTTGATTGAGAAGGCTAGCATAAAAGCGCCACCATTTCACATAGGTTAGGAAAGAGGTAGGGATTCGAGTAAATAAATCATGACAAATTAGCCAGCCAGCTTTCCCTACAACCACAAGGTTATTTTTCTTGGCTCACCTTTCTAAGTAAAACAAGGAAATAAAATTGCACAAAGCCTGTTTTCTTTTTCCAGCTCTCAAAGCACACCATGTACATATTCATCTTTCAGATGCCTTACAAGGTGGAGCTACGTGTTTTTTAACACCCCTGAAAGTAACAAGACTCCTAAGTAAATGCCTTTTCTTCACCCAAAGCAGGAAATGATGGAGAGATAAGGCAATTACCTGGTGAATTTCATCAGTGTAGCCAGTCAGACCAGCTAATTTAAATACTGTATCCCATGCATTATCCTCTTTGACTACATATGGCAGTCAAATTACAAATAATCTTCACATTTCCTTTTTACCTTGAACTGTATCATTACAATCTAGGAAAAGCTCTGGGAAAATATACCTATGTAATAGCTAGTGCAGGCCACACAAAGTGAGGAGAACTTTTGTGCCTCCAAACTCTACTTTTTCCCTGAACTAGCTATCAGTATTTATTTCTCAAGCTACTGGCCTGGGGTTCTGCTCTAGAGTGTCTATCAGTATGTCTGCATCTTTCCTTAGTTCTTTTCTTTTCTTTTTTGGTTGGGCAATGAGGGTTAAGTGGCTTACCCAAGGTCACACAGCTAGTAAGTGTCAAGTGTCTGAGGCCAGATTTGAACTCAGGTCCTCCTGACTCCAGGGCTGGTGCTCTATCCACTGCACCACCTAGCTGCTCCCTCCTTAGTTCTTTAAGACAGACCTGAAGGAGAAATGCTATTAGTCTTTCCAAAATTCAGAATTTTTTGTCTCCATAATTTTGGATAATAAGGGGGATGAAAATACTAGCACTACTTCACAGGATCCCTGTGAGAAAAAGTCCTTTTGCAGATTGTATCCTTAGGAAGGCTTCTGAGACACAATTTCAACATTTATTAGCTGTGTGATTATGAACATGTCACCTAATTTCTATGTGTCTCAGTTTTGCTCATCTGTAAAATGAAAATAATTATACACAACATCTCTCTCAGGTCATTGTGAAGGAAACACTTTGCAAACTAGAAAGTGCTCTACAAATGAGTTATGTCCATTATATTCTAAGTATTACTTTGGCCTTTAAGAAAGCATTACTATTCCTTTGGAAACTATTTTCTGTCAAATCTCATATTTTCTCTGTTGATGTTAATAAGAATCTGACTCTTCTTTGAATCAAAAGTACCCAGGGCCCAGTAACCAAAGATCCATGATTTCTATTTAGTTTAATAGTATTTGTTTTGTGTTTCTGAATATACACTGTTTTAATTGGTTTTGTTCAAATAAAGCAATAGCATGGAAAGGATGTTTTACAAAATAAAATAATAAATCGTGATTATTAGTGTAGGAAGAGATGAGAAAATTTCCCAGTACACCAAAACCTACAACAGCAATAAATATCTCACCCTCCCAGACCAACATAAACCAAGATGAAAAAAGAAAAACCCAAAACAGCTCAACTCTCCCAGATGTCACAGTCCTATGCTGGTATCTATTTAATTTTGAGACAATAATGAAAGTTGATGTACTTCATATTATTTGTAATTAAATCTGAGTGACCACCAAGGAAAAAAGATAAGACTTGATAAAGAGAAGGAAGGAAGAGAGGAAGAGAGGGAGGGAAGGACAAGTAATCACTGTGTTAATCCTAATAAATATGAACTCCTTTCTCTCCCTACTCCCATCATTCATTACTACCCACAAATATATTTTTCGACCCAAAAGGTGACCCAAGCCTATTTGGACATGAAACAGTCAGTATCTAAGACATGGGGTAGTCAGAAGAGTGCAAGACCTAGCATCACGAGACCTAGGTTCATGGTTTAGTAGAAAAAGCATTGGATACAGAGGCAGAAGACCAGATTTCAAATTCCAGGTCAGCTACTTCCTAGTCCTTTGATCTTTGATGTTACTTCAACCCTCTGGGCTTTAGTTTCCATATGCAGTAAACATGGGAGTTAAGACTGGTCAATCAATCTTCTTCTAAAGTTGGTCCCTTCTAAGTCTAACATTTTCTGAATCCCATTTTCTTGTATTTGCTAATGCTTTTCCTCCTTCCCTCCCTCCTTTTCTTCCTCCCTCCCTCCCTTCCTTTCTTCCATCAGTCCACTCTCCCTCAATTTTTCCCTTCCTTCCTTCCTTCTTATTCTGTGCAACTTAAAGTCTCTGAGCCTCATCTGTTAAATAAAGGTGATAATGGTTGTACTTCCTATTTCACATGATGTCATGATGACAACACTTTGTAAATGTTTAAGGATTATGTGAGTTATCGATTACCGATGCACACAGATTGAGACCTTGACCCTCTCATTCTGCCCCCACCTGCCTGCACTTAACAGATATTTAGAAGCTCAACTTTGTATGGCAATTATATTACAATGATATATAGCATGAAAGATGTTGTTCTAGTCACTTAGTTGCAGACTGTTGAAATAGAACTGAAACAAGTCTTTCAACCCACTGCATCACATCAGTGTGCAAGTACATCATGTAGTACAGACCCAAAAATATCAGTCCTATAGCTCTGAGGCTTATTTTAAGGAGCCAGACACCCTGAACTTTTCCATCTTGTCAAATTGTCTCCTACAGACTTATTGACAGCCTTGGTCTTGTTCCACTGATAAGTCAATGTCAACATTCTATGAGCATCAGCCATATGGAGACCACACTGGACAAGATTCTCATTTGTTGTCTATGTGTAAGGAAAAGGAGCTTTAGGAACATGGAGTGGCCTCAGGCAGCCACTTTAAACTCTACAGGAAGATATTTATGAACTCATTTGGGAATGAGATGCTCTGCAGAAGGAGCCAAGCATTAAAGTCTCAATGTGGCAAAAATAAGTTGATGTCTAATGCACATGTACAGACTATCAAACTGCCAGCTGTAATGATTTGCCTTCCAAATCCACCCATCCCCCTTTCCCTGGTCTGTGGAAGCCTTGACAAAGGCCTTGATGTGGAATATAAAGTCCCCTACAAGATCACTCCCATTTACCTTATTTAGCTTTTGGAGTCTAAGAACATATTAGATCTCTCTCTCTCCCTCTCCCTCTCCCTCTCCCTCTCCCTCTCCCTCTCCCTCTCCCTCTCCCTCTCCCTCTCCCTCTCCCTCTCCCTCTCCCTCTCCCTCTCCCTCTCCCTCTCCCTCTCCCTCTCCCTCTCCCTCCCCTCACCTCCCTCTCAGAATTATTTTGTTTTACTTTGTACTTGGTTGTCAGTGTACATGCCACATTCTTGTGGAATATACACTTCTGCCAGGCAGGGATTATCTATCTCCTTTGTGTTTCTATACACCCAGGACCTAACATCATGCCCTTTGCATATAGTAAAACTAGTTTAATAAATGTGCATTGAATTGAGATTTTATTTTCCCTTCTTGTTTTTTTTTCCCTTCCTGCTAGCTTTAAGTGCTGCTAATAAGGGCTCTTCTAGAGGCAGGTCTATGCAGTTGGCAGGCATCTGTTTTGCCCAGTGCTAAATTAGCTCCACTGACCAGATTTTACTTTATATGCTCCATTATGCCACACCTTATGCTCCTGGGTCTAGCCACTGTGGGTTTCTATACGCTAGGGTCTTCAAGCAATCTCCTCATAAAGACAACTTCAGCGCTGAACCCACCCATAAAAGAGAGCCCTGATGAGCAGCCATGGTAACAGTGTTTCATTCTACCAAACTTTACCTTTTACGGGACCCTCCACATAAGCAAAGTTAGTGCTGCCTTATGAACCTTAGCCTTCTCCAGACCCAGTTTGGGTCTGTGCGGTTAAATTTACAGCCTGAACTAATAAAAATTAGGTCCCCTCCCCTCTCCCCTCAGTCCCCAGGCCCCAGTGAGGAGAATGTCAAAGGAAACAGCCAATAGGGAGCTTTTTAGGAAAAGAGGTATGGACAGAATAAAAGATGGAACAAAGTATTCTTAGGGCACTGTTCTGATCACCAGGGGGCATTGCAGGATTAAGAGAGGTACAGTTGCACTCCATTAAAGGACCGAAGGCCAATTCAAAGCCCAACAACGAACAGTGGCGCCCTTTCCCTTGCTCTCCCTATTTGTTGCTGCTTGGGCTCAGAAATAAGTTTTTACTTTCCCATTTTCTCATGTCTTCCTTATAGAGATTTACCATTTCCTTCCTTATGGATAGATGGGTAGCTAAATGTGTACCATTTTCCCCCTGAAGTTGCTCTTTCCATATTCAGCTGGTTAAAGAGGTTTTAGCTGGACCATATAGATTATGATGATGATGATGCCAGCATGGTATTATAAATAGAAAGTTGGACTCAAAACCAGGGAGATCTAGATTCAGGTTTCACCTCAAACATATACTGGCTGTATGACCTTGGGAAAAAGTGCCTAATTTCTCACTGTTCTTAATGAGTGGCATGAAACTCAAGCTGAAATAGGGATCCTGGACAGTCACATACTGACTTAGTCTTTAAGACGTGAGATTAACTATGTTTTATTGTATTTTTATTTGTTTTGTTAAAAAATTTCTCAGGGCAGCTAGGTGGCGCAGTGGATAGAGCATTGGCCCTGGATTCAGGAGGACCTGAGTTTAAATCTGACCTCAGACACTTATCACTTACTAGCTGTGTGACCCTGGGCAAGTCACTTAACCCCAACTGCCCTGCAAAAAAAAAAAAATTCCCAATTACATGTTAATCTAATTCAGGCTACACTCATGGGGAGAGTGTTTAAACCTCCACTCTAGATACCAGCCTAAGACTTTGATGTTACAGAGAAGATGCCAATTTGTCTTTGTAGAAGGGGTGTCCTCAGCTGAGAGTTTCCTATACCAATGAAATCATAGTTCTTTTCCTATCCTATCATTATTAATCATGATAATCATTACTAGAAGAACTGAGTCACATTTATATAGTACTTTTATAATCCTCATATTAATCCTGTAAGGTAAGTGCTATTGTTTTTCTGATTTTATAGAAGAGAAAATTGAGAATCTGGGAGGTAAGTGATGTGACCAGGGACACACAGGCCATGTGAGTTTCAAGAAATCATCTGAAATGCTTGTTCTTCTATTATATTTTGAGTTCCCAAGGGAATAGCCTCTATAAGTCTGAAGGAACCTTCGATATTATTTATTCCAACCCCCTCATTTTTTTTTTGGCGGGGCAATGGGGGTTAAGTGACTTGCCCAGGGTCACACAGCTAGTAAGTGTCAAGTGTCTGAGGCCGGATTTGAACTCAGGTCCTCCTGAATCCAGGGCTGGTGCTTTATCCACTGTGCCACCTAGCCGCCCCCATCAACCCCATCATCTTAAAGATGAAAAAACTGAGGCTTAGTGATATTAAGCGACTGCCAAATCATACACAAAGGAAGAGAGATAGAGAAAGGATTTGAACCCACTTGCACTGAATCCAAAGCTAAATTCTTCTAGATTATCCCATGATGCCTTTTGTCTTGTCAACTAAGGATATAATTCTTTAGATTAGAAAGGTCAGAACAATATGGCTAATAGGAAAGGAGATGCCAAGCTGAGCTGGAAAACTGCTTCCCAATCTAGGCTATGAATACCCCCAAGGGTCATGTCAATTTTGTTAAGGGGAGGGACCAGGGAATTTGGGGCAAATAGTTATTCTATTGAAATGAATCTGTTTTGTTTCTTATGTCCATAAGCACAGTAAACTCTGGGATGTATTTCCTCTCAAATTAAATAGAGAATTCAGGGAGGTTTAGGGTATAGAAAAAGCAAGGAATAAAGGTGGAAAAGATTGGCAACTCCTGAGCTAGAAGATAGTAAGAGACAGCACTAAAAAACTCAGTTCAATTAGTTGGCTTTAATGAATTATATCCCTGAATAGCAACTTCTTGATGTCTTTAAGGAATTTAGGAATACAGAGATATTATTGAAATGGAATTGATTAATTGTGACAATTAGAAAAAAGGAAAGAAGGCAGATCCTTCTAACTATAGGCCAGTGAGCTTAACATTGATTCCTGACAAAATTTTAAAACACAATCTTAAAGCATTGATTTTGGAACATTTATAAAGGAAAGCAGTGCTTACTAATAGCCTATGTGATTCATTAAGAACAAGTCATGTCTGACTAAACTAGTTTTGGTTTTTTGGCAGGATTAGTAGATAGATAAGTTAGGGAAATACTACAGATATATTATTGCAAGATAATCGACAAAATTTCCCATGGTATCATTGTGGAAAAGATGAAGAAATGTGGACTAGATGACAGTATTGTTGGGGAGTCTCAAAACTGAGATTTTATGAACCAATCATCTGTGATTCTATAAGTAATGATTAGTGAATTAATGACCATAAGTCTTGAGGGGAATCTCTAATGGTGTGCCATTGACCTTGTTCTGTTTCAGCTTTTCCCACCCCACTCTGATTTGTATATATTCATATATTCTAGGAGGCTGAGGGAGCCATCCTAACTTTATGTATTAAGATAACCAAAATGACTGAGTCAACATGTGTATTTGTATGTGTCTATGGTTATGTATCTGATAGTTCATCAATGGAAATGACACTAAAGAAGCAATATTATTCACCTGGCCACTGTACCCTAAGGACCCTGGGATGTTTCCATTTGACTTGTATCTGAGACCTTCCATATACATTGTCTTTCTCATCAGAATGTGAGCTCCATGAGAGCGGGCATGGATTTGTCTTCCTAGAACTTAGCATGGTGCTTTGCTCATAGAAAGTGTTTAATGAATACTTTATTCCGACCACATTCGGCATGTTATATTTTGTACTGCATACTATTAGAGTAGAATAGAGAAGGGAAACCGTGATGTTGATGAAAGTGGAAAACAGACCATGCAAAGATCTTTTTAAAAGAATTGAATATATTTAGCCTAGAGAATGAAAAAAATAGGGGGCACATAACAGTTGTCTCCAAATGTTTGAAGGATAATCATGTGGGAGTGGAGGTAGATATCCTACTTATCCCTACCAAACGGCAGAACTAAGACCAATAGGTGGAGGGTACCAAGAGGCAGATATTGACTCAACATAAGAAAAATGCTTCCTTATCATTATAATTGTACAGACACAGGATAGGCTATCTTGGGTGGTAATACGTTCCCTGTTAATAGTGATCTTTGTTGAAGGCTGAATGACTAAGTCAGTGATACTATAGAGGGGATTCCTACTACAGATATAAGAATGGACTCAACATCTGGGCTCTCTTCCAATTCTATGATTCTCTAGTCCTTCCCTAAAAATCCAGGGAAGCTAATAACAATGTTACTAGTTAGATGTCATTTTATTTATTTTTGGATCTTTTGTCCATCAGATGGTGGGGGTGGGGGAGGTTCTTCCTCACAGGGTGCATGTAATGAGCAACAAGGTACAGAGAAAGTATGACTACAAGTGGGACTGAACTCTGGAAATAACCACAGGCACTTCTACACATTCCAGAGACTAGGAAATACCCAAGTAGAAGGCCAATGTGTGTTGGCTTACAGGGAAATTTTTGAACAGAAGAAACCAGATAGGACTCATGAAAATGATAGGTAGTCACAGTGTTCAGGGCTGCAGGGTGTTTTCACCTTATATTTTTCCATTTATGTTTACAGTTGGTCATCTCTGCCCTGGGAGAAATCAGGAGCATATGCTGCATCTTTTGTCTCTACCATGTTGATCTTCAGTTGAGTCATGATGCTTTGTAGTGTGATCAAATATGCCACTAGGAGAGGTCAGTGATAATGACCTGTGTCCCAGATTCAGCCTAGAACTGCATATCTGACTTAATCAGATATGCTCACTTCCCAAAGCTAAACCCCATTTGGGAGCACCGAGATGTCATGCCAAAGTTATGAATTTGTCCCTGTTATTTATCCTTTGGGAAGACGAGTCACCAAGATTGAGCACATCTGTTCCTCATCAATTTGCAATAATAAATCAGATGTTACAATGGACAAGTATTTGGAATTTGGGTTAGCTAAAATTTTTTTAATAAATTCAGAGTATTTCTTGTTAGAAGACATCATCAAATTTTAAAAGATCAACCTGGAGCAAGTTTTAGCTACCTATGAAATACATTAGAAATTCTGATTTTAGCTCTGAGCTAATTGATCTTCCACTAAAGTGCTATTCAAATGCTTCACATTGGCGAGAGGTGACTCTGGAGCTCGATATGGCTAGTCCAACAGAGCACAAAATCAGAAAAGTCCTATCAACCTAGCAAATTTTTGACTATGAGTGTATCAATGAGTTCTATGACTGTTTTTTCAGGGACCAATCTGGCTTCCCTACAAAGAAACTCAGGAACAGAAGGTTGGTCACCAAGAGATGAGGTTTTAGGGAGGTATGAAAGGGATGAGTACTGTACTTTAGTAGCTTGTGACACTTGGGACATATGTTACCATTAGTCATTGAAAGATAGTGAGGGGGGCAGGGCAGCTGGGTGATACAGTGAATAAAGCACTGGCCCTGAATTCAGGAGTACCTGAGTTCAAATCTAGCCTCTTGTGTGACCCTGGGTGAACCATTTAACCCTCATTGCTCTGCAAACAAATAAAAAAAAAGAAAAAGAAAAAAAAGGAAAGGAAAGTAAAGGAGAGGAGAGGAAAAAAAAGAAAGAAAAGAAAGAAAGAAAGATAGTGGGGTAGTCACTAAGCAGAAATAAGTAAATAAGTGTGCTAATTTTGAATAGTTTTATTTTGACAGAGGAAACACACACACCAGAGTAGATCATCTGTTATTATATCCTTGATTTATCTACTTAGTTGTTGTTTGTCCTTCATTCTCGAAGAGGACCATGACATCTGGAGGTGATGTCATAACTTGCAATGAATTGTATTTAAGTGAGAGAGGGCTGTGGAAAGTCACCAGCCTCACTCTCTCCTTCAGAGTCATGTGGGTTCAGTGGTAAAACACACACACACACACACACACACACACACACACATCTTATATATGTACATCATATATATATATATATACACACACATACATATACATATATAGACTATATATACTTAACCATATATACATACACATACTGTATATGTATATATATGTGCTTTTATATATACATACACACACATACACACATCTTATATATGTACATTATATATATATAAACACATACATACATATACATATATATGCAGTATACTTAACCATATATACATACACATAGTATATATTTATATACGTGTGTATGTGTATATATGTGTATGTATATATGTATATGTGTATACACACACACATACATACACACACACACACACATATCAGGTTAAATTACTTGCCCAGGGCCACACAACTAGTGTCTGAGGTAAGATTTGAACTCAGGTCCTCCCAACTTCAGGACCAGTGTTCTATCCACTGTGCCACCTAGCTGCCCTGATTTATCTACTAATTTCACTAGAAAGGAGGCTACCTACCCAAAGGGTCTAAGCGAACCTAAGTGGATACCATCATTTACCTGGTAGGAGCTGTCCAAGGTATAGACACAGGGCCTGTACATGAGTGTTAGACCTCTGTCTTGTTTCTAGATTTTTTCTAGTAGCCCTTTGAAGATAATAATACTGGCTCACATCAATACTAGGGCATAAAGTTTATTTGTAGATCATTTTGTGACACGTCATTTGATCCTCACAATTACCCAGTGTGGTAAAGGTCATTATTATCTACATTTTTCAGGTGAGGAAACTGAAATTTCATAGATGTGGAGAGAGGAGAAGGGAAGAGAATAATAATTTATTAAATGCCTGCTATGCGCCAAGCACTTTAAAAATAGTTGATCTCATTTGATCTTTATAACCATCTTGTGAGACAGGTCCTATTATTATCTCCATTTTACAGTGGAGGAAACTAATACAGAGGTTAAGTGACTTGCCCAGGATCATGAAGGCAGTAAATGTCTGTGACCAAATTTGAACTTGGGTCTTCCTTACCTGGCATGGCACTCTAAGCAATGTACCACCTAAAAGACTGAAGAGAATTGCTCAGGATCACATAGCTAACAAGGAGGAATTTGAATTCAGGTCTTCTCAATTCTAAGAGTAGCTGGGGGTGGCTGCTTGGAGCACAGGGCCTGGAGTCAGAAAGACCTGAATGCAAATCCAGCATAAGTCATTTACTAGCTGAGTGAACTGAACATAGCTGAAATGACCCAACAAGAAAACAACTTTTCAGTTCCAAGTTGATAGTCTAGATGCATTCAGCATATATGGATCAACGTATAAAAATTCTTGAATTTATTATATTTTGATCTAATACCCTTCTCTGAGCTCTAGGTATATGATTAGAAATATCTTCAATGAATGAAAGTAAGGAAAGAAGTGAGGAAGGAAGGAAGGAAGGAAGGAAGGAAGGAAGGAAGGAAGGAAGGAAGGAAGGAAGGAAGGAAGGAAGGAAGGAAGGAAGGAAGGAAGAAGTTAGGAAAGAAGGAAGGAGGCAGCTAGATGGCACAGTGGATAGAGCACCGGCCCTGGAGTCAGGAGGTCCTGAGGGCAAATCCGGCCTCAGACACTTAACATTTACTAGCTTGTGACCCTAGGTAAGTCACTTAATCCCAATTGCCTCACCAAAAAGAAAAAAAGAAGGAAGGAAGATTGTATTAAGTGCTTGCCATGTACAAGTACTAAGCAATGGAAATAACAAAGAGAAAAGTAAGTCAGTCCTTGCTTTCAAGGTGCTCATAGTTTAATGGCTCCCAAAAAGCCAATCCAGTAGTGCTAGAAGGAAAGGGCAAGTATGTGCATAAAGCCTAGATTTCAAGTTATTCTGTAATGTCTCCCATGCAGAAGATGGAGCCCAATATGACTTATCAGTAAAAGGGCTCCATGCTTTACTTTAAACAACTAATGAAGGAGGGATTTACTTAGCCTAGTTTTTAAACTCTTCAAAGAATTACTGTGATATTAAAAACATGCAATCATTTGTGTAGGCATGGCAAAGGATCAATATGGTATAATGGAATAGATTATTTATTTAGAAGCACTACAGTTTTTTTCCCTCTGGTATATACTCTTTCCTGAGGACAGCCTTAGTTTTAGAGTTAGGGGCAAGTTCTTTGCTGACTTTCAGAGACTGTTTTGCTAAGAGCCCAAGTTGTGTGGAGGATATTTGGATTCAAGGCACTCATCTTCAGGTAGACCCTCTAACAAACAATCCTAAATTCCCCCAATTAAAAGTTCACCCAGGGGGGCAGCTAGGTGGCACAGTGGATAGAGCATCAGCTCTGGAGTCAGGAGGACCTGAGTTCAAATGAGGCCTCAGACACTTTACACTTACTAGCTGTGTGACCCTGAGCAAGTCACTTAACCCCAATTGCCTCACCAAAAAAAAAAAAAAAAGAAAGAAAAAAAAGGTTCTGAATACCTCTCTCTGTGCTTCTCTGTCCTCTACAGATAATTAAATTAAGATGAATATTTTAGCATTTTTAAGCTTGGATCATATCATTAGTGATGTAAGAATGTATTTTTTAAAATGACTTGCCAGGGCAGCTAGGTGGCACAGTGCATAGAGCACTGGCCCTGGAGTCAGGAGTACCTGAGTTCAAATCCGGATTCAGACACTTAACACTTACTAGCTTTGTGACCCTGGGCAAGTCACTTAACCCCAATTGCCTCACTAAAAAAAAAAAACAAAAAACAAAAAACAAAAAACTTGCCTAAGGCACTAGGCTTTGTGTTCCCAGGAGCCATGCCTTTCTGATCCTTAGTTCCCACCTTCCTACCTTTTCCTCAGACAAATGTAATCAAATCCACACTACAATTGCCTCTAGAAAGGGCACGGCCATGGTCTAGTGTTCCAACTTTATGATTTCCCGGGTCACAGCTTCCTTCCCAGGTCACCATTCTCTAGGGTAATGTTCCCCATAGAATGTAAGCTCCTTGAGGGCAGGTATATTTCACATCTGTCTTTGTGCTCCTAGTACTTATCACAGAGCTTAGTACAGACTAAGTGCTTTTCTTTCAATCCTTCATGATAGTAATTAATGTAGCCAGAGCTCTTTTTCTAAATGGTAATAACACTTTACTTAACTACTAAGGTACCAGTGGCATATCATCATAAGCTTTTCTGGTGCTCAAAAGCATGTAGACATCAGACTTATTGTCTTGATACTAATCCTATTCTTCGAGTGTATTGTTTGTTTGGAAATTTTTTGGAAATTAGAAGTTGATATTTTATAACCAGGAAGTACCCTAAGACACTAGGGAAATGGCATAAATATATCAGTCTCTGGTTAGGGGAGGGACTAGATCTCTGATTTCTTTGGAGTTAGGACCTCATCTCTTCAAGGCAGATCAGCACCTTCCCCACTTGTTTTAGAAGATTGCCCGGAAAACAAAGGTGTCAAGTACACTAGGCAGATTTTGTGTGTTACAGTGTATCTGAATTGTGGCCTTCTGAGCTCCTTTCAGTTTCTTTTTCCAGGGGGAGATTGGGCAAGAAACAGAGAAAGGAACACAGGATAACCAGGGTGTGGGATGTAGTGACAGCATCCTGACCACATTCACCACTTTACAGGTGGAACAATGAAAGTGTTGGAGGTGACATAGACAGGTTCATTATTGCTCTATACTAGATTCCAAATGCTTGTTGATCTGCATTGAATTGAACTACAGGAGAACTAAATCTAATGCAATATAGAGTATTTTGGGGAGTGATTGTGTCAGGAGCTCTGAGAGCTTACTGCCTTTCCTCCGCCATCTTGGTTCTGCCCCTCAGGAAGACTCTCAATATAGAATATAAGTTTCTATTCCTACTGCTGTATTCATTTGTGTATGTTTATATGTGAGCATCTGTGTGGCACAGTGGGCAAAGAACCAGACATGAAGTCAGGAAGACTCATCTTTCTGAGTTCAAATCTAAATTCAGATACTTAGTGGCTGTATGACCTTGGGCAATTCACTTAACCCTGTTTAGCTTAGTTTCCTCATCTGTAAAATGAGCTAGAGAAGAAAATGGCAAACCACTCCAGGATCTGCCAAGAAAACCCCAAATGGGGTCACAGTAAGATATGACTGAAAAGATTGAACAACGATGTTTGTGTGTGTGTGTACATGCATGTGTGTGTGTGTACTGGCTAGGATGAATGTTAAATACTGGACATAAGATCATAGATTTGAAGCTAGAAGAGACCTCAGAGGCCATCTAGTCTAACATCCTATTTTACAAATGAAAAAACTAAGGCCTCAAAAGACTTGCTCATAGTTCCACAAGTAGTAAGTGACAGAGGCAGGATTTGAACCAGATATCTTGGTAGAGTGCTGGGCCTGGAGTCAGGAAGACCTGACTTCAAATGGGGCCTCAGACACTGATGAGCTGTGTGACCCTGGGCAAGTCACTTAACCAATTTGCCTCACTTTCCACAACTGTAAAATGAGTTGGAGAAGGAAATGGCGAACTGTTCCATTATCTTTGCCAAGAAAATGGGGTCATGAAGAGTAGGACATGACTGAAATGACTAAACAACAATAACAACAAAACTCTGATTCCAAAGTCACTTTGTCAATGTAGGTTTTTCAGCTTTCCCAACAATGAAATATTTCCTGGGGGGCAGCTAGGTGGCACAGTGGATAATGTACCAGCCCTGGATTCAGGAGGACCCGAGTTCACATCTGGCCTCTGACACTTGACACTTACTAGCTGTATGACCCTGGGCAAGTCACTTAACACTCACTGCCCCACAAATAAATGAATGGATGAATTAATTAATTAATTAATCTAAAAAGAGAGAGATAAAAGACCTAACCAAATTTTAAACTCGCTCAGTCCTAATTTTGGTAACAGGGCTTGAGGAACTCCAATTTTAGGGAAACAAATATGAGAATTTATGTTGAAGACACAGATAGGGACCATTAATATCTTCCTGTGGCTTTCATATAACCAGCGTGGTTATCTTTGTGACCCTCCTTGTTGGCCACTATTAGACAATAGGATCTCTCTTTTATTTTTGTCTTTTTATTATCAGTGCTGAGCACAGTGCCTACCTAGAACATAGTAGGCACCTTCTGAATGTTTGGTGAATAATTGATGATTACTTTACCTCTGTCTTACAAATGTAAAACACTATGGGAGAAAGCAAGTGGGATCCATCTATAGTTAGCAAGTCTGAGTACAAATTAGATTTCAAACTCAAGCATGCTTCCCAGCCCTGCTTTTTTGTTGTTATTGTTGTTTAAATGGATGCCAATATCCTACCTTCCCAAAGAAGACCAGGAAGAGTAGCCTTAACTTAGGAATCATCGCCTTTTGCCTGGACTATTATTTAGCAATTTTTCTCCTAAATGCTTTACCTTCCTCCACTCTTTTCTCTGCAATCTATCCCATACGCTATTATGAGTTGACAAGGTGTTATCAACATTGTCTCCATCATACACTACTAAAGCTACCTCAATGATAGTGAGAAAGAAGTAAGGTAAGAGATTGTTTCACAGTAGAACAAGGTTCCTAGATACTAAAGACCCAAGATCTAGCTCATCTGGCTCCAATGCAGTTAGAGCACACATGCAGAGCCCACTGCCTCACTGTTTTAGATTGGCTTTCTTATTCATCCCTACTGTTGACTTTTCTGTGTCTGTGCCCCAAGAGGCTTGAAGTATTTAGCCAGATTTTAAATAATTAATTGGATGAATCAAGAAATAGAAAAGTCCTTGGGCAGCAACTTTGTAGGTATTTTACATTTAATGGGCATGAGAATTAGGAAGGATAAACAGATTTTTAACTAGCTCAGTCCTAATTTTGGCAACTGAACTTTAAAGAACTTTAATTTTAGGGAAACAAAAATATGAGAATTAACATTGAAAATACTCGTATATTCATGGGGCTTTCATGTAACCAGTGTGGTTATCTTCGTGACTCTCCTTGTTGGCTACTGTTTTTCTTCTCCTTTCCCTTTTTCCTCCTCATTCCCCAGCTCTTCAGCATTTTAAATCCTAAAATTGTTACAATAGAGAAGACTTCTCTAGGCCATAGAACCTTGGAAGCACTTGGCTACTGGGGATCTGGACATCCAAGTATTTAAGCATTTCCCTGATATGAGCAAGAGAGAAGGATACCTTGAACAGAGTTAGCCAAGTAGGGTCCCAAGTCAATCTGATAAAAGGCCTCTCCCACTTGGTCCCTGTACCTGGACAGGATCTAAGTCTGCAGGATTTTGCCTCTTTTATAAGAGCTCTAGCTCTTAGCATAGTGCCTGGCACATAGCAGGCACTCAATAAAATTGAACAAAATTGCTGGATCCTGGTCACAAAGAGCTTGCTTCATTTTTGGATTGGATAGGAAGATGGGGCATGGAGAAGATTAATGAACACACACATCCAGGATTCCCATATTACTGCCATACACATATGATTTCTAAACATGGTATCTCCCCAATGAAGTAGATTCATAAGCTCCTAGTCTTTAGCATGGAATAGGTGCTTATCTATGAGTGTATATATATACCTCATATACTATCTGAATAAATGCATCTAAAAGAATTTAAAATTCTTATCTGGAATACAGGTAATTCAACTCAATACAAGCAACATTTCTGGAGTGCCCATAGAGGGGTGTGCTGGAGTTAGTTCATACTGGCTATTGAGAGCTGTGATTGTAAAATTTTTAGTGTAAGCATTTATACCTTAGAAACCGGAAAATGCTAAAAATCAGGGCTTTATCTTTTGTTTTGTTGATTTCTACACTTTAACAAGTGATGAGAAAACTGTTAATAATACAAAGCTTAAAATTGTGGTACATTTTGGGGCAGCTAGGTGGCACAGTGGATAAAACACTAGCCCTGGATTCAGGAGGACCTGAGTTCAAATGTGACCTCAGACACTTAATACTTACTAGCTATGTCACCCTGGGCAAGTCACTTAACCCTCATTGCCCCACAAAAAATAAAAATAAAATATTTTTTAAAGTGTGGTATATTTTTCACCCCCGGAGAGCTGTTTGTTAAACATTTACCAGAACATCACTGTTTTTAGCTGTCAGGTACAGTAAGGGATGAGATGCCGAGGACAATTGGGGTCAAAGTCAACCAGATTACACTTTTCAGGTGCATGAACACTAGGGTTCTTTTTCTGTCTGGGTAACACTAAGAAGGAAAAATATTACATAAATGTAATAGGGGATGAGGGTGTTAGGAAATATGTCAAGTGGTATTTTCTATTTACAACACTTTTACTCCACATATTTACTGAGAAAAAGCCTAAGCTGATCACCCTCAGAAATACAACAGGGGCAGCTAGGTGGCGCAGTGGATAGAGCACCAGCCCTGGAGTCAGGAGGACCTGAGTTCAAATCCGGCCTCAGACATTTGACACTTACTAGCTGTGTGACCCTGGGCAAGTCACTTAACCCCAATTGCCTCACCAAAAAAAAAAAAAAAGAAAGAAAGAAATACAACAACAGGTGTCTAAAGATAATCTTTGCTGTCTTATCAGCTTACTAGCTTGCTGACAGAGACACTAGTATCTAAACTTTAGTGGTTGGTATATTAAGTAGATTCTATTCTCCCTCAACTGAAGAAATTCTTATGTTAGCTGGACAGATTAGCCCTAGAGTCTCTTCTTTATACTCATGGATTCATTGGTGGTAGAGCGGGGGAGGTGACTCAGATTTACAGTTTCAGTGGCTATGGAACCTCCTGGGTGGAAAGTCTTTCTACAGTGCTTTTTAAGCAACTTTTGTCCTCAAAGATTATAAAGGTAGAGCTAGGAAGGGCCCTAGAGGCTATCTGGTCTGGCCTCCTCATTGTGTAAATGAGGAAACTGAGGCCTAGGGAGACAAGAGACTTGGTCAAGTTCACAGAAATAATAACCAGCAGAGGTGGCATTTGGACCCAGGTCTTATACAGTCACAGGGAAGCTAGATGGCATAGTGGATAGAGGGTTGAGTTTGCAGTTTGAAGACCTGAGTTCAAATCCAGCCTCAGACACTTACTAGCTGACCCTGGGCAAGTCACTTAATCCCATTTGTCTCAGTTTCCTCATCTGAAACTGGAGGAGGAAATGGCAAAGCACTCTAGTGTCTTTGCTAAAAACAAAACAAACAAACAAAAACCCCACCCACCTCATATGGGGTTCCAAAGAATAGTATAGGATTGAACAGCAAAAAATTTATACAGTCACAGTCGGTTACACAGTCTGTATCAGAGGTATCGATTAGTCCCAGGTCTTCTTAATTACTAGGCCAACATCACATGTGCTGCTTGCCTTTTTCCATAATAATAATCGACCTAGCACTTGACAAACATTATCTTATTCCATTACCATAACAATTCTTTTAGAGCAGTATGGGTATTATTATACCAATTTGCAGATAAGGAAACTGAGGCTCAGATCAATTGAGTGACTTGCTCATAGTCACCAAGCTGTTAAATGTCAAAACCAGGTTTCTGAATTCAAATCCAGGACAGTATCTTCTATGGAGCAAAACCAAAAATTCATCATAAATTTCGATTTGGAAGGGACCTCATAGGCCAGTGAGTCTAGCATCCCTTCCCCTGCCCCTGTTTTACTGAGTCAATCGAGGTCCTAGGAGGCTAAATGATTGTCCAAGATCGCACAGGTGGTGAGTATCAGAGATAAGATTTGAAGCCAAGTCCTCAGACTTGGAAGCTAGAACATTTTCCACCCCACCATATAAATTACACATAACCTTTGGGTAAAATTATATGATTTGTAATTCCTTCTTCCTACCTGACCTGGACTGCCTCTATTTAGTGTGATTTCTTCAGATTCATTTGGACTAGAAATACCATTACACTTATCAAACAATCATTGTTCAGAAGGGTTCCCATTTACCCTGAGCTTCTTGAGACTAACCAATGGCCTGTTATCCTAGCAAAATAGTCCCCACATTATTATCTTATATTTATTTCATTTTATACATTCCTAGAAATACTCGGGCATTTAAGGCATATTTCCAAATAATTTTAAAGACCACATTAATGCTTATTAAAGTTCCAGCATTTAACGAGGAAACAAAGTTATAACTATACAGTCACCTTGGATTGCTCACACCCTTGATAAAGAACCTTTTAAAGAGCTTATCAAGCTATTGTGAGAGCTAACCTGGGAGCTCATAACCCTCCCTCACTCCCCTGCAAACTGCTCTCTCCCCAGAACCAGCTGCCATCATTGGCTTTCTCTTGCATAGGTTCTCCTCTGAATAATGAATTAGCTTTTGTCTGGGATTTGCAAAGAAAACTCACAGGGAGACGATGATACCAGGGTGCATTTGAGTTTCAATTGCTTGGCAGTTCTAAAATTGCAGGCTCGAGACTGGAGGCACACCTTCAAACTCCGAGGGATTTAGGAAAGGTTAAAATAAAAAGCAACTACTATCTGCCACCACTCATGGATATAGGCACATGTGCATATTCTCTCTCTCTCTCTCTCACTTTTCTTTCACTTTCTCTCACTCTCTCACTTTCTTTTTCTTTCTTTCACACACATATATACACACACAAACTAAAAAGAAACATGAACTTACTCAGTTACAGTCTCAATTCTTCAGTGGACTCGGAAACTTTGTCACTAGGCAACAGGCAGCCTGGGTCCTTGGAGATTATTACCATAATGTTTTGAGTCTAACCTGCAAGTTTAAACAAGAGTCAGAAGGGGGTTACTGTTTGGTTAGTCTGAAAACCTTGGGAAAGTGCAGTGGAGGAGGTTGCGAAACTATTAAGGCTGCTTCCACAGGCAGAGGAATCTATTTGTTGGTCAGACAGGAAGTCAAGAAAGCCCCTTCACTGCTCTCTCCCTCTGTGCCTGACCACCCTTTGCAGCACACTTAGCATTTGTCTAGGGGAGACCCTTATCATGTCTATTTCTGACTGTACCCCGGTTTGTGACAACCAGATCATCTTTTCAAGGACATTGATCTGGGAATTGAATAATAGAATGGAAATTAATCCCCCGCCCAATTCCTAGAACTCCCTATGCACAATGATAAGTCCACTCTGTTGGAATATATGTTCTTATTTTTTGGTTGTGATTTTCTAGAATTTAAAAATTCAGCCTGGAGTGACCATTCCTGGTAAAAAAAATGCCCAGAGTCATATGCCTTTTGAAACCCTCTGTTTCAAAGCAAGGAGTGAATAAGTTTCCATTCAATCAATGAATATTAAAGTGTGAATCACTATGCTGGCAGAAAGTTGTTTATAACTGGAAGACAATTTAATTCAACAATCATTTATTAAATACCTTGCTCAGTTCTGGGGATTTAAACAAAAATGAAACACATTTAAGAATCTTGAGCATTATATAGTATTTTTTTCTTCCAATATTGCAGCTAATGCACAATAAATATGTATCTTAATAATGGAGTCAGATCTGTATAAAACGTTTTTAATGAGCCTACGAGTTTGCATAAGAGTTTGAGATTTTGGTTAAAACCTAAAGGCAAGTTACTGTCAACCACTGGGGGAAGGGAAGAAACAACTGCTCCTAGCTGCAAAGTTCAATTCAATTCATAATGTGCACATGAGGAGATGGATGGTTTAATGAAGCTCATCACTTTTACTAGGGGAGGGGTGAGGGAAAGGGGGGGAGAGACACACACAGAGACAGAGAGACTGAGAGACAAATACAAAGAGAAACAGAATGAGAAAGAGTGAGAGAGAGTGAGAAGAAAGGAGGAGGGAGGGAGACGCAGAAAGGTAGAGAGGGATAGAGAGAAATACAGAGAGAAAAAGATAAAGATAGAGATGTAAATAAATACAATAATAAAGATAGATATGTAGATTAATAGAGCTATAGAGATAGAGATATGTACGTAAATACAGATATACAGATAGATATAGAGATAAAGATATAGGCATAGACAGATTGAGATATGCATACTTCTTCATACATGCATATATACATAGTTATCTCTATCTCTATGCATTCGTTTATATAGGATATATGTGTGTTATGGAATTGCAAGGTTTTATCACTAACTTGGTTTACAAAGGCCAGTGATTTTTATTTTTAATGATGGTCAGTGTTTATCCAATACCTTTACTCCTAGAACCTAAAGTGCTTAGTAGACTTTTTTTTCATAATTGTTTTTTTGTTTTTGTAATAAAGTATTTTATTTTTTCCCATTACATGTAAAGATAGTTCTCAACTTTTGTTTATACAAGATTTCCAATTTCAGATTTTTCTCCCTTCCTCTCCTCCCTCCCCCCTCCCCTAGACAGCAAGTAATCTGATATAGGTTTTATATATATATATATATATACACACACATAATAACATTGAACATATTTCTGCATTAGTCATGTTATAAGAGAAAAATCAGAGCAATGACGAAAAACCTCAAAATAGAAAAACAACAGCACCAAAGACAAAAGAAATAGCATGGTTCATTCAGCATCTATACGCCACAGTTTTTTGGGTTTTTTTTCCCCTGGATTTGGAGATCCTCTTCTATCATGAGTTCCCTGGAACTCTTCTGTACCATTGCATTGGTGAGAAGAATATAGTCCATCACAGTAGATAAACACACAATGTTGATGATACTGTGTACAATGTTCTTCTGGTTCTGGTCATCTCACTCATCATCAGCTCACGCAAGTCCCTCCAGGTTTCTCTGAACTCCTCCTGCTCATCGTTTCTTACAGCACAATAGTATTCCATTACATTCATATACCACAACTTGTCCAGCCATTCCCCAATTGATGGGCATCCCCTCAACTTGCAATTCCTTGCCACCACGTAAAGAGCAGCTATAAATATTTTTGTACATGTGGGTCCCTCTCCCCTTTCCATGATCTCTTTGGTATAGCACTGAATAAGTAAATTAATTTAGGCAGTATTATCATTTTTACTATATTAGCTCTGCCTATCCATGAGCAATTGATATCTTTCCAATTATTTAGATCTGATTTGATTTGTGTGAAGAGTGTTTGGTAGTTGTGTTCATAGAGTTCCTGGGTTTGTCTTGGCAAGTAGACTCCCAAGTATTTTATATTATCTACCGTTACTTAGTAGACTTTTAATAGCCTTTGTCATTTAATTTCTAAGCTGGATAATTAGCCAATGCTATCTTATATATTTAGCAAATATGCAAATATATCCAATAGCCCAAGAGAGCTCAAACGCATAACAAACTGTGATTGGAGTCATAGGTTTGATTGTTACAAAGTGTAATGATTGGAATGACGCCACCTGCTGAAGACTTACTATAGGAAAGCTCCACCATGAGGAGAATGCCTCTGAGGGCAAGGCCATGCGTCTTTTCCTTGGCACCAGGAAGTGACGTTTGCTCATGGGTACTGTCTATCAAGGCTACCAGCCAATCAACTTGAGGAGCCTCCCATTTCTGGGAGGAGAACACAAAGTAGGAAGCGGGCACTGGGGGAGGAGTTCTCTCTCTTTGGGTTCCTGACTTCACTGTGGTGGAGGAGAGAGACTCCAGAGGACTTCACAGGGAAATTGAGGAAAGATAGGATTGCCAGGCTGTAGGAATTCTGTTCTCAATTTTTCTCTTTCTATCTTTCAATAAACCCTTAAAAACCTAAACTCGTTTTATCAGTGATTTTAGTCAGTTTCCCCCAAAACTGGGGGAACAGATTAGAACCCACATTTAGAATTTTAAATTACACAAAAGTGGAATGTGCTCTGAGCTTATAGTTAGAGGTCCCAGGTTCATAATCCTGACTGCTATCTGTGTGACCTTGGGAAAGTTAACCAATGCCTCTAGAGTTGGTGTCCTCCTTTATAAAATAAAGGGAGGGATAGATTGCATGACTTCTAAGGTCCCTTCCTGATCTAACTCTATGGTCCTATGATCAATCTCCAGAACTGTCTTGAAATAATAACAGTAACAATACTAACAACATCTGAGGCATCATGCCATAATAACTATAGAGCAAACCTTAGAGACAGGAAGATCTAGGCTAAGTTCATCTTTGACACCAAATAACTGCAGTTCTAGCAAAGGTACTCATCACAGGGCACCAAGTCACCTTATCAGATGCAAAGTCAATATAAATCTGTAATGGTGTTTCCTTACTGGTTCTTCCCGATACCAATAAATTTCTGGGTCTGGACCAATCTTAATAATAACAATGACAATGAGCTTACATTCATATAATGCTTTGAAGTTTGCCTGGTGCTTTACATAGATTTTTCTCATCAGATTCTCAGATAAACCTGTGAGGTAGGTGCTGTTATTATCTCCATTTTATGGATGAGGAGACTGAGGCTGAGAAAAATTAAGTGACATGCCCAGAGTTGAATAGCTAATTCAACCTGAGCCAGAATTTGAACCCAGGTCTTCCTAGATCATCAAATGCATATGTAAATACATATTATGCATAAGGTATTTCAGAAACCTTGAGGTACTATATAAAATGCTATTGCTGTTGTTATTATCATTATTCCTTACTCCAAACCCAGTCTTCCATCCACTCTGAAGTGTAGGATACAGTGCCATTTTCTAGGTCTGCTGAGAGACTATGGCTTGATCCCAGTGCAAGCAGAGGAAGTAAGAAGGTTTGCAGAATTCCCCTAGAATCTCTTTGGCTTTCCCTCAATTGATCGATCATCTTTGGGGTTTGCTTAGGGCAAATGCGGTTCCCCTCTGGTACAAATATACTTGGACCAGGCTTTAGGGGATATTTCAGTCTATGCTTGCATTCCAGGGATGCACCCAGATAGCCTTGAGTCTTTCTGGACTGAGAGTACAAGCTACAACCAGACTTAATACAAGGAGTGTATATGTGTATATATGTGCATGTGATATGAATTGCACAACTGGCATATTATGACTTGGAAATTATGGATTGACTTATTTCCCACAATGATCAGCCCATGATAAGGCAAGACTTTGAAACTGCATCATTACTAGACTAGATAGGCCTAGATTGAACATCTTGGTCATGTTCCATGCTCCCACTTATTCCTGATGAGGAATGGTGGGAAATACTGTTTTCAAATAGCTTGGCAGAAAACTAACATTTCTAAAAGTCATAGATGACACGTTTGGCAAACATGTATGCCATGAAGGTGGGCAGAATTCTTAGTACTTAGGATGACAGGATTGTGGTCTGAATAGATCTCTACGGACTGCAATGATGGGCCAAATCCAGTAAAATTGCATCTAATAGAGATAAATGTAAATTCCTAATATGGACTTTAAAAATTCGACTGAACAAATTACAGCATGGGGAGATATGGATAGACGGCAGTTATGTGAAAATGACCTCAAGGTTTAAATTGACTGAAAACTCCATATGAATCAACAGAGTAATGTAGTAGCTGAAAACACAAACATGATCATAGGTTGCATGAATAGGACTCAAACATGTATACTGTTAACTGTAACCATAAGATTATGTTTCCATCGTGTCCAATACATTTGTACTGGGTATAGAATGAGGGGGATCAAAATCTCCCCATGATTTGCTCTGCTCAGACCATCTCTAGGGGTGAGTCCTGGCCTAGGCACCACATTTTAGGATGTGGAAAAGAATCTCTATGCCTCATGCCTCTTTCTGGTTTAAAATCCTCAGCCTTAGGGTGATAATGAATGTGCATTTCCAACAGCCAAAAGGGACTCAGGTGATCTATAAGCACACCCTGAAATTAACTGATTGACACTGTGAGGGACAAGGGAGTGAAATATTAGAAAAGTAGTAGGGAATATTAAGAAAGTATTTGAGGGCAGCTAGATGGCACAGTGGATAGAGCACTGGCCCTGGAGTCAGGAGTACCTGAATTCAAATCCGGCCTCAGACACTTAACACTTACTAGCTGTGTGACCCTGGGCAAGTCACTTAACCCCAATTGCCTCACAAAAAAAAAAGAAAGTATTTTAAAATATTAAAATATTTTACCCCAACAAGCCCTGTGCTTTCCCACCTCCATGCCATGATATTCCTTATTCCTGTTGAATTCCATCTCTAGTGCTCTCTTCCTGGAAGACTTCCTCGACCCTCTCCCCATCATTAATGGTGCTGCCCCTCATCCCTCATATAACATTATATATGAACTCCTAAAACACTCATCACAGAATTAGTGTATGTTTTAGCTTTGAGTGTTTGTGTCTTATCCTTCTACAAGAGTCAAAGTTCCATGGAGGCAAAGAATGACAGTGGCATTACCTAAATTTTGTATCTCCTCTGAGTGCCTAGCACAGTGCTCTGTACATAACAGGTGTTTAAAACAATGTATTGCATTGGTTGTTGTTCAAAGAATATCAGGGGACTTATGGAGGGACGTCAAGTTAAAAAAAAGGATTAGACAGGGAGAAGTCTGTAGTGGATCAGGCATAGGGTATCTGGAGTGGATGATTCAAAGGCAGGGATGGAGGAAGTATCCAAAGGGTAAAGAATACTTAAAAAGAAATAAAGAGGGGCAGCTAGATGGCGCAGTGGATAGAGCACCAGCCCTGAATTCAGGAGTAGCTGAGTTCAAATCCAGCCTCAGACACTTAATACTTACTAGCTGTGTGACCCTAGGCAAGTCACTTAACCCCAATTGCCTCACTAAAAAAAAAAAAGAAATAAAGAAACCTCCTCTTCCTTATATCTTTGCCCAGTGCTGGCCTGGGAAAGTGACCTCCTTCCTAGGTAGGTTTGATTTTGACTAAATAGTAACAGCGCCTTGTTGATGGAGAGGAGAGCTAATTTCTGTCTCTGCTATAGAGCCCAAGAAACCAGGCCCGATGCAGCTGCATAAAGAAAATTAAGGCTGGAATGAAAAAAAAAATCTCAGATATAAGCAGTTTAAAGTACAGGTATTTCTTTGGGAGCTGAGACCCCAGGAAATATGTTTCAAAACAAAGGTTCCCTAAGTTAGTGAACTCTCAGTTCCTTGGAAAGATAGCTAGAATCAGACGACCTTTTTGATCTTGGCCAAATGACCCAGCCTTTCTATGCCTTAAGTCCCTCTTCTGTAAAACGAGAGTGGGAGGGAGGAGATAATCTCCAAGGTCCCCTTTAGAACTAATGTTCTGTGATTCTGAATGCTTTAGAACTTAAGATACATAATGTTCTATAGTTGTGTGTGTGAGAGGTGGTAGAGAGGGCCCGAGAAAGGGGGAAGAAGGGATGAATTAATATCCTGTATTTCTAGAAAACTGTCTTCATTGAAAATCTTCACTTTTTCCCAGAATTTTCATGAGTAGTTGGACAAGTCCTATCATATTTGCTTTATGTCAAAATATTGCTACAATGAATAGTTCTCAATCTTTTTTTTTTTATTTTGGTGAGGGCAATTGGGGTTAAGTGACTTGCCCAGGGTCACACAGCTAATAAGTATTAAGTGTCTGAGGCAGGATGTGAACTCAGATCCTCCTGAATTCAGGGCCGGTGCTCTATCCATTGCGCCACCTAGCTGCCCCAGTTCTCAATCTTAAAAAAAAAAATCACTCACTTCTGTAGCTCTATTTCTTAGCTCAGCCAGGGAATGGTGGTGGAAAGTCTGGTCCTTTAGCGACAGCTCATGGTGGAGAAAAGACTGAAAAATGAGGAGATGGAAAATGGATCTGTCATATATTGTGTCTGACATTATGACATGTTTATAAGTCACAAAGGAAGACATAATTCCAGAGTCATTTAAATGACCAGGGCAGTAGAGGCAGGTGTATCTTTAAATGGATCCTATTAATAAAATATCCCCTTGATTATACTTGACTATATGGGGGTTTTTTTGTTTGTTTGGGGGGGGATTTGCAGGGCAAAGAGAGTTAAACTGACCTTGCCCAGGGTCACATAGCTAGTAAGTGTCAAGTGTCTGAGGTTGGGTTTGAACTGGCCTGAACCCAGGGCCAGTGCTTTATCCACTGTGCCACCTAGCTGCCCCCTATATGTTTTCTTCATCCTTTTTCTTCCTAACAGACAACTTGAAGGAAAAAGACTACCATCAACACCTTTTTTACATGTCATATAGGAAGTCTTACTAAGACCTCTGTTTCCCAGAACAAAAGATATTGGAAAAACAAGCTACAGTAGAGTCACAAACTAGTGTACAACTCAGCTTTTTGTAAATTCAAGCTTTTTTCCCCTTTCGTTGCCTCAGTTTCATTTTCTGAAAAACCAAAAGAGCCAAATATTTCATCTTTCTCATAGGGAATCCATGAAGAACAACAAATCTTATAATAATTCATACTAAAGTATATTACTCCAGAGATAAAAAGAGCTAAACAAATGGTAAATAAAGATAGACTGATTAAATGACTCTATTTGAAAGCCAAAAGAATTGAATCTCAAAATAAAGCCAATGGAAGAAATGAACAAAGTGTGGTGAGCAGTAATAAGCATCTGGGTTTATTTTCCACCCTGAATGATATCCATTTCTCATGCATGGCCTTGCCTTTTGGCACACAAAGCAGAATCTCAGACTAAGAATAGGTTGTTTTCACTATCAGAAAGGAAAGGAGTTGTTATTTGTGTGAATGGTTGCTATAAACTCATTTATAATGTTAGCTCAGAGATACTTACCACACCATGTAAATAAAGCCTTAGATGGGCTAAGAGTTATTCCATACATTCTCTGAGACAGGCAGAGATTTGCCTTAGATTTGATCACTGTGTTCAAAAGAACAGATTAGATTGGGAGCTGCTCAGACAAGCTTGAGACTCCTTGGGAACCTAAAACACCATCCATCCATAAGTACATCCATACACACATTTATACATATACATACACATATACTTACACATATACACATATATAATATGTATATGGAGAGACAGAGAGAGAGAAACAAAGAGAGACATAGAGAGAGGCAGTTAACAGAGTGAATAGTCTATTCACTCAACCAACTGCAGAACCAAGATGATTCAGGTTCCATCTCTGACTTATGTAGGCTGCGTGAACCTGGACAAGTCACTTAATGTCTAAGCACGCTAAGCAGCCGTGAGATGCAGAGAATGTGTGTGCATTGCTAGAGGGAGTCCCCTAGGACTAATGAAATCTCAGGTCCTGTCCCCATCTCAAAGAGATAAGGTTAAGCAAAAAAGTGCAAAGAGCTCTGAATAAGGAGTCAAGAGAGCCTTGGTAATGATCTTGTTGCTGAAAATATTGATTGTGTGACTTGTGTTCTCTGTTTCCTCCTCTGTAAACAAGAGATAGTCATATTTATAGCATTTACCTCACAAGGTTATTGAGAGGGTCAAAGGAGTTTGTATTCATAAAGTGTTTTGTAATTCTTAAATAAATATATTTACACACACATACATACATGTGTATATATGTGCATACTTATATATACATATTTATATGTATACATACATATAAGGTGGGCCAAAAGTCCATGAAGGGATTTCAATATTTAATAACTCCTTTATTTTTTGTTTTTTATTCATACCATAGCATCATATACAGTATATATAGGAAATACATATATGGATTTATATATACATATATGTGTGTGTGTGTGTGTGTGTGTGTGTGTGTTTGGTGAGGCAGTTGGGGTTAAGTGACTTGCCCAGGGTCACACAGCTAGTAAGTGTCAAGTGTCTGAGGCCAGATTTGAACTCAGGTACTCCTGACTCCAAGGCCGGTGCTCTATCCACTGCACCACCTAGCTGCCCCATATATGTACACACACACACATACATGCATACATATTTATACATATATATAATAAAGAAAAAATAATTTTCAAAAAGTTATTAAAACGTCAGACCCCTTTGTGACTTTTGGCCCACTTTATATAAATGTCAGTTATCATGACTAGAATTTCATGCTACTGATCATGAAAATATGTAAGGTAATATCAAAGGGAAACAATATTCTCACTTCTTGACCTTTCTCATAAGATGTATCCATGACTGACATTTTTTGGAATCATGTGACAGTGGAGTCCACCTAAGGAAACATGACTCTGGTGGGATATGGTGGGGTTGGGAGGTTTGGGGTGTTTTATGAGGATAAATATAGGAATAAGACAGAGAGAAATGAAGTCCTGATGATCCCCACACAAATTCCAAGTCTTTGCTTGGTCTTTGCCAGTTGATTCTGACAACATGAATGGGCCTGACTATGGAAGTCTTCCTTGCTGGAGCCTCCAAATCTCACCAAAGCACAGGTCCCTTGGCCATGTGCTTCTTGTTGCCTCCCTGAGTGCTTCTATGGTCACTGTCAAACATTTTTTTATGTTTGTTTCCTCCAGGAAAAGTATTGGATCAGAAAAGACGATGCTGCAGAAGTGGCAGGTAGGGTTATTGCTTCGGAAGAAGAAGAAAAAATCCTACGGTTTAGGAATTTGTGTTGGGAAATAATAGTTCAATCTTCAACAAGGAAAAGAATCAATTTGGGTACTTAGTGGAAGGAATCCATGTGTTCTTTTTGTTTATTTTAACATTTGATGAAACATAAGCACTAACCCTAAAAGCCTTTATCTGAGTTCCAAAATCCACTAAACTTGGGCGCTAGACTTGGAGCAAGAAGATGGGAATTCAGATCTCTGCTCCCCGACTTATTACTTGTGGGTGACCTTAAACAGATCATTTCTTCACTCTTTGGCCTCATTTGGTTCATCTGTTACTGAGAGCTGTTCAAGATCTTTTTCTCTCCCTAGGGTCTCTTAGATACTCTTCTTTATGTGTATGCATATGTCTGTGAGACAGGTGGACAGAAGAAGAGAGATAGAGAAAGAGACAGGAACAAGGGAGGCAGGGCAAAGGGCAGAGTGGGAGACAGATAGACAGCTGACAGAGAAAGAGGACACTGTTGGGGGAGAGAGGAGATATAGGGAGTCCCAGGGTGATGGAGAACATAGAATATCCTTGGTATATGCATGGGGCAGCTAGTTGGAGCGGTGGATAGAATGTCAGGCCTGGGGGTCAGAAGAAACTCACTTCCTGAGTTCAAAATCCAACTCAGGACACTTATTAGCTGTGTGACCCTGGGCAAGTCACTTAACTCTGTTTGCTCAAGTTTCCTCATCTGCAAAATGAGCTGGAAAAGGAAATGACAAATCACTCTAGTATCTCTGCTAGAAAACCCCAAATGTGGTCATGAAGAGTTGGACACTACTGAACAACAAAAGCCAGTGCATATATCTTGGGACAGCTACAGTCAGAAGGCATGAATAACCCAAACCACAACTACACCGAAACTTTCACTGAGAGCTTTAACAAAAATATCCCTGGTTGAATGAAAATTTTCACTCTATTTATGAGCCAGAGCTGTAGCTTGAAAATTTTGCACCTAAGGCAACAAAAAGTGGGGGAAGGATAAGAAACAGTCTCCTTGGGAGAAGGATGGAAGGACTTCATACCTTTAAATCCTTTCCATGGAACCTCATACAGTTCCAGAGGTGGAGTGCTCCCACGGCCCAAAGAGGACATAGGGCCTACCATTTGCTCTAATTCTTTGGCAAAGCATCAACCAGGAATCAACTAGGAAGAGCCTAGGGATTCATCCATCCTCTTGCTTCTGGTCTCCATCCTGTATTTGAACTTCTAGCAGCTCTTCCCACTTCTGCAGAGCCTGTTTGGTCCCGTCTAATTTGGGACATGCCTGGGGAAAAGCCCCACTGCTCTTGCCCTAGTTTCTACTCTATCAGAAGCTTTGATGCTCTGAAGCTCAAAGATCTGAACAGACCAGGATATGACATCAGCTTCTTATCATGAATCAGAACCAGGAATCTGGCACCTCTTCTGCTGTACACTTTTCTGACTCAAAATGGGGACCCTATATCTTGTGTTCCATTTCTCTGAATTAGGGTTTGGTGAAGTCTGGGGACATCCAGAAAAGATAATTGAAAGATAATTATAAGCCTTCTCCCTGTCCTTGTGTTGTTGAAGGCAGTATCTGAGTATGAGAGTAAATGGACTCTGTCAGCAAATACGTAAGCTGGGGGAGTGATAATGTCAACAGGGAGGTGGAAGCCACATTTATCTAAGTTATTTCTGCTTGGAATATAATCTGTCCTTGCATAATGAAGATGTCAGGTATACAGATGGGTGGACTTTTTACCCAAATACTAGGATATTTGGGGTACTGCAAAGAGCTGGCATGCCAAAAGCAAACAGACAGATAAGTGGAGGAAATAATGCAAGTTATTTTATTGTGGAGAAAGGGGACCAAGACACAGTGGACTTTCATTTCCCAAGAATACCGAGCAAGGTTTCAGGCAATGCCTGAGGCATCGTTAAATATTAAACAGCATAGGAAAGCGAAGACAACAGAGGTAGAGGAACATATGGATATATGATGGAATAGACCGTCATGAACTTGAGGGCAATGGGCCTCATTCAACACTGTTCCCCAAACCCAACATCCCATCTCCAACCCTCCGCATTCTCACAAGCTGTCCTCCTGCCTGGATTGCCCTCTCTCCTCATTTCAGTTCCAAAAAAGCTTTGTTTTGTCTTCAAGACTCAGCTCAGTATCGCTCTCCCTAATAAATTTCTCCTCCATCTCCTCCCTTCTTCTCACTTTCTCCCTCCTCAAAGAACCTCATATCACACTAATTTCTATACATGTCTAAATCCCTCCAATAAAGAGAGGGATAAAAGGGAATAAGCATTTATACAGTGCCTGCTATATGCAGACACCACGCTAAACATTTTACAAATATTTTCTTATTTGATCCTCACAACAACCCTGCAAAGTGGGTACTAGAATGTAAACTCCATGAGGTTTTTGTTTGTTTGTTTTTTACCTTGCTTTTTTTTTTTGGTCTTTTTGTCTTTTTGTCCCCCCTGACTGGAACATTTTGGCGGGGGACGGGTGGAGTGGAGCAATCAGAACCAACCATTTAATTATTATGTGAAAGCTCCTGGTGGGAAAACTCTCCATTGATGTGAGCAGCACCTCCTCTCTAACTGATCTGTTTAGAGAGTTGCTGGGGCCACTGAAAGGCTAAAACACTTGCCCTGTTTGTCAGAGGTGGAATCTGAACTCAGCTGGGCAGGACTCTTTCTCCACCAGGCCAAAATGACTCTCCCAGCACCTTACTCCTTTGGAGTAGTTAATAAGCTTTTATTCTTGTTGCTATTGTTTAATGCTGTTCCTCCAAGCATTTCTAACGAGTGGAACAATGGTCTTCTCTCAATTACAGAGACCTAGTCTTAGCTGACCATAGATAGATGTTACCTCCTTGGAGGGTACTGAGACTCGCCTGCATATATAGAAAAAATTAATTGTTTTGAGCTCTGATATTGCTCATTTAGTCCTTTCCATAGTTATTCAGTTCTTACCTCTAGATAAATGTACCATAGTTTTGGCAAGGTGTTGAATCGATTCAGAAGATTTAAAAAGAACAGTATACTGAAAAGTTAAGCTTCCATGGTGACAGCAAACTTCTAGTCCCCAATAAACATAAGAGTGTCTATGGGTGGCTTTCTATAGACCACATTTAATTGCACAACTGCACCTTCCTCCAGGGGCCCTCTCCAGGATTTTACTTTTACTTTTTATCACTTCTCAAATACATTTAGCAGTCACAAATTAATAATTATTTATTATAGAAGCTGAGGACCCCAAATTAGTGAGTACAGTTACAGCTGGCAAATACAAAGACGGAGAGAAAGTTCACTTCTAAAATGAGAAAACAAGTGGATGGGACCCTTGGAACTTAATAGGGGGCTTCGTTGCCTATTAATGTCACAGAATGAGGAATGGCACCAATGAGCCAGTGAGCCTATGAGAGTGTGGGGGAAAGGTTTCAATAGCACGCCATGTGAGAACCAATAGAATGAACTGGAGGCATCTAGCTTGGGGAAGAAAAGACTTAGAAGGAAGGGTTGAATGATACTTATCTTCAAGCATTTAAAGGGATCTACTGAAGAAGAAGAATTAGTCTTATTCTGCTTGGCCCCTGAGGGTGGTAATAGGAGTAGCAAGTAGAGATTCTAATGCACAAGACTTGGGGTAAAGAAAACCTTACTAAGAAAACTATCCCAAAGTGGAATTGGATTCAGAACTTGAAACCCAGAAATGTTGGGTTTGTCCTAACTGGAAGTCTTTAAGCAAAAGCAGGAATGTTGTAGAAAGGAATTTCTGTTCAATTAGAAGTTGGACTAGATATGTTCTGAAGTCCCTTCAAACTATTAAGTTCTATAATTCTTATTGTGATAATTATACGTCAGGCTTAGAAAGGACCCAAGGAACCATGTATTCTAACCCTAACCTCCATTTTATAGATTAAGAAACCAAATGCCAGAAATAATATTTTTTCATTTTATTTCTTTTTAAAAATAAATTATGTTTTAATATATCTTGGAAGAGGGTGAACCCACCTGAGACATTTTATTCTTTATAGGGTCAGCTTTTAACTATCTGAATTAAAATCTTAAACAATGACAATTGTTTTTAGAACAGAAATGATTTTTCTTTGGCTTTAGAACCCATGATGTCATATTTTCTCAGCAGATTTACTCTTTTAATTATGTTTTGTTTTGGCTAATATTGAAATAGATTTGTACCCCTGAGTTCACACTGGGTTGTGACAGGGGAAGGCAGCCCAATGGACATGGTGGGTGGTAGAGGGAAACTCAACCTAGGACTAACATAAATTTAATTTAGGATTTGTTGTGGTGATTTCATAAAATATACAATCCAAATACAGATAACAGAGAAAGGATTCTAGGGTTGTACATATAGGGGGCCCACCCAGACAATAGTATGACTCATACATGTTGTTTTTCTTCCTTATGACAGAAAAGGGAAATAAGCAACTTTGAATATCTCATGTATCTAAATACCCTGGCTGGGAGGACCTACAATGATTTATATGCAGTACCGCAGTTTTTCCTTGGATTCTTGCTGATTATACCTCAGAGGTAAACCATTAATAAGAACTGCTTTTTATCCTCCTTTGTTTTACTATTTACTACTACTGATAGTAAAGAATTCCAACTTTAAGGATAAACTTTAAGCCTTCCACCACAATATTAAATACAAACCTAAACCCAGTTGTACGAGCTTGTTTCCATGTCTCCACGGTAACCCTTTCCACCCACAAAATGTTGCAAGAAGGACAGCAATCCCCTCCCTAGATCACTTTGTATAGGCCCATGCCCAGTTTCTGTCCAGAATCCAGGCAGCTAAGGTGTTCTCTCCCAACCTTCGTAGTGATTCCTCTTACCTCATGAGATGATCCATTGTCCCAGATATGCAGATCATAAATTTGATTAGTGGCCATAAAATCTGCTTCTCACTCCCTCATTTCTGTTCCATCATCTATCTGCCCCTTTCTTTAACCTTTGATGCGATGCTGAGTGGACACTGGAACAAGCCTGCAGAAGCTGTGTTCTTTCTTTTCCTTGCTTTGTTATTTTCCCTGGTCAAATGAAGACAAGGCAGCTCCTAACATTTATTGTAGTCAATCATCATCTTATTTTTTTCTATTTTTCCATACTTGTTTATCTAAATAGACTTTTCCCCAAAATGGGTTTATTGTTCTACACTTCCCACTTATAGGGGTCAAAATGAAGAGAGCCCAAAGACCTCAGATTCCCTATGTATATTTTTCCATTTTATGCCATTGATCCCATAGGGAATATACTAATGGTAATAGTAATTGTAATTATCAGAAAGATTCTATTCCCATGAAAACAGTGGACTTGTCTTTGAATCAAAGAGGGAAGATGGCTTTTACAAAAAGATATGCCTTCATAGCACTGAACCCATTGATTGGAATTCAAAACTATGTTTTCATTTTTTCAGTCAGTGCCTGTCCTTTGTCAATACAAATCATGGTTTGGGGCTCAAGGAGTCTGAAATAAAGCCTAGCTGATGTCAAACCATTTAAAAAGAAAAACAAAATAAAACAAAAGCCTCAAATCTTCCTGTTCCTCTGACTGGATGAAATCTCCTGATTTGGGTCAACTTAAAACAGATTCAGTCTGAACCCAATCTCTCACACCTCTTATTTTCCATCTCTCCCTTATTATATCATCTGGGGTCACTACCTCCTCAGCCATAAAACCACAGTACTCTGAGATGCAAACTTGCTAATCACCTGAAGGGTCCATCCCAAATGACAGTAAACTAATAAAGAGAACCATAAACTAGGCAGCATAACCGCCCAGAGCTTGAGCTGGGGCACCCGTGGGTCTCAGTGAGTTTTTGAACTGCATATCTACCTTCTAGACTTTGAACTTCACGAATCCCAAGACATTTCGAGATCTCTCAAAGCCCATGGGGGCCCAGACCAAAGAAAGGAAACTCAAATTCATCCAGAGATACAAAGAAGTTGAAAAGAGCGAAGGTACGTGATTCTGATTTTAGTTCAACTCTTCAGGGACTTGGGACACCTGGGTGGAGCGAGGATATTTCAAGTACAGCGGCCTTTCAATCACAAGCACCTACTATGTGCCAGAAAGTAATCTAGGTGCTTGGGCTACAAATTTAAAGAATAAAATAATCCCTATTCTCAGAGAGCTCCAATTGTTCCACATAAACAATGCTTCTTGATCCATTAAGTCTCGGCTTTCTTGATCTCCATCACCTCTTCCTCCCCTTGCTCTTTTTCTTTTTCTTTTCCCTTCCTCATCATCCTCATCCTCAAACTGCTGCAACAATTACCACCATTCTAACCACCTACTATTGTCACTTCATATTTGCAATGTCCCTTGTGAAAGGATTTTCCTCACAGCAACCTTGGAAAGAAGGTAGATGGGCGGAATGGGAGGAGGACGTGAGGGTGGGTTTTGGACTACTCAGCTGAATGCACCGGGATGGTTTACTTACTGGCAGCATTATTGGTCTAAATTTTATGAAGCTATTCAGCAAAATAGTGATTTTCCCCCTCGTTGTCTTCTGATGCTTTTTAACATTGCCTCATGTGCATTCCTCCTTAATGGCCAGCTGCATATGTCATGTGTTACCACCATCTGTGTAGTCCTCACTAAGGGCTACCCCTAAAATCACATTTGATCTCATTTACAGGAGACCTCTCAGCACGGTGTCACTATTGCACCCACTACTCCTCAGCGATTATCATAGCCTCCTACTTGGTTCGAATGAAGCCATTTACCCAGACCTTCTGCTCTCTCCAGGTAAACACAGACATATCCCTTGGAGACCAATAGCAAGGTGCATTTGATTTTTTTTTAAAAAGGGAAATGAGGGGGGCAGCTAGGCGGCGCAGTGGATAAAACACTGTCCCTGGATTCAGGAGGACCTGAGTTCAAATCCAGCCTCAGACACTTGATACTTACTAACTGGGTGACCCTGGGCAAGTCACTTAACCCCCATTGCCCCTCAAAAAAAAAGATAGAAAGAAAAGGAAAAAATAGGGAAATTCATTGTTGGAAATCTCGGTGTTTAATGCTAGAGGTTATCCCTGGAGTTTCTTCTATAAGAAAAGCCTCCATCCTAAATAAGATCTGAGGTAAAGCCAATCTAACAAATTCAGAAGGTATTTGTTAAATATGTGCTATGTGCAAGACACTACTAGAAACTAGGAACAATTCAGAGGTAAATGACATAATTTCTTGACCTCAAGGAAATTACAATCTAGTAAGAAGATTATGATTTGTGTACAGATATCTAATGTGTACAGATAGCTGATATAAATGAGGACATAAGAAATACACAAGAGGGGTAAAAAGCTATGCAAGGTCTTAAATAAATGAAAGGTCATTTCGAACTAGGTGGGTGATGCAGTGAATAAAATACTGGGTTTGGAGTAAAAAAGATCCAAATTCAAATCTGGTCTCAGACACTTGCTAGCTTTGTGATTCTGGGCAAGTCACTCAACCTCTATTTGCCTCAGTTCTTCATCTGTAAAATGGGGACTCACAGGATAAGAAAATGGCTAATGACTACAGTATCTTTGCCAAGAAAACCCCACAGACTCATGTGGAATTGCATATGACTGAACAAATGAACAACAACTAAGAAATTAGTAATGGCTTCTTGGAAGGAGGTGGCATTTAAACTGGATCTTAAAGGATAAGTATTAATTTAATGGGCAGAGATGTGGGGAGAGGGCGTTCCAGGAAGAAACCACAGCCTGAACATAGACACAAAGGTAGGATGGTAGAAGGACTTTCTAGTGGACATTAGTGGGCTGGAGACAAAGGAATGGCTATAGAAAAAGCTAGAAATAAATCCAGATTGAAAACAAAGCCAAAAAGTTTTTATTTTATTTAGTAGGCAATGGGTCACCACAGAAAGGTTCTAAATAGCAGAATCACCAGTTGAACCTTCCTAAGCTGCTCCGAACCCCCTGATTTCAACTCACACTGGACCTATACAGAGCTGGCTCAGAATCCAGCTAACCTCCTGGACCTGAGTTTATGTGCACCTGGGCCTTAACAAATGTGTGTGGATGGACTGATTGATTAAAATCAATATAGAAAGATAGCTTCAAGCCTCTACTTTAGCGATCCCTCACACATCAGTGCTTACTGCAGTGAAGGATGACCATCTGCACATTTATTTTTGCTATAAATATCCTGCCCTTGTTCTGAGTTCTTGATTCATGTATTACAGCTTTTCATTTACCCAACACAAACTATAATCATGTAACTTGGAGCTAATCTATTAAATTTATATTGTGCAGAGGCTCAGACTTTAGACTCAAAAAATTAAGGGAAGTTATTTGGCCCACTGATACAAAGAGCAAAGTGCTTTTGATTTCAAAGCAAAGCTTCAAAACCTACATCTTGTCAGAGGAAAGTATCCCAGATTGAATCTTGTGCTTTGGTACCTGTCCTAACACATTGGAGACTGCTTGTTTTTGCTAACCTACCAAACTACAGGCAACAAATGTCGTTATTACTAATAGGTCTCCATCTTTAAAACTGTAAATCTTCCTGTCTGATCAAGATTCCAGGGTGAGACAGGAAGGAGATATGAGGAGAATGGCTGAGTTCCTTTCTCAAGATAAGGAGTAGAACCCGTTGAGTCTTTCCCTTCTTGGCACAAACGTCTTTTCACTTGACCAAATGATTTGTCTAGACATTGTATAACTCCTCACTCCCTAGAAATTCACTCAAAAATAATAAATGTGTTTCCCAGGAGTCTCTCCAAGGCAACAAGCATTTTAAGTGAGTTTGGTTTTGAGAATTAATAGTCCCTAAGCTACAGCTAATGCCAGTAATTCCTTCCAGATGTTCATTAATGCCCCAAAAATGATGGTGGCAAGGGTAGTTGTTGATGATAACAATGACAATGAATTCACTTGCTACCTTTCGGCCAAGGAATTCAAAACGTTTTAGAAAGTGTTCCCTTTTTGAGGTAAGATGTGGCAAAAAAAAAAAAATCTCATGTCCCTGGGAGACCTTCTGGCATCTTTTTTCACCTTTCTCCTGAAAGTCATGACACTATTAAAGAACTTGGCTGCCATCAGTAATGAGAATGCTAAACACAACTGTAAATTAAGGAGCAAAATATAGAGAGATGCAGAGGCAGGGAAAATTCCTCCCTTCTTGTACTCAGTACTGCTTCTGAAAATTGGTCTCTATGTGTATCCTCTTAGTCCACCTTGACAGTTTCAGAAAGAGCCCTGCTTCAGGGCACTCCAGCGTAGAGATAATCCAGGGGAAAAATTGAAGTTTGTTTACATTGCTCCATAATAAATCCCTTGGGCCTACCCCCAGACTGAATCTACACTGAAAGGCTGACCCAGAAAGCCTTTTCTCATCAAGCTCCAAGCTGTTTTTCTATATTAATTTTAACTAATTAATCAATCAATAAACATTTGTTAAGTTCTTATTGGATCATTATGTTAAGCACTAGGGGTAGATGGCAACAATAGCTCCTTCAAGGAGATTACATTCTAATGGGTGAAACAATATACATATAAATCAATACATATAAAATATTCTCCTTCAGAGACCAGAAAAAGGCATTCTCCAAGAGGTGACCAAGTCTTAAAAGAAGCTAGGTACTCTGAAAGGCAAAAGTCAGGAGCGAGAGAATTCCAGGCATGAAGCATACCCAGGGGTGAGAGATGAAGCTTCTTGTGTGCAGACTAAGGATCCGTGTGGATGAACCATAAAGAACACAGAAGGGGGTAGGATTTAAGAAAATTGTAAATATGGGAAGGAGTCAGAGGGTGATTAGAAAGCATGGATGGATGGGCTGGTTATTCAGGGCTATGCTTGAGTCGACTCATGCAGGCTCATGAAAGCTGATATTTAAGTGTTCATTGTGAGGATCAATACTTCAGGCTTGATTTACTGTTTTGTTGATTGTCTAGTTTATAGAAAGTGATAAAGACCACACACACACCAAACTGAAAGACCCTTTCCACCGAATCAAGCTGTCCTCAGTTATTGTTACTGTTAGGGTGGTGGTTATCCTTGTTACCACTGCCATGATTTCTAGTGCGCTTCCTGATAGGAAATGTGTTTGTTAACAATGGGCAGCCACGCTTAACCTATGGGCTCCTGGAATGACTCTCCTGCTTCTGTCTCTCATGGCTGATCAGAAAGGACACCATGATAACAACTTGTTGACCTCAGTATGCCTTGACCACGCAAGAATCTAGTCTTGTGATCAGAGGCAAAGCGACCAGTTCCTGTCACTGACGTTGCTTCTGCCCACTCCAGCATGACTCTGTGTTTAATAGGCTAATGCAAATAAAGCACTGTGTTAATTAAGTCATACACCCTGTGAAATCAGTTATTACCAACAGTTGGTGAGGACTTTCTGAACCAGCTGAGGCAAGGTTGTGACTGATTTTCTTTCAAGCCATATGTTAACTATAGTAGTGCATGATTGGGGCTGGGTTACAATGCTCATAAAATAACAACCAGTTAAAATCAGCCTCATCAGTTTCTGATTATTTCAATACATCTCCACATATGTGGGACACCTACAGGGCTTGGAATTTTAGAAAACCAGACTTTCTTCTACAGAGGTATAGTTGTTAGTGGAAGAGTCCCCTGGTTTGGTGCCAGATTCCACCATTCATTGGCCCAACATGAAGCCTTTCTGATTCAGTTTCTCAATCCCGAAAAGACAGAACATCCATCCCCCTCAGGAATGGAACCAGGTGTTGGGATTTATTTCCCCTGTGGCCAGGGGAAAACATTTGAAGCCTGACTGTGAATTCTGGGTGGAGTTACAAACAGATAGCATTCCCTTCCTATCAAGAAGAGAAATGTGAACAAATACCTTGTTACACGAGGGAGATGACTAAATGGGATAACATATAAAGTGCTGTAAACCTTAAAGCACGTTAGAAATTATATTGATGATGATGATAATAACTAGGGCTCTAGAATAGGATTAAAGTCAAGGGAAATGTTTCGAGAAGTCCCAAGATTTAGTAGGAAGCCCAACTTTTTAACCTGTTTCCTTTTATGGAATTCAATGATGGAGTCCAATGATTACATATGTATAACCTATATCAAATTGCTTACCATCTCAGGGAGGGGGAAAGGGGGGAAAGGAGGGAGAGAATTTGAAACTGAACATTTTAAAAGCCTATGTTAAAAATTGTTTTTCCTTGTAATTGTGGAAAAATAAAATATATATATTTTTAAAAATCATGGCACTCAAGGTTTTGGGAAAAAGTCAAAAATAGGATCATAAATCTAGAGCCCAAAGATACCTTAGAGCCAAGCCCTGCCTAATGTTTTATAGATGAGATAACTGAGGATGAAAGTGGTTAAGTGATTTCCCCAACATCACAGAACTGGTAAATATATTTGAGGTGGCATTTGAACTTAGGATATCAACATGTCCTGTATACTATCCAGTGCACCACCTAGCCTTCTCTGATTGATGACATGGTAGAATTTATTTCAGTGTAATTCAATAAGCATTTACTAAAAAGTTGCTTCATTCTGCGCACGGGGGTAGGCATTGAGAATATAAAGACAAAAATGAAACAATCTTGGTTTTAAGGAACTCCTATTTTGTGGGGGAGAGAGTGAGGAGAGAGTGCAACATGCACATAAGTAAATGCAGAACACATACAAGGTAAATGTGGGCACTGGGGAGAGCATAAAACAATGTGGAAAATTAGGAACAGCTTATATACTTCTACAAGAGATGGACTCTTGAGCTAAGCCAAGAGATGAAGGTGAGGCTGGAGGACATTCCAGGCATGGGGGACAAAGGCAGGAAGTCTAGAGATGGAATGATGTGTACGGAAAACAGCAAGAAAGTCAGTTTGGCTGGAGCATAGAGTACAGGCAGGGGAGTAATGTGAAATGTCTGGAAAGGTAGGTTGGAGCCAGATTGTGATGGGCCTTAAATGCCAAATAGAAGAGTTTATATTTTGAGAAGGATTTGCTGACTCTTATCTTTATTTGCCAGGGGGAAATTTAAAAAATACTTTAAGAAAAGAAAGAATAAAAACCAGGTTTCTGATTAATCTTGAGTAAGTTTCTGTTTCCTACCATTTCTCTACTCCTTTTCATGATCCTAAAACTACTCAGAAGCTGGGATCTATTACTTCTTATTCCCCGTCTCCTCTGTCCCACATTTTATATTACCCTCCTCTCACTGAGCCAATTCACACTCTTGTCTACCTCTTCTCATATTCAAACCACAAACACACCCTACTAACCACTTATCCATTTCCTTCAAAACTAAACCTTCATAAGAATTTGATAAGCTATTCCAAATCATGGCAGGATATTAAAAATTTTTATTGATATGTTTTATATTATTTCACAATCACATTCCTATGTGCACACAAATACACACATACATCCTCCCTTAATAACAGTTAAGTAAAGCCTACATCAGATACTGTATGTGACATCCCACCCCAGAATCCTCCACCTTTTTTAACAAGAAAGAGGTATTTTGACATCTGTTCTACAGGAACAGGCTTGGGCATTAGAGTTATTTGGAGATTAGATGCTTTTCTAGTGTTGTTTTCTGTACATTATTGTATTCCCTACATATGTGGTTCTCCCAGTTCTGCCTTCTTGTCTCTGAGTCAGTTCATTTGCGTCTTCTCATGTTTCTTTGAATTCCCCACATCCTCCCATAGAACACCAGAGTAGCCCATTTAATTCATCTACCAGTATTTTTTGCCTTTTCTCAGAATATCAGTACTCACTTTGTTTCTACCTCTTTTTTTGGCTACTAAAAAAAACCCCTGCTATACATATTTCTGTATTTATGGAATCTTTCTTTCCATCTTTGGACCCCTTAGAGTACATACCTACTGGGTATATTGCTGCATCATTAGATGAGAACATTCTAGTGGCTTTTCTCACCTCCTTCCAGTTTTGCCCTAGAAGAGTCAGACCAATTCATAGAACTGCTATTGTTGTACAAGTGTGCCTGGCTTCCCACTGACACATCTTGAGAAATCATGTCCCTTTATTAAGATTTAGCTGTACGGATATTCAAATATAAACGATATAGCAGAAGGATACTGTGGTTAAATGGATTATTTGCCAAGTGGACAGTGACACATGAATTCACTTGTTGCATCAGATTTTTTCCCACTTGATAGACTATTTTGCGTTGGTAGCAATAATAGCCAATATGTATATAGCACTTATATATATATATTCAGGCACTGTACAAAGTGCTTTATTATTTAATTTGATCCTCATGACAACCCTAGGAGTTAGGTGTTATTATCATCCCCATTCTATATGTGAAGAAACTGAGGCAAACAGAGACTAAATTACTTGCCCAGGATCACATAGCTAGTAAGAATCTGAGGCTGGATTTGAACTCGTCTTACTGACTAGGCACAGCACTCTATCCATTGTATAACCTAAATCAATATTTGTAAGGATGCTTGATGCATTAGAAAAAAACAACAACACCAAGTCAGAAAACGTGGGTACATATACGAGTACTTGCACTTAATAACTGTATAATTGAATCCATCTAGTCTTAGTTTCTTCAATTATAAGATGGAATTGTTGGATTAGAAGATCTTTGGATTCACTTCGTGTTCTAAACTGATTATCCTTCATGGAAGTGTCCACATTCTATAGAACTGAAAAAGATACTTGCTAAAATATATTTGCCTCTAGATGGGATAGGCAGGAATGATAGATGTGCTTGTCTCTAGCTGTCTACATACATAAGTAAACTTACTTGTGTTCTCTGAACTTCCTGAGGGTTAGATTACGAATTATTTCATTTAATTCTGGCTTCTATTTCTTTCTCAGTGAGGAATCTCAGGAATAGTTTAATGTTTGGCTAAAGAATATTTTTAAAAATTTGAATGTTGATCCAGACCAACTCAATTTGAATAAAGAGGAAACAAACCCAGACGGTATTTAAAAAAAAAATATATTGTTATCATTTCCAAATTGATCCTGGCCCACAAGCATAAATTTAGAGAGCTCAGAGGCAGAAGAGAAATGGAAGATTCAATGCTGAAAGGCTTGGTCCAAGTTTTATTTTTCATGAAATTAAGAGTATAGGTAGGGAGGCTTAATTTTCTTGTCTCAATGAGTTCCTCATGGTGTAAAGTTGCCGCATTGTATTCAGGAAAACATAAGGTCTTATGTTTTAAAATAGGAAGGGACTTTAGAGACAAACCAACCATCTCATTTTACATATGAGGAAACTGAGGCTCAGGGGAAATAAGCAATTTATCAAAGGTCACACTAATAATAATTAGAAGAACTTGGATTTGAACCCTTTCTTTCTAGGTTGAACTATGCTCAGCCTTTCCTGCCTTTGATTAGATAAGACATTTCTATTTTATCATCATATTTTGCTGCATTGCTTTGCATGCTGTCTCTCTCTGTACATGTAGAAAGTAATTTCCTCAAAAATAATTTCACCAGGCCCCCTGCTCTATTCTAATCGCATTACAAAGGGAAAGGAACTAGCTGGGGCATACCCTGAGCAACCACCAGAGTTTAGTTGAACCCACAAGCCCAGGGAGAATATATTAAGTGCCTTTAGATTGTTTTGCCAGGTTTTACTTTCAAGGTTGTTTTTCTTTTCTTTTTGCATTCCAGAAGTGAGAAAACCCATTAATTTTGATACAAATATATGCAAATAAATTTATTAATATAGGAAATAGGAAAATCAGTTATTGCTTCCTTTATAAATAATAAAGGTTTAAGTTTTAAAGATATTACTTTTGCTAAAATACATTAGACAGCTGTGAAAAAATAACATTTTTCTTTGTGGTAATATCTTTAACTAAATTTGTAGCACTAACAGCATTTTCTATGTATATATTATTTTTATTTAATACAGGTAATCTTTTTATTACCAAATCATATTGTTTCTCAGGAGATTACCATCAGCACTCATAAAAACTGCAAAAAAAAAGATGAAAAAGCATCAATCACTGGCAGGCACAGTCCGCATTGTGCAGATTAAATCTACAAACCCCCTTAATATACTTCAATGAGATACTTGTTAGCTTTTGATTTATTTATAGTACCCTTTATTTTGTTTTAATTTCAATTGGAATTGGGCTCCAAAGGGCCCCAACTTGATGACAATCAAAAGCAAGATGACCTTGTGAAAACAAATTCTCTCTAAGTTAGACTTGGTGGAGATGGCTCCCTGTCTTAATCAGGCCTCCCTGTGACCCCTTTTCTGTGAGGGAGACTCAGGAATCTCACTATAGTCTCAAGTTGAAGAAGAAAAAATATATGATCTATCAAATGGAAAAGCCTGTTTTCCTTTCTCAGCAGTGTCTTTCTATTTGAAGATAGCCCTGTTGGGAAAAGGGAGAGAATAAGTATTTTTATAGTACTTATAGAACTTAGAAGCTTTGTGAACCTGGGTGAGTCACTTAACCCTGTTTGCCTCAGTTTCCTCCTCTATAAAATGAGCTGGAGAAGGAAATGGCAAACCACTATGCTATTTTTACCAAGAAACCCCCCAAATGGGGTCACAAAGTCAGATATGACTGAAATTACTGAATAATATACCTACATGCCAGGCACTGTGCTAAGCACTTTACAAATATTATCTCATCTGACCTTACAACAACCTGGGGAGGAATGTGCTGTTATTATCTGATTTTTCAGTTGAGGAAAATAAAGTAGGCAACGGTTAAGTGACTTGCCCAGGGTCACAGGGCTAGGAAGTAACTATGGCTGAATTTGAACGCAGGTCTTTCTGACTCCAGGCACAGAGCTCTGTGTGATGTGGTCCTACCTAGAAGCCATTTCTCACAGACTGGTCTTGGAATCCTATGACCATTGATTTAGAGCTGGATAAAACCTCAAATTCAAAACCCTCATTTTTGCAGATGAAGAAACTGAGTCCCAGAAAGACCTGCTCAAGGTAACATGGACTGTTCATGGGAAAGTTGAGATTCAAATACGAGTCCTTTCCAAATACCACACTCTTTCTTTGCTTATAAAAACTTGAACTGTTGCTTTTGAATCAGTTTGGCCTCCACATTATCCCCAGCAGTCCAGGGAACCACAGATCAAAGGGACCAACTCATTACTATGGGTCAACAGGGCTTTTGAGGTCCATGGAAGATATGTAATCATAGCTGAGAGGCAGAGAACATTTGAGGGGGAAAAGGAGAAGCCTCTATTATCTGCAGAAATCATAGAATGGGGTCTCTACACTTTGTCCTTGAATTATAAGGACTCCTTGAAAGATTGTTAGAGGCAGGACAGATTTATTTTTCTTGAATAGCTCCTGACCCAACACCTGCTGGGAAATGGTGCCAAGTTAAAAAAAATTGCTGCTGGTTTGATCAAAACCATACTGAGCTAAGAGGACTCTAAAGAGTATCTTTGGTCATCCCTATGATCTCCGATGTCATTAGACACTAGGATTCGGTTACACCAACAGGCATCTGAAATTAATATTTTTTAACCCACTTCTTTCTCTACTACAGCTAGACCGAACCCTCATCTAGTTAGCAACCATAGCCTAGAATGGAGAGATCCAAGGAATTAAGGAACTGACTAGTTGAAGAAGCAAATTTCAGCTTGTACTTTGGATACCAAGGATTATTAGAGGGACAAACATTCTCCGTTATTGATTAATCTGCTTGGTAAGGAAAATAGAATCCTAGATTTAGAGTTGGAAGGGAGGTTAGGGATCATGCCAACTGCCTCATTTTTCAAAAGAAGAAACTGAGGCATCCAAAAGGCAAATGGAAAGGTTGTCCAGGGTCATCCAGGTTGAATTTAGCAAAGACTAGATTTTGTCCCAAGGTCCTCTAACTCCAAATTTAGAGTTCTTTCCATTATATTTGATCTTCTACCTCAAAGAAATAAGGTTAATCATTTTATGGCCACAGGTAATTTCTCCTCTTCTAATATCCATTCTCAAGTTTGTTTGGTTTTTGTAGTAAAAGATTTATTATTACTATTTATTGTCTCCTGCATTGAGAGGGTGTTGGGCATAAAACTATGTATGGTCTAGCTGTGTGACCCTGGATAAGTCACTTAACCTTCATTGCCCTGCCCCCCCCCCAAAAAAAACAACAACTATGTATGGTCATGAAGCATTTTTGAGATTCCAAATAAACCACCCTCTGCTCTATCTTTTTTCACATATGTAGGGTGGAAGCTTTGACGTGGCTGACAGGATGTTCCACAGCGTGAAAAATGCATGGGAGTCAGCATCGAGTGAGAACATGAGTGATGTCAGGGAACTGATCCCAGAATTCTTTTACTTGCCTGAATTTTTAACCAACTGTAATGATGTCGAATTTGGTGAGTTGGCAAAAGTCAGTGTAAAAGAGAGAGTGTGTGATTTCCTCCTTTTTCTATAGCACTAACCTATGGGCATTTTTACTAACTCTTAAGTTCCATGCCAGTGAGTGAATAACAAGTCAACCTCCCCCCACGCCCCAAAAAGGGAGGCTGTGGTTTGGACTAAGCTAGCACTACGTGGCAGCATAAATATAAAAACTCATTTCCTTCTAGTTGGATATGGTTTCAATGTCTTTGGGTTCCAAGTTGTGCTGATGGTCCTTTGGTGAAAAGAGCATCAGTTAGGCTCTCTCAGCTGTTTAATCTGAACCTTTTTTTTTTTTTTTTTTGAGCATCAGGAGTAAATTCCTGGAATCTTTGTCATACCTCACTACCTGGGAAAAGATCATCAACTTCCTCTGATGCCAGCTTTCTCTCCTCCTGCCATTTCCAAAAGCATTATGCCAAAACCATTTTGTATATACCCCACTCCTTATAAGAGTACAGAACATCATGGGTTGTCACACAGATCAATTACCTTTTGCGATAGCACACTTTTATTTGTTTTTGTTTTTTTGCGAGGCAATGAGGGTTAAATGACTTGCCCAGGGTCACACAGGTAGCAAGTATCAAGTGTCTGAGGCTGGATTTGAACTCAAGTCCTTATGAATCCAGAGCTGGTGCTATACCCACTGCACCAACTAGCTGCCCCCAATAAAACACTTTTAAAAAGTAGCATGGTGCTACTCAGCACAGCAGCAATCACAGAGTGCAAATATGACCCCCAATGCCCCAACAACTACATTGAAGGAACTTGTAGTTGGCATTGATCTTGGGATCATGGGAGTTTTCCAGTGTATGAAAGTGGAGATCATTGCTAATGACCAAGGAAATAGATACACCCCAAGTCACATTACCTTCACCAGAACAGAATGTTTAATTAGTGATGCTACAAAGAATAAAGTTGCAATGAACCCCACCAACACAGTCTTTGATGACAAATGTCTAACTTATTACAGATTTGATGCTGCAGTTATGCAGTCATACATGAAGCATTGACTTTTCTTGGGGGTAAATTATGTAGGCAGGCCTACAGTCCAAGGAAAGGACAAAGGAAAGACCAAAAATTTCTATCAAAATATCTTCTCTGGTCTTGACCGAGATGAAACAAATTGCTGAAGCTGACCTTGAGAAGGCTGTCATAAATGTCATGGTCACAGTACCAGCCTCCTTCAATGATTCCTAACATCAGGCCACCAAAGGTGCTGGAACCATCAGTGGTCCTAATGTACATTGAATCATCAATGAGCCAACTGCTGCTGCTATTGCATATGGCTTGGATGAAAAGGTTGGTGCCAAGAGAAATGTCTCGTCCTTTGACCTTGGAGGTCGTACTTCCCATGCCTCTATTTTTACCATTGAAGGTGGAATCTTTGAAGTCAAGTCCACAGCTGGGGACACTCCCTGGGTGGGGAGGACTTTGACTACATATTTAAAACAGAAACCCCCCAAAATGGTAGCATAGGAGGCAGCTAGGTGGCGCAGTGGATAAAGCATCAGTCCTAGATTCAGGATGACCTGAGTTCAAATCTGATCTCAGACACTTAACACTTACCAGCTGTGTGACTCTGGGCAAGTCACTTAACCTTCATTTCCCTGAAAAAATAGCATAGTTTCAAAAGATTTCAAGATGGAAGGGACCTAAAGGTCATAGGATTATAGAATTAGAGTGAGGAAGGGACTTGGGAGATAATATATTCCAAATTCTTCATTTTACAACTTAGAAAAGTAAGTCCTAAAGAGATTCAATGACTTACCAAGGTCACCCAGTGGATCTTATCCCTGTTACCCTTCACCCTGACCCTAGTGGAAGTAAGATTTGAACCCAGGGTCTCTGACTCCAAATCCAGGGCCATTTCTACTGTGCCATCTCTTGCTATGAGAAGCAATAAAAGGAAGTTTTGACAGAATAGGAGCAGAATCTGGGCAGTGGGCAGATATATTTTATTTTCCTTAACAAGAGTCTTAGTCTCCCTTATTCGAGAAACATCTTATGGAACAAGGCTTCACTATCTGCATTATTTATAAGCTCAGACTACCCTCAAGCCCAAGAAAGGAGATTTGAGCAACAGGATTAATTGTCTGTTAGGTGGAGAGGATAGTGCCTTTAAGAAGTCATAAGGTTTTAGAGATACAGTCTCCTACTTTAAGGCATGAAAGAGTTGGCTGATTAAGCACCAAAGAGATTCACCCTTTTGTCTGGTATCCAGACTTCCACAGTATGTCTGTCATTGACTCAGTCTTACTGTTCAAGCTTCCATTCTCCATCCCATCAAAGTGGTCTAATAGCTTTTTCCCATGTGATTTTTCCATTCTTGTCCTCATGCCTTTGCACAGGCAATCCCCTACCCTTCTTCTCATATATGGACGGTATTTCTCCATTCCCTCTACCTCATAGAATTCCTAGCTTCCTCCAAAGCACCACTCAAGGACCAATTCCTTCTCAAGGCTTTCCTGATGCCCCCAGTTGTCATTGCTTTCTCCATCTTGAAATTACTTTCTACTACTTGGTATATAAATTAATGCTTATTTGCGTGTATGTTGTATGAGTAAAACAGAGCAGAATCTCTTTAAAGGAAAAGATGGCTTCATTTTCTGTCCTTGTATTTTCAGCACTTGGCACAGTGCCTTGCACTTAACAGATGTCCATTCAAAAATAACTAATAACTCACTCTTGCACTTAAAGATCGACAATGGACTTTCTTTACAACTACCCTGGGAGATTTATAGTGCAAATATTACCCTTATTTTACAAATGGGGAAACTGAGATTCAAAGGTTAAGTGCTTATGCTTCCACATTTAATAAATGTAGAAGGTGAAATTCAAAGCCAGGAAGTCCGGCACTCGGCCCTGTATAAAATGCATTATGTTCTCTTCAGCTTCCCACCCAACTCATCCTGCTGCATTATCATGGAGCTATGGAAGAGCCACCAATTTTAATCTCAGTAGAAAATTACTAATAAACTTGTCACACTTATAAAGTACTTTGGGATCCAGGGAGCTGAAGGAAGTTATGCATTCTGAAGACTGCCTTTATTGTTCCTGTTATAATTACATCTTTAATTTATTTTTAATATATACTCATTTTCAAAGCTTTAAAGAAGAGACAAAAAAGTAATCTTAAAAGGAAGGAGCAACCAGAAGTTATCTGTAAAATGGGAATAATGGTAATAATGATGGCAGGTTGGGGCAGCTAGGTGGCACAGTGGATAAAGCACTGGCCCTGGATTCAGGAGCACCTGAGTTCAAATCCGGCCTCAGACACTTGACACTTACTAGCTGTGTGAGCCTGGGCAAGTCACTTAACCCCAATTGCCTCCCCCCCCCCAAAAAAAAAATACAACAACAACAAAAAATGATGGCACATCTCTTACAGGCTTGTTATGAGGATCAAATGAGCTTTTGTAAGCTTATACAGTATGTGTGTATGTATATGTCATTTTTTAGACCTTTAAAGCCTATGCGTTTGTGAGATATTATTTATATTGCTCTCTTTAGTAGTAGTGCCCATCATTAAGTCATCATCCTTGTCCTCTCTGGGGCCTGTCTTCCTGATGGAAACCCTTTAATATACTCAGTAAATAGTCTTAGAACCTCAGTCTTCATCCAGTCTCTCAGAATTCATAGCTTTTGTTGGCAGAAGAAAGAACACGTTTTGTCCCTTCTCACCAAGTAGCTAAGATCTTCTTCCTCTTCTCTTCCTTAGTAATGAGCCCTATTGCTAAACTTCTCTAAGGAGCTTTTTAGGACCTGTTGTTTTAAAGTGTTGTGGGGGGCAGCTAGGTAGTGCAATGGATAAAGCACTGGCCCATGGATTCAAGAGGACCTGAGTTCAAATCTGACCTCAGATACTTGACACTTACTAGCTGTGTGACCCTGGGCAGGTCACTTAGCCCCATTGCCCCACAAAAAAAGAAAGAAAGAAATTAAAATAAATTCAAAATTAAAAAAATAAAGTGCTGTCTATGTCTATGTATATATGTATATCATGTTCATAGATATGTATGTATTTAAATGCATGTGTGCATACATATATGTGCATACATATAGTTTATCTCATTTGATTCTCATAACAATCCTAGGAAATAGGTGCTATTGTTATTCCTCATTTTACAGATGGGGAAGCCAAGACAGACAGAAGTTAAGTAATTTGCCACGGTTACACAACTAGTAAGAATTGGAGACAGAATTTGAACTCGCCTGTTATAAGGAGCTCTCTGGAGAGGAAACTCCTTCTAGCAGCTTATAGCTTTGGAATGCTTCCTACCCCATACAGAAGTTAAGTGACTGGCCCAGGATGTCAGAGCCACTTTGTGGTAGAGTTGGGACATAAAGACAAATCTTACTTGTCTTGAAGGCCAGCTCTCATGCCACTACACCAAGGTGCCTCTCATTGGGTACCTCTTAGACGTCTGATGAGTGAAGGAAAGCATAGATAGGAGAATTCTTTTTTTTTTTTTTTTTTTTTTGGTGAGGCAATTGGGGTTAAGTGACTTGCCCAGGGTCACACAGCCAGTGTATAGCTAAGTGTTAAGTGCCTGAGGCCAGATTCAAACTCAGGTCCTCCTTAATCCCGTGCTCTATCCATTGAGCCACCTAACTGCCCCAAAATTCTTTTTTAATATCCCTAACACTCAAATTAATTCAGATTTTATCTTAGCTAAATTATTCCTACCTATAAACTTTTGCAGGCTGCATGCAGGATGGAACTATCCTAGACGATGTTCTTCTCCCACCATGGGCTGAAGGAGACCCTCAGAAGTTCATCAACCTGCACAGGCAGGTGAGTATCTAATTAAAAGCAATTTTTCCATCCCCTATGCTCCTATCTGCATTGTTTAATTCAGTATTGAAGCCGTGTGGTCATTAAAGCCAGACTTTTTTTCTATCAAAACCAAGCTTCAACATGTTTGCTCAAAGAAACTTCCAAGTAAAATTGATTTAAAAAATGCATCTTATAGACCCTTCTATGTCCTAGCGATGGAGAGGACTAGACCCTGAACACTCAGGGAGGGGAAAGGGATCTGGTACATTTTTAAATGATTAAACAATTCGGGTGAAGCCTGAAAATGCCAAGCCAGGCTTGTAGTGCTTTCTTTGTGAGAGTACAAAGGATTACAAGCTTTTAAACAAGTCCCTCAGGTTCAGTTTCCCTTCCTGGTGATCCTGCCACAGAAAAGGGCCCCTGGGAAATTACTCGAAACCAAAAAGGAGTCCACTCATCTTCTCTAGGAGCTGATAAGGATGACAGATCCCTGGGTAGCCCTGGGATAAGTCTGTTGCTATAAACACCTTGAAGTAGCAAGGCCTAGCAGTTGCTGCTGGCATAAGTGCTTCTCTCTTCTCAGAACAGAAGGTAATTATAGCAGGAAAGCCCTGCCTCCCTATTGCCCAAGTCTTTGGTACGTGGTTCTACGTGACATTTTCAAACATCAAGTCACATACTAGGCTGCCTAGTTATTAGACTGGGTTTAGGGCCAATCCCTTTAGTTTCCTGGACTGGGGACAACAGACAAGAAGCATGGAACATTTGCTGCTTGTCTAACCTTGTACAGTAATTACAGCTTTGGACAGGATGACTCGGACCAGCTGGACTGGGCTTTCCTAATCTTCCCTGAGAGCTAAACCATTATCCCAGTACCTGTAAGCCAACTGGTTTCAGGCCTGAAATAGGTGGTATTGTATCTCTTGGCAGGGTGAGCACAAGGAAAAATGTGGAATGAAAGTTAGTCTTCAGTTTCTCCTTCCTCCTCCTTCCTTATCCCCAGGGAGTCAGAACCACCAAAGGCATCATCTTATTGATCCAAGGAAGTGCTCAGGAGGCAGCATGATACAATGGAAATACATCTGACTTTGAGATAAGAGGACTGGGTTCAGAGCCTGCCTCTGATGTTATAACTGTGATGGCCTTTGGCATGTTATCTAATCGTCCTGGGCCTTGGTTTCTTCACCTTTAAAATAACTAGATGACTGGATGCCCTTCTGAGGTCCCTTCCAAGCCTACAGTCACATTATCCATGCCCACAGTGCTATCATTTCATTATATTCTCACCTCCTATCAACATACCTTGTGGCCCATTCCTATCTGGTCTTGGCAAGACTAGGGACTGAAGGGGTTTTTGTGAGTCACACAAATGATGCTTTGTCCTACCCTACCACAAATAAGGGGTCCCTTTTAGATGAGATGGAAGAAAACTAATAATTGCCCACAATTTTTTTTAAAAAATGATTAAATGGCAGTAAGACAAATTCTAAATAAGTTTCATTTGGACCATTTGTTGAGCTTCTTTCATTGAGTGATACGTTTACATATGTAAACTGTTTTGGAAACCTTAAAGCACAAATAAATGTTGGCTGTTATTATTACCAGGTGCTAATGAAGCACTGGGGCTAAAAAGAAAATGAATAAAATAGTACCTACTCATAAGAAGCTTATTCTAAGGAGAGACAACAAAGGACACAAATAATTAAGTCATTTGATGCTCACAATGACTCTGTGAAGTAGGCACTATTATTATCCTCAATTTATAGATGAAGAAATTAGATCTGAGAAAGGTTAAGTAACTTGCCAAAGGTCACACAGCTAGTAAATATGTCAAGCAGGATTCTAATTCAAATCATCCTGATTCAAGTCCAACACTCTATCCACTGTGCTGCCTGGCTGCTTAACATAGTAGGTGATTTATCAATGCTTATTGATTGATTGACATACCCCTCCCCTTCTTGGTCCCATCTTCAAAGCATAAAGGCCTCTTGAAAAGTCACCCTTTTGTTTGGTAGGATTTGTCTCTGATTGTAACCCCCTAGACTACCCTTTAGAATCTTTAAAACCAAAAGACTGGGACTTTTTATTGTGAACATAAACACTGTCTCTTGCAGAGTAAATTGAGAGAAGAGGAGGCAAATGCATGAACTTATCAAATGCAAGCTTTCTAAGCGAGGTGTGATTTTAAAACAAGCATTTGATGAGTGGCATTCTTTCTCTTGAAAATGGAATAGAGGGGGCAGCTAGTTAGCTCAGTGGATAGAGCACTGGCCAGGGATTCAGGAGGACCTGAGTTCAAATCTGACCTCAGACACTTGACACTTACTAGCTGTGTGACCCTGGGGAAGTCACTTAACCCCCATTGCCCACCAAAAAAAAAAGGATAAAAGAAAAAGGGGAAATCTGAATCTCCCCATAAAAAAAGAAAGAAAATGGAACAGAAGTGAAGGATGTGCCAAAGAGAATACCAAGCAACTCTCCCTAGATGTCTCCATGTGGCTCAGTTAAAGAACCTCATGATATCAAGACTAGCCCATGTTGTCCAAGCTCAGATGCCCCTACGCATGTGGAAGTGGGCCCCAGTCTGAGGGCTACCTCCCTGTTATATCTGATGAAGGCCTTCCAGTGACTCCCATGAACCTAGGCCCATCTTCCTTTGGGCTGCTCCTTACCTCTTCTTGTGGCCACCATTTTTTTTTGCAAAGGTCCCTAAGTCCAGGTCAGAGGCCCAAGACTTCCTTATATAGACACATTCTTGCCATGACTTCATAATGATAATTTTATAAAGTAAATGAAGCACAAGGGGATGAGGGCAACCACATGTGTGCTGGCTTTGACTGGATACCAGGAACTGAGGAATGTCATGGGTAATTAGTACGTTAGCCCATTTGGCTCTCGTCCTGGACAGAGATGTGATCTCTCCCTCATCAGCATAATCCTGTGGTATATATATTTGGTCCCTTTGAATGACCAAAGAAAACATGCCCTGATGTATAGGATCACAGGACGATAGAATGAGAACCAGAAGAGACTTCACAGGTTGTCAAGTCCAACCCTTCCATGGAAGTGAAATGATTTTTCCAGGGTCACATAGATGGCAGATTTGAATCCAATTCCTCTGTCTCCAAACCTACTGTCCCCTTTCAACAGAAATGTGCCATATATGTTATGATTGGAATAAAGTCAAGTCAGATCTTTGGACCGGTTACCTGATCTCTGCAGGCCTTGTCTGCAAATGGAGAGGGTTAGAGCAGGTGGTCCCTTCTCCTTCCAGATCAATGATCCCAGGATCTTACAAATGCATCAGGGGACCCTGAGCAAAGAACTAGATCTGCATTCTGTTTATTCTTACCCCAAATCTTGATTTCAGGCTCTGGAAAGTGACTTTGTTAGCGCCAACCTCCATCACTGGATAGACTTGATTTTCGGGTATAAGCAACATGGACCGGCCGCAGTGGAGGCCATTAACACCTTTCACCCATACTTCTACGGAGATAAGATGGACCTTCAGAATATCACTGATCCCCTCATTAAGAGTACCATCCTGGGGTTCGTCAGTAACTTTGGGCAGATCCCTAAACAGGTATAATATGCATTTTATTGTACCTTCTGTGATAAAATAATGGGATTTAGCAGATACTCAAAGACCCACCTGGAGATTAATCAAGACTGATTAATCTTCTTAAGTTAGCTCATTTGTATCAAGGACTTAGCATGAGGTTTCTTCTGAGGTTAAGGAAACTGGGGAATGTAATGCTGTGACCTGAGTGAGGGAGAAGACATTAAAGTCTGGAATCTACTTTTATTTGCTGTCGATCTTGGCCTTTAATCACTGGGCCACAAAAGTCAGAAAAAAAGGAGGATGATTGTATATGCCAATATCTCAATCATATATCTCAATCCCTTCTGGATCTTCCAATGAAATTTCAGGAATTCTGGGTGATTCCATTTCTATCATGCCTCTTCACATCAAGGAAGAGTATTTTTTTTTCTTTTATCTGATCTAATCTATATATAACATGGGTAAGCACTTATTCGATCCAGTTCTACTTATATACCCAAGACATGGATCCATCTCAAAAATGTTCTATTCCTGAGTACAATCATCCAAAAACAGAGTCTCTGGAATCTAAAGGAAATCAAGTAAGCCTTATGCATCTGAAAGCTAAGCCCAGAGAGAAATTACATGGATTCTATTGATAAATGCTCCTTGCAAATCCTTTTGGGTAGAGGTTTAATGAGGAAACTTATATGATCTCTTAGTCTATGCATTTGGGGATTTGTAGAATCAAGTGGGGATAATTTGGAAGCAATATAAGCAATGCTAAGAAATAAGGACTGGGCCAATATAAATCAGTTTTTGTGTGCTGAACAAAATCTGTGGTCTTAATGATTTTAAAAAACATTTTAAGGATTCACATGAAATATTTCAGTTCTACTTTAAGTAGAAAGAAACCATTTCTTTAAAGATAATTAAAAATGTTATTGCTACTCTTTCTATTGATTGGGAACTGAGCTATATTAAAAACTAGTCATTTGGTTTTGTATCGGCTGACTTCCACTACTATCCTTCTCTAGGGCAGTGGTCAAGTGGATGAAGAAAAGGGGACAGGTGCCAGAGATGTTATGGAAGTAGAATCGACAAGTATTGGCAATTGATTGGCTATGGGAGATAAAAGATAGATAAAACTCTAAGGTTGTAACATGGATGTGATACCACATTCTCAAAAACTATACCAGTAAAAGCCAAGCTCTGGTAGCCTCAACAACTAGAAAGGCTTTGAGTATAGGCCTAGCAGTATACTGGGTTTCTATTCATTCATTTATTTGACATCGATGTCATTGGTTCTCCTTGAGAATCAAGGACAAACAATAGCCTATTATGGGCTAGGCATTGTGGTAGGCATTGGGGAAAATGACAAAATTTAAATAGTCTCTGGCTTCAAGCATTTTACATTCAATTTTGGGGAAAAGAACATGTACACAGATAAGTAAATAGAATATATGTGTATATGTATGTGTGCATATGTATGTATGTGTGTATATGTGTACGTATGTATGAAAAGGTTAGTACTGAGAATTTGGAGACACTAGCAAATGGGAAGGTATGGATAGGCCTCCCATAAGCAGTAGGACTTGAGCTGAAATTGAAGAGAAGCTATGAAATGGAAGGAGAAGAAGTAAGGAAAAGGAACATTCCAGGCATGGGGAGAATTCTGCGCAAAGACCTGGAAATGAGAGTTGGAATGCCATGGACAGCAAGTTGGCCACTTTGATTGGAATGTAATGAGGAAGAGCAATGTACAATGGGCCTTGACAAGTAGAATGGAACTGGATTGGGAAGCATTTTAAATATTAATAAAGGTAATTTACCTACAGGTGAGAGACATGGTCAGAACTGTGTTTTTAGAAAGATCATGTTGACATCTTTGTGAAGGTTAGATCATTTGATACAACTAGGAGGCTGATGTAGCAGTCTAGACAATGGGTGTTAAGGACCTAGCATGGTGATTGATTATATGAGTGGAGAGAAGAGGAGATACATATCTATATCTATATATCTATATATCTATATGTATATAGATATATCTCCCTTTCTCTTATATATGTGTGTATATATACATACATATTTGTGCATACATAGACACATATATGTATGTGTGTATGTCTTTCTCTCTCTCTCTCTCTCTCTATATATATATATATATACATATACATACATTTATGTTGTTGAGATGGAATTAACAAGACTTGGTAACTGATCGGATATGGGGGAAAAGGGATGAGGAAGAGGTAGGGATAATTCCAGCTCAATTTTGAATTAAAAAAAATTAAGTTAGAAATGCTTCCCCTTCTCCTTCCCCTCCCCCCTCATTGAGAAGCTAAGCAGTTTGATATGTTCTACATGTTTTGCTTTAGTTTCTTCATCCTATAAAATAGACATAAAAATAGACCTACCTCCTAGGGTTGTTGTGAGAGCCAAGTGAGATGACATTTGGAAAGCACGTAGCATAGTGCCTGGCACATAGTAAGCACTACATAAGTGTTAGTCATCATCATCATCATTAAAGATGATCCATAGCAGAGACCTAGATATACCTGATAAGACTTATGCATAGGCAATGAGACATGTCTTATGATCCAGCACATGTGCTCATCTTTCCTTCTAACTTTTAGAGCCCCAAGTTTCATCAAGGGAAGGAAGAGAACTAAGAGAGTACAATATCACAAAAACCTAGAAAGGAAAGAGTATCTACAAGAAAGGGTTGATGAACAGGGTCTAATTCTACAAAGAGGTCAATTAGAATGATAACAAAGAGAGGCAGAAAAGTGGCACAGTGGATAAAGCACCAGCCTTGGATTCAGGAGGACCTGATTTCATATCTGACCTCAGACACTTCACACTTACTAGCTGTGTGACCCTGGGCAAGTCACTTAACCCCAACTGCCTCACCAAAAAGAAAGAAAGAAAGAAGGAAGGAAGGAAGGAAGGAAGGAAGGAAGGAAGGAAGGAAGGAAGGAAGGAAGGAAGGAAGGAAGGAAGGAAGGAAGGAAGGAAGGAGAACAAAGAAAATAGAAAACAATATGAGGAGAACAAAGAAATAGCTACTGGATTTAGTGATTAAAAAGTAATCTTGCCGGACAGCTAGGTGGCACAGTGGATAAAGTACCGTCTCTGGATTCAGGAGTACCTGAGTTCAAATCTGGCCTCAGACACTTGACACGACACTTACTAGCTGTGTGATCCTGGGCAAGTCACTTAACCCTCATTGCCCCACCAAAAAAAAAAGTAATCTTGGGGAGAGAGAGAAAGAGGGGGGGGAGAGGGAGAGAGGGAGAGAGAGAGTTCAGTTGAATGATAAGGTTGGAAGTAAAGGTTGAGAAGAGAATGAGAGAAAAGGAAGTAGAGGCAAGGAGTGGAGACTGCTATTTCTATAAGTTTGACTGTAAAAGTAAAGAAATATGCAGGACAATAATCTGAAGTGGTCAAATGAAAGATTTTTAAGGATGGGAAGACATGGATATTTTTGTAGAAGGAGTTGGTAGATAGGAAAACAATGAAAATTAGAAAAGAGAGAATGACTATGGGGATAACCTTCTCAAAGAGATAACATAGGATCAAGAGTATGACTAGAAGAGTTGGTCTTAGGGAGAAGGTTTATCTCTTCACTGGAGACTAAAGCAAAAAAGAAGGGATAGGTGATGATGTCAAAAGTTTTTGAGATTAAAACAGGAAATAAGAGTTTTTTCTCAATAAAGTATGAGGTAGAGTCTTTTACTCAAAGGGGCAAAAGGATCAGTTGTATTAATTATGGAAGACTTGATAACTTTGGAAAATGTGATGTGGGGAATGTGACCGAAATTTGATTAAAGAGGAATGAAAGGATTGCCTTTGCTATGGTGACGACCCATTTGGGAAACAATATTTGTAATGGATGCAGTTGAAATAACTGTATGACTTTTTCTAGCATAAAAATAAGAAGTGAAAAGGTGGGATATTGGGAGGAGTCCAGAGTTGGGGTTTCACAAAGCAAGAGTAGGGACAGTACAAAGTGAAAAGGAATTCAACATGAGAGGATTGTAGGTAGTTTAAATTGTTAACTGGGAACAAGATATGGAAAGGAGAAAAAGGAAGCCAAATCTGGGTGATGGCCTGGGAAGGAAACACTGCTTTTCTCTAGAAGATAGTATTTGCATTTAGGATGAGATCATTCAAGTTGGGTGGTCTTACCAGTATGGGAAGACAATTAAAAGCCATTGATGACCCCCCCCCCGCCCCCGCATCTGATCTTTGGCTCCTTAGAATAAATACTCTTAAAACATGATATATAGTCTCAGATTGCAAAAAATTCTTCTGGGCTGAAGGGGAGAAAAGAACAAAACTAACTGAAGTAAATTAAGAAAGATATTTCATTCTAAGCAGGAAAGAAAAAGATCACATGTTGACCCCACCAATGGAATAAGTCCCTTCTCAGAATTTGTGGATTCTTCTTATACTAAACCTATATTGTCAGTCAGCTAAAACCCCTAAGACTTTTTTCACACAAACTTGGGAGACCTATAAAGGTTTTTATCTGAATGCCAAATAAAGTTGCCAAAATGAATAAATAAATGATAAATAGATGAATGAATGAATGAGTGAATGAATGAATGAATGAATGAAAGAAGCTATCTCAAGCTGCATGACTTCTGGAAATCTGAATAGCACATTTAAGAGGGAGATTGATAAACCAGAGCAAATCAAAATGGAGATAGGCCTTGAAATCATTATAGATCAGGAAAAAAAACCAAGACTTTGTTAATTGAGGATATTTATCTGGGAGAAGATGAGAAATAGGTGGCCTCACCATTATTATATTACTATTATGAAACATTGGAAGAATTCATTCTGGAAAGGGAAAAAGAAGCCCAAGAGCAGAGAGTTGGAAGGTATCTCCCAAGAGAGATAGTTCATTTCTACTTGAAGCAGAATCCTTTCTACAGTGTCCCCAACAAGTGGGCCTCCAAATTCTCTACAACGCCTTCTCATGAAAAGGAATTCCTTTTTTCTGAAAGAACTCTCCCTTTTTGGGGCTGCTCTGAGATCTGGGAACAAAAGAAAACAGCCTTAATTCCTCTTCTCCAGGCAAAATATTCCCAGTTCCTTTGGCCAATCTTAAGATATTATGGTTTCATGTTCCCATACCATCCTGCTTGCCCTAACTTAGTTAGGCTTCTTCCTTGTCCAGGACAGAGTGCAGTAGGATCCACATCATTTGTCTTCCATTAATGTGGCCTATAATAGCACTCTCCTTGCTGTTTTTGTTTTACTGACTGCCGTATCATATTGCTGACTCAGAATGAGCTTGCAGTCAACTAAACCTCCTATGCTTTTTTTACACAAATTTTGAGTAGCCATGTCTAAACCATCAGTATTTATGAAGTCAAGGATCTGTCCTTGGCCCTCTTTTATTCCTCTGTACCATCTCACTTGTTGATTTCATCAGGTCCTATTAGTTCAATAATCTTCTCTACACAAGTGATTCTTTGAACTATATATATCCAACCATCACTTCTCTCCTGAGCTACAGACCCATGTCTCTTGTGGGAATCTTAAACTCACATGTCCAAAGCAGAACTCATTTACTACAAAACTCACCTTGATTCAAAAATTTTCTATTATTGCCAAAGATACTGTCAACTACCCTGTCATCCAGGTGTGCAACCTTAGTGTCACACAGCTAGTAAGTATCAAGATTTGAACTCAGGTCCTCCTGAATCCAGGGCCGGTGCTCTATCCACTGCACCATCTACCTGCCCCTAAAATGACCATTTCTTAAAGACACTGTAGACTGGGTTGCTAGATCAGGTAAAATTTAAATAGATTATCTCTGATATTCCTTACAACTCTTATATTCTGTTATTTGAGACTATCATTGTATAAGCTGCCAGGGATACCAGGGTTTCTTTAAATCTACATTTCTAAGGCGAGGTACAGAACTTTTCTACTTATCAATTCAATTCATCAAATATTAAATACCTACTGTGTGCTAGTCAGATCACATATAGACCCATATCTTATAGGAAAGCTACAACAATCTTCAAGTTCATTCCTAAAAAAAAAAAAAAAAAGATTAAATACCTATTCTATGAAAGGAAAAAAAAAAACCTGTTCTCATATTACCTAGTTTCTACCATCTACCATCTTTCTACCACCTCCAATTCATCCAAGATGAAATTAAATTAAAACTTGCTCCCACCCCTAGTTCTCTTTTCTTTGATATACCATAATTTCTATCCCAATATTATTAGAAACCAAACACACACATGCACACACACAATTATGGCTTCATTGTTCTGAAACTCATTTCCATATTTTTTTAGTAGAATTATCTTTTGTTGATTTTGTTTCCTTGTTTCACATTCTAGCTCTTTACCAAACCACACCCAGCCAGGACTGCTCAGGGAAAACCATCAGGAAAAGAAGTATCTCTTTCCACTGGTCCAACTGGCTCCCCACCACCATTTTTCTGTACCCTGCAGAATCTGAAGCCCTCCCTTGTTACCGTCAAAGGTACTCTTTGGGGGGGGGGTGTTTGTTTTTTTTTATTTGTACAGGCTATTTCTCCTTTAATATCTTGCTGTGGAGAGCCAGACCTCTACTTCCAAGCCTACCTAAGGTGTAATATGTCATTGGACTGATTCCAGCCCTATGAATTTGCATTAGTTGTCAGGCTTCTGAACTTGAGCCCTTAGGGATGTACCAAGAATTCAAGTATTGAACCTCTATGATGTTATATTTCTTTGATCTTAATGGGAATCTTGGGAAAAGCCCATGCCCTGGCAGCATCCCAAAGCCCCACTCTGAGTCCATTCTTGACTACTGGAAGCAATTTGCAATGTTTGTCATCTCCTACAGGCATGTATATCCATGTCCACACATGGGCACTTGAGTACACACATACAAATCTGTATAACCCTTCAAAAAGTGTTTTGTTAATAGATTAAAACAGAAAAATCCACAGGTCTAGCAAGCTGGATTTCCACCACCCATTGCTGTGGCCCTCTCTAACAGATATTTATACCCTTAAGCACTGTCTATATGATAGGGTAGTGTGGTAACTTATGCTGAAGAACAGCGACAGCACAGTGGGGGATTTGTGATGGAGAACTGGAGGGTTGGCCAAGTTTACTGACTCCATTTGGGAACAGCAGCCGCCCAATGTAAGGTCTCATGGTATAATTTCCTTAGATCATTTGTATAGTATTTTGTCCATAACTCTGCATGGTGGTAGATAGATAGATAGATAGATAGATAGATAGATAGATAGATAGATAGATAGATAGATAGATAGATGGATGATGGATAGATAGATAGATAGATGATAGATAGATCGATAGATAGACAGACAGACAGACAGACAAACAAACAGATACAAGCAGATAAGATTTAGTCAAGAGGACACTTTAAAAAAATTAAAATTGGCTAGGAATGGACTATAGGTCTATTATCTAAGAACCAACCTGAATAAATTTGGAGACCAAAATAATGACCTTCCAGGTGATGAGGAATGACTCTTGTGCCACAGCAACTCAGAAAGACTATATTTTATGTCATGGATAGATAATGCTTTGCATCAGTGAAGGAAATACCCACACTTATGAAAACATGGGTGGATCCCTATGGTAATGATAATAACAATTCCCCTTCTATCCCTCAACTCCAACTTGATATATAGTAGTTATCTCTAACAAAGCATCCTATGTAGGTTGTCTTCTTGCCAGTGGTCTCCAAAAATAGCCACCAGCAAAGCTGTAGCCATCCCTGATGACTATAGTAATTGAATTGTAGCCCACTTTGTTGGCAGGAATTATAGCACATGATGCTATGTTAATTCATTCTAGATTTTTTTTTCTTCTTTCTGATACTACCTGATGTACTCAGGAGACACAAGCAGCTCACAGAAGGCTGATTGCTTAAGTGCTTTCAGCTAGAGAAAGACCCTACATCAGTATACAATATGTAAACAGCATAGTTCTCTTTGATGGGTAGTGCCTACATGGTCCTATCTTGTCTTAAAAGGGCAAATGTGCTTAAGCAAGCTCCAGACCTGAACTGGAATCCCAAAGCTGCTACTTATAACCTCTTTGACCTTGGATGTGACATATAACCTTAGGATGGTTACTAAATTTGAAGCAAATTAGCTGAATTGTGAATGGAACTTTCTATAAGAGAGTAGCTTAGGCAATGGAGAGGAGAGAATCTTTTACTATTTTCACAGTTTAGAATATCAGTACCCACCATGGAAAACATTCTGAACACTGTATTTCTTTTCATGGTAATTTCAAACGTCCACTGGATGTAATCTAAATTGTTGTAGGGTGGGAGACAGTAAGAAGTGATATAAAGAGAATTAGATTTGAAGTCGGAAAATCTGGATGAAAAAAACCTTACTACCTATGTGGTCTTGGGGGAAGTCATTTTTCCATTCCAGACCCGAGTTTCCCCATTTGTAAATGAAGGTTTTGAATTGTATCGTCCCCAAAGTTCTCTTCCAGATCTAACTTTATGTTTATATTGTGGTTTGATTATATTGTATTTCATGAGCCAAATCAATCTACTAACCATGAAGTAGATATGTACATTTTCCCCCTGGGATCAGAGTCTCCCAAAGGAGCCATTGGACATATTGTTCCTACCGAGAAATGTGTTTTAGCTGTGGAGAAAAACAAGGTGCTGATACCTCATCTCTGGAACAAGACCTTCAGTTGGGGGTTTGACGACTTTACCTGTTGCCTGGGAAATTATGGATCTGACAAGGTAAGCAAGAAAAGATGGTTTAAAAACCTCCACTCTCCACTTGAAGGCTAATATGGCAGAAGTAGACTTATTAGGTTATGTAATTGATGGTATTCATACTGTACAGAGCCCACCTGAGACAAAACCTCAAAGTTCTGAAACCCAAGTTTAAGAGGCCACCCAACCTGCCCTTAGGGCATAGTAATTGACATGATGGAAATGCATTATTAGTTGCATAAACGATGATAGTACCTTAATATAAATATGGAGGCTAAGATTCATATAGTGTCAATAATTCGCATTCCCAGTTCAAGTTTTTATTTTCTGGGATGGAATCTTAAAAGATATGTTTTAGCAGCTGGATGAATAAAATACCTTACTACCTACAGCAAGCAGAATGGAGGGAGAAGATGAAAGCTGTGAAGTTTTCAGACATCCGAGAATGGTTTTCAGTCCATACTTCTTGATTGTGTCACTCGGTGTGTAAGAAAGCACTTCATTGTGAGCAGAGTAAGATTTATAGGAAGAACACTAGAGATAGGGAGAATCCTGGGGCAGTTGACCTGAACTTGGCCTTAGGACTCATTACCCTGGTTTTAGCTTCATTCAGCCTAGAAATCATATCACTGAGACAATGACTACTATACATTTATTTCAGGTGACTGGAAGGAAGCTAGACTTCTTATGATATAATGTATCTTGGACTATCCTCATAATTTGCATTAGTTACTGGTTTCTACAGTCCCAGGCCTTGGAATATATGCCAAGAGGTACCATTATTCTGAGCATCATTTAATGTTGTATCACAGCAGTTTCAGTTGGCATGGCTGAACTGATTGCATCTTGGGGTTCACTGGGGATCAGTTTGGAGATCTAGGGAAGCTCAAAGACCTTGTGATCAAGGTTAGCCCGATGCATAGGCCTAATAGGTGATTGCCAATTTATCAGTTATCCAAAGCCCAACCTGTCCAAAATATATACTAAACAATGTGCCACAAGATGTCTGACCCACCTCCTTACAAATTACTGTGTCTGATATTTTCAACCATTTGATTGATCAATGTGTTTTGAAAAAAAATATTTTGGGGGCTTTATCTCTAGTTAAAATGTACATAAATTACCTTGAAGACCCATTTGCATGGATTAAGCAGGTAGTTAATGATTATTTTAAAAGATAGAAAGATATTGGCTCTGGTGAGGTAATATACAAAACAGATATTAATGTAGGAAGTACAGCAACTTCTGGTTCATGGAGAGAAACTGGACCAGAGGGAGCAGATAACTGGAGGACTCAAGGTCCTTGGAAGTTGGGAGGCCCCAGGAAAGTTTAATACCAAGGAGGGATAAGCAATCAGTAATATAAGGAAAGGGATGATGGTGGTGGTGGTGGTGGTGGTGGTGGTGATGATAAATTATATTTATGAAGCCTTAGAGATGGCCTTGGATATTGTTTTAGGTAATTGGGGTTAAGTGACTTGCCCATGTTCACACAACTAGTAAGTGTCTGAGGTGAGATTTGAACTCAGGTTTCCCGACTTCAGGGCTAGTGCTCTGTCCACTGAGCCACCATAGCTGCCCTTCCTACTAGTCTAAGAATGGGGGGTACAGTCCCTGTCCTTGAAGAGTTTTCAATCTAATGAGGGAAAACACAACAACACATTTTAAACATTTTGATCATAGGAGCTAGGTGTGATGAATCCTGGATTTGGAGTGGGAATGATAAAGTGAATGCCCTGGCTCCCTTCCCAAATGCCAGCCTCTACTTTCTCCAGTCAGAGGGAAGCAGAGGCCCCAGGGGCATGTTGCTGAGGTGGGAGTCTCAGAGATGATGTCATCTTGCTGAATGATGAGTTCTGGAAATCATGAAGTCCAGGAAATCAGAAGGATGGGAATGATGAGGTGACTGCTCTGAGCACCCTCCTTACATGGGCATCACAATACCACCTACCTCCCAGGATTGTTGAGAGGATAAAAGGAAATAATATTTGAAAAGTTCTTAGCCCAGTATCTGGAACATAGTAGGTGCCTAATAAATGTTTCTTTCCTCCCGGCCACCACCACCTCCCCTCCCGGTTAGGCTATTTCTGAAAGAAAAGTATGTATGGAGGGTGCAAAGTCAGATTACACCTCCAAGGTGGTACAATGGAAAGAGGGCTGGCTCTGGAATTAGAGATGCTGGGTTCATCAAATCTCATTTTGGATGCTATGTGACCTTGAGCAAGTTACTTATCTCCCTAGGCCTCAATTTTCACATCTGTCAAATGAGGCAGTTGGATTAGAAGACTTCCAAGGCTCTCCCCAACTCTAGGTCTATGTACTTAGAGTCCTTCCCCTCAGTACTCTTGGCTATAAAAAACTTTGACAAAGTAAATGGTGAAGCAGAAGGATAGAACAGGGGAGGCAGGGGAGGGAGAGGATGTAAGTTGTCCATTGCTATTGGCAATGTCCATTACCCACAGAGACTGGCTCTCCAGGATAATCCTCAGAAGCTTTTGACTTATGTAAGAAATTTCATCTTAGCAAACTTGTTAAGTTCATGTCAGAATGTGTGTATTTGCAGCTTTTCCTATCATGAGCACTGGGGCCTGAATTAAGTCTCAGTGACATCTTGGGAGACATATACTTCCACCACTTGGGTGCCCCGTCTGCATGCTATGCAGGCTCCTCCCGTTGGGCACTGGTCTCAAGCTCAGGGCCCCTCTGATAGGGTATATTTTCCACAGCTGTAAAGACTTCAATCCTTATCTCTTAGACAAGCGAATCATCGTCACTATTATGCATTTTATATGCACAAGAAGACTTAAAAGGGACTAACAGCGATTCCCAGGGGAATGGTGGAGACTGTGTGACAGATAAATGAATAAATTTAACTGATGGTTCTACTTCAGGGTCTGATCCCAAGCTCCCAGGAAATTCATTCCTTCTTTATACTGTAATTCTATACGACAACCATGTGAGAGGAGGCAGCAGAGAAGATAAGACCTGAGTTTGAATCTTACCTCAGACACTACCAAACCTCAAGTTTCCTCTTTTGTAAAACGTATATAATTATAGCCCTTCTCTCATAAAGTTGATTTGAGGATCATATGAACGTAACTAAACATTTTTGCAAATTTTAACCATTTTATAATATGAAGTTTTAGTAATAATAACAAAGATCCTTGGGGAGATCCACTGGATTCCTTTCCAAGCTGCCATTAATGTTAACTTTTTGAGCTGTATATTCATTCGGTCCCAATCCACCTAAGTGTGTTAATTATAGCTAGTATTTATATAGGCACTTTAAGGTTTATAAGCATTTTAACAAATATTATCTCATTTTATCTCCACAACTAACCTGGGAGATGATGTCATGTGTAGCCCCATTTTCAGATAAAGAAACTCAGGCAGATAGAAGTTAAGTGGGAGCAGCTAGGTGGTGCAGTGGTTAGAGCACCGGCCCTGGATTCAGGAAGACCTGAGTCCAAATCTGGCTTCAGACACTTGACGCTTATGAGCTGTGTGACCCTGGGCAAGTCACTTAACCCTCATTGCCCCGCAATAAGAAAGAAAGAAAGAAAGAAAGAAAGAAAGAAAGAAAGAAAGAAAGAAAGAAAGAAAGAAAGAAAGAAAGAAAGAAAGAAAGAAAGAAAGAAAGAAAGAAAAGTTGAGTGACTTGCCCCGGGTCACATAGCAAGTTAGTGTTTAAGGTAGGATTCAAACTTCAGTCCTGTTCTCTCTCCACTGCTCTTGCTAATGCTAAACTAGGTCCATGAGATTTAGCTCTGAAGATTAGCAATGACTTTGAAAATATCTCAATCTATGTGTTAGTTTTGAGCTCTGTCTGCAGCTAGATGGTGCAATGGATGAGTGCTGGTGGTCCTCAAGTCAGGAAGGACCTGAGTTCAATATAGCTTTAGACTCTTATTAGTCATGTGACCCTAGGGCAAGTCACTTGACTTCTGTTTGTCTCAGGTGTCCTCATCTGTAAAATGAAGATAATAATAAGAACCTGCCTCCCAGGATTGATGTAAGATACAAATGAGATATTTGCAAAGCACTTAGCACAGTGCCTGGCACCTAGTAAGTGCTACATAAATGTTGTTGTTATTATTGTTGTCATTATCAACAGGGTTTAGATAGGGCCACTGGAAGACCTAAAACATAAAGAGAAAATGAAAAGAGAGATTCTAAGACAGTGGGAGAATGAAAAGGAGATTAAAAAGTGATCCGTTTATCCTAATGTTTGCTGTTTCATATATGTAATATACATATATATGTATATATATGTATATATAGCATATGTCTGTGCAACCTTTTCTTTTAAATCTGGATTGTGAGCCCTTTGAGGATGAGGACAAAGGGGAGGAAGAAGATGATGATATAGTACTTTAAAGTCTGAAAAATACTTTATGCCCATTGTCTCATCTCATCCTGATAACAGCTTTGTGATGAAGGTTTTACAATAATTATTATCCCCTTCTACAAACAAAGAAACTGAGGCTCAGAGAGATGATTGCCTATGACCCCATAAGTGTCAGACATGGGATTTGAACTCGGGCCCTCCTGATTCCAGTTCCAGTGTTCTTTCTGCTACACTCAGTGGTCTCTGCCCCAATAAGTTAGGACCTATCCTTGGCCACTTTGCGTTAGCCCTTTATCCCTCAGGACCTCATTGTGCTGCACATAGTAGGTATCCAATATTGGTTTATGGACTCAAAATGTGTTTGTTTATAACAGAACCTGACAACATTTGAAAAGCACAGCCGACTGGGGGGAAGTGTCTCTGTGCTGTGTGCCCCTCACCTAACCTGGTTATAACCTCGGGAGACAGTGCTGTGGTTTGCATCTGGGAGCTTTCCATGGTCAAAGACAAAGCGAAAGGGCTGCACTTGAAACAGGTACCTGCTCCAGTGGCACCCCCCAGCCCATCTTGCCGTACTGCAAGGAAAGCAGCAGCTTGGGGAGGGGGAGGGGGGGTTCAGGGTTACTGACAAATCCTTTGGGTCCTTGCCTGGAATCAATCCTTTGCTCCTCGAGTGGACTGATGTGATGAGTAAAACTATATGTGGTCACCTTATTTCTATCCCAAGTTTGGGGGAAAATTAGCTGGGGTTTCTAATAGATTTGTTACTAATTAATTAGAAGCTTTAGCACCAGTTTGGGGGCATTAAGCACTTATTAAAGTATACCAAGTATTAGTAAAAAGAGAACACCTGGCTCAGAAAGTTAAGAAAACACCTATCTAGCCTAGAGCTGCAGCCTGGCCTTTTCTTCCTCCAAGTCCTCCACCAGGAGCCTATCCAAGAGCCAAACTTAGAGTGGAAGCTTCCTCTGGGTCCAGAAGAGAGTGGTCCTTACACATTGCTTCAAGCTAATGAGCTAGCATCACCCAAATTCATTGGTTCACTGGACTTGAGGGCGGTCCATGAACAGAACATGCTGAGGTCATAGTTCAGAGAACCCGCCCCCCCAGGGTCAGGCCTTCAGGTAGGTGTGGTTCCACTCCAACTCCAAGTGAGTCAATCAATAAAGTCAATCCAATCAATCTTAATATAAGGGATTATTCCCCTCAAACAGGGGAGGCCTCTGGCATCCCAAAACCCATTATTTTCTCACACTGAGAAATGTCACATGGGAAAAATGGGGTCAACTTATCACAGCCTTAGGTTAAAAAGACTGAATTTTTCCAGTCTCATTTTTCATGTCAGAGGAAATAGAGGCCTGACAGTGCCCTCTTCTTTCTGCCAAACCACAAGAGTTAACTCCGATGCTAACCTCGAGGAAAGGCCATAAAACCATGTTTGTGGCTTTATAGGAGGTTACATCTCTTTATATTTATGGTAGGTCACTGGAGAATAAACGGGAAAAAACATGGAGACTTTTTTTTTTTAACAACTGCATATAAAAAGAGCATATATCAGTGCCGACTAATGAGGAGTGGCCTTCAGAGAGCCAGGAGTTCATGCTTTGGTCAGAGATGCTTTCTTGTTGAGAAATTTTTTTTTTCTAATCCTCTGGCACATCAGTGAGAGCAGTGCAATTTCAATGTCTTTACCTTTATTCTCTCATAGACTACAGAGAATAGAGCTATCTATAGTTTTAAAGTTGGAAGAGACCTTGAAGATTGTCCAGTGGAAGCTCTTTGGTTAAGGCAAGAATTTCCCCTATGATAACCTGTAGTTGTCTAGCCTCTGTTTGGATACCTGTTAAGAAGGCAAACTTGCTACCTCCTTATGTGGCCCAATCCATGGGAGCTTCTTATATTAGGGTTGAATTCTGTCTCTTGTAGGTTCCATTCATCAACCCTAGTAGTCTTCCTCTGTTTCTCTCCCACCAGAGGCTGTTCCAAGCCACAGTCCTACAAATGTTCAAAGAGGGCCTCCCTGCACCTTCTCTCTATAAGTGAAGGATCCCTAGTTCCTTATATAATGTATATAAGAAAAGATAAATAATAGAGAAATCATTGAACCAATTTTTATAAACCATGAAATGTGACATCTTATTCATATTTGGTTTCTATAAAAGAAGTTTAGCTTATTAATGCTTTGTTAGACCCTGTTCCTCTCTCCTAGATGCTCATCTTATTTTTTGATTGGTCCATGAAAAGTAAGTGATGACATGTGGTAGACTCCTAAATGAACCCTAAGGTTTCCATTGCCCAAACATTAAGAGTAAGCTCTGGAAAGCCTCATTAGAAATGGTGGCAATCTCATTGCTCCCTAACTTTTAAGCGAATAAGAATATTATTCCCCAAAGGCTTCCTTGTTCATTCAATTGACTCATTGATGGGTTGTTGTTATTCTTTTTTTTTTCCTGTCCAAGAGAAGTGGGTCATGTTCATTACCTTCCAGAAGCACTTGATTTCACAAAGATAAATCTGATATGTTGTACACAGGATGAGATGAGATATCCATTTATGGATGCCTTCAAGGGACAAGCCAGTTTGGCCTATCAGATCACAATGACCCTCAGTGGAAAGGTAGAATGGTTCTCTTGCTGGGATCACCATTTTGTTTTATTGAAGAGGCCACTTAAAAAGCACCATTATTGGTTACATTAAAATGTTATTAATCATTGTCTCCTTTGCTCAGAAAGAGAAGAAAATTGCATGGAAGTATACTAAATAGTACTATTTTCTAAGCAAAAAAAAAAGACATTTTATTATTTAACCATAAAGAACTTTGATATTCTTATTTCTCTTAGTGAACCACTGGGCATTCTCAGGGATGGCTGAGGTCACCTTTGAGAGTTTGAATGGCACTGTATAGGAAATACTCACAGTAGTAATCACTGTTTATGGTTTAGAGAGGGAAAAAACATTTATGTCTCCATTTAAAGCACTGCTTCTCCATTCATATCTCTTGGTAAACCTAGGAGATGAAGAACATGCCTCCTAAGTTTCTCTTTCTGAGATGGAGGCAGAACCAACTTCTCTCTGTTAGGCCTTATCTAGTGTCCTATCAGTTCATACAAAGAAACATGTGTCCCTTCCCTTCTGCTTACAACTCATTGCAAAACTTCCTTCCATAAACGATATACCCATAGACTGGATTCATCTTCTAAGAATCATGTGTTTCAGCTGCTAGGGCCCAGTTTTTCTACACTTGGATGATGTTGAATTAAATATCCCCTGCTCCTTTTGTCCCAAACCAACCCATGGAGTGAGAGCTGCCATCTTTGTCTTGGTGTGAATCTAATGACAAGACTGTTCATTTTGGAAAGAACATATCAAAGATTTTGTTGTACGAGCTTGTCAGGGCTTTTTCCCCCTAGCTGCAGATGGACAGTTTCAGGTTTTCTAAGTTTATTTGCACCTCCCTTTGCTATATCTACCAGCTGTTCCCAGTTATTTGCCAGTACTCTCAGTTTAGGTCAGTTCAGAATCCCCAGAACAACTTTTAATTAATGGCACATCTCCTAATTACTATAACCATTAAGAGTAAGTTCTAAAGGAAAACACTGGAAAATTATGTTAAACATTATTTTTTTCCCATAGGATCATAGGTATCAAGCCGGAAGGGACCATCTAGATGAAATTTTTTAGCCCACCTTCTTCATTTTATACATGACCCAGGTAGTAAATAGCAATGCTGGGATTTGAATCCATGGCTTGACTCCAAATATAGTTATATTTCAAGTATAGCATTCTAAAGAGCAAGAGTTCTTAATCTTTTATATGTCGAGGAGTCCTTTGGCCCCCTTCTCAGAAAATTATTCTTAAATGCATAAATAAAATACGTAGAATTAGGAAGGAAACAAAATATTGGAATATTTTTTGTCAATTAAAAAAAAAAAAACAACAAGAAGATGTTCACAGACCTCAAGAGCCCTTGATACAGGAAATGATTTTTTTCTTCGAGTAAAGGCCAAGATAGGTTTCTATAAATTGAACTAAACATCTGTTGCTTTAGGATCATCCTTCAACTACATCTGACTCCAGGGAGAATGTTTTGGTGGAGTTACAAAGTCCAAAAGGTAAAGGTCAGGTTCAGGCCAGAGCAAATGGGGCAGCCCTGGTGATGATGTTAGTGTTTAAATGCTACTGTCATAACAACCCAGGTAAACAGCAATATCCTGTATGTCACTGCCCATCCAAAGCCATACGATCCACCCGGGGAAGATACCAGCGTGACATATGATACTTGGCTAAAACTCAGCAAGGCAGACACCGGAGATACTCTTACGATTTCATGCAATTTTGAATAGCTTGAGCGCCCCAATCCTGCTCCCAAGAAACAAAGAAACCGCCAAAAATTCAGCTGTGACAAAGAGAATGACTTATAAGCTAAGAGCTTAAAAGAAATCCAACAGTAGGATCCATGGCAATCCAAATAAGACCGATGGAAATCAGATTATAGACCTAATAAGAAATTCACAATACTTTCTCTTTGTGTGTGCATGTGTGTGCTTAAAGAGGATTTGTGTTACTTAAGGATCTTTTAGAAGACACATGCATTCAACCAGCCTGGCAGTATTGGAATACACCACTTATTCCCTCTGGGTTTTGCGTTTCTCATTTGTCAAATGTGCATGATGGTCTTGTTAACATTTTGCACAGAATTGCCCTAAAGAAGAACTGTTCTCCCTTGTCGTATATGCCCTCCTGGAAACAGAATCGGGCCAAAAATTCATATAGTGTTCCCCCTTGCTGCCCTGACTTCTACTCACATAAACCTCTGGTTCTTATTCAGTCCAATTTTGGAGGGAGTGGGCCAGCCAGAGGATAAGTTTAGTAACCCTGGACAATATTCCTCATCTTCTACCCAAAGTGTAAGGGAAAACAAAATGTTTTCTACTTTCCTTACAGCACATCATTAAATGGGTCAGGAAGGTGCCAAACCTTACAAATATTTAACACAAATTAACCCTTTTCAGAAATCCCATTCTGTAAAGTTTCCTTCCTGAGTTTATCTTCCCAGCTAAAATGGCCTTTCTAGTATAACATAAGCTCATTGAGGATGGGGAGGATTCATTTTTGCCGTCATATTCCCCAGAGTCTAGCATACAGAGTACACAATTAATAAGAATTTTTAAAAGCCTTTTCCTGAAAAGCTTTTGTTCTAGTTCCTCTTTCATTCTTCAGATATATTCCTGGTAATTCTATCGCTTTCTTTGCCCCATTTTGGCCAAGACAAAATGGAGGTGTTTGTTGTTGTGTTTTTGTTTTTGTTTTTTAATGTTTGTTTATATCAAGTAGATTGAGTTGGGTGTAATGGACCTAAGAACTGGGAAAGGCTACCCCCTACCTGTCAGGGCAACCATATTGAGGGCTATGGTAGATGGACTCCTTTTAAGACTTCTTGGGTTTGTCTTCCCCAGGCACTGTATGGACACACAAAGTCTGTCACCTGCTTGGCAGCTTCAATGACCTACAGCCTCCTTGTGAGTGGCTCCTGTGACCAAACTTGCATCTTATGGGACTTGGACCATCTGATGTACGTGACCCAGCTTCCCACCCACCGGGCAAGCATCTCTGCCATTGCCATCAGTGATTCCACGGTAAGGCCTTCATTTATCATCTTTCTTTTAACATATCCATGAACATTTCATGATAACTTAATGGGTACTCTTTCCAAAGAGAAACATTTTGAGACAGTGATGAATTGATTTTCTTTTCACAGGGATTGCTAATAGTATCCTTAATGATGACAAGGCAGAGTTAAAAGCAGAGTTTGTTGGTTGAGAGTCTAAGTAGAAGCATGGAAATAGTTTGATAATAATAATAATAATAATTATTATTATTATTATTATTATTAAATTTGAGTATTATTTGGGGGTATCATGTGGGAGGAGGAGAGAGGAGAGTTGTGAGCCTCCTGAGCACCAGAAAATAGGGAGAAGGACATAGATAGCCTTTAGTAGCTTTTACATGATTTGAAAGTATGAGATTTTTATGTGACTTGGTTTGTCCTGGTTGGGTTCATTTCGCCCAACATCAATGAAAGGCAGAAACAACAGATGTGACTGATTAGGTGGTTGGCCACTGTCAGCAAGGCGTGTGTGCCCTGACTCAGCAAGCTCTGGGCTGTTTCACATACCAGAAAATTACCCAGTCCTCCATTCCCCTCCATCTGCATTCATTCACAGAGGGGGTGGGGTGTTCTTTCTTGATCCCTTAACATAAAAGGAATCATTCATCAGCCAGGCAAGAAAAGAACTCCAAGGGGTTAAAAGATTCCCTAGCTGAACTGGGTGTTCAATTACATAAGTTAAGACTCCATGATGATGGAGATTTCTCCATAGTTGTCATGTTTGCTTGGCCCGTGCTCAGCAGCCCTGCCTAGCCCTGAACTGCACTGTACCCTCATACAACATAGTGGCCTTTAAGGTGTCACGGTATGACATGAATTGCTCTTAAGTCTAGTGCCTTCCCCCTATTAATTATTCCCTATTTATCCTGTATGCAGCTTGTTTTGAGTTTATTTGTTGAGAGTCTTTTGCCTTTTTTTTTAACTCCTGTGCTTAGCAGAGTGCCTGGCACATAGTAGGCACTTAATAAATGTTGATTAATGATTGATTTTAACCAAGAGAGAAAAAAGGAAGGAAGGAAGGAGAGAGAGAGAGAGGAAGGGAGGGGGGGAGAGAGAGAGAGAGAGAGAGAGAGAGAGAGAGAGAGAGAGAGAGAGAGAGAAGGAGAGAAAGAGAGAAAGAAGAAAGAAGAAAGAAAGAAAGAAAGAAAGAAAGAAAGAAAAGAAAGAAAGAAAGAAAGAAGAAAGAAAGAAAGAAAGAAAGAAAGAAAGAAAGAAAGAAAGAAAGAAAGAAGGAGGGAGGGAGGGAGGGAAGGAGGAAAGGAAAGGAAAGGAAAGGAAAGGAAAGGAAAGGAAAGGAAAGGAAAGGAAAGGAAAGGAAAGGAAAGGAAAGGAAAGGAAAGGAAAGGAAAGGAAAGGAAAGGAAAGGAAAGGAAAGGAAAGGAAAGGAAAGGAAAGGAAGGAAAGGAAAGGAAAGGAAAGGAAAGGAAAGGAAAGGAAAGAAAATTGTACTTCAATTTCAGTTCTGCTTGCATTCCTGTCACAAGTTGGTGGCATGGCTTATGCTAAGAAACAAGTTTGGAAGAGAATACTTTAATGTAAGAAAGATATTTGTTCCAGCTGCATGGAAACCTTTCTGAGCCGACTCTGCTTCCTCCCCTCCTCAAGGCTTTTGGGACCACTTCCTGCACTGGCTCTCCCTTTTTCCAGCTTCCTTTCTTTAAGTTCCATCTCCTCAATCCCATAATTTCTTAGACTGTTTTTCCCCTTTCTCCTTTTCCCATCTTCCTGAATTAGACTCATGCAGAACTTATTCCTCACTCAGAGGTTCTGAGTTCCTACCTTCTGTTGTGTCATGGACCCCTGTGGCTGTCTAGTGAAATCAAGAGACTTCCTTTTAAGAATGATATTTCTAAATATATAAAATAAAATGCATAGGATTACAAAGTTAATCACATTGAAATAGTTATTAAAATATGAAAAAGGTCATGACACCCAGTTTAAGAACTCCTGTCCCAGACAAAGCTCTACTTTCTATTTACCATGACATACATAGCTTTCTCACTTCAAATTCCATTCTGGAAAGTCAGGAGTAAAAGAAGCTCCCAAATGACAGTAATTCCCAGTGAGGACCCGAGGAAAGATAGCAGTCTATTCCAAGGTCCAGTATTCTATCCCAGATTAGCTTCATTCATTCAACAAACATTTTTTGAGGGTGTTCTATATACTTAGGCAGGTGATCCCCTTATTAGTATTATATAACATACCAATCTCATATGATATACCTCTTCAAGGACTGTGGCTTCCACCTGTGTAATATGCAAATAGATTTACTAAAAAGACTCTGATAGAGACTATGAAGAAAGTGGCAACTCGATCCATCTCTAGGACCCAAGAAAAGTACCAGAGGGAGGAAAAATAAGTCAGCACTCCCATGGTTGTGATACATTCCCTCTTTGTCTGAGGAGAAGTAGCGTAAGACATTTGGATAAGGAGAAATTAGCTATCTAAGGAGGAGGTGTGTGTCTGGGGAAAGAAGGAGACTTGACACTTTCTAGCTGTGTGACCCTGGGCAAGTCATTTAACCCTGTTTGCCTCCATTTTTTTCATCTGTTAAAATGAGCAGGAGAAGGAAATGGCAAACCACTCCAGTATCATTGCCAAGAAAATGCCAAATGGGGTCGATCACAAAAAAATCAATCAGGCACAACTGAACAAGGACTAAACAGCAAGTAATTGAAGATAACTCTCGACCCCTCCTTTGTCCCCATCCTGCCCCAGATCTTTTCTTCTCCAGGTTAAACATATCTGATTTCATCAATTGATACTTACATAACTTCAAGACCCCGCACTATCTCTTCAGCTTCCTCTGGACCCATTCTAAGTTGTCAATATCCTTCCTAAAATGAGGCACCTGGAATTAAATATAATATCCCATACTTTTCTGAGCCTCAGTTTTCACAACCATAAAATGGACTCTAGTCTCTAAAGGGCTCTTTATCCTAAGATTCTAAGGCCACTTATTGCAAGTTGTAAGTCAGTCTTAATGGCTTCTGGCCACAAATTTCTCCCAGACACATACATTCAAATCTGCAAAATAAAGAGCTGTCTTATGACAGGTTTCTACTGTGCTTTAATAATGCTTGAATAAAATAACAACTGCAAATAAAACTAGCGTTGGTTTTATTCATTTCTTTTTATTCATATTCCAAGATTCCTCCAAGGAATCTCTGTTATCAGGAGGGATCAATTAGAGTCTTGGCTAACATGCCTGTTTCAGTGGAAACAGGGTAGCAGACTGAAAAGTCATAGCTGAATTGGGAAGAGATGGGGATATATAGTCCCTCCCCAACTTTTTTTTCCATTAATTCTGATCTCTAAGTAGCAAAGTACTTCTGAAGTAAACATATCATGCTGCACCCTTACCCGTACCCAGCCTTTGCCTCTCACTGAAATTTAAAGGCCAAAGAAGTGCCCCAAAGCTGCCCTCTCCATTCCCACTCCATTCTTTTGACCAGGTCTTAATGTAAAGGTGCAATAGGCTGAGTCATGGGTCCATATTAAAAGACTAAAAGGAGGTCGGCACACATTAAGTTAGCAAGTTTTTGTTAAGCACCTATTATGCGCTAGGCAGTGGATAAAGTGCTATGGATTCAAAGAAAGGAGAAAGGCTGTTGCTATTTTCAAGAAGCTCATAATCTAATGGGGAAAACAAAATGAAAACAGCTATGGACAAAGATAAATTGGAGATGACCAACAAGAGGGAAGGCACAGCATGAAGGGGTGAAGGGGTTAGGAAAGGCTTCTTGGAGAACATGAGATTTTAGCAGGGTCTTGGCAGAAGCCAGGTAAGCCAGGAGGTAGAGATGAGGAAGGAGAGAGCAGGGCAGCCAGTGAAAATGCCTCAAGGTGAGAGAATGTCTTATGCAAGGAGCATCCAGGAGGCCAGTGTCACTGGATCACAGAATACTTGGGAATGAGTGAAATGTAAGCAAACATAAAGGTAAGTGAGGGCCACGTTGTGAAGCCCTCCAGTATTTGGTCAGCTATTCCAGGGAAGATTTATAGGATGGAATATTTTAGGGACCAGCCAGGTATGGATAGGTTGCATTCTATAAGGGTAGAGGTAAAGACTCACACTAATGAGAATGTCTCTATGTTTTGAAGTAGGGTAACCCTCAAACCTCTCCCCTACCAACTTGTTCCTGCTGCTTGAAATTCTACTCATATTCCTTGGGATTCCATTATTGCCCCATTTTAAAATTAGGAAGGAGGAGAAGAAGTGACATCTAGATTGTAAGCTCCTTGAGGGAATGGACTGCTGCCTTTCAGTCTCCATATCCTAAATGCCTAACACAGTGCTAGGCATATCAGTGCTTAATTTATTAGTGTGGGGGGCAGCTAGGTGGCGCAGTGGATAAAGCACCAGCTCTGGATTCAGGAGGATGGGAGTTCAAATCCGGTCTCAGACACTTGACACTTACTAGCTGTGTGACCCTGGGCAAGTCACTTAACCCTCATTGCCCTGAAAAAAGAAAAAAAAATAGTTAAAAAAATAAATGAGTGTGCATTGATTGATAGAGAAAGGAGCCAATTATATAGATAATATGTAGAATGTAAGTTCCTTGAGGGACTGCTTCATTTCAGTCTTTGCATCTTCAGCACCTAGCACAGTGTCTGGAACATAAGTGGGTGCTTAACAAATGCTTATTGATTGATTGATAAACTGAATCAAGAGGAAACTCAAAAAATAGTGAATGTTGCATTTGTATTTCCAGCACCTAACAAAGTATTTGGCACATACTAGGTGCTTAATACATGCCTGTTGATTGATTAATTGATCCATGGACCCAGCTGTTATCTACCAAACATATTTTAGTGTGAGTTAGTTGATCTGGACTTTGGCAAGTCAATTAGAGCAAGTTCTAATGAGGAAGGGGAAGAGGAAAGATTGGTCCAGAGCACAGATCACTAGGCCTACACAGGGGTCCACCCTTACTGGCTGGTGCAGAAGGGCCTGTACTTGGAGAGGCCAAGCCTGGGATGGGAACAACAGGTTGTGCTGAAGGCGGCTCACCACCATTATGGAGAAGGGCCCTGAAAGAGGAAATGGTTAGAGACTAAAGCTAGCCTTTGATGGCATTTTGGTTCTGTTCTAGGGCCCATCTTGCTTTTCCTCCTTTGTAGATACCCAGCCCAGTCCTGCCCAATCACACTAGCCTTCAGCTGACGGCTACTGTGGTATAACTGGCCATGCAGATCTATTGGCACGTGGAAGGAGCCCGAGCCCAATCAGGATCTCTGTCACTGGTCCCTGAAGTAGGTAGCACGTGATAGGGCTGCAGGTAAGGGAGGCGCAGGGGGCTCGGTGCCTTCCCCAGCCCACATCCAGAGCCATCCAAGTTCATTTTGAACATTATCAACTGTGTTTCAAAGAAGACTTTGCTGCTCTGGCAGGAAAATTTTCCCTCGTGATATAGAGAGCCGTTGGCCAAAAGCAGGAATGAGGAGATGCTTTTTTCCCCTTAATTCAGACCAGATGTAGGCAGTTAATATGGTGAATGACAACAGAGTCCCATCCAGAGCACAGCCAACGTGCTTTCTCCTCATCCACATTTGCCAGTTCCTAGAATGCATCTGAGTGAAAAATTCTGCTGTGAATCCATGATGAAAGAACTCGAGCAAATAGCTTCATCAAGGGTCAGATAAAAACCAACCATGGTAACACATTCATAGCCTGAACAGGGTGTAAAACCACCCTTTGCCATCAGAAAGAAGGTATCTGGGCTGGTTTCCTAGTTTCTGCAGGGATGGTTGTTTTCACCTTTAACTGTGTGTATTTGATTGTTGTTGCTACTATAGAGCTAGACAAACTATGAACAGTGGACTTGAAGGTGTTTTAGGCAATTTGAAGGAGGGAAGGGTGTAGACTCTGCCTCTTTCACTTCAGTGAAAAGGGAATTCCTGGTGGGGAAAAATCCCTTTCCCAATATAGATTCGTAAATTCAACTGTAACCTATCATCCTAAGGAGTTGCCTGAGGCACTTAGATGTTAAGTAACTTGTCTGTGGTCACTGATGTGTCAGAGGCAGGACAGGAATCCAGATCTTCCTGAAAATCAAGGTCATGTCTTCATCCCCTGTGATATTTTACTCCTTGAGACTCTAAAAATCATAGAATTAGCTCAGGAAGGACTTCAAACATCATGTCATCCAGTCCCTGTCATTTTATAAATGTGGAAATGGAGATCCAGAGAAATGAGTTTGACTACACAGGGAAATAAGTAGTAGCCCACTAACTCCAAATCCAGCTCTCTTTCTTTTACGCCTCCATGTCTCCCTGCTCCCTGCTCTCCTAGGTCCATGAAGGGGATGAGCACAAGAAAATTCAGAGACAAGCAGTAGTGACAACCAATCCAACAACCTAACCCCACTCGTTTTCTTCTGGTAGTTTTTCTTTCTTTCTTTCTTTCTTTCTTTCTTTCTTTCTTTCTTTCTTTCTTTCTTTCTTTCTTCTTCTTCTTCTTCTTCTTCTTCTTCTTCTTCTTCTTCTTCTTCCTCTTCCTCTTCCTCTTCCTCTTCCTCTTCCTCTTCCTCTTCCTCTTCTTCTTCTTCTTCTTCTTCTTCTTCTTCTTCTTCTTCTTCTTCTTCTTCTTCTTCTTCTGCTTCTTCTGCTTCTTCTGCTTCTGCTTCTTCTGCTTCTGCTTCTGCTGCTGCTTCTGCTTCTTCTTCTGCTGCTGCTTCTGCTTCTTCTGCTTCTTCTCTTCTTCTTCTTCTTCTTCTTCTTCTGCTTCTTCTTCTTCTTCTTCTTCTTTTGCTTCTGCTTCTGCTTCTTCTGCTTCTTCTACTTCTGCTTCTTCTTCTGGCAACGAGGCTTAAGTGACTTGCCCAGGGTCACACAGCTAGTAAGTGTCAAATGTCTGAAGCTGGATTTGAATTCAGGTCCTCCTGAATCCAGGGCCAGGGCTTTATCCACTGCACCACCTAGCTGCCCCCCCCCTTCTTTTCTTCTTGACTGGGGATCTCTACTCTTTCTGATGAACACTTCTAGTATTATCAACTCCGTAAACATCAGGCTTTAAAAGACAAAAAAAAAAAATATTAGGAAGAACTAAATTGAAATCCTACCTCAGACACTCACTGTTTGACCAGGCAAGTCACTTAACCTAACTCTAAGCTTCAATTACCTTATATGTAAAATAGCACCTCCCTCCTAGAACTGTTGTGTGAGGATTAATTGAAATTATGTGTGCACATATATAGATAGTACATTGCAAACCTCAGGGCACTATATAAAGGTTAGTGATTATTTATAGATTATTATTCCAGCCCCAAACCCTATGATCCTAAAGGTTTGAAGGACTCTTTGGAAGGGGAATTAAACTTACTTTGTTTTGAGTCCCAAGGAAAAAATCAGGACCACTTGGTTGAAGTTAGACACAAGGAGATTTTAGCTCTATACAAGAAGTACACCTCAGTGGCTTTGTTATTCAGTCATTCACTTGGGTCTGACTCTTCATGAGTCCATGGGGTTTTCTCACCAAAGATACTGGAGTGGTTTGCCACTTCCTTCTGCAGCGTGTTCCCATTTTATAGATATGGAAATGAGGCAGATAGGGGGTAAGTGACTTGGCCAGGGTCACACAGCTAGTGTCTAAGTACTCGTTTGAACTCAGATCTTCCTGACTCCAGGCCTGGTGCTCTATACTCTGTGCTAGCTGCCCTCCTTAGTGTCCAAAAAGCTGTCCAAAAACTAAATGGACTGACTTGGCTAGGGAGTGAGTTCCAGAGGGTGGTTGACCATTATCCAGGTATGTAGTGGAGAAGGTTCATGGTTCACATGGGGGCTAGACCAGATGACTTTTTATAACTCTAAGCTTCTCTGATCCTCTGATCTGTGCATCTTGCTGAGCCCCCTGGGAAAATCCTAAAGGAGACACCCTTAAAATTTCAGAACTAATAGTTGGCCATTTTGAGCAATTGTTTTTGTCTTTGTATTGCAGGGAGATATTGTCTCTTGTGCTGGAACCTACTTGTATCTATGGAACATAAATGGTCAGCCTCTGGCAAGCATCAATACTGCCTGTGGGTCACAGGGAGATATCCAGTGCTGCTACCTAACAGAAGGAATGGACTGGGATGCCAGCAACATCATCATCACTGGGAGCCGGGATGGCATTGTCCGTGTAAGTGTGTCATGGGAAGGACTCCGCATCTGGGCTAGAAACATTTTTATCTCTAGCTTGTTGATATATATTGGCTAGATCAAAGTCATGTTGTCTGGTTAAATTACCTGTTTCCCCCTGTGCCAGCTTCCCAAGAGAAACTAAGTGCAAGGTTTTGACTTGTATATTAAAGCACAAATATGACTTATAATGAGCAGGGGATGCTGTACTGAGTGAGGATGTAAAAAGTTTGCTTACATCATTGGGCTATCTCAGTGCTCAGATGGTCCCCCATGCTGGAATGCCTTTCCATCTTCATTGCTGTCTTCTCTATCCCCTGGCTTCCTTTAGGACATGAGTCAGATGTCCCTCCCTTACAGAAGGCCTTTCTTGATGCTCCCAAAGTGCCTGTGTTCTCAGCTTTTTGATAGCACTTTATAGTTGGCTGTCATAGTGGATAGAATTCTAGACTTAAAGACAGGAAGACCTGAATTCTGACCTCTGATACTTTCTAACTGTGTCATTCAAGGCAAGTCACTTAGCTACCATCTTCCTCAGTTTCTTCATCTATAAGATAGTAATAAAAGCACCTACATCCCCCAGGGTTGTTGAGAGGATAAAATGAAATTATATTTGTAAAGTACTTTGCAAAATTTAAGGTACTCTATGTCAGTTGTTGTGTTGTTATTCTACCTATGCGTTGTTTTTACTTATGTTTACGCGTACTGTGGTCTCCCAGGAGAATGTAAGCTCTGTGAGGACAGGGATCCCTTCATTTTTGCATTCACATCATCATTGCTTACGTGCCTTGAATGTAATAGGGGTTTAATAAATATTTGCCAAACTGAATTAAATTGACACAGGTGAAGCTGAATGAGACCAAATTTTCATTAAGCATCAGGCTAGCCAGGGTGAGGTTGATGTTAATTCCCTAGGGCTCAAGTCTCAAGTCTATTGCTATAACCCGAGTCTAGCATACACATACACACACACACACACACACACACACACACACACACATATTCAATGTGCTAAATGAGTGTTTGGAAATTGATGAATCATGGAGAGTTGCTTCATGCTGCACAATAAATATCCCCATGTTGTTTTTCCTATCTCTTTGACTTGATGATTCAGTGAAATCTAATACATGAGTGGTCTTAATAGCCCAAGGAGGGATTTAATGGTGGACAAAGGTCTCCTTCACCTAATGCAAGTTAAGAGTACATTTACCCAGCACCTTCTCTCTGTATCCCCCCAAAGATAATGAATATCGAAGAAGAAAATCCTATCAGATTTACAATCTTGTTGAGATTTTGCCAAATGTTATCCCTGGAACTGAGCCCCATTCTAAGGCTAAAATGAAGAACACTGGGTTTTAAACTAACTCACTCTTTGACCATTTTGACCTCTTCTTTGTCCCTCATTTTTTTTCACTTGAAAATATATGCTTGGGACCATATGGCCTGAGGTAAGTCACTTTTCTTTTCAGGGACTGTTTCCCCATAGGTAAAGAGCAGAGGATAGATTTTTATTAAATTATATAAAATGTTTCTTTTCCTCATTGAATAGTGTGAGCACCAATGAAAACCAATAAGGGGTTCCTGGGAGATTTGTCAGACTTTTAAATAACAATAAACTAATCCTTAACTCTGGTCTTATCCCCATCCTTAGTTCATACCCCCAGAAAATTGTCTTCATTGGTATTTTAGTTTTCACAAGTACCCCTCTCAGCTCCTGGAAAGTGCTGAAGCCCTAAAAGCACAGGATTTTCAGTCAGAAGGCCTGGGTTTCAGGGCACAGCTAGGTTGCACAGTGGGTAATGCACTGGCCCTGGATTCAGGAGGACGTGAGTTCAAATCCAGTCTTAGACACTTTATGCTTACTAACTATGTGACCCTGGGCAAGTCACTCAACCCTCATTGCCCCACCAAAAAAAAAATCTGCTGCAATTTATCTCCTATGTGACCTTAGATGAGGTACTTTCCTCTGTGCATCTCAGTTTCCATCCCTGTAAAATGAGGGGATGGAATGTCAGCTCACATACCTTTCTACCTATAAGTCCCCTGTGACAGAATAGCACATGATTTCTCCCTGGTTTACAGAGATTTGTTGTTGTTTAGTCTTTGTTTTTAGTCATGTCTGACTCTTCATGACCAGATGTGGATTTTTTTTTTTTGCAAAAATACTGGAGTGGTTTGTTATTTCCTTCTCCAAATCATTTTGTAGGTGAGGAAACTGAGGCAAAAAACTTTAAGTGACTTGTCTAGAGCCAAACAGCTAGTAATAGTCTGAGGTCAGATTTGAACTCAGTCCCTCCTGACTCCAGGCCCTGCACTCAATCCCCTGTGCCACTTAGCTGCCCCAAAAGACAGAGATGCCACAGAGCAATGGAAAGAGTGTTGGGTATGGAGTCAGAAGACTTGGGTTTGAATCCTGGCTCTGCTACTTCCTACTTGTATGCCCCTGGGTAAGTCCCTTAACCTCTATGAGCCTCAGTCTTTTCATCTATAAAATGGGAAGAGGTAAGTAGAATTTGAGCTAAATGTGCTACTTGTAAGGTCCTTTTAAATGGATAAATTGATGATGCTGGAAAAAAATCCTTATCAAAATTAAAGGACAAAATTATATCTTGAGGAATGGTGAATACATTCATGCTGAAATTATGAGGCATCAATTCTCCCTACACACACACACACACACACACACACACACACACACACACACACACACACACACACACCCTAGGCGTAGCTTGCATTTTCTTTCTCTGGATACAAAAATAGAATTAATAAATTCAATGACAAATATCCATTAAATCCATAGATGCAAAGCAAGATCACAGAGTCACAGAATTTGAGAGTTACAAGGGTACTCAGCCCTCATCTAGTCCAGAGTTATCAAACGTAGGGACAGCAGAGGTGACAAAATTCCTGAGAAAGTAGGTTAAAATGTCATTGGTAAATGCTTAATGAAAGCAAGAAAAATACAACACAGTATAGATAATGCTCGTTTGTGGTTTTCTGAGTCAATATTGGGGTCTGCAGGGATCCATTTCTTTTTTTGTTTGTTTTTTTTTTGTTTTTTTTGGTGAGGCAATTGGGGTTAAGTGACTTGCCCAGGGTCACACAGCTAGTAAGTGTTAAGTGTCTGAGGTCAGATTTGAACTCAGGTCCTCCTGACTCCAGGGCCAGTGCTCTATCCACTGTGCCACCTAGCTGCCTCCTAGGGATCCATTTCTAATTGAGTTTGACAAGGCTGCTCTAGTCTAATTTATAGAGAGAAGGAATCTCTGCCCTAAGATTCTTGACAAATGGTTGTCCAGCCCTTGCTTATGGGGGAATCCGTCATCTCCTGAGGCATGCCATTGGGCAGCTCTAATCGGGAGAACATTTCTCTCGATTGGCATCTTTGTAACTTCCTCCCATTTCTCCTCCTGGTTTTGCCCTCTGGGGACAAGCTGAATGTGTAGCCGTGCCCCCGCTTCACATAACAGCCCTTCAACTATGGTTACCATGTCTCTCCCTACTCCTCCATTTACTCCAAACTACACATACCTGGTCCCTTCACTCACATCAGGTGAACTCAAGGCTTTTCACCATAATGGGTACCCTCCCTGGAATTATCTCCAGCTTCTGAATAGCCTTTCTAAACCATGGCACCCAGCATTTATAAAATGGTTGAAGGCTTGCAGAGTATTTTGTCTGTTATCTCATATGACCCTCATCACAAGCCTGTGAGGTGGGGGCTATAAAAAGACACATTTTACAGATGAGAAACTGAGGCAAACAGAGATTAAGTGACTTGTCCAGAGTTGCACAGCTAGATGGTATCTGAGGCCGGATTTGAACTCATGTCTTCCTGATTCCAAGCCTAGCCCTCTATTTATTGTAGCATACGCATTGAACTGCCTGTGAGAATGCTGCCCTACCCCTATCCACTGAACTGTGAGCTTCAAACATGAGAAGGGGGATTCGGGCCTCCCTTCTCATCCCCTCCACCTGCATGGTAGCTGCAGTCTGGACCCTTATGCATGCATCACCCCCTGACCATGCCTTCTCTCTCTCGTACAGATATGGAAGACTGAACATGTGAAAACGTCTGGTCATGGGGCAGAGCCGGAGTCACAGACAATGGAATCTCCAGGCCAGAAAGGTATTTGAAGTGCTGGGGCCAAAGAGCATATTCTCACATTCCCTGCTCAAACAAAAGGCTGGTCTGCCTGCCTTTGGGGTGATGCCGTCCAGAGAACTGTGCCAAGTATGCATTTGGACACCAGGTAGAACAGCGGTGGGAGCCAGCCCCTTTCCTCTCCGGGACAGGCCGTCACCACACAGGTCTCAGCCTTCTTCCTTAGCCATTCAGAGGGTGAAGCAAAGAGTGAAGCAGGGGAGAACAGGCAAGAGGCCCTTTCGCATTGCCATCAGTTCTTAGAAGGGAAGAGAAATATTTTCTTAATAGGAATTGCTTCATGCACATGAGCATCAGAGGGTTTTTTTAATGTATTTTATTAACAAGAGATTAAGTCAAGCTGCTAGAATAACTCACTGTAGGTCCCCTGTTCCCAGCAGAACACCGGATCCAGAGCTCTGGAAATGCCAATTTGGCTCATCCGTTCACTGTCAGTAGAAAGGGCACCCCTGAATCTGGCTTGACATCCAGGGTCTGCCTGGGTGTCCACTGTCTCCCAGTAACCCAAACTCACCTACACAATGCTCTGTTTCCAAAACACAGGCACTCCCCTAGGGCTAACGCTGTTATTTAGTTCAGTTTCAGTACACACGTTCTCTTGGGGCCAGGAGCTCTGGCCTCTCTCAGGAGAGGAGTTCCATCCAGCTGGCTGCTGTCCTGTGCAGCTGGGCTGCATGCATTCAGCAGGGAACGAGGCTTCAGAATTCCTAGTTCCCTTAAAGGGCCATCTCTTCCTTCACAGAAGAATTATTTCAGGTCCTTTCTGTGGAGAGAACATATTTCAAAGCCTTATCCTATCCCAGCCTGGCACAATTTGCCAGCTGTTATACCACACCATTCCCTCTAGAAAAGCCACCTGTGGCTCAGGAAGCTGGAATACTGTGAGTGAGGCAATGAGTTCAACAACCCCCTCCCCTCTGGCACTTTTCTGTTAGTTAGCTCAGTTCCATGAAGCCATTTATTTTAATGTCAACAACTAAAGACAAAGTCTTCATAGAAATAAGAGGCCCCACCCAACATCACACACACAGAATAAGTAACTGTGCATTTACCCTATACAGAGAGAGAGGGATGGGCTGAGGAGCTGAAATGTCCAGATAACCCAGTCATAGCCATTTGAATGCTTGGACTTTTAAAGTTGTATGCAGTTGCCATGGATTCTTTTTAAGTTGTGCTACATATTCCTTCTTCATTATAGATAGTCTAATAGGCCTACTCTAATGGAGGGAAGAGAAGGCTTGGTCCTGACCTTGGGTCTCCTTAGCAGTAAGGAAATCCTTTCTAACGATGTGTATCAGCAATTACTCTGCAACTTATTGTCTCAGAGCAAGGGCTCTTGACCATTTTTGTGTGTCCTGAATCCTTGGTAGTCAGTCTGGGGAGCTTATAGATCCCATCTTAGAATCATGTTTTAAAATGCAGTACATTAAATATATAGGATTACAGAACAAATAGGAAACCAAGCATATAGAACTATAGTTATGAACATATAGATGGATACAGATGTAGGTATAGATGGAGATAGAAATACTTATATTTTAAGTTCACAAACCCCAGGGTAACAACCCTTGATTAAAAAGTTGCTTTGGAGGGCAGCTAGGTGATGCAGTGGATAAAGCACTGGCCCTGAATTCAAGAGGACCTGAGTTCGAATCCAGCCTCAGACACTTGCAACTTACTAGCTGTGTGACCCTGAGCAAGTCATTTAACCCTCATTGCCCCGCAAAAACAAAACAAAACAAGAGTTGCTTTGGGCACTAAAAAATGAAGCAATTTTCTCAAAGTCACAAGGTCTGTCGGAGGTGAGACTTGAATCCATATCTCCTGTACTCTGAGGCTAGCTTTCTATCCACTGTGCGTCTCATTTCTCAATCAGCTGTTGGAGATGTTTTGTAATACAGGAATGAGTTCAAATGCTGCTGGGGTCTGTAAGGCTGTTGGACCCTGTCCTAAGTGGCCCCATACTTTTTCTTTTTCTTTTTGCTGGTGATTCTAATCTCTTTTCTCTCCATATCAGCTGTCTCTTCCCTTTTGTCAGTTGTCTCTTCTCTGTCACCTGTCTCTTCTATCTCTGTCTCTTCTCAGAATATCAGCTTCCTTCGGGATCTCTTTTCCCTGCCAATTGCTTCTAATCTGCTGTGATCTCATCACCAATGAAAACAGAATATCCAATCTAGTTAAACAAGTTATCTTAATTTTACCCATCATTTTAAATAAACGGGAACTAAGTATAACTCTACACCTCTCCCATGGGTTTTGTGACAAATACTGACCTCTGACACAGACTCGCTCTGTGTTACAGGGTAAGGCAGCTTTCATCTCTTGATGCCCCTAGACCAGAGATGTCAAACACAAGGCCACATATGACCCACAGTGCTCCTGAATATGGCCAGAGGCAGCTTAAAATGTAGCGTCTATCTGATTATAATGAGTTGATGTCTCAATAAAAAAGCAATATAAAAACAGGTGTGGTTTTTTTAGTCAATATGCAGCCCACAGAGATCCTTGCATGCATAGTGGCCCCATTTCTTTTGGGATTTGATACCACTTTTAGAAACTATTCCATGAGAAAATCAGTTGCAGCAAAGGTGATGCTCTACATTGGTCAAGGCAACTCTTCACTAGGAGTTCCCTTTATCAATTAAATCACAGGTCCAGTTCCTTTCCTGTATATGTTTATAGGATGTTTGTCTCACTCCCTTTTCCAATCCTTCCTCCACAAACCTGCCAAAATAACCTTCCTGATGCACAAGTCTGACTCCCTCAAAAACTGTCAACAGCTTCCTGTTGTTAAAAAAAATGATAGAACTGTACCCCACTTGGCCAGGCATTTAAGACCCCTCCACAATCTGCTATGTTTCCTTTATAGCCTTATTTCACACAACCACATTTCAAGAAACATAGACTATGAACCCTGTAGATAGAAAGGGGAAATAGACTTCGAAAGTAATGTAAATTTTGTTCAGGAGCATCATATGGCCGAGACAGGAGACCAGTTATCCAAGCATCTTCCAGGACTCTCTGTCAAAAGGAAAGCAACTGATCATTTGACTGTCTTGTCTTAATGACAAGTACAGCCCAGAAAACTTGGAGGAAGCTAGCAGGGGACCTGATATTCTATACCTGATTCTTAAATTAGCTACCAGGGAATAAAGGAGGGGAACATGATAAAGATTAGTACTTGGGGGGCAGCTAGGTGGCGCAGTGGATAGAGCACCGGCCCTGGATTCAGGAGTACCTGAGTTCAAATCCGGCCTCAGACACTTAATACTTACTAACTGTGTGACCCTGGGCAAGTCACTTAACCCCAACTGCCTCACTAAAAAAACAAAAAAAAACCAAAAAACAAAAGATTAGTACTTGGAATAGAGGAAAAGAAAATCAGGCATAGACTGACATATTCCCTAAATTTGGGATATAGATTTGCCTGAAAAGGGTCTGCAAGTTTAGTAAGAGTCAACTGTGTGATGCAGCCACTGAAAAAATTAGCACCATCCTTTACTTTTATGCAATCTCTGGGTATATTAAAAGTACCTCGAACAAGGGAGAAGGTGGTCCCACTACATTTTGCCCTTGTCAGAAGACATCTGTAATAATGTGTTCAATGACACATTTTGGAAAGTACATTGATAATCTGGAAAGTATACAGAGGAGGCCAAGCAAGATAGTGAAAGACCTTGAGATAATACTATATACAACCAACTAAAGGAACAGGGTTGTTTAGCCTGAAGTATGGTGGCCTTCAAGTATGTGAATCAATGTCACATGAGTGAGGAATTATATACACATTCTTTCTGGATTAGAGGCCAAAACTTGGAGTTGTGACACAAAGTTGAAAATAAGTAAATTTAACCTTGAAGTAAGAAGTTCCCCAACAACAAAGAAGAATGGGCTGCCTCAGGAATCAGGGGACTGTGCTTAGTCAGAGGTCTTCAAGCCTGGAGGACAAATTATTAGATGTGTTGGAGAGTGCATTCTTGTTCAAGTATGGGTTGTTCTAGTATGGATTGGATCCCTTCAAGTTCTGTGGTTTTGCCTGTCATTGATCAGGTCATATGCTGCTTTCCTAACATCATTCTGTACTCTAACAGTTCTGTGCAGTCATATAGCCCACCCCTGTGCCTAGAACCTTCAGTATATAAGAGAACCTTCATTATATAGAGAATCCACTGCCATCATTATTTATCTATCTACCTGTTCTCTTTGGTGTAGCATATAGAATCCTGTAGAGATTATTTTGCATCCCCAATAGTCCCAAGTCACATGGCTTTTTAAATTTTTCAAAATCAAATTTTTTTATTCAATTTCACCTGACTAAATAAAGTCATAGGTTCAAAGGATTCAAAGATGGCAAGGGTCTTTGGGATTATCAAGTCTAACCATTTCAATTTTTAAAGATGGGGAAATCCAGAGATTAAGTGACTTGACTGAGTTAACCTCTTTAAGAAATAAAAAATGTACCTTATTTATCTTTGTATACCCCCCTACCACACACCAGTGTTGGTGAGAGGGGAACTAATAAAGCTTATTGACTTCCATGCTAGACAAGTGAACAATGGGATGTGGCTTTAGTGTTACAGAGAGCAGTGCAAGCTTGTGGCATCTTCTCAGGGCTGGGAGTTGGGAGTTAGTGAAAATAGGTTATTTCTCTGTGGGCTCTTTCTGGTTCTCATCAGTTTCCTCGTCTGTCATTTGGGGACAATAACCCCCGTACATCTTATCTCATAGAGTTATTGTGAAGATAAAATTATATCTGCATGCAAATATCAAAATGGCATGTATGACAGTATGAATTAACTAATTAATTAATCAATCAACCTATTAATGAATATATGATTTTATTATCTTCTCAGGCTTTCATGGGCGACTATAGCCTAACCACTTGGGCTGCCATTAAGACTGCACTTAGCAAGCTGGTTTCACACCAGCAGGGGGCCTCAGGTACACATTTTTCCTCCCCGATTGTAGGCTAAGAGGTCACAGATGCTCGCAGGTCACTCCTATTAAAGTGATGAGTGACTGGGAGGATTATGATGTAATGAAAGGAGAGCACTCACAGGCTAATAAAATTTAACCTAGTCAACGGTTTAGAAATAACAAAACCAAGAGCAGAATGCCCCAACCTAAGTAAAGTCAGGGGTCTTTAAAGCTTGATCTTAATGAAAGTTCTTGTTACTTCTCCTTCTCCCTCCCACATGTGTTGTGCACATAACAATAATGATGATGATAAACTCAGTTTGTAGCATTTATATAGCAAAGTGCTTTACATATATCATTTCATTTGCTCTTTTGATGTTTACATTAGCTCAATCTGAAAACACAATATATAAACAATTACACATGTAGCCATTCCACATATGTGTCCTTTTGGGGGTTATTTACTTATATGGACTGGATGTACATTTTGTAGATTTCACCAAAGTGATGCTACAAATATTCAAAATACCAGCCTTGCATCATGCATACCATATTCAGGTACAAAATAAGAATTCAATTTCTACATAATATCCCATTTGTGTATAATTCAAGGCAAGGACCAATGTCACTGAGCAGTCTTTCTTTCAGATTCCTCCCCTCCTTTTCCTCCCTCCTTCCTCCTTGTAGTAGCATCATATTCACATTACATCATCAGTAGGATGAGAGCTGGGAACTGGACCTGTGATTTCATTAGTATAGGGAACTCCCAGTTGAGAAGATTCACTCCACCAGTGCATGTCAGTACCTTCTCTGAAATTTATCATCTTAGAGAATTGCCCAGTTCTGAGATATTAACTATCCAGGGTCCTAGAGTCAGTATGTGTTGGATGTAAGACTAGGACCTAGATCTTCCTGACTTTGAAGCCAGATGGAATTTACATATTCTCACAAATGCACAGCTCTCAGTAATTCCTTTATCTGTCATCCACTGAAATGTATTTCCTAAAACTGGATTCCTACTCACAGGCTTCTTTGCATACCTGCAGGTTAGCACATATGTGTTATCACATCCCCAACAATATAGCCATAGTCTAATCAGAGCAAGGACTAAAGTGACCAAGATGTCTTCTACATGATTTTATCCAGCTGAATGCACCCACATCTCACTCTTCACATTTAAGAAAATAAAATTAATCCCCAAATGTAGTCATTAAAAAGATTGAAGTAACAATTATTGAGTTACATTTTTAAAAAATGTTTTCTGCATTTAATTATTGGTTCTGTTATGAGAGGATTTAGATAAGTTGATAATGCTGGCTTTATGTAATTTATTTTTACTAGGCAATTATGGGCTGCATTATATCCTGGCAGCAAGGTATTGTGGGGCATCTTATTAAGCATAGAGCCAGTAAACACTGATGAACAATTTTGCTGAACTAGGCATGCAATTTAGAAAGCAATAATACACAAATCCAATTTAGGACACAATTGATACAGCAGCACGTCAGCACATGTAACTATCATAGCCCACAAATTAAATTGGGATAGCCCTTTTTGCAACAGCACAGGCCAAGATTAAATATACTTTTCCCCCCTCAATTTAACAACTTGCTGACCACAAACATAAATGCGGATGTGTGTGCACTGAGATACACAGTTGTTTCTAAATATGTGTTTTTAAACCACCCAACAGGTAACAAGTGGGAAAAGAACCTGGCTCTGTGTCGAGAGTTGGACATCAACGTCGCTTTGACAGGGAAATCGAGTAAAAATAGTCCAGCCATCACAGCGTTGGCCCTGTCCAGGTAATTTGAGGATCATTACTTTGTATATCCAGAAGAGGGAGCCTTTGCTAGCCCTGGGATGGAAGTTTCTGATGATTGTCTATGTCACCCATACAAACCCTAGACAGAACTCGCTCTTACCCCGCAAAGGATAGCAGATTTAAAGCTAGAAGGAGCGTCTGAGGTCATCTAGTTCAACCCCTTCACTTTTACACATGAGAAAACTGAGTCATTTGGCTAAAGTCGCAAAGATATTAAGCATCAGAAATGGGTAGGATTTGAACCCAGGTCCTCTGAGTGGTATTTTCATTGTATTACCCCACTTCCTGTGGTCTTGATCATCTCATGCTTCTTCCTAAGTGTGATTTGGCTTGTTGATTCCAAAGGAGCTAGTTTAGGTTTTGTTTTTTTAGTTTTTTTTAAATGCATATGCATATGTGTTGTTCACATTTACATACATATGCATATACCTATACATTCACACATGCATGTATGTTTTGTTGATGCTTTGTTAATGTCATTGTCAATTCCCAATAACTAAAAACACACACACATAAAAAAAAAAGAAGCTAAATACAACTAACCATGTCAAACAGTATATGCTTCCTTCTGCACCTATAGTCAACCACCTCTCTGTCAAGGGTGAGGAACTGTTTCACCTTCAGTCCTTTAGAATCAGTATTATTTTTTATGTTGATCAGAATTCAGAGGCATTACCTTCAGGTTTGACAGAAGGTAAGATGAGGGACAGAGTTCCCATCCTTCTTTGGGGGGAGGGCTGTCATTTATTTTGCTACTAAGTGGGTATACACCATTTTGGAATGAACATTTTTGAATTTTTTTCATAATTCTTCTTATAGATTTAGGGAATAGGAAGATGAAAGGGAGGAAAGAATAAGAGACTAGGGAAGAAAAAAGGGGAACAATTCTTTTGTTGAGTCTATGGTCCTATCTCTCAATATCCCTCCACCCCTAGCCCTACTCCAGGGAAAATCTATGACTGGTAATAATATTTCTGAGGCAATCAGTGAGTGGGGGGAGATCACTATTTCATGTGACCCAAGTCTCTCTTTCACCATTCCTTAAAATTGTCCTCTCTTAAATGAACCATGAATCTGGTCTTGACCATTTCTACTGCTGGAGTTTTTAAATGCCCCAATAAGAAGCACTGCATAAATTACCCTTTATTATATACCTAAATTACCTTAAATTAGCTGGTAGGTATTGTAGAATGGATGAGAATCATTGGCTTCTAAGACCTACAGATTTGTATTAGGATCTTTAAGTTGACTTTGTATGCTTATTATAATCAGCAAAGAAAGACCTTCAGAGACATACCTACCTACAACTTTATAATCTTTTCTTTTCTTCCTAAGAAATCAGTCCAAACTCCTTGTTGGTGATGAGCGAGGGAGAATATACTGCTGGTCCAGAGATGGGTAGGAAAGCATGGTGAGCACATGGAACTATTGGATGAAAAAAATTAAAAGTGATGCAGCCCACGGTTACAACATGGATTGCTCAAGAGACTAAAACAAAACCAGTGGAAATCAGTGTATTATTATATGGGTTCCATGAGTAAGGTTATTATTATTAGTGCTCTTTGATGCTTGAATAAAACTACACCATGACTATGAAGACAACATGAAATCTACTGTCTTTCCCAATGTAATACCAAATTATTTGTAATGTTCTTATTCCAATGATGTATATCCTTTATGGAGGTGAAAATGGAAGATGAGTGTGTAAATGTGGAATTATTTTCATGTGTAATGGAATAAAACTATGTTTTACTGGAAGCCAGGACATATATCTGGATTGCACATAAGTTATGTGACCTCTGTAAAAGGGTTTTTCATAGTGAATAAAATTATGTTGCTTTATGAAGACTAATGGGAAAACACTGAATCATTTTAATTTTATTAAACATCCCCCCCAAAAAATGTAACAATTGCATTAAGGGGGACCTCTGTTTGTTTGTAGTATCCTATGATTTCTAATCCAAGTGGACCTGCTGCATTTTTAATAGGGGCAAGAAACTCCTGAGGAACAATTTTGTCCTTCCTTTGGTCATTTTTGCCAACATTGTGTCTGTCTCCTCTCTACCACTTCACCTCTGTCCCCTTTCTTTCCTTCTGGAACAAAAACCTGGGGTAAGTTCAGCTCTGCCTCAGAATCATGGGAATGAAACAATGAATGAATGAATGAATGAATGCATGGATGGATGGATGGATGGATAAAAAAAATTATTAAGTGCTTATTATGTGCAAAGGACTGAGGATATATATAGGAAAGTCAGACAATCAATCCCTGCTCCAAAGGAGCTTACATTTTAATGGGGGAGAGAACACATTTGGGAAGTTTCCACTGCTAAGCAGATCGAAAGGTCCCAGGGTCCTCAGGGTCCTCTGGCAAAATGTATTCTTTAATGTTCTTTCTTCAGATAAAATCATGTCAGATTCTGATATTGAACCATTTGGCAGCTCCAAAAACTTCTGTGACAAGAACTCTTTTCTCAGTTTTCAACAGATGTAACTATAGCATCTGCAGGAGCAGTTGTGGTGAATTCCCAGGATGATGGCTGCAAACACTAGGCTGGAAGCATTCCTCTTCCAGAGGCTCTTGGGTTTAGGGTCCTGGGTTGTCTTACTAGAAAGAGTAATCAAAGTGATGCTGGCATGTGCTATCTCCTCCCTTTCCCTTAGGATGCCTTGTTGCTTCTTGTAAGCTGATTTGCCTACCCTATGAAAGGCAATTGATTGATGGTGGGTGACTATAGCTGGCCCCTTCTCCACAATTATTTTTTCACTTAATGATAGCTTCAGGAGCCAGAATGGAAGGAAGTTTGGTGACCCAGGGAACACTGCTATTCACAAGTCTGTCTCCATCAGCTTTGATGAGACTTGGAAAAGGTCTTAGCTTAAAAAGGCCAAGGTCTCCCCCTGCGTCCAGGGCCATCCCCAAATGCCCTGATCTAGGTCTTGCCACTGGACTCCCATGACTCTGAAGGAGAGAGTGAGGCAGGTGACTTTGCACAGTCCTGCCTCACTGAGATCCAATTTTCTTGCAAGTCAAGACATCACCTTCCTGATGTCATTGGTCCTCTTCCAGAATGAAGGAAAAAACAATATGCTGTCTCCTATCTCTCCTCGAGAGTGCCCCACTGCCTCAGCTGACCTGGCTCATAAGCTATACTTAGACAGAATCTGACTTTACAGGTCTCATTATTGCTTACTCGGTGTTGATATATACACTGTTTGTAGGGAACACCATGCCCATTCTCTTTCTGTCTGTGTGTGTGTCTCTCTGTCTCTCTGTCTCTCTGTCTCTCTGTCTTTCTGTCTCTCTGGTGCTCTCTCTCTCTGGCGCTCTCTCTCTCTCTGGTGCTCTCTCTCTCTGGCGCTCTCTCTCTCTCTCTCTCTCTCTCTCTCTCTCTCTCTCTCTCTCTCTCTCTCTCTCTCTCTCTCTCTCTCTCTCTCTCTCTCTGGCTCTCCCCTCTATGTATTTGCACAGTCACTGCAATTTCTAACTCTGCCCCTACCATTTTCTTAGAGAGGAAGGCAATAGCAGGAAGTAAAGAAGAGAAAAAAAATGAACATTGGGGGAAGCACAAGGAAAGATGAAGAAGAGAAGAGGGGTATTTGAGCTGAGTCTTGAAGAAAGCCAGGGATTCTACTCTGAGGTTGTTGTTGTTTTTGTTTGTTTCTTTTGTTTTGCTTTTGTGCAGGGCAATGAGGGTTAAGTGACTTGCCCAGGGTCACACAGCTAGTAAGTGTCAAGTGTCTGAGGCTGGATTTGAACTCGGGTCCTCCTGAATCCAGGACCAGTGCTTTATCCACTGGGCCACCTAGCTGCCCCCTTTTGTTTTTGTTTGTTCTGTTTTGTTTTTCTACTCTGAGGTTGGAAGGGCAAGTGTTCCAGGCATGGGTAACAACTAGTGAGAAGGTATATCTTGTATGAGGATTAGCCAGTAGGTCAATGTGACTGGATTGTATGTAGTATGCATAGAGGGGACTGAAGCCTAAGAATGGAAAGGTAGGAATTTTTTGAAGAGCTTTAAATGCTGAACAAAGGATTTTATATTTGCTCCTGGAGAGCCACTGGAGTTTATTGAATAGTGGGGATGACATGAGGTGTTCTGCGCGGGAGAAAAATTACTTTGGCCACTGTCTCAAGGCTGAATTAGTGTGAGCAAGAGATCTGGGTCAGGGAGAACCAAGCTATTGAAACAGGCAAGAGGTGGTGAGGGCCAGAACTGGGATGGAGGCTGTGTGAGTGGAAAGAGGGGAATGCAGAGAAGAAACTTCAAGATTTGACAACTAGTTGGATATGTGGGATGAGCAAGTGAGAAGAGTGAAACATGGAGGTTTTGAACCCTGAAGACTGGGAGGATACTTGTGCCCTCAGCACTAATAGGGAAGTTCACAAGAGGAGAAGATTTAGGAGGAGACAAAATGTCAGTTTGGGTCATATTCCACCTTGAGGTGGTAACTGAACCCCAGGAGTGGACACTAAGAATGCTTTACAATTTGCAAAATAGATGTATTATTTCATTTCATCCTCACAACAACACTGTGAGGTAGGTGCTATTATTAACCCCATTTTATAGATGAGGAAACAGGCTGACAGAGTTTAAGTGACTTGACCAGGGTCATGCAGCTAGCAAGTGTCTCAGGCAGGATTCAAATTCAGGTCTTCCTGAGTACAAGTCCAGCACTATTCATTGCACAACCTAGCTAGTTGAGTTGAGATCACCAAGTGAAAAGGTATTTAGCAAAAAAGAGAGAACTAAGGACTGAGTCTGGGTGGGAGTGGAGGGAAGACACATTTAATGAGCAAATAAGTGACAAGGCATGGTCAGACGGAGGAGTTGCCCAGGATCCATCACCCCATTCCATGTTATTGTACTGCATATTCATGACTATTATTCAATCAGCAAATATGTGTTAAGTATCTTTTGTGTGTCAGGCACTGTGTTAAGCTCTGGGGATAAAAAGACAAAAGGAAAAAGTCCCTTCTGAGAGTTTACCCTCCAGTTGGGGAAGACAGTAGTAGCAGGGGGGCAGAGAGAGGGAAGGAGGTGATTCAAGAAAGGCATTCCATAGAAGGTGACATTTGAGTTCATGCGTAGGGGAAACTAGCAATTCTGAGACAGTGGAGGTAAGGTGGTAGTATATTCCAAGGAAGGATGTGCAGGAGCCAGCTCCAATCCCCATAATTTTATCCTCTAAAACAGCCCAAATTATTGCCACTGTGTTCTGTGATTGTCATCATATCTGAAACATCAATTTCAAGTGCCAGGATATTGACAAGTCCTTCCAGAAAAGGGCAACCAGAGTAGTGGGGAGTCAGATCGGATTTCCTTTTTGGAATGGAAGCTGAGAACAGAGGTTGCTTTTGGCTTTGTCTCTGTACCCCCAGTTCCTGGAAAGGTGTGTAATTCCTAGTAGATGTTTGATCAATACCAGCCATATTAGAATTTGCCTTGGATGTTTACAGGGTGCACTCAATACTTCTTGCTCTCACCATCCAACCATGCAGAAGGTGAGAACTCGTGGGACAGTCTGCACATAAGCACTTGATTATGGTCTTCAGTTAATTCAATGTAATTCATCCCCATAAACCAGAGTGAAGCCCTTCCTACTTTCAGGGCACTGTGCTACAAGCTGAGGTCATCAAAGCAGGTATGACACAAGATGGATTGATGGGTACGTGGACAAATAAAATTGATGATGATGATGATGAAGATAGCTTGATAGATGATAGATTATTGATTGATAGATGATAGATATAGAAGAGATACATAGATGATAGATTATGCATATATATAAATACATAACTATGTGTGTGTGTGTGTGTGTGTGTGTGTGTGTGCGTTCGTGCGCGCAAAAGACAGGCCTGGGCCACTGCTATGGAAACTTTGTGAAGAGCGAAGAGCTAGGCCCGGCTTTGGAAAAGGAGGCTCCCTGCAAGGAAAGGGGGCGGGGGGGGGGCGGAGCTGAGTTTGAACCTGCAGGAGATGGAGGGAGGCGACTCCACTCTGAGAGTCAATCAACAAGCATTTTAAACGTGTCAGACACTAAGGAAGGGTGTAGAAATAAAGACAGGTAGCGGCGCCTGAAGATGCGGAAGACTCAGAACTAGGGGATTTGGGGATTCCAGTTTAGAAACGCTCGCGGTGGCCCGTGGTGGTGCCGCCATCTTCCCTTCCTTTTACCTACCGCCTCTCCTTGGTCACAGTCTCAATCACTCAAAGCGATCACGGATACGCTTCACTTTTAGACCTCCCTCTAGCTAACTGATCAACACTAATTTGAATTTGGCCCGCCTCCTCATTCCAGTTTGACCAATCACCAGCGTTCTCTCCATAAAGACCCCGCCTCCTCCCGCTCTGGCCAATCCGGCAGCAGAGAATTTTTTTTAAATTAAGCCCGAACTACATTTCCCAGAAGGGGCTTCGCCGAAGTCAGTAGTTGGACTTCAGAGGCCCGCGGCAGTTCTTGCTGCTATGCTACCCTGAAAGCAGGGAGTTTGGGCGGCCCTCTGGAGTACTTGTTTCCCTCGTCATGGCTCCTACCATCCAGACGCAGGCCCAGCGGGAAGATGGCCACAGACCCAACTCCCATAGGTCTCTGCCGGAGAGGTCCGGTGTGGTCTGTCGGATCAAGTACTGTAACAGTCTTCCGGACATCCCTTTTGATCCCAAGTTCATCAGGTATCCCTTTGACCAGAACCGGTTCGTCCAGTATAAGGCCACATCTCTAGAAAAGCAGCACAAGCACGACCTGCTCACGGAGCCGGACCTGGGAGTCACCATCGATCTCATCAACCCGGACACCTACCGAATCGACCCCAATGTTCTCCTAGATCCAGCCGATGAGAAATTACTGGAAGAAGAAATCCAGGCCCCCACCAGCTCCAAGCGGTCCCAGCAGCATGCCAAGGTGGTGCCCTGGATGAGAAAGACAGAATACATCTCTACGGAGTTCAACCGCTATGGGGTCTCTAATGAGAAGCCCGAAGTCAAGATCGGGGTGTCTGTGAAGCAGCAGTTCACTGAGGAGGAGATCTACAAAGACCGGGACAGCCAGATCACAGCTATTGAGAAGACTTTTGAGGACGCCCAGAAGCCCATTTCCCAACACTACAGCAAGCCAAGGGTGACTCCTGTCGAGGTGATGCCTGTCTTCCCAGACTTCAAGATGTGGATCAATCCCTGTGCCCAAGTGATCTTTGACTCAGACCCAGCCCCCAAGGATACCAGTGGTTCTGCAGCCCTAGAGATGATGTCTCAAGCCATGATCAGGGGAATGATGGATGAGGAGGGCAACCAGTTTGTGGCCTACTTCCTGCCTGGGGAAGAGACCATGCGGAAGAGGAAGCGTGACCAGGAAGAGGAGATGGACTATGCCCCAGATGATGTCTATGATTATAAGATAGCAAGGGAATACAACTGGAATGTGAAGAACAAGGCTAGTAAAGGCTATGAAGAAAACTACTTTTTCATCTTTCGGGAAGGTGATGGAGTCTACTACAATGAGTTGGAAACCAGGGTCCGCCTCAGTAAACGTAGAGCCAAGGCTGGAGTGCAGGCAGGCACCAATGCCTTACTGGTGGTCAAACACCGGGACATGAACGAGAAGGAACTGGAAGCTCAGGAGGCTCGGAAAGCACAGCTAGAGAACCATGAGCCAGAAGAAGAGGAGGAAGAGGACATGGACATAGAGATGGAGAAAGAGGCCCCAGGCTCAGATGAAGAACAGGAAGAAGGAAGTGGCAGTGAAAAGGAAGCAAGTGAGGAGGAGGAAGAGGAGCAATCAGGAAGTGAGAGTGATGAGGAAGAAGAGGAGAGTGAGAAGAGTGGGAGTGGAGAGGACAAAGAGGAGGAGGAGAGCAGTGAGGATGAGGCCCGAGCAGCCAGAGACAAGGAAGAGATCTTTGGAAGTGACGCTGACTCGGAGGATGAGGAAGAGGAAGAGGATGGGGAAGGCCTAGCCAAGGGCAGTGGAGAGGATGAAGAAGAGGAGAGTGGAAGTGAGGTAGGGCCTGGGCAGCACAGGCCCAGCCCCTCCTTCCTCAGTGCCACTGATGACTCATCCCAAGAGGATGGTAGTGAGGGGGGTACTTCTAATTCTAGTGAGGAGGCCAGTGACAGTGACTGAAGTTCAGAGGACCATTTCAGTCAACCAAACTGGCTAGGAGAGACTGGACCTCTTCGGCTCAGGCACAATTCTCAGGACAAAAGGAAAATACCTGTTTGTTTGTTTTTTCCTTGAAATTTTACTGTCAATAAAAGAAATATGTTTACAAGTTGGGAAAAAAAATGAAAATGAGAGTCCCTGACCTTAAAAAGCTATTAGGGGAGATTTTATACACGCTCACACTCGCGAGCACACACACACACCCCTCTACTGTAATGATTGGAATGACGCCACCTGCTGGAGAGTTACTGTAGAAAAGCTCCAACACAAAGGAAAGTCTTTGAGGGCAGGACCTCTTATCTTTGGTGTCAGGAAGTGATGTTTGCTGGTGGGAGGAGGAGGGGGAGACAGGTGCTCTGCCTCTTTCTCTTTTCCTGGGGATGCTGGTGGAGAAGGGAGCTAGAAATGGGCTCTCCTTTTAATAGATAGGAATCTAGGCCTTTTCTTCTCTCTTTACCAAATTCTTATTCTCCTTAATAAATGCTTAAAAGTCTAACTCTTGCTAAAGCTTATAATTTATTGGTGACCACTCAGATATTTTAGACAGTTTAGCTAGAATTTTAGCCTTAACAATACATACACACACACACACACACATATATATATAGTGAGATTAAAATTGGATATTAGATCATAAATCTCCCCTACTTAACCTTTCCCTTAATTTATCTCCCAGACTAGTAAATGGAAGAAGCTTCTGGTTTTCTAGATAGAGCCTTTATTGTATGGTAGTCACAAGGTGATGTTGATTAGAAGGATAGGAAAGTAGAAATACAATACAAATCATCTTAAGTCTAGGCTTAGTCTATATTCTGTATAAAACTCACCAAAACCCAAGGCCACTTTTGGGGAGAGAGACCGAGTCAAGCGCGTGCTGTTAACCGAAAGCCGGGCCAAGTCAAACTCCAGTCAGAGTCTGTCTGTGCAGCGCAGCCAGGAGACCAGCGGAGCAGTGTGTACCAAAATGGCCTTTTCTGTGAACAAAGAGGCATACCTGGTGGTAGAATTTCCGGGGAAGAAATGGCTTACCTTCCGGAGACACCCAGATGCCATTTATCTGTTTCGCCTTAAATTTCTTTTTCTACTTTTCTACTTCAAATGGGTTTCAGTACATAATTTGCCAATCATACTCTTAAGCTCTTTATTCATACGTTCAACTTGGCCTGAACTTTGTGGATGGTAGGGCGTGTGGAATTTTGGAGTCACTCCCAAGAAAGAGTAGTTTTGGGATAAAATCGAATCAGTGAAATGTGTGCCTTTGTCAGAATCGATGCGGGCTGGTGGGCCAAAACGAGGTACTATCTCTTTAAGAAGAATTTTGGCAACAAAAGCAGCTGTGGCTCGGGGGCTGGGAAAGGCCTCCACCCAGTGAGCTGATCAACTATAACGAGGCAAAATTTATAATGTCCTGCTTTTGGCATAGTAATATAATCAATTTGTAGGTGCTCAAAAGGTGTATATGCTAGGGGACGCCCTCCATAAGCTTTGGCCTTAAAAGCATACTGATTATAAGACTGACATGTGGAGCAGCCCGAGCAGATTCGAGATGCTGTATTAGTCACACCTGGTGCTATCCAGGTTCTCTTAATAGAGTCTACTATATATATATATAACCTTGGGGAGATAGCCTAAACATATTAGTATATACAAAATAAATATAAAGTAATGGGTGGGGGGTGGGGGGAAGGGATCACCAGCAACTGGGAGGATTGCTCATGTATAAGAAAAGACAAAAGAATGTTAAAGGGTAAGAAAGGAATCAAGGTTGGATAGTGATCCAAACAGACAGCATGAAGAGGAATAATATAAGTTTGGACAAGTGGAATAGAGATCAATTATAGAGGGCCCTGTATACTAGGGACTTGCACTTTACTTCACATGCAATGGGATACCACTGGAGGATTCTAAATAGCAGTCTAACGTGATCAAGAATAATCTTAAAATTACTCAACAATCAGATAAAGAATGCACGGATGAAAGAATGGAAGCAGGAAACCCAATGATGAGGTCATTGAGATCTATTCAGCTAGCAAATGTGTCAAGATAAGGGAATGTAGTAGATAAGGGGATTTAGCAGATACTCCAAGGCCGACCCTGAGATTAATCTAAACTGATTGATAAGTGAGAGTGATTGACTGCTGATTAGCCTACTTCATGTTCTCCTCCCAGAAATGGGATGTTCTTCAAGCTGATTGGCTAGTGTCATTTAAATTCATTGGTTCACTGGACTTGAAGGTGGTCTCTAGTTAAATTCAAAGTTTTTAGCTTCTGAGAACAATACCTTCTTAAGGTATTAATGTGATTCCCGCCCCCTTTGTCTGATTAACCAGACTAAAGTTAGAGAAAAGCAGGTACTTAGCAGGTACTTAGGTACTTAGCAAGTAGAAGAAACCCAATTGAAAATTTAAAGGGACAGGCACATAAAATCAATGAAAATAGGAGAAAGGTACAAACATAAAATTTCTTACCCAGTGTGAAGATCAGAAGGTTGAGGGGTTCAGCAGTCCCTTCGTGGTCACCAACTGTGATGTTTAAAATCTAACTATGATGTCTAAAAAATCTGTGTGGTCACCTTAAATTATAAGCTTTAGCACCAGTCTTTGGGCATTAAGCATTTATTCCAGCATACTTGGTATTAGAAAAAAGAGAACATGTGTAGTTAAGAAAAGGCATATCTAGCCTAGAGTTGCAGCCTGGTCTGGTTCTTCCTCAAGCCCTCTACCATGAGCCTGCTTCAATCACAAACTCTTCTCAAACTGAGTATGGAAGCTTTTTATAGGTCTAGAGAAGAGGCGGTCCTTACACATTGCTTCAAATTTATTGGTTAGCATTATCCAAATCCATTGGTTCACTGGACTTGAAAGTGGCCTGAGTTGAGTTAAAAATCCTTAGCTTCTGAGAACAATACCTTCTTAAGGACTGGACAGGTGTGGTTACAATCTAATTAACTTGAAGTAGGCTAATCAGCAAAATCAATCATTCTCACTTAATTAGATTAATCTCCAGGTGAGCCTTTGAGTATCTGCCAAATCCCATTATTTTCTCACAATACTTATAGAGAACAAAGATAGAATGAATAGGAAAATTATGGAGAGAAAGATTTTGGCCCAGTTTAAGGAAAAATATCCTAATAATTGCAGTTGTCTGAAAGTGGAATTGTCTCTTATGATAGCTTTGTTTTCCACCACTAAAAGTCTTCTATGCCAGAGGTTCAGTGATTACTAATCAAAGATACCATAGATAGCATTTCTGTTTCCTATGGTAGGTTGGATGAGATGACCTCTGGCAGTCCCTTCCTCCTCTAAGCTTCAATGATTCCATGACCACCTTTGCTCAGGTGGTAATGAAAGCTAGCATCAGTCTGCCTCCAGGATAACCCTGCCTCTAGACCTTCAGCGAAGCTCAAGTCTTTCAAGTGGGTGGCAGTGATACATGAAATATTCCCCAGGTCGGGGAAGCCTAAAACCTAGTCTTCTAAAACTCTTGCTTGTCTCCAGTTTTGTTAATGTTTCACAAAACTCTTCCCCAAATTCTCAAACCAAAGGTAATTTAAGTTCACTTCGAGTTATAATAAAAAACATACCAGGCAACATTTTTAGCACCATTTTTTTTTCTTTTCTGGCTGGCAGGAGGGAGGGAATGTTGTGAAATCAAACAAACAAAAAGTTGCGGGAGGGCTGCCCCAGAGGATTGAAAGAATTTGTCCTCTCTGAGAACACAGCCAGTGTACTGGTGTAAATAGGGTATGGCTTAGGAACAAAGAAAAATAAAATTGATTAAAAATGAACATCCTGTCTAGTTCTCTTTTGGCTCCATGGGATGACCCAACAGACCCTGGAGGAAGAGGAAAGAAATAAAAATCAAAATCCTTTCTCTATTGTTCTTTCAGGTGCAAAAGTTTCAGCTTACACCACTCCAGAACTTTTCTCCCCAGGTACATGAAAGACCAGCTTCTAAACTGCTGGACGAAAGAAGTAGAATCATAATTTCTACTGACTTAAATCCAATGTTAGCAAACTCCGTATTTTCTAGATCCAATTGAATTCTACAAACCTTTATTAATATAATCATTATATGCCAGGCACTATTTGTTCAATTTTTCTTTTAAAGATTGGATCTGCTATTTCACTTATATAAGAAACTCCTGATGGAGAAATTCCTTCTACTGATGTAAAGGATCACACGACCTACATTTTATAATCCTTCGAGTGACCTAGAAGCACAAAGAGGTTACATACCTTTCTCATGGGCATAGAGCCAGCATGTGTCAGAGGCTAGATTGGACTTGGTTCTTCCTCATTCTGAGCCTGACTTTCTTTCCAATAAGTAGCACCGTAATGCTTCCATGGCACTAATGCCACTGTTGCTGCTGCTGCTGGTAACAATATTAATAGCTCATGTCTTTGTAATGCTTTGAAGTTTACAAAGCACTGTACATGTGTTATCTCATTTTACCATCCCAAAAACCTTTTGTGGTAGATACTATTATTATACCCATTTAACAGATGATGAAATAGACCAATGGTTAAGTGCTTGTCCAGGGACATAGTGCTAGTAAGTGTCTGAGTTAGGGTATGAATTCAGGTCTTCCTGATTCCCCATCCAGTACTCTTACCTCCTAGCTGCCATATCTTATTAAGGAAACAAACATAAAAACTGTCATTGCCCTCAAGAAGCTTACATTCTCCCAATTTCAATCTGTATAAAATTAAAGAGGATCGGAACAGCTAGGTGGCACAGTGGATAGAGCACTGGCCATGGATTCAGGAGGAACTGAGTTCAAATCCGGCCTCAGACACTTAACACTAGCTGTGCAATTTCTGGGCAAGTCACTTAACCCCAATTGCTGAAGAAGAAGAAGAAGAAGAAGAAGAAGAAGAAGAAGAAGAAGAAGAAGAAGAAGAAGAAGAAGAAGAAGAAGAAGAAGAAGAAGAAGAAGAAGAAGAAGAAGAAGAAGAAGAAGAAGAAGAAGAAGAAGAAGAAGAAGAAGAAGAAGGAGAAGAAGAAGGAGGAGGAGGAGGAGGAGGAGGAGGAGGAGGAGGAGGAGGAAGGAAGGAAGGAAGGAAGGAAGGAAGAAAAAGAAAAGAAAATGTTTTCCACATCCAGAAAAAAGAAATGTGGATTCTGAATGCAGATTGAACAATACTGTTTCTACTTTTTGGCTGTTTGTTTTTCTTTTTTGAGGTTTTTCCCCTTGTGTTCTGAGTCTTCTTTCACAATATGACTAATGCAGAAATATGTCTAATGGGATTGTACATATATAACCCATGTCAGATTGCTTTCTGTCTTGGGGAAGGAGGAGGGAAGGGAGGGTGGGAGAAAAATTTGGAACTAAAAATACTATGAAAACAAATGTTGAAAACTAGCTTTGCATGTAACTGGAAGATAATAAAATACTTGTATGATTTTTTAAAAAATAGGTAAAAAGAAAGAAAGAAAGCTAGCATCAGAGTCAGGAAGCCCTTTGTTCAAATCCTGCCTTTGACACATAGTGTCTGTGTAACCTCTGGCCATTCATTTAACTTTTCAAGTTTCCCAGGCAACCCTCTATTACTATAGATTGCAAAGCAGGAATTGATCTGCATTTTGAACATGCTAATTGGGAACTCCCTATGTGAAATAAAAGGTTTAGTTGTATCCCTTTACCTTTTACATACCCTTTTACCTTTAAAACTATTAAGATCTGTGAATTTGATATCCCTGAGTAACTGTCTGCATGGGAATTCCCTCCATCTACAAAGATTGTAAACTACTGGTGACTTTGTACAGAAGTCCTAGGGAGTTCCCTGAAAAAAGAGAATTGAAGCAAATTAGCCCAGTTCATTCCCACAGCCAATAATTGTCAGAGGATATGAATCTCAATGTTCCTGACCTCGAGTCTACTACACTATCCACTGCACTACACTGCCTCTACACTAAAAAATTATCCACTGATCTATAATCTACTAATATAGTGCACTGATGACAATTATGAAAAGCTTTCATATCCTTGAATAAATGCTACTTAACTAGCTAATTATTCAGCCTCCATACTATACCAGTAGGTGAGGTTCAAGCCAGAAGAAGCTAACAACTTCTGGTTAATTGTAATTCTGCAATTCCCTTTGCATTGATAACATAGCTTCTAAGTAGCTTCCTAAGCAGTTGGTGCCATTCTTCTGAGAATAATTTTTGAATGCCTTGGAGAATAAAAGAGGAATTACATTGAATATAGCATCTTGAAAGCTCACAAAGATACTGGAGTGACCCAGAAAGATACACATAGGACTTCCTGACCAATGAGGTGTGATTTGTCTGTCATTGATCTTTGAATAGGCATGGCTGCTGAGCTCTTGAGGAGAAGAACTCTTCTGTAGGTCCCTAAAACAATATGAAAATAATAATAATGATGATAACAGCAGTCAGATTCAGGGGTAGAAGAGAGATGGAGTATTTTGAGGAAACAAAGGCATCATGTATCATTGTGTTTCTCAAACTATACTACAAAAAATCACCTAAAGTTTATTTTTTAATAAATAGCTTATATGGTTTGTTCATTGGAATTAAAAATAATAATTTTGAAGGATTTTACCCCTAAGGTTCTGCCAACATTTGATTCAAACTATATACGTCTTGGGCAGCTAGGTGGCTCAGTGGATAGAGCACCAGCCCTGAATTCAGGAGTAGCTGAGTTCAAATCCAGCCTCAGACACTTAACACTTACTAGCTGTGTGACCCTAGGCAAGTCACTTAATCCCAACTGCCTCACTAAAAACAAACAAACAAACTATATAGGTCTCTGTCACTGTAGAAAAGTTTGAAAACCACTAATATATGGAAAATTATTTCAAGAATTTTAGCATTGAAATAAAGGAGACATATTATAGTGGTCCCCTTACCTCCAATTTCTTCCTTCTCCAATTCTTCTTTCACACAGTTAAAATAATCTTACTTAACAAGACCAACCACATCAATCCCCTGATCAAAACTATTATTGGCTACCTGTTTATGTCATTATCAATCGTGTTTGCAACAGATAAGGAGTGAATCCTTCAAAAATTTCAAATGGCATTCCTTACTGAAGATAGTTTGGGTGAACAGTAGATAGAATGCTGGGTGTGGAATCAGGAAGGCCTGAATTTAAATTCTGCTTCAGATATTCACCAGCCAGTCTCAGCTTCAGTTTTCTATGTGTAAAACGGGGATAATAATAGCACCTAATTTGCAGGGTTATGCCGATGATGAAATGAAATAATCTATGTTAATTACTCTATAAAAGCCAACCAGCTAATATTATTAGACGATGAAGTCCTCCAGATACTCCTGATTATGCAGAATACTCTGACAATTGCAAAGAGAACCATGTAATAATTCAATTCAGCAAATATTACATAGGTTTGTATCTGGAAGGAACCTCATATGCCAATTAATACAACCTCCTCTTTTTACAGGGGAAGAAATTGTGGTCCAGCAAGGTTGAGATGTTTGGCCAAATGATCACAGTAATGTAAGGGCCAAATTTAATATCTGGAGAGTTAATTGGGTGACTCGCTGTAATACTGGGGTTCAGAAAATAATGAGGGACCTCTAGATCCAAAGTTTCTTATCTTCCAAACTGCCTTTTTAGTTATTTCTCTCAGGCTAATAAGAAAGGAGATTAACAGCCTCTTTTCCACAAACAAATCAGGTTTTATTAATGGGAATAAAATATACAACAAAGGTGAAGTTAATAAAGCCAGGGATAAGGGAACAGGGGAAGAGAAAAATGGATAAGCTTCTTGGCTCTAGCAAAGACTGACTCAATCCCCAAACGTGCTTCCAGCTAAGCTAATTTGAAGAGCTGACCTCGTTTCTATTAACTCACCACCTGGGGTCCATAGTTTCCATGGGAGTCAGCTATGCAGCCCCTCTCCAGTCATTCTCAGAAGCTTACCAACAGGAAAGAAAGAGCTCCTGTGAGTGAGCGTTCCCTTTTCTCCTTTTTCTCTCCCTGCCCTAAAAGGGAAGTCCTTCAAGTTGCATGGATGAGAGTGGTCCCCCTGCTGACACCAGCAGTATACATCACTCAGGGAATGCCAGGTGTGGCCTATATCTAATCATTCCCAAGTAGGTACTTAGTTTCTCATTCTCACCCAATTCAAACAATACTAAATCAATCAGGTGGGACCCTTGGGCATCTGCCAAATTCCATTATTTTATCACAGTAATAAATCTGTAAGGTTGAACTTTATCAAGTACACAGGGTTATAGGAATGGGCAGGGGACAGAGCCAAGATGGCAGAGTATATAAACACTCAACTAAGTTCTTGCAATATTCCCTTCCAAACATCTTTTAAATAATGTCACAAATAGAATTATGGAATAACAGGGACAATAAAAGGTTAGAGAGAGAGACATCATTCAAGCCCAAGACAACATATGAAGGAGGAAAGAGAGATATGTGATATGGAGAAGGAGGCTGGCTCAGAGCCCTCATGGATGGAACACTAATGGTGAGATGAAGTAGTAGAGACAGAAGCAATAGCAACTTCAGGAACTCCCAAGCCAGAAATGGTAAAGGGATCTCATAAGTGGTCAGAAAGAGACTACAGGTACCTCTGTGCTAACACTAGATGTGAGACCAGATGCTATTTGACAACTCCATTGCCTATACCAATTTCAGGGTCATCGTTCAAGGATGCAGAGGAGCACTTTTGGTCAAGAGGGAGTAGAAACCCTGAAGCACAGTATCCATTGCAAGCTCAAGAAATCACGGGCTCTTTCTGGGTAAAGACCAGAGTACAGACCAAAAGAACAATGACCACACCTCTTCCTAGATCACACCACCTTGGAAGTACAATAAATATCCAATCCCCCAGAACAAGAAAACTGCAGTGCAAAAAAAAAGCCTGAAGCTTGACACAGAGCCCCGTCCATCACCCACTGGGAACAGAACCCAGTATTAAAATAAACTTTTAAGTCAAGAAATAGGTTGGGAAAGTGAGCAAACAACAACAAAAAGATCCTAACTCCTAAAAAGCTACTGCAGTAACAGGAAAGGTGAAGACTCAAACTCAGAAGAAGACAATGAAGTCAAAACAGCTACAAGCAAAGCTGGAAAAACAAATATGAATTGGACACAAACAAACAAAAAAAAGAATTTCTGGAAGAGCTAAAAATGTATTTCCAAAATAGAGAGGTGGGGGTTCAGGGAGCTAATAATCTAAGTGAAATGGATAAATGTTTAAAAAATATGAACTGCCCAGATTATCAGAAGGAAAAAAATTGAATACTTAAATATCCCTTTCTTAGAAAAAGAAATTTAACAAGCCATAAATGAGTTCCCTAAGGAAAAATCACCAGGACCAGATGGATTCATAAGTTAATTCTATCAAAGATTTAAAGAACAATTAATCTCAATACTATATAAGCTATTTGAAAGAAATAGTTAAAGGAGCCCTACTGAATTCTTTGGATGACACAAATATGGTTTTAATATTTAAATGAGGGACAGAAAAACAAAGAAAGAAAACTATAGACCAATTTCTCTAATGAATTTAATGCAAACATTTTAAATAAAACCCTAGCAAGGACATTAAACAATGCATCAATAAGATCACACACTATGACGAAGTGGGATTTATCACAGGAATGGTTCAATTTTAGGAAAACTATCAGCATAGTAGTTACTGTTATTAATATCAGTATATACATAACAAAGCTAATAGAAATCATGTGATAATCTCAATAAATGCAGAAAAAGCCTTTGACAAAATATAACACCCATTTCTATTAAAAAACACTAAAAAGCTTAGGAATCAATGGAACCTTTCTTATAATAATAAGTAGTATCTATCTGAAACCAAGAGCAAGCATTAGCTGTAATGGGGATAAACTTGAAGTCTTTCCAATGAGATCAGGAGTGAGGCAAGAATATCCATTATTGTAACTATTATTTGATATTTTGCTAGGAATGCTAGCTATAGAAATAAGACAAGGAAAAGACATTGAAGGAACAAAAATAGGTAATGAAGAAACAAAACTATCACAAAACTATTATTGTTTGTAGATGATATGATAGTAAACTTAGAGAACCCTAAAGAATCACCCAACATAATAGATGAAACAATTAGCAACATCAGCAAAGTTGCATCATAATATAAACCCACAGAAATCATCAGCATTTCTATATACTACCAACAAAACCTGGTAGGAAAAGATAGAAAAAGAAATTCAATTTAAAATAACTGAAGAAAATATAAACTACTTGGGAGTCTACCTGCCAAGAACACTCCAGGGATTATATGAACACAATAACAAAATAATTTTCACACAAATAAAGACATCTAAATGGCTGGAGAAAAATTAATTAGTCATGGGTAGGCTGAACTAATATAATGAAAATTACAATTCTGCCTAAGTTAATTTACTTATTTTGTGCCATACCAATCAAACTACCAATGAATTATTTTATTGAGCTAGGAAAAATAGTAACAAAATTTATCTGGAAGAACAAAAGATCAAAAATATCAAGGGAATCATTGGGGGTAGGGGGATGTGAAAGAAGGTGGCCCAGCAGTTCCAGATTTTAAACTATATTACAAAGTGGTAATCATCAAAATGATTTGGCACTGGCTAAGAAATAAAAGGATGAATCAGTAGAATAGATTAGATAAACAATACACAGCAGTAAATGACCATAGCAATCTAGTATTTGATAAACCCAAAGATCTAAGCTTTCAGGACAAGAATTCACTATTTGACAAAAATTCCTGGGAAAATTGGATTGTGGTTTGAAAGAAATTGGGCATAGACCAACATCACAAGCTGCATACCAAGATAAGGTCAAAATGGATAAATGATTTAGACATAAAGTGTGATATGATGAATAAATTAGGGAAGCATAGAAAAATGTACCTGTGAGATCTATGGATAAGGGAAGAGTTTATGACCAAACAAGAGATATAGAAGATAATGGGAAGTAAAATGGGTAATTTTGATTGCATGAAAATAAAAAGCTTTTGTATAATTAAAAATAATGCAGTCAAAATTAGAAGGAAAACTGGAAACTTGGTGGAGAGTGGGGGGGGGGGTTACAACAAGTTTCCCTGATAAAGGTCTCATTTCCAAATATTTGGGGACTGAATTAAACTTTATAAAAATAAGAGCCCTCCCTCAGTTGATAAGTGGTCAAAACAGGCAGTTTTCAGTAGAAGAAATCAAAGCTATCTATAGTCATGTGGAAATATACTCTATATCACTAGTGATTAGAGAAATGCAAATTAAAAAAAAAAAAACAACTTCTGAGATACCACTTCACCACTGTCAGATTAACTGAAAAGGAAAATAACAAATGCTGGAGGGAATATGAAAAAATTCATAAAATAAAAAATGATTATTCATATCTACTGATTCAAGGTCAGGATGACAGAAGTTTATAGGAGCCATATAGACTTAGAACTGCAAGAGACTAGAGGTCATCAAATTTATCTCTCCACCCCACCCCCATTTTATAAATGAAAAATAATTAGACAATGAGAAGTTTAGTGACTTGACTTTCCTAAAGTCATGCAGTGTATGAGGCAAGATTTGAACTGAGATCATCCGGACTCCAAGCCTGGAGTCATATTCATTGCATCATGCTGCCTTCCCAGAGGAGAGACCAGGTGGTTTTTATGGATCAATATAAAAACCAACAATGAATAATAGTCTCCCTAACTTGGCTTCTGAGGGAGTGTTTTACATGCACAAACCCTGGAAGCAGAATATTGGATTGGAAGATATGGTACAACAGGAATTCACACTGAAGGAACAAATATTTTGATTCATTGAAAACACATCACACTGAACCATGAATGTCTCTCTTGCTACTAATTTACATCAACATCATCAGAATAGAGTACTTTGGAGCTCCAGAGACAACAATATTCAGGTGGAACTTCACACAATATGTGAGCTACTCCTTAGATGCTGGCACTGTGCCAAATAGTCAAATATAGTTGGAAGAAGATTGTAGTTATTGTCACTTGGTGTGGATCAATTCAGGGTGTCAGATGATATAGCTCTGGTATATAATTATTCAGACTATCCTTATACATAGTGCCAAGTTAAGGCCTGTGCTCATAGTAGCAAATGTTTTGGTTGTTGTGGTGGTGGTGGTTCTGTGGTTTGTTTTTTTCCACATTTAAAAACCCAAACCAAATGGATGAAGAATATCTACTGCCCAGACTACGGTCCCCAATTGGGTGGTGACCCATTGAGTTAGTTCATCAGTACTGACACTACATTATGGATGTGTAGGATGGTCAGGCTTGCCTATTCATCTCATGGATCATATAATCCTGTTTTTCCTGGAATGATCTATATGTCTCGAATATATTGTGATAAAGTGGCTTATTCTGGAATAATCTAAGATGGTCAATATATTATTGCAAAGCATTTTATAGTATTTAGGGGAGAAAGTGAATAGGAATTGCAAATTCTATCTGTAGGCTTATATAAAGGATTTTTACCCTTGTGCATAAAAGGAGAATTGACCTCATGAGTCATCCTGGAGTACAGTCTGCTGCTTTCCAGCAGCCTATACACCCACCTGAGATAAGATTGTATGCTACACACTGGAGCAGAAGTAAGACACCTGAGAATGACTGCACTAAAGTAGATAAACAGCTAAGTCTAATGGACCCTGTGCCCTGTAGCCTTCACTTCCTTATCATGTCTTAAATGTGCAGACACACAAGCACACATTCACACATGTGTGTATGTATATATGTATATAAACATGCAACATATGTGTATATATAAATGTGTATGTATGTTAGACAATGGATTGTGTTACCCTCCTTTCTAGATCAGGGAAAAAGTAATGCTCTTCATGCCACAGACATTGGGTTAAGCTCTCATTTGAATAGAAGGAGGACAACAGGATGCATTGTACTTGAGAAATTGCAATTTCAGTTGATTCATGAAATAAAATCCCATAATCTTGATACCTGTATTCATTTGTCTATGCAGGTTGACCAATGTCATGTAGGACTGAAGTCTGTAAAGAATGCAAATGACCAGAGTAGATACTGGGGGGCTGTAGCATATTTCCAGTGATGACTGTAGAAAAGGTGAAATAGAAGTTATTATTAGAGGAATAAGAGGTCAAGAACTTCAAGAGAAATAATGAAAAATATGCGAGAATTAAAGCATTACCAGATTTCCAACTACACTATAAAGCAGCAGTTATTGCAATTATTTGGTACTTGTGAATTGAAAAGTGGGCCAAAACAGATAAGTAAGACCTAGAAGCAAATGAATTCAGCTCCCAAGTGTTTAATAGATGCATGATTCCAAAGTCCTTGGGAAAGGATTCCTAGCCAACAAGGATGGCTAAAAAACTAGAAGAGAGTTTAGTACAAAATAGGTTTAGTACAAAATAGGTTTAGATCAGCACCTTAAACCATATACCATGATGGACTCCAAATAAATACATGGTTTAAATATAAAAGGTCCCATCATTTAAAAAACAAAAATAAGTAAGAGAAGAAAGACCTACCTTTAAGAGCTTTGGTTATGCTTATGTAAACAAGGTATAGAGAACCACAAAAATTAAAATAATACAATTTTAATTATATAAAATTTAAGTTTTTGCATGAAAAATAGTGCAATTAGAATTAAAAAAGGTCAAGTGGGAAAAATATTTTTTAATATTTAATTTTTCCGATTACATGTAAAAACAACTTTTACATTTTTAAAAAGCTTTTGAGTTCCAAAATCTCTTCCTTCCTCCCTCTCCTCCCCTGTCACTGAGAAGGTAAGCAATTTGATATAGGTTTTACATGTGCAGTCATGCAACATATATTTCCATATTAGTCATGTTATAAAAGAAAACACAGACCAAAAAGAAGAAGAAGAAGAACGTTTTAAAATAGTATGCTTCTATCTGCATTCAGATTCCATCTATTCTTTCTCTGGAGGTGGATAGGAATTGTCTTGGACCATTGTACTGCTGAGAAGAGCTAAGTCTCTCACTGTTGATCATCACACGATGTTGTTATTACTGTGTACACTGTTCTCCCAGTCCTACTTTCATCCCATTCACATTCACAGTTATGATTAGTAACTGTACATTTCCCTCCATCCTGCTTTTCCCCCCTTGTTTATCCTTCTCTCTTTCCTTTCACCCTGTCCCTCTTCAAAAGTGTTTTGCTTCTGACTACTCCCTCCCCTAGTCCTCCCTCCCTTCCATTGGTCCCCCTTTGATTATCCTCCTCTTCTCCTACTTGCCTATATTCACCTTAGTGTGTATATTATTCCCTTTCTGGGCCAATTCTGATGAGAGTAAGGTTCAAGCATCACTTGCCACACCCCTCCAATTTTCCCTTCACCTGTAAAAGCTCTTTCAGCCATGACCACTTTAGAAGGTTTTCTTTTCTTCTGTGGGCCTGGCCAGAAATGGTGTATAACTGAATGTGAAAGTCCTTCCAGAGGTATCCTCCTGAGGTCAAGGGCAAAGGTGTCAGATATTAGAGAAGCAGAGCAGGCAAGGAACCTGATTTAAATGTACTTGAGAAATATTTAACAAAATAAATAAAAACACAATAGAGAATAGGTAATGTTAATATGTAGTTTTCTAATTCCGTATGCTGCCTGGGGAGATCTGTAGGCATTTGTATTTGAGTTTGACACCCCTGACCTATGGTATTGCCAACAAGGCCACACAACAGCTTATCTCAATGTTTACTAATATATCAGTGCACATGTGGGCCATGTTTGTTTGTTTGTTTTTTTCCTGAAACTTGGCTCCGGCAATACCTGAAAACAGACTAAAAAAAGTGTTTTATTTGTTTTATTTTTCCCTCTCACTACATACTTTTCAAGTATCCAAGGCTACACAAGCTTACTTGAATGTTCCACCACCATTGATAGCGCATCTGGACCCTTCACCTATTCAAACCCATTACTTGTAACTTCTCAATTCATGAATTTCTCAGTCCACATCAGAATATATATAAATTAAAACTAGCCTCTTTAAAGCTGAAGAGCAAAGTCAAAACAAGGGATAGCATTCCCCAACACTGTCTTCCACAAAGGGGTCAATCTCTCACGAATGCCAGTCCTACAGGTAGAAGAGGTCCTCATCCTCAGACCAACACATGACCCTGGGCTTGTGTGCCTGCCGTGTTTCCCTGCTGTTCCATTCTGTCTTGGAGGTTATCATTTGCCACTTCCCCCAAAGAAAGGTTACTGCTGTCAATTGCTGGCCCATTTCTCTACTGCTGCCATCAGCTCGATTGGTCTTTGGTTGCCTGGACTTTTCCTCCCTGGCAGGAAATGTCATTGCTCTTTTGTGAGGAAGATCGTGTGCTGGCCTGTTTCTGACAGCAATATCCATCTACATTACGTTGAGATCTGTCTTTTATCCCACCTCATTCCCTTTATCCCTATCAAATGGGGATACCCCAGGCTCTTAAGTTGGAGTAAGTTCCTTTCATCATGCAAACTATGCTGAAGCTTCTGCATGTTTTAAAGACAAGTTTAACAAACAACACTGGAGCTGCCAACCCTTACCCTTGCATTCATGCCCCTTTACCTAGATCACTCACCACCTTGTGCTTGTGTGTGTTTGTGTGTGTGTGTGTTTCTTTCAAGCAGTCCTATTTTAAGGATGTAGCCTATATTCAGAGGCAGGCTATTTTCAAACTAATATGGTAATCCCAATTTCATTGCCCTTTCCAAACAAATCCTATTTTCCAACCCTTTAATTATGATAATTGCTCTCTTCTGGACCCCATCTAGGCTTTCCACATCCTCCGAAAGACTGGAAAGGGGAAGAGCAGTGAAACATGAAACCCTTCCAAATGTGATGTGCATGGAAGGGAAATGAATTTGCAACAAAAGATTTAAAAAGTAGAAAGTGGACAGTAAAAGAGATTCCCTCTCAGGAGGGAAAAGTAGCCTTGTGGCATAGGAGAATAATATTGGCCTAAGATACAAGAGGCCTAAGTGGTAGTCCCAGGTCTGACACTACCTCACTATTCAACCTTAGGCAAGTGACAACCTTTCTGGAACTCAGTAGTAAAACAAGGGGGTTATACAAATTCGGGGTTCAGCAACAAGTGGCTCTCCCATCAGAAACTCTCTAAATATAGTATAGTTCTGAATATGGGCTACCCCCTGAAATGAGATCTCTTTGGATGGAAAATATATATCACACAGTCTGTAAATCTGATGAGCATGTCATCTATGCCTTTACCCAAGTCATCAACAAAAAGGTGAAATAGCACAGGACCAAGCACAGTTGCCTGGGATATTCCACTGAAGACCTTCTGCCATCACAAAATTAAACTAAAATTTGCACTGAGGTCCAGTGACTCCACATGGGGTGTTCTTTCCCTCAATCCATTCTGACTTAAGTACACACTAAAAATACCAATAATCAGCACATTAAGGCTTTTATAATCTATCCTCATGGAAAAAAGTACATCTATTATAGATCAATAGTTTATCTGTATAGCTATTTTTCTCAAAATTAATGAATAGGGCAACTTGTATATTAACTCATTAAGACAAAAAGTATTATATATAATAAGCAATGAACTGATAGCTTTGGAGGCAAGTAGATCTCATGCCTAGAGCTCCACACAACTAGAAGTGCATTGCTTGACCTTCTCTCCGTAGTTGTTGACTACATTCACTAAATCTCTTGGTTCAAAGATTGGGTGTTGACATGTTCCTCATTTTGGTAATTTTACTCATTACTGTCTAGCCATTTGACTTGAGTCAAGTGATATTTACCTTTCAAGGGAACCATTAGTTAATCTGATAGTCTCATTATACCTCTGAGCTAATGTGCTTTGGTCCATCCCTCCATTTCCTAGGAAAAGGTAACTCATCAAGACAAGAGCCTCTTGGAAACAAAGATAGATAGATAGATTCTATTGCATTTTGTTCAATACCTCAAGGATCTGTGGTTTGATTGGTAAAGGTATCCCTTCTACTCAAAACACAACCACTCTATTTATGACAATACAATCTTCCCAAATTAGAGGATGTCAGTGACAGAAAATATGATCACTTTATAAGCAAGTTGATGATGATCCAGATTGAGGAACTGAGTTGGTCTGATTTTTGGACATCAGATAGTTCATCATTGAATCATATTTGTAATCTTTTCAGCTTGTTAGCAACCTACAAGAGCTTGTATTCCACTTGCATAACTTTGAGAACCCAGGATGACTTTCATGGCATCATGAGGCAACAGACATCATCTATTGTGCTGTATTATGCCCACCACAAATTAAGCTAATAAACCCACACAGATCATGGTGGTATAAAGTTTCTCTGGCACCAATTAAAATATGCACACATATTTCAATGTTTCAATGCCTCTGTAATCCCATTGTGTTGTGTACTCATTCCAGTGGAACTGATTACAAGTTGTTCATGCCTTCTTATCCTAGCTAACTCTTATCCTTGTCTTCCTGTAGACCATTCTTCACAAACTCACTCAAAGTGTTGGGGACCTTTTAGATATTGAATAGGTTTCACTGTTGCACGTGTTTTATCCATTAACTTTCTCTTACATGAACTGCCCACTTCCTTTTATAGTCATGCATATCTTTGATATTGCTTTCATATTGTTGCCCTTGTCAAACTATTTAAACCCAGGGTGCTTCTCCATGGTCCTTAGGGTGATCTGCAACATTAATTTTTGGGGAATGTAACTGCCTGTGCTTCATAGTCATATAGCATCACTGAGAAAAAATATTGGTGACAAAAAAATAAGCCTTTATTAAAGGGAGAAATTTGAACCATTAAAAGCACTGAACAATTTCCAAAATTCATCCAGCACACTGTTTTATTTAATTGTGGGCCCAGTTCATTGCTCAACTATAACATCTCTCTAACATATTTGTGAAAATTTGCCTATTCGCTTCTGATGTCTTCATCAAAGATTTCCCAAATATGTGTGTAGATTATTCTCATAAAAATTTTTGCAGGAAGAGGAAAATATAGACCAATAATTATTGGTATTTATCAATCTCCTTTCCCCCCTCCACTAATAATGATATCTGGAACAAGCATTTGCTAATCTCTGCTCTTTTCAGATGTTTAATTAGTCAACTAGCATTTATTAAGCACCTACTATGTGCCAGGCACTCTGCTAAATGCCAGGGATACAAAGAAAGGAAAAAAAGGAGTTCTCATCTAATAGGGCAGAATTTATAACTTGTTATCCTCCAAATTGTGTCATCTCTAGTCCAGACCTCCTCTGGTTATACTGGATCTGGTCCAACTTTCTTCCCATCTTTGTTTTCTGCAGTACCATTTTTTTTTTGTTTTGGTGGGGCAATGAGGGTTAAGTGACTTGTCCAGGGTCACACAGCTAGTAAGTGTCAAGTGTCTGAGTCTGGATTTGAACTCAGGTCCTCCTGAATCCAAGGCCAGCATTTTGTCCACTGCACCACCTGCAGTATCATTTCTAATTCCTCTTGTAGCACATAGGATCTGTGATGTTAGAGAACAAATGTGGTAAGGCATTGTCCTTGATGGAAAGAATAATTTATATGTAACATATATAATAGTAATTATTACATTTTTCATCTATATGTTATCCTTCCATTTTAATACTAAAAGGTTGATGGAATTTTCCACTTTAATCGGGCATGTTGCCAAGTTCTCTACATCCTTGGTTTTTTCTCTATTAGCTCCTTAATGACTTGTGAGTGTCCTGCTTATCAACTTCTATCATATTCCTCTGCAATATTTTATTTTTAAAGTTTATATTTTTAAAATGCTCTGTCCTTGTTTGCCAGTAGTATCTCTCCAATTGTCAAGAAGACCAGGTATTTATAGCCTAAGTACTTGCTATGTTCTAATAAGATAGTGAGGGGGGGCGCGGCAGTTAGGTGATACAATGGATAAAGCACTACCCCTGGATTCAGGAATACCTGAGTTCAAATCTAGCCTCAGACACTTGACACTTACTAGTTGTGTGACCCTGGGCAAATCACTTAACCCTTATTGCCCCAGAAAAAAAAAATAAGATAGTGAAGGACCTGTGCTTTCATTGAATTGAAAATTCCCAAGTGAGGAAACTCCCTTTACCAATGCATGCAACCTTCTCTGAAATTTATAGTTTTCAGAAGCTACCTAGAGCATTGCAAGATAAAACTATTTGTTCAAGATCATTATACAATCAATATGTGTCAGATGTGGGACTTGAACTCAAATCTATCTGGCTTCAAGGCTAGCTCTCCATTCACTATGCCATGCTGCCTCTCCTTATATTCTAATATATGTATATATATTTTTATAGATACCTATATATGTATGTATAAGTATGATTATTAGTATATGAGAAGAGGAAGGAAATACGCATTTATGTAGTACCTACTATGTGCCAGACAGGGTGCTAAATGTTTTTACAAATATTATCTCATTTTATATATAGTATATAGGTATATATGCAAAAATTATAATGTGGCTCTTTAAAAAATTACGTGCCAAATATTATAAAAAGAAGTTATTCTCCATTAAAGAATTGCCAACACCTTGGACTCTCTAAAGTCCCTTTCATTTCTAATGTTCTATATTTGAAAGAAAACATTAATAAAAAGTTTTTATTACATGCCAAAAGTCAACCAGTGATGGGGCTCATTACTTTAAAGAATGTTCCTTTTAATTTGATAAAGATAATCATGATTTTCATGAAGCTTTTTTTGACTTCTACTCCTTTTTTTTTCCCTTTTTGTTATTTGGTTTGTTCTAGGTAATAAATTTATCTGAGCAGATCTTGAAAGACTTTTTCAGACCCCATCACAATGCCAGGAACAATGAGAAAGTTAATTTCACTGTGTGATCTCTTTAACACCTCCACATGTGGAAATTTACAATGCATCACCTAAGTGTGATTGTGGAGGATAAATTGTAGTTTTCCAGGTCTGTTTTTGCCCCCAGTTATTTAATATATAGCCTGATATTTTCTGGGTAATTTCTGTTAAGATTTACTACTGTGGTGCTTGCCTATAAATCAATTTTTAATAAAAGATCACAGTGCAGAAATTATAAACTCGGCTCTTGAATGATAAAACTTCGTTTATTTTTAAGTCAAACGGACTGTGCCTGAATGCTAACGGGCATTTTTTTTTCAGTGTGGTCTGTGTTTCAGTTCCATGGTTGTGTGAGCTACCAAAGAGAAATAGAAGGCATATTTGCCCCTGGTTTCAAAGCTTTGTGAGACCATAGTTTGTAACCAAACCACACACCCTACTTTAGTTTCCCCCACCAGAATTAGTGCCTTTTCATACTCTCCAGAAATAGGAGTCTTCCTTGAAGCCTCAATCCCATCGTCACTCTCATAGCCCTGCACTGGGCCCCCACGAGGAGGCTCAGATTTCTTTGAACCAGCAGCTGTTGCCATAAGAGATGTCTGGGAAACCCCCACTCCTTGGTGACAAGATCACTAACATAGGAGACAGGACCACAGAGGGTGATGATGTCAGACCAGGTCAAAGAGGGGTTTAAGGAAGGGATGCTTTCAAAGGAATAGCACATTTAAATTTACAGCAAAAAGAGAAATTAGAGGTCATTCAGCCCAACCCTTTCATTCTTTAGATATGAAAAACTGTCAGAGATATTAAGTGCTTCACTCAAAGCCATACAGTTATTAAAAGAGACAGGAGCCAGGGCAGCTAGGTGGCGCAGTGGATAGAGCACCGGCCCTGGAGTCAGGAGTACCTGAGTTCAAATCCAGCCTCAGACACTTAACACTTACTAGCTGTGTGACCCTGGACAAGTCACTTAACCCCAATTGCCTCACTAGAGAGAGAGAGAGAGAGAGAGAGGAGCCTAGCTCAGGTCCATGAACTCCAAATCCTTTCAGTTATATTAGGTTTATACCTGTAGTATGATACCATAGCATCATTGATTGCTGTTTTTCTCAGGGATTTGTACATGAGGGCTTTACTTGTCTTATTACCTTCAGGTAAGAAAATTGTTCTAATTCCACCTCAGCTGTCTCCTTCTGGTCCAGAGACTCGCTTCAGGGTCCATGTCCCTGGAAATTATCCATTCAAAATTAAAATCATAAAGGAAAAGGCTTTTGAGATCATCTGTTCAACCCTATTCCCAACTCTTTTTTATTTATTTTAACAAATAAGGAAACTGAAGGGTAAAGTGCAGAAATGAACTGTCCAAGGTCACAAAGCTAGTTGGCCATGAAAGCAATGCTAGAATCCAACACTCCTGACTCCCAGTCTAGAATTCTTTCCAGAACAACACTATCTAATAAAAAAATCTGTTTTCCAAATTGTTCATAGACACCCTTCACATCATTTCAAATCCTGCTCTGCAGGGCAGTTTCCATGATACCTGTGTATAGCAAATGCTTCCTTATCTCCATTGCTGCAACGGTCTCTGAATCCAGCAAGACAATATAGGTCAGAAAAAGTCCAGGCAGTATCTCTCTCTCGTAATTAAAAACAAATTTGCAGAACTGACTGCTAGGGAATAGTCAGCCACCAAGTTCTGTGAGCTGAGAAACTTTCTTAAATCTCTCAATCCAGCATGCTCACACAGAGGATAGCAAACAAAAGACCAGCGGAAAGAAGGACAGATTTGATTTGAAGGCATTAAAATGCAGCTAGGCAGTGCACATTTGTGGAAAAGCAAAGCCTTCATATTAAAAACCTGATGGAATTTATTTAGCATAAAATCAAATTTCCCTAACACAAACTTGGTTTTGCTTTTGTAAGTTCTCTAGTGTATATCACAAGGCCAAATCAGGCATCCATGTGTGCATATACATGGGAATGAGTATATATGTGTATTTTCAAATAGATATGTATATAAATACACATGCATATACATATACACAAATACATATATCTGCATATTCACATTTACACACACATAGATATGCTTTAAAATTTCACTTCTACCTTACCCTGACCAAGTCATGTTTACATTATTCTTAATGTACAAGAGATATCTCATAAGCAGCTTTATCTTCTTCTGGGTCCTGAAAACCTGAAGGGAACCAAGGGCTTTCTCCAAATCCTACTATTTTGGAGTCATCTCTTTACTTGTACACTAGACAATGGCATTTTCTTACTAATATCAGTGTCAATGTTACCTTAAACATATCACTTGTATTTCAGGCCAACATGATCTTAGACAATTTCCTTGATCTCTCTGTGGCTTAGTTTCCACATCTGGAAAAGGAAGCCTTTTCCAACCTCTGTTAATTCTAGTGCCTTCGTTCTATTCGTTATTTCCTATTTATCCTGCATATAACTTATTTGTATATACATTTGTTGGTTGCCTCCTCCATTAGATTATAAGCTTCTTGAGGGCAGGGACAATCTTTCGCCTTTCTTCCCCAGCACTTAGTGCAAAGCCTGGCACATAGAAGGTGCTTCATAAATGCTTATTGATTGATCAATTGGTTGGGTTGGACTAGATGGTGTCTACGTTCTTTTCTGGTTCTATATCTGTGATCCTATGAGATTTCAGGGAGGCTAAAAGGCACAGAAAAGTTCCCTTCCTGAATTTCCATGATTCCCAAAAATCCTCTTGTTTTTCCATGACACTGCTGTTACAATGAAAATATATAACCTGAAGCAGAAGCACAGACATCAATAACATTCAGTAATACATTCACTTGTTAGGTTACCTAAGAATGCAGACATCAAAGTCCTAAGGGAATGGGACAAAGGACAAGTCACTATTGATTCAGGAGAGGAGAAAGGGATAGAATATTAAGAGATGCAGCTTAATAGGGGAGACCTGCATAGTGTATAGGCAACCAAAAGGTGTAAGAGGGGAGCAATAGGCTTTAGGAGAGCCATTGGAAGAGGGGGATGACTTCCACTTGAAAGTCACTTACTGTGGAATCTTAGAGGGAGGCAGATTTAAACTTCATAAAAAGAAAACTTTCCATCAAATTTGAATTTTTAAAAATAGAATGGGTTGCTTGGGGGAGGGCGGTGGTGAGTTTACAGAACCTCAGTGTTGTTAGGACGAATCAGAGGTCATCTACTCTAATTAATATTTGAATCTACCCTAAAACACAACCAATACTCATCTAGGCTCTGCTTAAAGATGTCCTATGAAGGGGAAACCAAACCCTCCTTAGACAGTTTCTACCTAGAAAAGTGAAACTTCTTATAATTAAGATAAGTTAATAAGATAAGAGAAGCATTTGGTACCACCCAAGGTCCCTTCCCCCATTGGGATCTTGTAATTCTAAGACTGACCAAAGTGAGGGTGCACATGGTGGCCCATAATGAAGAGGTCACGGGGTTCTCCAAAGCCAGGGGTTCCTGGGTCATTCGGGAGTATCCTGGGCTTAAGCTCACTGTGTACCTCCAAAGGAACTGCCATAATAACTAACCTCGAATGGATTGATAGCTTTAATCACTCCAGCAAAGTACATTTCCTAATGATACAGAAATTAGTCTTAATGGTGCTTTAGAAAAGAGAAGTGACATAGACCTGACACAACATTCTCATCATACCCAGGTACTGCACACCCGACATTTGCCTTTATTGCATTGGGAAGTTATGAATTTTTATGGCTGTGGTGGCCCATGAATTTGTAATGCAAATTTCCTTTAACCTATAGTGACAGGCAGACTGGGGGAATTCACTGTGTCAGCGGGGCAGGACAGGGAGAAGGGAGGATACCAGGGGTCTGGGGCCACTTGTACTGGCTGATTGTTAAATATTCAGCTAAGCATTTACACCTGGGAAACTGACAACCACTACAAATCAGGAGTGGATTTCTCTTTTTGTTGATTATCTTGATTTAAGAAAGTGCTAATAATGTAAATTAAACTTACAAATGTATCTTCTGCATCTAGTATGATCGTGAGTGCGATTCAGCCTATCACCACCGAATAGGACGACAGACAAAAGATTGCAAGGGTTTATATACAGTTTAAACAAGATAAGTAAGGAATTTGGAGGAGAGGTAGACTTGGAAAGTCCTACTCCCAAAGGGATTGGTGTGAGGAATTCCAGGGGTGGAGGGTGTGGCCTTTGATACACAAATCAGAAAGGCTTTCTTGGTGATCAGCAGTTTAGTTCAAGGTCTTGATAAGGAGACTTCTTTAAAAAGAAAAAGGATTGTTCCAAAGTTGGGGAATAGCTGAAGATAAGGACCATATCCATAGTCACATATCCTGCAGTCAGATAAGGCTTTTCGTTGGCTTCAGGGTTACTGATTCTCTGATTTGTTGGTGTGTTAGCTGATGAAGCCAGTCCTTATACTGTTGTTCTGGTTACCTAAATAATTAGGGGCCTTGAGGAAATCAAAGTACCCATTTTCACACTGCTTTGGATTTAGGAATGTCTAGGTTCAAGTGTTGTCTCTGACACATATTAGGTTTGTGATCTTAGGCAAGTTATTTAAATGCATCTTCTCCACGCAGTTGTTATTTGTCCTTAGTTCTTGTTCTCAAAGAGGATGGTGATATTGGCGAGGTGATGTCATGACTTGCAGTGAATTGGATTTAAGTGAGGGAAGGCTGTACAAAGTCATCAGCCTCACTCTATCCTCCAGAGCCATCTGGGTCCAGTGGGTCAGGATGCCTGGAGACGGCCCTGGATGCAGTGTCTACTTTGGTCTTTTTAAGCTAAGGTCTTTCCCAGGTCTCAGTTTGCCTGATATCACTTATACTGGCTTTACTAGACCTTCTCTGCATCAGGTTGTGGGAACTGGTGGCCAAATTACACCCTCTTGCACACAAATCCAATTAAAATAAAACAATAATTTATTTAGGTGCTAGGGAAAGGAAACCAAGAGAGAAGGCTTGGCACAGAGGTGTGGCTCTCTGAGATACCAGTCTCCTCGAGCAGGAGACAAGCAGATACTCTTATATAGGACTGATGGGGGTGATCATCTGACTGTGGATAGTTCCCTTGTTGGAGGAGGACCATCCCCCACTGGTGATGGCTGGAGAAGTTGGGTGAGGGGTGGCTACGAATCTCTCAAGCCATCTCTCTCCTCCTCATGCCACAAAGGCAGCAGCCACACCTATTCTTATCTCCCTGAGGGGTGGGGGAGACTAGAATAAAGGGTGGTGGTCCTGGAGCTAGCTCAGTCCAGATCCAGTGCCAGTAATATCTTCAGGTGTGTCTGTCCTTTGGTTTAGTTTTTCAGGAAGGTTCTTTGATTTACCCCAGAAAACTTCTGAGGTACCCAGAGGCCCCAGAACAGAAGAAAGGAAGGGAGGCAAGAAAGAAAGAGAGAGGGGGCAGGGAGGGAGAAAGAGAGAGGGGGAGGGGGATCTGGGAAGGGAAGGGGGAAGGGAAGGCCCTCGGAGTTTCTGGCCCAAACAGAAGCAAATGAGAGTCAGAGTGATTTGGGGTTAAGGTGTGGTCCTAAAAAAAAATCTAGGCCCTAAACCCCCAGACATCTTTTGAGGTTTAAGCAATCAAAACTTATATTCCTTTGGGCATATGGACAGAGAAGGGAGAAGGAGGAGAAAACGAAGGAGATGGAAAAGGAGGTGGAGAGGGGGTTGAAGAGGAGGGAGGAAGAGGAGGAGGGAGAAGGAAAGGGAGAAGGAGAAGGGGAGGGAAAGGGGAAGGGAAAGGGAGCTTCATCACCCAACTGGAGTTTGTCAGTTGGGTCCCCAGTGGGGCAGCTCACAGAATGTTGATGGTTGTTTGTCCTTTGTTCTGAAGAGGACCATGAGATGCAGAGGTGATGTCATGACTTCCAGTGAATTGGAAAGTTACTGGGAAGGTGTTGACTGCTTTGGTAGTAGAAGTTCACTACTGGGAGCTCATACCTTGATGAAAACAAAGGTCCAGTTGAAAAATAAACAAACAGATATGGATTTATCATGAAGTTTGAGGAAATGTTAATTGACACTTTAAAATAAGCCTGATTCTAATAGAATTTGAATCTGAAATCCATAAGACATCCTACAGCAGAGAGTATAAGGGAAAAGATGGCAATCTTGTTTATATGGCTGGGAAAGGGATGGATGAGTGATAAGAAAGTTAGTGGTATCATAAGCTCAGCAAAAATTAATTTCCATTCAAAGAAACATAAAGCAGTTATCATGAAGTTCACCTTCGAATTTGAAAGGTTTTACTAACAATTTACAAAATAGTTTTCCCATATTGTTGGCATTATCGAGGGTGGTGTTGGTGCTAATGGTTTTGATGCTGGTGGTAATGATACTCTAGTTATCTGCCCACATCTGTGACCTGTTGTTTATTTACTTGGAAGAAGATGCTTTGAGAAGCCCCTCTCATCCTTTCCCTCTTATGGTATACTTAAAGTGATGATAGTGAGTCATACAAGAGCTATTTCATAACTTCTGACCCTTTACCCAAAGATTCATCTCCAATGCAAACAGCTGTTGAGTTATCTGTTTTCTTGGTGTGTGTGTTTTTTTTAAACTGCAAATAGTTTAGTGAATGTTGTTTTGATTTTATTTTTAGAACCGTCCCTGTAGTTTGGGTTTGAGGTAAGGATAAGAAGTCTTGGTGCCTGATTGCTATGATAAAAGCAACCTCATCCTTATTTCTGTCCCAATGAGATTATTCGCCTTCTAATGTTACACTGTGTTTTAAAGAGACAGCCCAAGCTATCAAAGACTGAGAGTCTCCAGGGAGGAAAGGAGTGGCTGTGTATGGAAGAAGGATAGAGTTTCCCAACCCAATGAAAGGGTGTTTTTTTGTTTTTTTTTTTTTTAACATGTGGGGAGAGGATTGGCCTGAGGCAAGAGTTGAGAAAGAAACTATCTAAGTTGGTTCTCTCTATTGCTATTCATCTTTTCTTCTCAGAAGAGGATCAATGACATCAGCCTCATACTCTTCTCCAGAGTCATCAAAGTCCAGTATCAAGACAACAATCAAGATGACTGGCCATGACCCAGTGATACCACGAAGCATACCCTCCTTTACCCCATACATCTCTGACACTGAGTGTCACAGTCTGGCACATAGCAAGCGCATAATGAACGCTTGTTGACTGATTGACTGAATAGATAGACCAGTTTTGCTATGATTCATCCACATATGAAAGTATAGGACAGGATGATTGTAAGGATGTATTTAGAATAACACATTCTGGTCAACATTCTGGGGACACCAAGCCTGCTCACATATGTAAACAACAGAAAAATGAATGTCTAATGGGTATGACATGAAGAACACCAACAGATCCCCTACTCAAAAATTTTGATCAAGGATAAACTCCTGCAAAAAGCCCATCCTGAAAACCCTCCTGCCCCCCCCCCCACATACACCTCCCCTCCCAACACACAAAATGTGCTAGAGTTCATTACTTCTCCTCTACTCCATTCATTACCTGTATGTGACTTTCTAGTTGAATGACCTTGGAAAAGTCACTTCAATTTTCTGAGCTTCAGTTTTTTCATTTGTAAAATAAGAATGTTGTATTGATTGATTTCTAAAATCCCTTCAAGCTCTAATTATGACAATAATAGCTAACATGCATATAGCACTTATTATGTGCTAGGAACTCTGCTAAATGCTTTGATCCCCACAACAACCTTCAGATCTAGGTGCTATTAATATCCTCATTTTATAGATGAGGAAACTGAGGCAAGCAGAGATAAACTAGTAAACATCTGAGTTCAGACTTCAGCTTGTGTTCCTGACTCTAGTCCCAGAGCTCACCTAGGTGCTTAAGCATATGATTCTTAGGATACCAATCAGACTAAGGATAGGTTATAAGGATCACATGAGATCATGCACACAACAGCATTTTGTAACAAAAGTCCCAAATAAGCATTAGCTATTATTTTTAATCAGAAGGTTTCAGGTTGGTGCAGGCACAGAAGGATCTGTGAACCCCAAGATTGACTCAATTCACTTCACAATGAACAGCCTGATGGGATGCCATTTAAGGCTGATCCTTCTACACATCCTACCTCATATACCCCTCCAATTCCCCTTGCTATGTGAAAGAAATTAGCTTTTATAAAACTGGGGGGGGGGAATGCCCTCTGAAGGTTTCCATAATTTGGAAATACCGTTTTCCCTTATGACTAAGTTATACAGACACACAGTAATCCCAGAGCCAAGTACATTCTGATTATAAAGTCCATAAGAAGAAATGGGAAGAGAGCCAAATATAGATCCTGATACATCGAGCCTGTCTGGAGCATGCTTTCTGACTGACCTCCCTGGATTTGTACATGCAGTTTCCCTTAGACCCTGTTTCTGGGTGTGTCTCTTGGTCTTCATCACATACACATATCATGCAGCTCACTCTAACATAATTCAACTTCCTCTTTGGGGGTGGCTGGCAAAGGGGAGCTGTGGAATAATCATAATTACCTATTATTATAGCTCACATTATGTATTACTTTAAGACTTAGAAAGAGTATTCCCCACAACAAACATGAGGTAGGTAATGCAAGAACTATCAGTTCCATTTTATGAGCTAAGACACTGCAACTAAGAGAAGTTAAGTGCCTTGCATATGGTTACAAAGCTAGTTAAGTGTTGGAGCCAAGAGTCAGATGCAGGTTCCATGGATCCAAGTGCAGAGCCTGTCACCATATTGAAATAAGCAAGAATGGCAACAGGTTTTAGCTCACAGGGCCAAGGCTTAGCTCCTAGCATAAGCTATTCTGCTGTGATTGGCCAGGAAAGCTCTCATCACTCCAACAAAGAAACCAAGCAGTCAACTTCATCGAAGAATACTTACTAATTTTGTCCTTAAAATCAAACCCCAGTCCAGTATAGTTGAAGGATCTCTGTATTTGGAGTCTGAATTGTGACCATGGAGAAGATACCTAACCTCCATAGGCCTCAGTTCCCTCATCTATATAATTCACAAGTTCAAACTGATGATCTTCCAATAGCCCTGTTAGCTCTAAATCCTAATATCCTATGAAATTTGAGATTCTACATATTCCAGCAAAAGTTGTTAAATGACAAGTAAATTCTGAAACAGATGTGGAGCAAAGGGGAAAGTCCAAAGTAAAGGTAACCCTAAAAGGCACCTTTGTCTAAACCCCTGGTCAACAAATAAGAGCCACAGGATAAACTGGGTGAGTTTGGAGCCATTTGTGGTGATATCAGAAGACTCTATCCATCTTGAGCTATTTGGAAGTGCCTTTCCCCAGAAAGCTAAAATACAGTATTGATCTTTGATTCATGGCACCTCCCAGACAGATCACATCCATTTGTAGCCCTTTAAGTGTAAAGGGATTTTAGTTTCTTGCTAAATGAAATCTCGTCTCCTCCCTTGGTCTACCCCTCCTTCACTACTAAGTAACAGTAATTACCAGCTCTATCTTCCTAGGATCCACGGTCTATCCCTTGGGGTTTAGGGGAGTGGGAACTCTTGATTTCACTCTGGGTTAAGTATGTTGGCTGAACTTCTCAGGCACCTATTTGGAGATTCTCACTGATGTCCTTGGGGATCCCCATGTTCTATTGACAATTTAATTAAAATAACTTCCTCGGGAGAACCACACTTGGTGGTATAGGCAGCTGGTTAGCACTACTACTCCAGGACCTGTCTTCACACTCCACATAGCAATGTTGGCTAAGGATTTTGTTCTTCAGATATTGATCCCTTATGTTCTTGGAAAGAGGTGAGAGCTATTGTGTTGAATGAAGAAAACAAAGGAAGATTTGGAAGATTCAAACTATCTGAATATTGATAATCATTCTGGATATTTTCTGAAGGAATAGGAATTCATTCTCTTTTGTTCTAACTTATAGGCTACCTCATGATCCTGGAATAAAGCCATATTCTTTTTCCATGTTCTAAAAGAGTTTTCCATTAGGACACTATACAATACTTTAGGTATTCTAAAACCATGGGAAGGACAGTGGGCAAAGAGTTAATGGGTATCTTTGTATGGTGTCAAGAGCATTGGGTTTGGTGTTAGAAAACTTGCATTCTAATCTAGCATTTTACAATACCTATCTGTGTGAGCTTGAGTGACTAGCGTAATTTCTTTGATTTGAAGTTTTCTCATCTACAAAATGGGCACAATATTATCAGCCTTCCTGTCTACCAGACTCATTATAGGGGAAAACTACATTTCCCAGAAAGCCTTGGTGTAGGGATCAAATACTGATTGTAGAACAAGGGCTCCATTGTCCATAAAGGCAATGTGTCCATGATGAAATTATTGGTTGGGAATTTTTGGAAATGTGGAGAAGGAAGAATGAAGGTCTTCATCAGGTTTGTCTCCACTTGAAGCAATAAATTCTTCTGAGAAGAGCAATGATAACAGCAGAATTTGTATTGTTGGATCTTAAATGGAGTAGAGCAAGGAGATGAGACATCCTGGTTATGGAAAAGGAGAGGCAAAGAGTGCCCAAGAAGAGTCAGGCTTGCAGATGGTGGAACCCAGGAGGCAGGTCATCAACAAGACACAAACTTGGCCTTTCACTGACTGAAGTTAAACCAAGCCAAGACTCATAGAGGACACTAATGCTACTCAGATCTAGCCTATGCCTTCTTTGAAACCATTATTCATAGGGAAGCTTATTCCCTAAAGTCCTGGAAGGAAACAGGATTGAGATTGTGTTTGTTGGGTGAAAATGTGGCCTTTAATGTTTCATAGCCTTGCTATTTGTTTCTGTCCTGATGAAATATTTAACCCTTTCCACAATCTTTCTTGCTGGCCTTCATTAGCAAAGTGAGCCACTAAGCGCCTTAGAATAGAATTACCTTTAGAAATTAGCAGTTGTCGGGGCAGCTAGGTGGCGCAGTGGATAAAGCACCGGCCCTGGATTCAGGAGTACCTGAGTTCAAATCCGGCCTCAGACACTTAACACTTACTAGCTGTGTGACCCTGGGCAAGTCACTTAACCCCAATTGCCTCACTAAAAAAAAAAAAAAAAAAAAAAAAAAAAAAAAAAAGAAATTAGCAGTTGTCAAAATGAGTGGAGGGTGGGGAGGTGGGGGGGACAAAAGTGTGCCTGAAAGGCTAAATACTACTGAAGATCTGTCATAATATGAATCCAGATCTTTGGGGGTCTAGAGGTGGTTGGACCAACAACTGCATGAGGATCCAATGAGATCATGAATGCAAACATTCATCTAGATATAAGGGATCATTATTAGTAGGCTGGAGAACATTGTTTGCTGAGATGCTCAATCGGTTTAGCAGCTCTTCATCAGTCATCACCTCTTGTGAAAAAGATAATCAGGGAGGGGGAAAGGAGCTGCTGCTTTCTTAAAGATCAGCTGCAAACAGAACTCAGGAGATGGAGAGCGACAGATGCTTCTCAGAGTGATTTGTTCCCTGCTTTTCTTAACCTCAGCCTCCTATTGCCTAGGGAGCAGACTAATTGTTGACTTAGTACTTTCAATCCATAGATGAGTGGAATGCATAGTAATTGCTATCATTAGAGCAGGAGAACCACCCAGAAAAGGGAGGGCAGAGGCCCCAGGGAGGGAAGAAGACCAGCCTCCCACAGCTTTCTACACCAGTAATTATTAGGTTTATTTAATAGAGCAGCCGTAAATGCTTCTAAGACCTGAAAATTTGGGGGAGCAGGTGCCATGCTCCATCTTTCAAGAGAACCCAAGTTTTCCAAACTAGTAAATCTAACACCTTACAACAAGCATCATACCAACTTAAACTCAACATTGTTTATAACTTCATACAAATTAATTTTTAAACTATATGCTGCAATGATTTCTGCCATACTGCAGAAATGTGCAACTATAACTGGAAATCCAAAGACCCTAGGTCTTTTAGTCCAATTCTTGTCATTTTTACAAATAAGGAAACTGAGGACCAAGAAAGTTGAGTGACCTACCCAAAGTTTGCACAACTAGTAAGGAACAGAGTTGGAATTTTAATCCCTGTCATCTAACTGTAATTCAAGTAAATACTGAACAAAATGATAAAATTCATTCACACCCATTACCCCTGCTGAATCTCTCCATGGCATGCTTAGCAGCTCAGCAGTGACTAACACCACAGCTGCTTAAAGATTAAAGACCTTACATCTCAAGCAAGAGCACAACACACACACACACACACACACACACACACACACAGAGGCTATACTGACAGGCTTAGCTAACTTTCAGGACTAAGGGAAAGTTAGTCCTATGGAACTCTGCTTGGACCAGACCACGTCTGTAATATTGTATTCTCTTCAGTTGTAGGCACCACATTTTAGCACCAACATTCATTGATATGCTGAAGAGCATCCAGAGAAGGGAAATAGGATGATAAGGGCAGGCACATGAAATCTCTTCTTGTAAGTATCCATTGATGGAACTAGAAATGTTTAGCCTGGAGATGAAAAGGAAGAGAGGATAGCTTTCTTCATGTACTAGAAAAGTCTGCAAACAAGGATTAGACTTTTTTTTTCTGGGCCAGGGCTTCTTGACCTGGGATCATTTTATGGGGTGAGGAGAGGGGAAGGTGTGTTTAGGGGTCTGCTGATAGATTTCATTGGGTCTGTGAACTGTGATAGGTGAAATCTGAAATAACAGGAGGGGGGGAGAAATTACAGCATTATTCTTACTAAACTCTTACTGAAATTTAGCATTTCTTTTAATTATTTAGAAACATTGCTCTGCTGTATCCATAGGCTCAGCCAGACTCTCAGAGGAGTTACACACACACACACACCACACACACACACACACACACACACACACACACGTTAAGAATCCTTGTTCTGAGCCATAAAAAAGAGGACTCAGAGCAAAAGATAGGTTGCAAAGAGGCAAATTTAAGCTTGACGAGGAAAAATGCATTAACAGTTGAATATGTCCAAAATTCAGTTCAACTCAGTTCAAGGAGTTTTGATTAAATGCCTGATATAAGCCAGGCTTTGGGAATAGGAAAAAAAAATTAAGAAGTCCCAGCCTTCAAGGAACTTGCCATCTATTGGGGGGGAGGGGAGACAATCTAAAGATAATGAGGGTCACAAAAGCTCTTAAGGAAAAAAAAAGCAAACTACATATAATAGAGATCAGTGTTTTCACATATGACCCCTTTTCTCTTCTACTTTGCACACACACACACACACACACACACACACACACACACAGGCACAGTGCCTGTATGTAGTAGGTGTTTAATAAATGCTTGTTGTATGTACAAGCTTTACGTTAAAGTCTCCTATAGGGATTTTCTCACTTCTCTTGGTTAATATGCCCCTCTGCGACTTCTTTCAGGGTATCTTTAAATAACTCTTAGCCCAATAGACTGAATGAAACTTCTTACTTGGATTTTGACTTGGTTTTTTGTTTTGCTTCGTTTGGTTTGTTTTGGCTGGTTTTTTGGGGAGGCAATCAGTGTGAAGTGACTTGCCCACAACTACTCACTTTTAAACTTTGATTAAATACAAAAAAAATGTTGTTAGAAGAAGGGATTTCAAAAATGGAAACCCCTGAACAAGAAGGCAGTAGTCTCAAAGACCTACGTGAAGTCCCAGAGTCACTTAGGAGAGCTAAATATAAGGGCCCTTTGACTAATCCCATCCCCACCCCCCATACTCATACACATAAACAAGTGCTGCCTTTTCTCGCTATTCTCTCCTGGTCCCAGGGATGTGGGGATGGCTTTTTTTTCTGTCTCTCCAGCTTCCTGTCAGTCCAGCAGCATTGCTATCTGAACTCTACAGGACAGCTTTCCAATGCATCCTGTTTCTTAGGCCAAATGAGGAAGAATTTCTAGGGTTCCTTGGGTTTCCATGGGAGATGGGGGACCAAACCTCCAGAATTCTCTTGTCTCATCAATGTCACTGCTCCTTTCTTTCTGACACTTTCCTTTTCTTCCTCTCACTCCATCACAAGGAACATTTCTGAAGCAAATGAGTTAATATATGTAAATGCACTTTGCAAACCTTAAAGTGCTATATAAATGACATTATTATTATTATTATTAATCATCATCATCATCACTTGGAAATATTGCAGAGGGAATTCCTATCCAAATAGAGGTTGTTTTAGAAGATTTCTGAGGTCCCAAATCTGACATTTTGTGATTCTGAGTCTAAATTGTAGGTGATAACAGAGTAGATTAACTGGGGATGGTGATGCCAAGAGATGACAAATATATTCTCATTTCATAGATCCATTTGAGCAAATGTGATTGAACAACTACCAGTCAGCAATGGAGAGTGGTCCTTTGACAGAAACATATTCTTCATGTGGCAGATCTTCACACATGGTTACAAAACATCTTTTCCTAAATATCTTTAGAGAAAGCTTCTAGGTAACCAATTTACCTTCAACTTCAAAGAGGCCAGGCTCCAATCAATGCCTAACCCAGACCATCAAAAAGCACCCCTTAAGCTTCTCTTATGTGACAGGCACTGTGGGAGGTGTTATAAAGTGTGATGTTTAGAATCTAAATGTGTGGTCGCCTTAAGTTAGAAGCTTTAGCACCAGTCTTTGGGCATTAAGCATTTATTAAAGCATACCAGGTATTAGAAAAAAAGAACATGTGGAGTTAAGAAAAGGCCTATTTAGCCTAGAGCTCCAGCCTGGTCTGGTTGCTCCTCAGGCCCTCCTCCACAAGCCTGCTTCAATCACAAACTCTTCTCAAACTGAGTATGGAAGCTTTTTATAGGTCTGGAGCAGAGGAGGTCCTTATATACTGCTTCAAGCTGATTGGTAGGCATCATCAAATCCATTGGTTCACTGGACTGGAAGGTGGTCTTGAGTTGAGTTCAAAGTCCTTAGCTTCTAAGAACAATACCTCTTAATGGCTGGCCAGGTGTGGTTACAATCTAATTAACCTGAAGTAGGCTGACCAGCAGTCAATCACTCTCACTTGATTCCATCACTTTAGATTAATCTCCAGGTGGGCCTTTGAGTACCTGCCAAATTACATTATTTTCTCACAAAAGACAATAAATAAATAAATCCTGCTCTCAGAGAGTTTAAATTCTGGCACAGGGATGATAGCATGGATTATGACAATCATTCCTACACCACCAGATTCCTTCTTTAGAGTAGAAAGCAAAATCATGGGCCTGGCCTTTCTCCATTGATTGTCAAATATCCCTACAGTAGCTGGTCCTACCATAAAGCATAGTCATAATCGGGGTAGAGGAACCTGACCAGGGCTTTCCCCCAAGGAACTGACAGCACTTATATTACAGAAACTCAGAAATGACTGGTTATAGCATCGAGTTAGCAATAATTGTTAATTGAGAATGAAAGATACCAGATGGTTCACTACATCACTCCCACTGCTTATACTCCAAGGAAGAACTCTCTCAGCTGACCTGGCCCTGCTTCTCCCCCTCCCTCTGCCATAGATTCTCCATTAGAAGGATATCCCAAGATGTCTCCCCAACTCCATTGAAATTATCTTTAAAAGTGACTTTGAGGGTATGATTTTTTCTGCTTTCTCAACGTGTACTCGGTAAATCTTGCCCCTACAATCAGAACTTCTAGGTATAACTTGAATACAAGATTTATCTTTCATAAACTCCCTAGCATGATAAGCAGAGTTTGGGAGTCAATGAAAATAAAATAAGTGGGCCCTAGGGATCCAACATTTCCAAACAGAAGTCCAGTAGGCTTCCTGTACTCTATGTCCAAAACATGAGCAATTGTCTTTTCCTACCAAACCCTCCTATCATCTTGTTTTTTGTGTTGTTGTTGGTTTTTTTTTTGGGGGGGGGGTTGAAGGCATGATCATCCATCTAGTCATCTAGCTATACAACCTCAGATATATACTGAACTCTTCACTCTCTCACCTGTCTTATCCAATCAGTTGCCAAGTATTATTGAAGCCTCTTCACCTTGTTTGCCTCAGTTCCTCATCTTTAAAATGAGCTAGAGAAAGAAATGGCAAACAACTCCAGTATCTTTTGCGTGAAAATCCCAAATGGAGTCATGAAGAGTTGGACATGACTGAAAACAAACAAACAAACATTGGTGGTGTAAGAGAAGAAAGAAGTATGAAGTAAGGGTAAAAAGCTGTAAGAAGAGATCAGAGATAAAGTAAGAGTTTAAGTATAGGTTGTATGAAAGTGGGTATATATGGGTAAAAATAAAGATATGGTCATGTAAGAAGTTGTAAGGAGAAATGAGATAAGAAGACTGAGTATTTGAGGATATTAGAGTAAGATATAAGAACATAAAAAGAGAGGTAAGTAAGTAAGTAAGGGCTATTATAATAATATCTTAATTAGCCTTCCTGGCTTAAGTCTTTTACTTTTCCAATATAACCTCCACACAGCTTAACTTCATATTCCTTTTTTTTTTTTTTGGTGAGGCAATTGGGGTTAAGTAACTTGCCCAGGGTCACACAGCTAGTAAGTGTTAAGTGTCTGAGGCCGAATTTGAACTCAGGTCCTCTTGAATCCAGGGCCAGTGCTCTATTCACTGTGCCTCCTAGACATGAGTCACTCCCCTCCTCAAAAAGCTCCAGTGGCTTCCTTTTGCCTCTTCAATAAAATCCAAACCCCTCTGCTTGGCATTCACAAGCTGGCCTACAACAATGGTATAGCCATCTAGCTAAACCTTTTGATGATCTTAATCAACTTAAGGCAACATCAATGAATTTTGAGGGGATGTCCCTATCATTAAACCCACTTCATATTTCACAGGCCTCTACATACATGGAACCTTTGTTTTCCCATGATGAACTGGATATATATTTGATGCACAGAATGTCTGTTTTCAAGAGCTGCCTTGGGCCACTGCCATGGGCATGAGAAGTGGGAGTAGCCCCTGTTGGAATCTGCTCGAGCAGGGCTAATTGTACCAAACAGAACAGTTCAGTAGAGTGGAAAATAGTCCTCATATATCTAACCGAAGAAGATAATGACCTTTTAAATAACAGAAGCAATTTTATTTCAATACCTCAATTACTCTGAACTCTCAAATGTCAAAGTGCCGGGCACTTTCAAAATAACTTAATATAGACATTTATAGCACTTAGACACAGCTAGTTTCTTATCTAACCTAATTATGTGTTGTTCAGGAAATTGCAAAGCATCACAATTAATGTTATTTTTTATAGTGATACACAGAAGCTGCCTTTGACTTTGCCCATCGTCTGACAGGCTGCGATTCATGTGGAAGTCTCAGATTCAGGCTTACTTATAAAGAGACAATGGGGCTCCACTCTCCCTATTAGAGCCATCAACCCCCAGCTTCTTGAGGGGTGGGTTCCCACATGGTGGAGATGATTTGGTGAAGGACAACAATCCATTCCAAAAATAACTCACTTTAGGTATCTTGTGTAAATGGGAAGCTCCCAGAAACATCATGCAAACAAAGTGGGCCAGATTTGGAATAAAAAGGACCCAAGTTTGAATTTACATTTATTAGAGGCACCATGGTATAGTACATATAGAGCCACTCTGGGAGTCAGGAAGACCAGGGTACATGTCATGTAGCTGACACATACTGCCTGAGTGACCCTTAGGAAACTGCTTAACCTTTCCATACCCCTGCCCAACCACTCTCTGGTACTCTAAATTGCTGAAGAGTTGGAATTTTCTTCATCAGGAGTTCCTTATACCAATGAGATCACAAGTCAGCCAGTCAATCAGTAAACATTTATTAAACACCTACTACATGCTAGGCACTCTGCTAAACACTGGGGATACAAGGAAAAGCAAAAGATTGTACCTTCTCTCAAGGATCTCACTCTAATGGGATAAGGGGATCCAGTCTGATCCCTATCCCCCAACACCTACTTATTTCCTGTGTGATCTTGGGGAAGCTAGTTACCTTCCCTAGGCCTTGGTTTCCTCATTCATAGAATTAATTGGTTGGATTTGAAAAAATAACAAAAAGTCAGTAAATTGTACATATGTTCAGACCCAGCAATACCACTGCTACCATAAGCCACAAGAAGGAAAGGAAAAAGAAAGAAAAAATACCTCTATGTACAAAAGTATTGAAAGTTGCATTTCATGCTGTACCAAAAAAGTAGCAACTAAGGGAGTGCTTACACATTAGGGGACTGCTGAATAAATGATGGTATATGAATGTAATGGGAAATTATTGCACCATAAAAATGATGAAAGGAATGGGTTCAGACAAACTTGAGAAGACTTGTATGAGTTAATGAACAAGAATAAAGTGAGTAGGACCAAGAGAATAATGACCAGACCATTGTAAAATGATAATAATAATAACTAGTATTTTGAAAACACCCACTATGCTTCAGGCACTGTGCTAAATGCTGTAGAAATATGATCAAATTTGACCTTCAAGACAGCCCCTGAGAGGTAGGTGATATGATTCCCATTTATAGTTGAAGAAACTGAGGCAGAGATTAAGTAACTGGCTCAGGGTCATATAGCTAGTGAGTATCTGACGCAGGATTTGAATGCAGGGCTTCCTGACTTAAGGCCCAGCTAACTTTGAAAGACTTAAAAATGTCATCAAGGGGATGACTAGCCATGGCTACAAAGGAGTAATAATGAAGATTTCTACGCACTTCCTTAGAGATTACAGATACAAGATATGGAATAAGACACATTTTGGGATAAGGACAATGAATGGATTTGTTTTGCTTGATTATGTTTATTTGTTACAAGGGAAGGTTTTGGGTTTTTTTGGTGGGTTTTTTTGAGGGGAAAGGGTGGAATTGAGAGACAGAAGGGTAGTGATAGTAATGCTAAAGAAAAGGAAAAAAGAAATAAAGCTTATGAAACTGAAGCATTGTTTTAATGCATTGTAGATGGAACTTCAGAGAGAGACAGAGAAGAAGGATAGCATAAGAGCTAATGTGTTGAACTGATTAGATACTTTAAAAATACAAGCTGTATATAATAGAGTTTTATGGTTTTCACTACACTTTTTTTCTTTCCTCTTTGTATAAGGAAATATTCGTGTTTGTTAGCATTTTCTAAGTTCAAGACAACATTTAGAAAAAAAATAATGAATAAGTAGAACTAGGTGACCCCTAAGGGTACCTTCCAACTTTAAATCTATGATCCTATCTTCACCATAACCTTAGCATAAAGAAGAAATCCTACCGGGGCAGGGTGGGGGGGAGGGGGGGAGGGGGGGGGAGGTCGATATATGGCATGGGCCTTAGACCATGAATTCAATTCAATAGAATAAATACAATTCAACAAGACTGCTAAGCTCCTATCATGTGTCATTCTATCTGCTAGGCAATATAGATATAGAAACAAAAATCAAGATGGTCCCTAGCATCGAGTCACTACATTATATTCTTATGAATATGATAGACATAGAGGTAGCTATAGAGATAGAGATTTAAGATAGTTGAATATAAGTAAGCTCCTTGTGGGCAGGAAAATTTTTCTTGTCTGCCTTTATGACCAGTGTCTGGCTGAATGGATACATATGTTAGATGATTAATTGTTGTTGTTTGACCTTTGTTCTTGAAGAGGACTAATGACATCACGAAGGCAACATCTTGACTTTGAATTGGACTAAATCATGGCATCTTAAAGTTTTTCCACTCCTGACCCCTTTTTCCCTGAGAAATTTTTACATGACCCTAGTTATATAGGTATATAAAACAGGTATACATAACCTTTTACTTTTTTCATGACCCTCACATTCAGTTATGAGACCCCCGTATGGGGTTGTGAACCACAGTTTAAGAACCTTTGGATTGGAGTCAGAGTTTTGCAGAGTCATTAGCCTCACTCTCTCCTCCAGAATCGTTGAAATCCAGTGGCAACAGAAAAAGATCAAGATGACTAGCAACAGCCCAAGATGAAGTAGGTGACCTTAGCCTTTCTAGATTTAGGTTTTTCCCAGGTCTCAGTTTGTCTGAGGCCATACCCATTCAATGACTAAGGGCTAGGTAATAATTGAGACAAAGATGGTCCAATTTGCCATGCCAAAGATATCAACCAGGAAGGAGAATACCCTCACAATTTCTGGCCACAATGGAAAACAAGTGCCTTTTTTTTTGAGGCAATTGGAGTTAAGTGACTTGCCCAAAGTCACACAGCTAGTAAGTGTTAAGTGTCTGAGGCTGGATTTGAACTCAGGTACTCCTGACTCCAGGGCCGGTGCTTTATCCACTGTGCCACCTAGCTGCCCCAAACAAGTGCCTTTTACACTTATTCTAAACCACCCAAACCTAAACAATGAGCTATGGAGGCTCATTGGCCATTTAATGAAAGCCAGTATGATTTGTGTTTAAAGATGTAGTCAGATAGTTGCATTTAAAATACAATGGGGTTTTTAAAAGCCTTTTTCTTCAGAGCTATATTTCAAGAAATCAAAAATGAAGATTGTCCAGGACAAAAGTAAATTGTCTGAGCTTTAAAAAAATAAAAAGGAGGAGGAAGAAGAGGAGGAGAGGGAGGAGGAGGAGGAGGAGGAGGAGGAGGAAGAAGAAGAACAAGGAAGGGAAATAATAGAAAATTTTCCCAACATCTGATAATTAACAACTATATGCTGAAATGAATTAAGTTAAGATGCATCATCATCAAAAGGGACCCCAAAATCTGAACCAGAGTTCCTTACTCTTCCTTCTGTCCTCATCAGATCATCTTTTGGGTGTTGGCACCTGCTGCACAGCACTGTGAATGCAGCCCCCTCACCCTTCATTGCCCCCATCCTATAGTAGCTGCTTGTGCCTTGGGGAACCATTCACTCTATGCTGTATAAAATGATGCAGGGATGCCAAAGGGGCTCCTTTTGCCTCCCCACTCTTTTATGAAGAGAGAATCAGGCTAAGTGCTAATAACGTGCGAAAGGAGGCAGACCCTGCTAGGTGAGTAAAAGACACTCCAGGGTGTAAGAAAGGCATTAGAATAACATTTAGTGAACTCAGGCAGTAACTTACTAAATGGTGCCAGGTACCTATACCTCCCCAAATGCCCAACTTATATTACACGTTTAGCTTACTGCCCTGTCAGGATTTGGCTTCATAAAGAAAATAAGAATCTTATGATGTCCCTGTGGATATTGGCCCCATGTGCAGCTGTGACCACAACAACCAACAAAATGTTGGGCAGCATCAAGAAGGGAAGTGGACACAAGACAGATATGGTATCCCTCCCCCCCTTTGTGTCTAGTATTCACCTTTAAAATTTGGTGGAAGGTTTGGGCTTAAAACTGAAAAGGTACAAACAACGCTCAGAGGAGAGCAACAGAAGTAAAGGAGGGGTAAGGATACTACTGTCTACAAGCCCAGACTAAAACTTTGGGCTCTTTCTGCTGTCTGGAAAGAAGGCTGAGAGAGCACACAATCACAGACTAGAAAATCAAGGATGATATGAATAAAGATGTGTTTGCCAAATCCTGAACGATCCACTTCCTCCTTAGCTTGGCCTCTGTGAACCCCTAGTTTTCTTCATGACACAGCTCAGCAAAGGAAAACTTCATGAGGTTTCCACAAGCCTGGTGTAGTTCTCCTTACGTGTAGCTCTTAGCTGGGCTCTGAGTATGGGTAACTCTTTAGAATTCATGCCCAGCATTCTTTTAGCTAAGGGGCCATAGGGGAGAGGGTGGGTTACCTCTCCCTGAAGCTCGTCTTCACCATTACCCAGCATGGAAGTCTGTGGCATCGAGGAATAGACATCAGGAGACAGTGTGTTTGTGTGTAGTTCAATAAAATGGGGAGTTCATGGTTGCTTCTTGACTCTGCAAGTTAAACCTGAAGTGGAGATAAGCTACAGAGCTTGGGATTTTGTTCTGAGGACAGTTTGGTGTCTCCACCTTCCCCCTACATATTTCTCAGGAGAAACAAAGAAACCACCTGAGGAATCTTTTCTCTGTTTGTAGGCAGTCTGTAAACTGGCTCTGGGGCAGAGAGCAGCTGGGAGTCCAGAAGCATTCATGGCAAAAGGCACGTGTGATACAAGATGCAACCCTTGAAATAATAAGGAAGTCGGGGCGTTTATGTGGTGCGGTTCTTTTTGTAACCCATAATATGGAGATGATGTCAGTCCCTATTTAAACTATTCTAAAGGCCACAGCAGTGTTGAGGCCAGGGAAGTTCTCTGTTGGTGAGTACTGTCATTCTAGGGAAACAACACTGAACAGGATGTGAGTTTAATTCACAGCTGTACTATTCACAACCCACTCGACTTTTGGCAAGTCACATCATCCTTCTAGTCCTCAGTTTCCTCATTTGTAAAGTAAAGAGTTGGACAAAAGGACCTCCCACCTTCAATCTCTAGATTCCCATCCTATGCAATCAGTTTGACTGTGGGCCCATGGACTTGTTTGCACTGACCTTTCCTTCTGAAAACCTACTTGCCCTCTTTCGGCTCAGTGGAATCCAGTGCTTGTCATGGGCGTATGTGGCCTGTCCTTAAGGCTGTGTGCACCAATACACATGTTTTCACCAAAGTCAATCCTCCCCCATATGCCCACACCTACATTAACACTGCCACAGAGCTTCAATTACACAGAAAAACTTGTTTTGTTAAGCTGGCCTTTGATGGAAACTAGTGGAGGGAGGCTGCCAAAGGGATAAATATAGCCGATCTTTGCCCTGAGCTGAAGGAATTCTGTAATATTTGGGCCTGAATAACGAATTTGAAGATCTCACTTCCTCTATTCTTATTAGGGAGAAAAAAAGCACATAAAGAAATCAAACCACACCAGAGCTGGAATTAGAGTGGGACAATGAGGGTTTGTTCCAGGGCACAAAGATTTATAAGATGCTGAAGTTATTTATCTTATCTTACTTTTAAAACTTTTAATTTAAAAAAAAATTTTGAAATTGTGAGGGTGCTGCTAGAACTTTTACCTTCAGCCATATTGAAATAACAGAACTTAGCATCTAATTAGCAATAATAATTAGTTGAAAAGAAGTTATGGAAGTTATAGTTATTTATAGTTGCAGAAAACTATGCTGAGTTCAGAAGGGGGGAGGGAAGGGAGGGAGGAAAATTTGGAATTCAAAATCTTACCAAAAGGAATGTTGAAACCTATTTTTACATCTTATTGAAAAAAATAAAATACTATTAAGAATTTTTTTTAAAAAAAATGAAAATTGGAAGCTACAAACAGCAGACTGGGATGAATTTCTATCCTGTCCCTCTTTACACTCCATCCTCAACTTGAGATGAATTTTGCGCAATCTTGTCCCCCATCTATTTTTGGGAACTAGTCCCAGGCATAAAGGTATCCTGTTAGGACTTTGAATGATTCCAGAGAATACATCAATTCTTCATGCTGCCAAATTGGGAAGTTTTCTCAGGTTTCCTAAAATCATATCATCATTTCTTCTCTCCTGGTATCTCAGTATCTTTCTTTTCTCTTCCCCCATAGGTATTTTTTTTCCTTTTTTTTTTTTTTTTTTTTTTTTTTTGCGGGGCAATGGGGGTTAAGTGACTTGCCCGGGGTCACACAGCTAGTAAGTGTCAAGTGTCTGAGGTCGGATTTGAACTCAGGTACTCCTGAATCCAGGGCCGGTGCTTTATCCACTGCGCCACCTAGCCGCCCCCATAGGTATTTCTTTAAACATTCTCTGCTGGACTCCCTACCTTGTTGTTGTTTGTCCTTTATTCTCAAAGAGGACCATGGCATCAGGGTGATGCCATGACTTGAAGTGAATTGGATTTAAGTGAGGGAGGGCTGTGTCAGGTCACCCATCTCACTTTCTCTTCCAGAATCCTCTGGGTCCAGTGGCAAGATAGATATCAGAATAACTGGAGATGGCCCTGGATGTTTAAGGCAATTGGGGTTAAGTGACTTGCCCAGGGTCACACAGCTAGTAAGTGTCTGAGGTGAGATTTGAACTCAGGCCCTCCTAACTTCAGGGCCAGTGCTCTATCTACTGTGCCAACCAGCTGCCCTGGCTCCCTACCACAGACCAAATGAAGTGTTCAGCGTGTTCCATTATCTGGGGGCCATTCCAAAAAACTTCTCCTTCTCTCAAGGCCTAATTAAGAAGTCCCCCTTCTCCATGAAGCTACCTTGATCTCCCCCATCCCAGCTGGGTGTGATCTCTCCATCCTGAGATTTTTTTATAGCCTAGCATACATTTGCCGAGCACTCCTTTATCCCTGTACCATCCTTAACTGTGGGTGGATGTGTGTATGTATTTGTATGTATGTATGCCTACATGTATATATATATGTGTGCACACACATATATACGCATATTTGTGTGTATATATTTATAGATTTGTATGTATATATACTTATATTCTATTATGTTGTGTGTACAAATCATATATATACATATATATACCTAAATGTGTATTGTGTGTGTATATGTGTATATGTGTGTGTATCCTATCCCTCATCATTAGACTGCAAGTTCTTTGAAGTTATGATCTGTCATTTTTCACATTTGTATTCTATTGGCTGGTATAAAGCATAGCCTCTGGTGCATAACCGATATTTAAGGAACACCCTTTGAATTGGTTTGAACAGCAGGTAGGCTGTTAGATTAGAGAAGTTATAACTGGTCCCCAATAACTTACATATCCAGAAACCATTTGCCTTTGGAGGATAGGAGAGTTTTATTTCAGCCACAAAAGCCTGGAGTTGTCTAGGACAAGGGTAGACCAACTCATGAGCCAGTCCTACATGGTCATTCTCACAATCACTAACAAGAGATTTTTGAAATGAAATTTAAGCCACTGGAACATCCAGAGAGAGCAAAGATGCATTCGGAGTATGGGTGTAGTCATGATATAGGGTCACAAATATGACCCACTTAATTCAAGGCTAAACTGAGTCTAAATTCATCCTCTGGTACTCATATACAAGAAACAGAGAACCACAGGATTGTTGATTTAGATGTGAAAAGACTTTAGAAGTCATCAAGTCTAATTCTTATAGATGAGGGAACTAAGAACCAGAGAGGTCACCATTTGCCCAAGGACATATGAGTAGTAAACTACTCATGTACGATGGCTCTCACATTAAATGTAAGCGCCTTGCAGGCAGGCAATTTTCTCTTTTGTCTTTGTATCTCTGAGGCTTGGCACAGTGTCTGACCCATGATAAACACTTAGCAAAGGTTTGTCTGTTAATGGATTGATGGGTTCAGTGGTTTTGGTTTTAAAAATAATTTTATTCCCAACTTTGTGCAGTAGGTGGAACATTATTTGTCATATTATACAGATGATGAAGCTGATTTTAAGTGACTTGCCCATAAGTATTAAGCCCTAATTTGAATTGAGGAAGGACTCGCGTCCCTAAGGGCTTACCTTCCAAATATATGAATGGCTACCCATGCCCATAGCTACAGAAATGTCACAGGAGAGCTCCCCTTTCATTTGGAAGTGGCCTTGTTTTAATGGCTATAAAACCCACCACAGGAAGCTTCCCTGTGCTAATTATCTGATCTGGTTTGCTCTATAGCTTCACCGGGGAATTATTTGTAGAGCTGTGGTTCTAAGTGAGATTATAAAGTCCCTGGTCTATTTGAGATATGCCCTAAAGGGATGAGAGTGGTCTCAGAGAACAGTATCAAATTCACAGCCACTTGTGTTTGAGGCAAAAAATCATCCCAGACCAAACTGCCAGGAACTTGGAACAACTGAGAACCCAAATGTAAGTAAAAAAAAAAATCTCAAGAAATATTTAGAATAAAACCTACTCACTGCCTTTCTGGAACAAGAGATGCCCCAATAGGACACATTGATGCAAACAGAAAAGAAAACGGCTAGGAATCTCAAACTTACAGCCATATTGCTGTATTGCAATGTCTGTCCCAGAACTCAATTGCTCTGGGTCAATCAAGCAATCAATTAAACAAGCACTCATTAAACATCTAATATATGCCAAGTATTGTGCTAGGCTCTGAGGATGAAAAGACAGAAAAACTGTTCCTTTTCTCAAGGCGCTTACGGTCTACTAGGTAAGACAATCTGTTTACGTATATGTGTAGGTGTGTTCATCTGTCTGTCTGTCTATCTATATGTACACAAGATAACTTTGAGAAAGGAACCCCTTAGGAACCATTTCTCAGGTGGCTGTTTTTAAATGTATAAAACAAAATACATAAGGTTAGAAAATAGTTGGGGAGGGGGAGGAGGAGGAGATGGTGGAGGAAGAGGAGAAGGCGGAAGAGGCGTAGGAAGTAGAGGAGGTGGAAGGAGCCGGGAACTGGAGGACGACGAGGAGGTTCGGGAGGTCGGAGCCGAGCCGGACTCAGAGCGCTGCAGGCTTACCGGATTTAAGTCCCCTGCTGAGCCGGAGCGCTCTGTGAGCAGACGGCAGCAAGAGCCAGAAGCTCTCCCCAGTTCTAGTGTAGACAGATTCGTCTCTCCCTTCTTGGACCATGCGACCCAGGAACACCACGTAAAGCGTCTGTAGCTTATGGTTTTCCATCAAGAGAAAAAGGAGCCTCCCCTGAATATTGGCCTCACTTTCCCTGGGTTGCTCTCCACTGGGAGGCCTTCGATAACCCAGGGTAACATCTAAGAATCGATGAGGGCTTAGCTGGAGTGAACAACAGAAAATAGAGAGCGGCTAGAAGATAGATGAAGAAGAATCGTCCTCTACAGGTGGTGCAGACACTCTGGAGCCATGTGAGGACCTGGTAGCCTGAGGACAGCCAAGATGACGGTGATTGGATGGATGATCAGTAGTAAGTCATGTGATGTCCTTCCTCAAACTGAATTCCTCTACTTCACTTTGTCCAAAGCACATCTGCATGAGGAAGGGAAGGGAATTAGAAAAAAGAATCTGTCCGCTAAGAAGGAGGTGAGGGGCTTCTCCTGCGCCCACGGAGCGTGGCCTTCTCCATGAAGTGTTCTCCAGACTTCCCGCCCAGCCCGCCCAACGAGTTTGTGCTGCTCATCCGCAGGATGGAGGAGATTTGGAGGGACTGCCTCTCCTATCCCAGGAGCGGGGTCTGCTGACCTGTCAAGAGGAAGCAGAGGCCCCTCTGCCCCCGAGGACAATGAAGGAGGTCGTCTGCTGGTCACCCCAGACGGTGACGGATTGGTTGCTGGAAAATGCCATGCCGGAATACTGTGAGCCCCTGGACCATTACACGGGCCAAGATTTGATCAGCCTCACCCAGGAGGACTGCACCAAGCCGCCGCTCTCCCGCGTCTCCTCTGACAACGGGCAGCGGCTACTGGACATGATCGAAACCCTGAAAATGGAGCACCTGCTGGAGGCGCACAAGAACGGGCACACCAACAGGCACCTGAGCATCAGCGCCGACGGTGGCTTCAGCAGCAAGGCCAAACACAACAGCGTGCCCACTGGCTACCAGGGAGGGTTGGAGATGATCCAAATTCCCATGCCCGAGCCCGAGCGCTCCCAGTACCCAAGGGAGTGGGGCAAGACTCTGCTGGTTTTTCTGTATGCCCTCTGCTGCTTTGTGCTCACTACAGTGACGATCTCCTTCGTCCACGAGCGAGTGCCTCCCAAGGAGATGCAAGCACCCCTGCCAGACATGTTTTTTGACCATTTTAACCGGGTGCATTGGACCTTTTCTATTTGTGAAATAAACGGTTTGATCCTTGTAGGCCTCTGATTCATTCAGTGGCTGTTCTTAAAATAAAAGTCCATCATTAGCCAAAGATTTTTCTTCTTAGTTGGCATGCTGTACCTGTATGGGTGCATCACCATGTATGTAACCACCCTCCCAGTACCCAGCATGCATTTCAACTGTTCTGCAAAGCTTTTTGGAGACTGGAAAGCTCATCTACGGAGTATCATGAAGATGATATAGCTGGGGGTGGCCTGTCCATCACAGGCTCCCACAACATGTATGGAGACTATCTCTACAGGGGGTATACAGTCATGTTAACCCTGACTTACTTATTTATCAAAGAGTATTCTCCTGGGTGACTCTGGTGGTACCATTGGCCCTCCTGGATGCTCAGCTTCTCTGGGGTCTTCTGTATCCTCTTGGCCCATGAACACCACACTGTGGACATTGTGGTGGCTTAATACATCACCACCAGACTTTTCTGGTGGTATCACACAATGGCTAATCAGTAAGTGCTATTGTGTGAATGACACATAACAGCTGTTCAAAGTTGGGAAAGAGGAGCTATCCAAAGTACTGAGGACTCCGTGAGGAAATCGCCATAAAATCAACGGCTCCCTAATCCTTTGATCTTTCAACAGTTACCTTGACTTAACCTAGTCAGTTACCTGGTTATTTTCTTGGGGGGAAAAAGAAAATAGTTGGGGTGGGAAGGGAGGGATCAGAAAAGGTTTCATGCAGAAGGTTCTCCTTGACCTGAGCTTTGAAGGAGATTGGAGATTCTGTGAGACAGACAAGAGGGCTAGCTGCATTCCAGAAAAGAGGTACATGGAGGGGGGAGGTGGGGTGTTGTACCTAAAGAGCAGTAAAAAGTCCAGTTTGGCTGGATCAGAGAGTGTGACACTAGAAGTAACTGTATAATAAAGCTGAAAAGAAAAGTTGGGACCAGGTTGTGAAGGGCTTTAGATGTCGAATAGAGTTTTTATTTGATCCTAGAGGTAATTTGGAGCCAGTGGAATTCCTTTAGGAGGGGACTGACACAGACCTGTGCTCTAGAAAAATTACTTAGGCAGCTGTATGAGGGATGCCTTAGAGAGGGAAAATATTTAAAGGAGAGTTATTAATTAGGATGAAAGGTTAGGTAGGCCTGAATATGTCTACAGGTCAAGTCAAGAAGGATTTAAGTGTACTTTCTAGCTGTGTGACCCTGGGCAAGTCACTTAACCCCAATTGCCTCACAAAAAAAAAGATTTAAATGACTCTTATGTGCCTGGCATTGTGCTAAGTGTGCATTCAAAGGATCAAGAGGGTTATTCTAAGGCTATCATGAATGTCCAGTGGTCTGCATTGTGTAATGGGCTGGTTGGTTGCAGATTCTTCTGAATAGCACTGGGGCACTTGGGTGGAACCTTTTCTAGGATGATCTTATGGCACTGTGTTTTGAGTATGTGTCTTTCCTTTTCATAAGAACGGAATCCTAGACAATGGGTCTAGGGGAGCTAAGTCTTGCCTTTTATGTTCTCTAGAAGCAGGGTGCTCTGGAGGGAGCCATCTGGCCTATGGATGCCCCTTAGAGAATGGGGATTTGAAAGGAGGTCTAACAGTTCCTAATGAAAGAGGGTTCCAGGTTAGTATGGATGGATTTGGGATCTGGTGTGATTCTAAAGCTTCAGCTATTTCAAACCAAAATTCAGATCTGTCCGGGAAGAAATAGTACCTTCATAAAATCTGTAAAATCAAAGACTGGCTTTGGAATCTGGAGACCTATAGCCAAATCCCACCTGTGACCCTTACTACCTATACCTTCGGATAAGTCATTTAGCCATTTTGTGCCTAAGTCTCCTCTTATATGAAATGAAAGGGTTTGAATAGATAGCTTCCTAACATCTCTAGAGCTATGCTCCAATGTTCCTGTGAATTCTTAGGAGTGGTCCTTGAAGGTTTAGAACTCATTAGATTAGTATATTAGCTTATTAATGTATTAGTTATCTGTCTCTGTCTGCCTCTGTTTCTCTCTCACTTTTTCTCTCTCATTTCCTCTCTCTTCCCACTTCTTTTTCTCTACTTGCCCTCTCTTTTTCCTCACTTCTCTCTCTCTTCCTCTCTCTTCAAGAGTCTGACCCAACTACTTCACCAAGAAGGGCAGCCCATATCACTTTAAACTTTTCAGAAGTTGACTTTGTCCCTCCAACACAATTTAAAGCAAAGGTTCTTAACTATAGGCAGTTTCCAATGAACCTTATGGACCACTTTTCAAATTAATGTTTTTAAATGCATAAAATAGAATGCATAAGATTATAAAGAAAATCAATTATATTGAAATATAGTTATCAAAACCTTAAAAATGACAAGTTCACAGACTTAAGAATTTATGTTCTATAGGGAAAAAATGTTTATTGAATTGATCTGTAGAACTCCCTTGATCAATACTCCTTACAAGTGCTGGTTCTCAAACTGTGGTCCAGGGACTCTTTCAGAAGGTCTTCAGGGTCAAAACTAGCTTCATAATAATACCATGGCATTTTAAATTCCAATACAGTAAATATTGATAGATATGACCCACATAAGCAAAAGTTCTTTGGGTTCCTCAATAATTTTTAAAGTATAAGGGGGTTCTGAGACACTTATTGTTATTGTTTAATAGTAGGTCTTCAAAACTCCCATAACCAAATAAAACTTTAAAAATCATTGGACAGTGGGTAAAGCACCAGCCCTGGATTCAGGAGGACCTCAGTTCAAATCTGGCTTCAGACACTTGACACTTACTAGCTGTGTGAACCTGGGCAAGCCACTTAACCCTCATTGCCCTGCAAAAAAATTTATTGGACAAAAGTAACCATGGCCAACAAGTTCTTTCCAAGCAGTGGAACTCTTGACATTCTTGGGAAATTCGAGAATCTAATAACTTTAAGTGTTCAAGAAGATATCTCAATCTCTTCTCTTTTAATTACACCCACTTACTCAAGTTCCACCCCCTGGTGCTTGGTTAAATGATCCCTTCCCCTCTTTGAACACTGACATATTTGAAATGCACCATAGCCTGCTCTCACAAAGCAGCCAACTTCAGTAACTACTTTGCCAAACTGTCCAGTTTGAGCTCTTTCAATTCTTCCCATAAATCCTTCCCTCCCTGCCCCTCTCTACTGAATCATTTTGTCTCCTATCTCTCTGTTCCCTCTAAATTGCCCCAGTCCTTTGAGTCTATAGGCATCCAAGACAACAAACAATTACCCAGATGTTGTTTTATCAGCAGAAGGCACCAGGCAACTATTGTTCCCTTTTTGGGGGGTTATTCATGTGCGACCCAGAATGACAGTTGAATTTTTAAGCTTCATGGAGATGTCATGCTATCCAGGCCCTGAGATCACATGGGGGTAATGGGATGTAGTAGAGAGTGGATGTTCCCGGCTTGGAATGAGTCATGGTAGGTGTGGGTTCCAATCCCACCTCCTACACCAACTCCCTGCATGACCTCACCCAGGCAAGTCGCTTCAATTCTCTGGGCCTCAGTTTCCTTCTCTGTAACATGGATTTGATTGCCTCTGTGGTTCCTTTTGGTCCTAAATATGTGACCCTGTATTGATGGAAAAGGGAGGAAGAAGCTTTAAAAATTAATACTGCCCAAATTTATCTGGTCTGGTGGGCTTTTAAAAATCAAAAATTCCACTCCTTGATTTATCCAGCCTACCTTTAATTATTTCTGCTTCTAGTTTATTAATGATAACTTCTAATCTGGATATTTTTCTATCAATGAAAGAGTTCCATATGTCATTTCTATTGTGTTACAGTAGCGTGGACAGACACTAAAGAAGCATGGCAAATATTACATCAGGCCACTTAGCAGAGTGTCCAGTTGTCCTGACCTCCTGCCATGGGTCTTACCTGGAAAAATTCACAAAGCAGACTTAGTCCACAGTGGAATTCATAGTAGAGTTGTTGCAATCCACCTCAACCCCTGTAGTGTTTCTTCCATAGATTGTGTCAATTCTCTTGTCTACAACAGCCATCCTGGTCCTTCGCCCTCTTCCAGTGAGACTAGTCATAGGAGCATACGATGTAGAAATAAAAAGAAGCTTAGATAATCCAATGAGAGCTGAAACCGATTTTATTTTGCTCTATAGCAATATACAACAGCATATAACAATAGTTATAGGCTCACTATTATTTAATTTCATTAGAATAGTAAACTCCCAGTTGAGGGAGATTTTTGCCAATGAAGGGCAATTTGGGGGAAATGATCACAAGTTCTGTTTGGGACATATTGATCTTGAGATGTTTCCAAGACATCTAGTTTAAAATGTCCAATAGGCAATTTGTGGTGCTGAACTGAACTGAAACTCAGAGGAGAGATAGGGACTGGATATGTAGATGAGTAACTCATCCACAAAGAATTAATAATTAAACCCAACAGAGTTACTGAGTTCAGAATAGAAGAGAGTAGAGAGAAGAAAAGAAGGCCTAGGATAGAGCCTTAGAGGATAGCCACAAGTAGAGGTTGTGATTTGGATCCAGCAAAGGAGATAAAGACTGAGCATCCAGACAAGAAGGAAGAGGAGAACAGGAGAGTGGTATCACAAAACCCCAGAGAAGAAATAATGTCCAGGAGTGCAAAGAGAGTTGACAGTGTCAAATGCATCAAATAAATTGTGAGGAATGAAGACTGATCAAAGACTATCAGATTTGGCAATTAGCTACTTGGCATCTTTGGAGAAAACTGTTTCAGTTCAGAGACAAGTTCAGAAGTTGCCATATTGGCTGAATTCCCTATAGGGAACTTTTGAAGGAACATGGATGAGAGCTGCATAGGACAGGCTGACATAGCTGGGCTGAGACATGCCCTATTGAATGAATCTCCCTAACCAATGTGACTACAAATCCACTTGAGTCATTGGGTGAAGGATTCAAAAGGTCCAATTATTTGTTAATGTCCAAAGTTGTCCTGGAACTGGCAGCTGCCCTAGGAACCTGGAGAAAAGAAGGAAAATATGCTGATTGCCTACATTGGAGGATCATGGGAGGAAGGTCTTCTAATTCAACTCCTCATTTAACAGAAGGAAACAGAGCCCAGGCAGGCTGTTTTAGTGACTCGTCAAAGGTTGGACAGGTAGTAAAGAAGCTGAACTAAGAGACTAGTTGAGAGGCTAGTGGATATCATTGTGGATAGAGTGGGGGCCAGGATTCAAATCCTGCTTCTAACAAATATTCACCGTGTGACTGAAGTCAAACCACCCAACCTTTCTGCTTCTTAATTTCCCTGATAATACCTGTACTCAGCCTCATGATGATCAAAAGAGAAAATATAGGTACAATGCTTTGGAAACTTTGAATCTATATAATAGTAACTTATTCAAGCTTGACTCCTCCCATGGACAGCATATGTATATTGGGAGAGTCTGCCCCGGCTTTTGGGAAGGATGGAAGGGGCATGTTTTATAAACTAATATTCTTATTCTTCCATCGTAGCAACTGCCTTTGATAAGAGTAAAAAAAAATAGTGCCCCAAAGAGAAGACATAATAAGACATCTTCCTCTATGTTTTTTGGAAGTGGGGGACCATGGCTGCAGGATACTACAATGTCAGACAATATACATGCATATATTTGAATATGTATGCATATATATGTATATATGTGTATATATATACATACACACACACACACACACACACACACACACATATATATATATATATGGAGAGAGAGAGAGAGGTTAATTGTTAGAATTTTTTTCTCTTTTTTTGTCCTTTTTCTAAGTGATGCCTCTTCAGAAGAGGATGGAAGGAATGAGACAATAGGAAATCTAGATAATTTTTTAAAATGTCAGTAAAGATGTATTTTTAAAAGAAATGCAGTGCCCTTCCTAATATGTACTCCAGTGCTGACAGGGGAAGCCTATCTATTTCACAACTTTACTTAGATCCAGGCTAGCCAGGGAGGCTGGCTCCTTGCCTGAGGAGTGGGGCTCCAAGGGGCAGCATGCTGGAAGCTTCAAGACAAATAAAAAGTAAAGGCATTCCACCCACATCTGCCAATGAGAAACCAGTAATAGTGCATAATAAAATGCCCCTTCCTTGAGCAGCAGTCAGGATGCCCACGCATTCCCTGCCACTAATGGCATTTTCTCCTATTTGCTGATGGAGGCTCTCATAATAAAGTTTAATGTGGAAGAACCAGGTGCATTTAACCAAAGCTGTAAACATCTCTAATTCTATTTAAAACCAGAGGATGCAGCACATTAACATTTGACCAGTGGACACTTAAGTGGGTGTGAAGCTTAGAGAGTTTCTGGAAGGGACCAGGACATATTTGGCATCTCTGGCATCTTTTATTGAGGACAGTAGGAAGAGGGGAAAACAGTCCAACTCAAGCCTTTTCTCCTCCCCCTCCACACAAATGAATTGGTTGTTAGAAAACTTTTCTAACACTCCTGACATAAAAAGGATGGTGATTCTTGACAGGCTAACGCCCAGTTTATCCCAATGTGCATTAAACATAGACATTAAGGAATTTTCCCCAGTCTAAAATGAATCACTGAAAATAAACGGGTTATAGGTCATAGAGCTGGAGCTGGGAGAGACTTCAGAGTCCAAGTAGTCAAACCTCCTTATATTATAGATGAAGAAACCAAGGCCCAAGGGCATTAAATGATTCACCTGAATTTTACATTAGTGGTAAATATCAGAAGCAGAATCTGCACGCAGTTCTTCTCACCCACACCTGGCTGCCACCCTGGCATCTCAGCTTTCTCCTTTAAAATGGCTGCGTTAGAAGAGATGATCTCTCAAGCCCCTAATGTCAGAGGCAGCTGGCATTGCAGTGGATAAAGTGCTGGGTGTGGAGTCAGGAAAACCTGAACCCAAATCTGGCCTTAGACACTTATTGGGCAATTAATCAATAAACATATATTAAGTGCCTACTATGTGCCAGGCACAGTGGGATACAAAAAGAGGCAAAAGCTCATCCCTGCCATCCAGGAGTTTATAATCTAACAGTGGAGACATCATGCAAACAAATATACACAGGATAAATGAAGAAAAAATAGCATAAAGAAAGCACTAGAATAAAGAGGAGCTGGGGAAGGCATCCTGTAAAAAAGTGGGATTTTAGCTGGGACTTAAAGGAAGCTGCTGGGGAGGTCAACAGCTGGAGTGGAGGAGTGTTCCAGTTCTAGAGGAAAGCCAGAGGAAATGCCAGGAGCCTGGAGATGGAGTGTCTTGTTCATGGAACAGCCGGGAGGCTGCCATCACTGGATCAACGAGGATGTGTTGTAGGGTAAAACTTAAGGAGATGGGAAAAGTGACAGTCAGGCAGGTGATGAAGGTTTCTGAATGCTAAACAGAAGATTTTGTCTTTGATCCTGGAGACAATAGGGAGCCATTGAAGTTTACTGACTAGTGAGGTGACATGATCAGATGTGCTCTTTACAAGAAGGAAAAAAAAAACCTTTAGTGGCTGAATGAGGATGATGAATTGTAGTGGGGAGAGAGTTGGGGCAGGCAAGGGCCTGCACCAGGGTGGTGACCATGTTAATGGAGAGAATGGGGCATATTCAAGATATGTTGCAAAGGTGACATTCAAAGATCTTGGGAACAGATTGGATGGGGTGCGGGTGCCTCACAGTGAATCAGATAGGACAGAGCCTTTCCTTCTCAGCTCTCAAACACTTAAAACTTTGGAAGTACCTTCAAACATATTTCTTGGTTCTTTTTATTTTCCCCAGAGCTTTCAAGGGTACTTAGAAGAACGGGCTGCACTTGACTGGCAGCATCTGCTCTCTGTCTGCTTTGTAGCTCACACTCGCCTGCTCTATCTTGACTTACTCCTTCATCTACCTCAAAGCCCAGGGCAGCCAGAAGGAGATGAGCTGAAACATTTGTGCTCCATGCATCTGAAGGGGAACCTTCATCCCTGCCAGTGAGGCAGGAGACATCCACATGCCCCACTTGGCATCTGGAGCCAGAACTAGTCACATGAGGTGATCTCCCAGGGAACCAGCTGGGGAAAAATGTTGCTATTTGGGTTATGAGAAAGGCAGCACATTCTAGACCACTGGCTCTCACTATGGTCCACAAGAGGCCTCTGGTAGTAGGGTCTGGTATATTTGGATTACGTTATTACAGATTTAGAATTGGAAGGACCCCGAGAGACCGTCTAATCCAATCACCTCATTTTATAGGTAAGGAACTGAGATGCAGAGAGCTAGAGGGTCCCATGAGTAACAAGTAACAAAGTCAGGCTTTAAATCCATGTTCTCTGACCCCAAATTCAGAATGCTTTTCATTATACCAGGTCACCTTTACATATGGCAAAATTGAGTTTTGTTTCTGTTATGAGTTAAGGGAAGGAAGGAAGGAAGGAAAGAAGGAAGGAAGGAAGGAAGGAAGGAGGGAGGGAGGGAGAGAAAGAGGAAGGAAGGTAGGAAGGAGGAAGGAAAGAAGGAAGGAAGTTAATAATTTGATCAAGGATGAGAATGAGCAGATTTGAACTCAGAGGCCCAGCACTCTATGCTACCTTCAGACCAGACAGTGAAGATACAAATCAAACAACATAGCATGTTGGACAGGGCTTATGCGCTATGAGTTTGGGTGAATGTGGATCCACAGAGTACTCATAATCTGATGTTATAAATTATTCTGAGGGCTTTCTGTGGGAAAGGGGAGAATTCCCACTCTATATAGAAAATAAGGGAGGTGTATTTTAGACCTCTAAATCCCTCCAGCCACCTTTGTTGGGTGAAGGAAGCACATGCCTGACAAAGCATGAGCAGGCAACCATGGCCCAGAGTCCAGTTGCCATTGTATAAAGCCACCACTGAGGTACAGATCTCCCCATCCTATAACTTTTTTTGCTTCATAAGAAAGTGCTGAGAACTAATGAGATGACGCCTCTGAAGTCACTTGAGCTCCATAGAGAAAAATTCTCTGCTCTTACTGTCAATTGAGACAAAAACCTCAAAAAGATCTCTGAGAAGCAATAAATACAAAGCCTTAGGATACAACTTTTTAACAAATTGCTTTATGTATTAAAAAAATTACTGTATCATTATGTCTTGGTAAGGAAGCAGGGGGTGGAAGAATTATTCAGCATAGAATCTACTTCCCCAGCAGCTATCCAGGGTTGTAGAAGTTTTCCCAGGTGTTATTATTGAGCTTGCATTTGTAAAGCTGCATGAATTTCCTTCCACTAGAAAGCACCTCATGGGAGTGAAATCTTTTGCAGCGGTGCACCCAGAAAACAAGGGAAAAGGAACTTGACAGCAAAGCTGCATGCATCCCCTCAGCTAGGTTCTGAATTAGACAGAAAACTGGCCACTGAATGTGCTGTCAATGGGGTAACCCAACAATAAGGGATTGGGGTCCACCAATGGTTGACTGATTTTCTAATGGGGCTATTGCCTAGTATAGATTTTCCCAACATTTTATAGAATGGTTATATGTGTGTGTGTGTATGTATATATGTGTATGCATGTATATGTATATACATGTGGCTGTATATGTCTATATATGTAGATATATATTTATGCACACATACATACATATATTTATTTGTTCATTTATTTATTTATCTATCTATCTATCTATTTATTTATTTATATGTTTGTTTGTTTGTTTGTGGAGCGATGAGGGTTAAGTGACTTGCCCAGGGTCACACAGCTAGTAAGTGTCAAGTGTCTGAGGTCAGATTTGAACTCAGGTCCTCCTGAATCCAGGGTCAGTGCTTTATGCACTGCATCACCTAGCTGCCCCACACCACCTACTTACCCCATTCATAATATATTTTCCCATAGTTTTGATCATGATACCCACTTCCAATATTTAAAGTGTTCCTTAATTCCTTGTATCTTTTGATTTACCATGAGGAAACTCATTCCTTCATTTACAAAATACAACACCCAAGTTAATCTTTTGAGTTGTTGTCTTTAAAGTGAGGGTTCTTAACCTTGGGTCCACAAACTTAAAAATTATTTTGATAACTATATTTCAATATTATTTCTTTCCTTTGTAATTCTATGTATTTCATTTTATACATTTAAAAACATTATTCTGAGAAGGGCTTCAGAGGCCTCGACAGACTGCTACAGGGGATTAAGACATAAAATACAGTTAAGAATCTCCTTGCATTAGAAACCCATTGTATCCCAAAGTTAGAAGGGATCTAGGAGACCATTTATCTAGTCCAATCCAAACCCAAAAAGGGATCCCATCTTCAATATGCCAGGCAAGTGGTCAACCAGCCTTTGCTTGAAAATACCCACCTGGGGGAACCCATGCCTTCCCCAGGTATTCCCTATTTTTGATCTGTGTATTTTGCTTTGGTTTGGTTTGGTTTTTTGGAGGGAAATGAGGGTTAAGTGACTTGCCCAGGGTCACACAGCTAGTAAGTGTCTAGTGTCTGAGGCCAGATTTGAACTCAGGTCCTCCTGAATCCAGGGCCCGTGCTCTATCCACTATGCCACCCAGCTGTCCCCATGTTCTGTGTATTCATGTTCTGTGTATTTTGATTTGTATGTATGCATGTGTAAGTTCCTCTGAGTATGGACTGTTCCATTCTTTGTACTTGATCACTGGCACCTAGCACATGCCTTACTCACAGTAGGTATTTAATAAATACTTGTAGACTGATCGATGGATAGCTCTAATGATTAGGAAGTTTTCCCTCATATCAAACCTAAAATTGCCTCTTTTCAATTCATACTTATTGCTTCTGGTTCAGACCTCTAGGACCAAGCCAAATATGGCTAATCTTTCTTCTATATAGCAGCTCTTTTAACATTCAATTAACTTTTTAACTCTTTTAACATGGAAGCTATCATTTTCCCACCTACTCTCCCAAGTCTCCTCCTCTCTAGGACAAATCGCTGAGTTTCTTCAACCAGTGCTCATGTGGCCTTATTTCAAAGTCTTTCACCGTGAAGGGCTTGCAGCTAGGTGGTACAGTAGATAGAGTTCTAGGCCAAGGGTCAGGAATACTCGAGTTCACATCCAGCCTCAGACACACTTACTGGTCAAGTCATTTAATCCATTTTTGCCTCTGTTTCTTCAACTACAAAATATAGGTAATAACAACACCTTCTTTGCAGAGTTGTGAAGATCAAATGAGATAATCTTTGTAAAGCACTTACTTAACCCAGTGTCTGGAACATGATATATGTCATTCCCTTCCATTCCTCTGCCTGTTAAGTCCCAGCTTATCAATGCTCTTCTTAAAATGTGGTCCTCGGGACAAGACCAGGATAGAGTACTGGGGGCTTTCACTTTAGTCCTTTATAAATATCCCTGATGCTTGGCACTTTCATAGAGTACAGCTTCAAGATCACATTATCTCCCCCTGGAAAGTGTGATCATAGGTACTCAGGAGACTGTATCTCCTGTCTTTATTCTAGAATCATAGCACATTTTAGGATTGAGAAGAAAGGAAGGTGGAGAAGGAAGGAAAGGCTATTGATTATTGTTTGTGCAATTGATAGTTCACTTCAGGAATCATCAACAAAGGGAACAAGCATTTGTTAAGCACCTACTGTGTGTCAGGCACTGTGCTAAGCACTTAACAAATGTTTTCACACTTGATCTTGATTGTGGCTTAACTAGACTATCCACTGATCCACTTTTCTATTTCTTTAGACAAATAACAGTTTTGATTATTAATATAAGTTTGTTCCCATTTTCATCATTTCTTTTGAGAGTCCATTTATCTCTCCAAGTAAATTTTTTTAAAATTTTGAAGCTCTATAAATAGCTCATTTGGTAGATTGCTTTCTATAATAATTAATCTGTAAATTAATTTAGATATAATCCTTTTTATTCCACTAGTGCAGCCCAATCATCAGCAACAAATTACCCATCAAGTATTTGTCATTCTTTATTTCTTTAAAGAATATTTTATAATCAAATTTATGTTTTGAATGTATCTTTAAAGATTAACAAAAATTTTTAATACATTTTGTTATGATTTCTAGTGGAATTTTTCTTTCAATTATTTCCTTTTGAATTTTGTCATTGGTATATAGAAATCTTGATGATTTATGGATTTTTTCTCAATTGTTTATTTGGTAATTCTTTGGGGTTTTCTAAGTGAACCATGCTGTTAGGAAAAAATAGGAATAATTTTGTCTCCTCTTTACCGATGCTTATTCTATTAATTTATTACATTGGTCTTATTGCTGCCACTAGCACTTTTAGAACTATGCCACCTAATTGTGAGGAGGTAGGAGGTTCTTTCTTTATTCCTCCTTTTATTGGGAAAATATTTAGTGTTTTACCATTGCAAATAATGCTAGCTTTTGACTGTAGACATGATAAAAATTTTTAAATAATTGCTTTCATTTTTAATATGACTAATTGTTAAAAGTTTTTTCTAATGCTAAACCATATTTATAAACCTATTATAAATCTGAATTTGTCATAAATTAATAATTTCTTTGATATAAATTATTGTATTAATATCCATTGATGATTTTGATTCTGTAATTCTTTACTTTATCCTTTCCTGGTTCAAGTATTAAGACTATATTTTTATTATAAAAGGAGTTTGAAAGAATGCTTCCTTTCTCAGTTTTGAAGGATAATTTCAATGTCTTAATTGCTATTTGAACATTTGAAAGAAATAACAGGTGAATCTATCTGCATAAGGTTCTTCCCCATCACCCTTCAGTTGTACAGCTTTTGGTAGTTTTTCTATGGCTTGTTCAATTTCATTTTCTTTGATAAATTTGTATACGTCTTCCAAGTAAAATTATATTAATTTGAATATTAAATATTTCATATGCATGTTAACTCTGCATCTCTTTTAAATACCCAGTTTCACCAGAACATAACTCTATATTGTAGGTTTTAATAATTCTTTTTATTAGTTCTCTATTTTATTATTACCTTTACTTTTTTGGAGGGGAGGGTTGATTTTCTTCCCATAATCTTTTTGCTTTTCAATTTACCTATTTTTCTTTAATTTTCAAGATTTCCCTTTTTGTAGTTACTTTGGGTTTCTTGTTGGCTTTTGAGGTGTTTTTAAAATGTATACTCACTTTATTAATCTTTTCTTTTTCTATTTTATTATGTTTTCAGTGAGATCATTTTCCCTCTAAGTACTATTTTAGTTGAATCTCAGAAATGTTAGTATAATCGTCAGTATATCTATATGTAGATGCATATATAGTGCTTTAAGGTTTGCAAAGTGATTTATACATATCATGTGTGTATATGTATATATACATGATGATTATATATGATTATCTATATATAATCTCATTTGAATAACAGATGCTATCTCATCACTGTTCTTGTCTTTCAAATCATCACTTGTTTTCATGGGCTTCTTTTCTAGATATTTCCTGACCAGACCATCCCCCTCAATCTCCTCCAGATGGAATCACATGGAATCTGCCACTTGTCCCTCATATGAGGGCTTTCATTATATGTTACCCATATCAAGCCTCCACATCACTTCCCAGCCATTTTCAGACAATGCTGCCTCCCCTTGACTATTTTTCTCAACTTCCTCCCACCATTACCAGGTAGGTTCTGCAAGATCCTTGGCTCTACTACATAAGTTTTCACCTTATCTTGCTTGTAACTAAGCCTATGTGTCACTTTCAGGCCATTTAAAAATGACACAGCTATATGCATTTACCTTTTCCTGTCCACTTTATCCCCTTCCTTTTTCTAGCTCTTACTCTCCTCTACATGTTAATTTCTTTCCTTCCTTCCTTCCTTCTTTCTTTCTTTCTTTCTTTCTTTCTTTCTTTCTTTCTTTCTTTCTTTCTTTCTTTCTTTCTTTTTTTGGTGAGGCAATTAGGGTTAAGTGACTTGCCGGGGGTCACACAGCTAGTAAGTGCTAAGTGTCTGCGATCAGATTTGAACTCAGGCCCTCCTGACTCCAGGGCCGGTGCTCTATCCACTGTGTCACCTAGCTGCCCCTACATGTTTATTTCAATTAGAATGTAAGCTTTGTGAGGTCAGGGACTGTCTTGCTTTCTTGTATTCTTGTGTAAGCATTCCTGATACTTAGCGCACTTTCCCACACATGGTCAATGCTTAAAAATGCTTTTTCATGCATTCATTAAATTCAGAGTTTGTTTTTATTTTTATTTTTTGCTAACACCTGATACTGAAGTTGAATCTTGTAATTTAAAATGATGCTTTCTGGTGATCTGTAGTTTTTAATTTTCTTGAACAACCTCTTTTATTAAACACTTAAGAATTAACTTCTCTGAACGGTGTGATATAAGTTTCCTATTTATAAAATGAAATTTACTATGATCAAGGTTCATAAATATTGGAAAAATGCAAAGGGTTATATAAATATGAGACAAAATTTTTCGTGGGATTAGAAATGTCAGCATAGGGAGCAGCTAGGTGGTGCAGTGGATAAAGCATCGGTCCTGGATTCAGGAGGACTTGAGTTCAAATTCAGCCTCAGACACTTAACACTTACTAGCTGTGTGACCTTGGTCAAGTCACTTAACCCTCACTGCCCTGCCAAAAAAAAAATGTCAGCATAGCTTTCAGGTTTTTTATATAAAACTTTGCATGTGGCTGAAAGGCCTTCACTTGCTTTTTTGAAGGGTGGTGGCTTCTACCCAGAGACATCAAAATGAATCCAACCTCATAGTGCAGTCCCAATGCATTGCTTTCATTATTCAAAGACATTGGGGGAGTCCCAAAGTGTCTGAACGTTTATGTCAATGAAGTAACGCCAAGGAGAGGTTTTAGTATTGAGGCTTATAGTTCTTTTGTAATTGAAACATTTCCAAAAATAGTGTCTGCTGTGTTATATCAAAATCATCTCTTTACACCTGAGTCATTAAAATGCATATGAACTAATTTCAATTAACTTCAGGTGGCTTTTCTCCCAGTGGCTTAGCCTTCCTTTGATTCTTCTCTTCTGCAATTCTGAGCTGAAACCCTATGGTTTCTGACCGCTTCTGTCAAGCTCACAATCACCTCATTCACCTCTGCACCATCCCCACACTTGGCTGATAAGCATTTGCTTTTTTTTTTCTGATAGGGTAGACATGCCAGGCACTGGCTTCACTTGCCTCTTTGAGGAGGAAATGGTGATTCTGAAGATCAACACACAGTATGGGACCATTTTTATTAGACACCTTCCATTGCCTGAGTGTGGAGAAGGGAGGTGAACATCAGAGTATTTTCTGTTTGGCTAGAACTTGATTTGACTCTCAGAATGAATGCATCCAAAGAGAACTCAGAGTTATCTAGCCAAACCAGTGTATAATATAAAACCCCACTATAGCACAATTCACAAGTAGTCATCTAGCTTCTGATATAAGGAGGAGGAACCCACCAGTTCTTGAGGCAATCCATGTTTGGACAGCTTCAATGGTCAGAAAGTTGTTTCTCTTTTTTGTTTTGTTTCTGGTATAAAACCGAAATTGTCTGCATCTTCCACCCACAGCTCCTGGTTTTGCTCTACTTGGCCAAACAACACAAATCAAATGCTGCCTACATATGACAGCCCTTCAAATGATTGAAGATAGCTCTCATGCCACCCCTAAGTCATCTGTTTCCTAAGCCAACATTTTCGCTTCCTTCAAATTTCATGGTTTCCATTTTCATTTTATACTCAAAGGGGTTGGTGGGGTGGATAGGTCAAGGAATAGGGGCATATTCCTTTGCCAGGCTACTTGCCTAGTGAGGGAAAGAGTCAGAAACAGAGCCCAGAGGAGACCATTTAAAATATATTATTTACATTATATACATGTTCCATGACGTAGCCCCCACCCCCAAACTTGCACGATGTTCTTTGAACAATCCCTCACCACAAACAAAAGCTTCAGAAAAAGATCACATTAGGAATTCAGTTTATGCAAAGGGATCCTTTTCCTGTGTAAATCTTGCATCTGATTGGCAAGTCACAGGTCCATGTTCTTCGTTCTGTGCAAAGAGGGACCTCTGTGTCAGGTCCAGATATCCCTTTAGCACTCGATGAAATATTCTCTAAGACAGCTAGGCTGGGGGTGGGGGTCCAACATCTTGTCCTTTTGATTAGGGGAGATGGTCAGAGGAACTTTACATAATACAGTATTTCAGTTTATATCACCAATCAATGTTGACTGTGCTCCACAGCTACAAAGGGAAAAGTGCCCCAAAGTGTCAGAGAAAATGGCAGTGATGACTTATGTTGGGGGTTATAGCTAATAAATAATCACTGTATACTCACATGGACTTTCTCAGCCAACATTATCTCACTTGGCCTTACAATATCATGGATTGTGATTAGGGTAGGGAGTATCCAAAACTATGATTCCATCAGTGTAGGGATCTCCAGGTCTGAAAATTATCTCCACCAATGCATATCAGTGACTCCCCTGTAACTTACAGTCTTTGAGAGTTACCTGGGGGCATTCAGAAGTTAAAGTGATTCACCCAAGATCACAAAGCTAGCTAGTACACATCTGATGAAGACTTGAATTCAGATCTTCCTGACTCCAAAACCTGCTTTCTATCTGCTATAACATGCCACTTCATCTCCATTCTGTGTACAGAAAAATGGAAGCACCAAGAAAAGCCAAAGTTCACAGTCAGTTTGGGAATGAAACCTACCCCAGCCCAGGGGTTTATCCACTAGAGTCCTTGTGGTCTTGTAATTAATTAGTAAGCAGTCAAAACAAAAAGATGCTTACAAAACAGATTTTTAACTTCTAGGTGTTCTATCCATGTGATTCTGGTCCTTTGAAAACCAATTATGACATAGCTACCATCATACACTTTGCTCTATAATAGCATTTCCTCTAGCTATATGTTATAGGTTTGATAACATCAGTACAGGAAGAGTAAAAAATACATTCTCTAGGTTTAAAACAAAGTCCTGTGAAAGAGGAAGAATTCAGGGGGTCTGGCTCAGCAGAAGTATCTTCTCTGTTGCTCCCAGAGTTTGAGAAGTAAGTCACATAAGGTGTGGAAGCCCAGAAAAGGGAAAGAAAGGAAAAAAAAGGAAGGAAGGAAGGAAGGAAGGAAGGAAGGAAGGAAGGAAGGAAGGAAGGAAGGAAGGAAGGAAGGAAGGAAAAAAGAAAGAAGGAAGGAAGGAAAGAAGAAGGAAGGAAGGAAGGAAGGAAGGAAGGAAGGAAGGAAGGAAGGAAGGAAGGAAGGAAGGAAGGAAGGAAGAAGAAAATTGACAAATCTGCCATGCATTCCCAGAGGAGCCTGAGGACTGGGGCTCCTGTCGCTTTGTCAGGAACAAATTCTGTGCCTCCTTTAAGGAATGGAGAAGCTCCTGGGGAAAAGGCCCTACCACAACACAGAAGTGTAAAAGCAAAAAATAAAAAAAATAAGGACTTTGTTTCTGAGGTTTCATAAATAATGGGCCTGATGAGTATTAAATAGGACATTGAGAAAAGCCCTGGAAGGCCGATGCTGGGAGGCAGGTTTACAGTTTGTTCTCCTCAAAGAGGATCTGGGCATAGACGGTGCTGGTGGGGAGGCCCTTGGATGCCTGGTGGGGTTTAATCAGCTCCAGTTCAGCATATGTTAAGCTTTCCTCCGTGATTTTTGGCTGCAAGACAAAAACAACAACAGAGTTACAGATGACTGCTTTCTTTAGGAAAGTGCACCATCACCCGAAGAGATCTCCCTTACCTGGAAAAGTGGGGACATGGGGGCAAGGGCTGAGGGAGGGGGAGTTGTATGTTTAGAGGTCCTTAATATCTAATAGCATTGACAAACAAGCGAAGCTAGTTTATGAACCAAGACGTCAGAAGTCACAATTCCAGATGAATTGATGGGAGTAAATGATCTGGCATCTAACCAGCTGACTACCCAACATCTGGACACATAATGTGAAAGCATGCTGATCCTTGGAAGCACTTGGATTGGTCACAAGTCAAACTGATCAATTAAAGCTTCTTAACCCTTAAAATACTTGTCACAGACAAAGGTTTGTTTTGTTGTTGTTTCCCTCCCCCCCACTTCATTCCATATATGAGGTGGGGAGGATGTAAACATTTATGTAGTGCCTACTACATGCCAAGTACTGTACTAAGTGCTCTACAAATATCATTTTATTGGATCCTGAATGATGGGCCATTTTGGTTTTGTCTTAGGAATTATGGAATCTTAGAGTTGGAAAAGACCTTAGAGAGGTCATATAGTCCAACTTCTCCCCCAGTTCAGAATGATGGTGGTGGTGGTGGTGGTGATAATGAAAGCTAGCACTTAATAACACTTTAAAATAGGCAAAACACGTTACATTTCATTTACTTTTGTTGGATTCCCTTCCCAATAACATAATGAATCACATTTACATATTGTTTTATAGTTTACAAAGCATTTTCCTCAGAAAATCCCGAGAGGGAGATAGAGCAAGTGCTATCCCTGTTTTATACATAAGACGAATAAGGCTTAGAGGGTTTAGGAGACTTGGCTCAGAAACCACACAACTAGCAGGCAGGTAGCAGAGTTGGGGGATCTGATCCCAGGTTTGGGGGCTGGAGACCTAGTTCTTTTCACTTATCCACTCTGTATTTCCAGTGATATCCCTGATAAGTGGCTAACCAACCTGTGCTTGAATACTTCTACTAGCAGAGAGCTCATTGCCTCACAAAGTAACCCATTCCATTACAGGGCAGTTCTAGGAGCTAGAAGAGTTTGGGGGTTTTGGTGTTTGTTTGTTTGTTTTGGTACTGAGCCAAGAGCTGCCTCCCTGTAAATGCCACTCACTGATTCCATCTTCTTGATCCAGGCAAAGCAAGTCATGAGGACAGAATTCTCTGCTGGCTTTTCTGGGTGACCCCTTAGAAGTCACATGACCTTTAAAGTTTCCCATGAGTACCAAGAAGGCAACAACACTAAGGAAATACTAAACTTCCTCCTCTGGATCTCCTTGTTCAGGGCCACTTGGTGAGCCATTCACCCAAAATGGCCTCCGCACTTGATCCTTATGCCTCACTAGATTATGCAATAGAGCTGCCTCTGAATGACTTTTGGCTATTTCCATAGGAAAAATTCACCCTCGGGGGATAACAATTTGCCATCCTTGAGGATACCCAGAAGACTTGTCCCCAAGAGGGATTCCAAAGCTAAATCTTTAAAGCAAGGCAGGAAATATATGGTATCCCATTCCAGTCCATCTTCCACCCAGCTGTCAAAGTGATTTTCCTCAAGGGCACGTGTGGTCATGTCACCCCCTCTCATTAAACTCCAGTGGTTCCCTATTACCAGTAGGGGAAAAAAAAAAACCTCTGGTATTTAAAGGTCTTCCCAAGCTGACCCCTACTCTCCTCCACAATGCTAAGATCTAGCCACACTGACCTATTTACAGTTCCTCACATAGGGCATCTACCAATTACAGCCTTTTCACTTTCTCCTCCCATGCCAGGAATACTTTCCCTCCCTGTGAATACCTCCTGCCTCTCTTGAATTCCTTTAAGACTCAGTTTAAATCTCACTTTCTACAGGAGGCTTTTCATAGTCTTTCCCACTGCTACTGCCTTCCCTCTTACATTATACTCAACATATACTTCATTTGATGATGAATGATGAAGTTATTTGGCTTGGGTTTGGGAATTATAGAATCTTAGAGTTGGGAAAAGACCTTAGAGGTCATCTAGACCAATCTAGATAATTGTGTCTGGGCTGGCCAGGTGGCACAGTGCATAGAGCCCTGGGTTTGGACTCAGGAAGTCTCATCTTCATGAGTTCAAATTAGCCACAAACACTTTTTAGCTATGTGACCCTGGGCAAGTCACTTAACTCTGTTTGCCTCCATTTCCTCATCTGTAAAATGAGCTGGAGTTGGAAATGACAAACCACTCCAGTATCTCTGTTAAGAAAAACCCAAAATGGGGCTCACGGAGAGTCAGACATAACTGAAATGACAACAGCAACAGATGTATAGATACATGTGTATGTGAATATACACATACATATATACATGCACATATAATATTATGTATCTTGTATATACATAGATATGTGTATCCCATTGTAACAATTAGAATAACGCCACCTGCTGGAGACTTACTGTAGAAGAGTTCCGCCCATGAAGTGAAGGTCTTTGAGGGCAAGACCAGGAGTCTTTTCTTTGGCGTCAGGAAGTGACGCGGGCGAGTGGGAGGAGGAAGGAAGAGACTGGCGCTCAGTCTCGCTCTTTCCTGAGGACGCTGGCGGAGAAGGGAGCTAAAAATGTGCTCTCCCTTTAATAGATAGAAATCTAGGCCTTTCTCTTTCTCTTTACCAAATTCTTATTCTCCTTAATAAATGCTTAAAAGTCTAACTCTTGCTAAAGCTTATAATTTATTGGCGACCACTCATTAGATATTTTAGACAGTTTAGCTAGAATTTTAGCCCTTAACACCATTAAAATGTAGGCTTCTCAAGTGCTATGCTTTTACCTCTTTTTGTATCCCTACTGCTTATTACCATGCCTGGCATAGTAATTGTTTAACAAATGTTTGTTGGCTGATTATCTGAGTTACAGGTTTGAGCCTGTTTGTTTCACAAAACAAAAATAGTCTAATCACTTTATAGTCACATATGGAGGTATGCTCACTTCCTAAATTAGGTTTTAGGTACAGCACTACAGAGAAAGGACCTATGGTTCTTGGAGTCAGAGGATGTGGGATCAGATACTGGTGCTGCCACATGCCTGTGTAAGCTTGCACAAGTTTCTTGAGCCTCAATCTCTTCAACTGTAAAATGGGTGTGTGTGGGAGGGGGTTGGGGTGAGTCTGGATGAAATGAACTCAAAAGACCATCTCTTCCATCTCCAATGATCCCAAAGGCCAGTTTCAAGGTTCTCAAATCCATTCAACATTTACAAAACATCAAGAATGGGCCAGTCACTGCACTAGTGACTTGGAGTGTGAAGATACAAAATGCCACAGTCTCTGCTCTCATTGAGATTAAATTTTACAAAGGAGGGAGAGGCATATTCATTCATACAGATAAGCTTAGTGTACAGCAAAGTAAGATAGGGCAAAGGCTAGATCCAGACAAAGGGTTCCAGGTAAATTGGAGGATGGAAAGAATGTTGCAGTCAAGGAGTGAAGGGAAGATGAGAAAGGCTTCACAAAGTAAAGTAGCATCTGAAAGGAACCCCAGAGGAACAGAGGAGGATTTGGGAGAACTTCTTAGCAATTGTCATTGTTGTTCAGTCATGTCCAACTCTTCATGACCCCATTTGGGGTTTCCTTGGAAAAGATACTAGACTGGTTTCCCTTTTCCATCTCCGGCTCATTCTACAGATAAGGAAACCGAGAAGTCACACAGCTAGTGTCTGAGGCCAAATTTTAACTCAGATCTTCCGGATCCCAGGCCTAGCACTCTATCTACTGTACCACCTAGCTGCCTCTTAGCAATTAGGGTCATTAAAAAGTGGAATGAGCTGTTCCCTAAAAAGCCAGTGGGTTCCCCTCCTTTGGAAGTCTTCAAGTGGAATCTAGGATATGTTCTTATCAAGTATATTAAAATGGAAATTCCTTTGAGTGAGAATGGTTCTAGCTAGCTTCCAAGTTCCCTTCCAACTTTCAAATTCAGGGACTCTGTGAAAGGGAGATAAGAAGAAAGATTGCTTCCCAGGAATGAAGTGGGGGTGGGAATGGTCTACATGAATGCACTGGCTGATTTAGCTTCTTGTTTTCACTCGTTTCTAAGATGCTGTCATTTTCTGGCTTGTGTTCATCTAGCTTGGTGTTCTTGCTAAAACTTAGAATACCTCAAGGGGCCCTTATACCCTCAATAAGCTATATATGTTTTCATTGAATTATAGGACATCAGGAATCCATTCAGTGAAGTTTGGTGTTTTTTTTTTTAAAGCACTAAAATAAAAACCCCTCAAGGGCTAAAAGCTTTCATCTTTGTGCTTGCAGTAGGAATACAGAGCAAACTCTATATTTGAATGCCAGCTGGGTAACTGAGTGAAACCCTGCTACATAGCAATTGAGGGCTTAGGGACCAACACCAAGATTTCCCCCATCCAACCAGCCAGCCTACAGTTGTAAAGTTCCAAAACTTCACAGGATAGGACCATTATTCTTTCTTTCTTTTCCCTGTTCTGCTTGTCTTTTGTTACTAAAACCATTTTCCATTTCTCACTCACCAACTGAAACCTGTTTACTGCCTGCTTTTTGGGTTAATTACATCTGATATTATAATGATTCCATTTAGAAATACCATGTGTCCTAAAATAAGCACCTAACACCCAACTCATGTAAATTTTAGAGCCAAGATTTATGAAATCATATTGTCCAGGTGTTTTATTCTATTACATGGAAATTGCATTGTTTTGTAGTGGAGATTATCTGTTTATTCTTACGTTATTCCATTATGTTTGGATATGAAAAATAACACTAGATTTCTCAATACAGGTCACTGGGCTAGCTGGGCTGATGTGTTGTTTTCATACATTTTTATGATGTTCCTATAGTAAACATAATTTAATAAAGCCAAAGCACACTAAATAAATAATTGCATCTGGAAAAGCAATAAAAACAAATAAAATTAGTACTTTCATAAGTGGGAAAGGTACTTCAATTACCGCTACCAGCAACAACATACCATAAAGTGCGTAGAATAATTTCCCTTATGCATATTTCTAGTGTGTAATAATTTGATTGAAAATATGAGGAAGCTCACAGGAGGTTCACAGTTGTGAAGTGCATACAGTTTCCAGTGAAAGATGTGTAATAACAATCCCTGGAATCTTGGAAGCAACAATCATTTTTCTGATCAGCACCCGTGGCTATGGTTATCAACCATGTGTTTAATTACATTTTCCTAGCATGGTTAACTGAAAATAAATTCCTAATGGCCAATGAAAGACAATAGAGTTACTTCACTGCCTTTCACCCACTTTCCTCTTTTTCATTATTATTTTGTCAGTGAAAGGTTTGGACTAATTAGGGTGTCATTTATAGAGGACCTCTGTCAAACAAGTGAGTCTGAACTGTATACAGAACTGTCAATTAAAGCATGAGTTAGGAAAGTAATCAGTCAATTAGGAAGGTGATCTAAATGCAAAGGTCAATGTCCAACCTTCACCTACCACCATGCTAGGCATCACAGTCTAGTGTAGTAGTATCAAAAGGGTCTTTCAAGTCACATATTGACTTAGAAAAACACAAATTAACTTTATTTATGTCACAGACCTGAGTTAAAATGCAGCCTGAGACACTAGCTGTGTGACCCTGGGCATGTCACTTAGGCCTGTTTGCTTCAGTTTCCTCATCTGTAGATTGAGCTGGAGAAGGAAATGGTGAGACACTCCAGGACCTTTGTCAAGAAAACCCCAAATGGGGTCACCACAAGTCAGATCTTACTGAAATGACTTAACAACAATTTTAAAAAATTATTTTGTTAAACATTTCCCAATTACATTTTTTAAAATTTTAGTTACACAATTGGGGTTAAGTGACTTGCTCAGGGTCACACAGCTAGTAAGTGTTAAGTGTCTGAGGCCGGATTTGAACTCAGGTCCTCCTGACTCCAGGGCCGGTGCTCTATCCACTGCGCCACCTAGCTGCCACCCAATTAAATTTTAATCTGGTTCCAAAAGGACTGGAGAGTTTTGATGACCTTGAGCCAAGAGTTTGGTAGATCTGCTCTAATAGATACTACTGAAGGCCAGACTAGGCTGGATTTTATGATGACACAATATTTTCATCTATCTAGCAATGTAAGTAATAGATGGATAGATGGCAAATTGGAGCTTACGTGAGTTCTGACCTTACCCATCTATGACATTCAGAACAATAGGTTCACCTTTCAGTGGATGACTTAAGAGCTAGTTTCAGTCATGTCTGACTCTTCGTGACCCCATTTGGGGTTTTCTTGCTGAAGATACTGGAGCAGTTTGTCATTTTCTTCTCTAGCTCATTTGACAGATGAGGAAACTGAAGCAAACAGGGTTAAGACTTGCTCAGAGTCACACAGCTAGTAAGTCTCTAAGGTTGTATTTGATGGAAGTTGAGTCTGGTCTGGCACTCTATCAGCTGTACCACCTATCTGCTGAGCTAGTGAATAAGACATTTATAAACATAGACTACAAAATTACCCAACTCAAACTGACTACTAGTCACTGATCCTTTGACACTGATGGACAGAAAGTCAAAATGATGTACATGCCAAATAGCTCCTTATAGCAAAATGCTATGTGGTTTTCTTTGCACCACCTCACAGGGCAATTTAGAAATGGGAAAGATGTGTTCTCAAATTGAAAGCCATATTCTCCTATTGATGCCCCAGAAATGGCATATTGACATGAATGTCTTAAAAAGCCCTATCATCAAGGGTCACTTGTACTGACATAACCCTATTTTTTGCATAAATTCATGAATGTTAGTGTTTTCCTTTCCCTTTGCCTTTAGTGAAAAGAAAGTAGAATGTTTTTAATCAGTTTCATTCCCTATTCCTTATATAAAGTTACAGTCATCTCACGGCAATCCTGCTTAGCTTGCTTACATACAATCTAATTCTCATAACAAATCACATTTTGTCTTCATAAACTCATAGATTAAGACTTGAAAGGGATATCAGAGGTCACCCAGTCCAATTATTTCATTTGACAGATGAGGAAAGCTTGATGAAGTAGGAAATATCTCTTGGTCTGAGGGCTTAGAGTCAGGAAAATTTGAGTTTAAATTTTGCCTTAGATACTTATGAGCTGTGTGACCTAGGTTAAGGGCCTCAGTTTCCTTTTCTGTTAAACCTGATGGTCTCTAAGATCCTTTCTAGCTCTCAAATCTATGAACCCATAAAACTGATACCCAGAGATTGCCCAATGTCACACAAGTAGTGTCAGAGCTGGGATTCAAACCTAGGCCTTCTGATTACAAATCCAGTGTTCCTTCCATGGCTCCACATTTTCTTCCAATTGTTAATGCATGCTTGACAAGGAGGTATAATCAGGTCTTCAGATGGAGAAACAGAAAATGAAAAGTTAATGACTTGTCTATAGAGCAAGTAAGAATCTATGGTGGACTCAGAAACAGAGTTCTCCTAACTGCTGAGTTCAATCCAATTTTGATGGACATAGGGACAACCCTATAATCCACTAAAGAGGCACCTGGCTGGTGGTTGATTGGAAGGACACCAAAAGACCACACAATAGGCTGACAGGAAGGCTCCTATTCAAATGTAAATATGTCATTTCACTAATAAGCCCATCCCTACTCTAAGCCTAAAGACAAAGTTTCTACAATGAGAGATGTTAAATCCTCTCCTTCAGACACTTGTGAGAGACAGAAGACAGATAGACAGACAGACGGAAACAAAGAGACATGAAGACAAACAGCTAATCAGAGGGAGAAAGAATGAGAAAGAGACAAAAAAGAGACAGAAAGGCAGAAAGAGGCAAAGAAAGAGAGTGTCAGAGAGAGATAGAGAGGGAGATGACAAGAGAAAAGGAGGGAGGGAAGGAAGAAGAAAGAGAGAGTAAGGCAGGGAGACACAGACAGAGACAGAGAAGAGAGAAAGAATGAGTGATAAACAGAGAAGGAAGAGAGGAGGAGAGAGGGAAGGAGAAAGAGATACAGAAGAGAGAGACAGAATGACAGAAAGAAAACAAAGAGAAACAGAAAGATGGAAAGACAGAGGCATAGAGACAGGAGAGAGAGGGGGAGAGAAGAAGGGATGGGGATGAAGAGAGAGAAAGAGAGAGGGAGGGAGAAAGAGAGAGAGAGAGAGAGAGAGAGAGAGAGAGAGAGAGAGAGAGAGAGAGAGATAAGTTTTTCTTAAAGAATCATATAAATTGTGCACGTTGAATTAGGCTTCAAGAGTGAAAGCAAAACACAATTGCTAGCCCATGCAAGTCCTAAAATGTCAAGAGTTCAGTTGGGTAATACCATTATGACAGTGGCGATCAATGAATAGGACATAGGAATGTTGATGTAACATCACCCTCATATTTGAAAATGGGATTCCAATTCTACAGAGTTGCACTATCAGGGATCTATGTACCCAGGAGAGGATTGCATATTATCTGAAGTAGACTTCCCTTCCCCTCCCCTCCTCCCCCACCAGATAAGTGCTCATTTTTTATTCAACAGAAAAGCACCTGGTAAAAACTACCCCTCCTATAACAGCCACTACCCACAAAACCTGCTGCCAAATAACTCCAAGTTAGGCAGTCCCTTTCTTGATAGATGGACCTTGATAGACTTTCCTAAAAAACTCTCTCAGACACCACTGAGAAATCTCTCTCATGGTCATTTATCAGTCCAATAAGAATCAATAAGTCTGGTGTATTGATATACCTTGATTTAAAGTTCCAGGTGGCTCACCTTCCTTGCCAGTCTCTATTTGGCTGAAAGAAGGAACATTTGTCTTTTATACGAGGAGGTTTTAGCCTCAGGGAAAGGAAAGAGGATGGTGATAATGGTAATATTAACTAACATTTCAAGGTTTGCAAAGTGCTTTGTAATTACTCCCCCCACTCCTTAGGGGTAGGAGACATCCCTATTTATCTTAGGCAATCCTGGATGCAGACTTGGGGCTACAGGCCCATGGATGAAGGGAAAACTATTCCCTCGAAAAGGATGGGGAGACACTTTCCTAAGTGGCTTTAAGTCACAAAAGAAGTTTCTGGAATGTATAACCAGTGAACTAGCTGAAATACAATTTCCTGCCATTGATAAACAAGCATGGCACCTACAGTATTTAGTTTGTTGGTGTTTGCTGCTACTGAGCATTCAGGGGAGTATGGCATGCAGATATCTGAGTATATATGGCTGATTGTAAATAATTCTGCTCTGTGTGATTCATGAATCTTGTGCTATATAAATTATGTAAACAGGACACATGTACCATATGAACTTGGTGTCATCTGAAGGACTGAAAACTTTTTGACTCAGGGGAGAATATAATGAGGTATTATTTCTTTCCCCATCCTACTTGTGTGTCACAGGTGCTTGCTCCAGGAGCAACCTCTTTCTCTGTCCCTTCCCTCTTTTATTTTTTTCCAAGGTTTACTTAAAGCTGCTAGTTTCCATGCCATAGCCCAGTAGTTATGGAGGAAGATAGGGAATGAGGACAAAGGAAGAAAGGGAATAAAAAAAAATCTGAATTTTAAGACTCAGTAGGAAATGCAGAATGAGAAAGCACCCCATTTGGAAGTGGGGAGAAATTCACCTTAATTTGTTTGGGAGTGGAAACAGAAGGAGAAGTAGCAGGTATTTGCTAATTTGGTAAAATTCCTTTGTTTAAAGGATAGGTTTTGGTGCCATTCCCTAGGGAGAAGGAGTAATTGCTGAGAATGATGAAAGTAAATAGCCCAGGCCCATAGCCATCCTAATCATGGGGGTTAAAGAACACTAATTAACTAGACTAGCTGCTCAAAACTGACCCCACAGTTTGGGAAAATGAACATTTGCATTTGTGGCAAGAGAGAGAAACAGCCATGAGCAATGAAGATAGACCTATCAAAATTAGTAAACAGAGGAGAGAACCATGGCAATGAGCCCCTAACCTTGAAGTCTGCTATAATCTCACCAGGGGCGATACCATGAGTTATCAAGATTATAAAAGTCTTTTTGGGGAGAAGGGGAAAACTACCAGAAAAAGGAAGCAGATTCTTTTGCCTCTAGAGATAAGCTCAAGTGTGAGTCCTTTATGTGTTCACTGCTATGTAAATACTAGTTGTTCTAGTGTTGTTGTTTTTTTGTTGTTGTTGTTTTGTTTTGTTTTATTTGTCTGATTGTTTGTAAGGGAAGCTAATGAACATGGTCAGGGTTGGAGGGCCATATATTGATATACACAGGGGCCACCCTCTTTCCCAGCTAGAGTGCTTTGAGACCTCTCCCACTGATTCTTAATATTTGGAGGTGCTCCTCTACTTCCCCTCCCACCTCGATGGACTGTTTGGATGGGTCAGGCAAACTGGCTATTTTGAGAAAGCACTAGAAAACCATGAGCCCATGAAACCTGCTTTGCCTGGATTGGCCCCAGGCCCCAGGCCTCAGGATGCCTATATGCTAAGGTTGGACTGACCCAGATCTGTTTTCTCCCACATCAGCCGTGTTGACCCAGTGACATAGGTAGAGTTAAGTTCCTCAGTTCCCCGATGGTCATTCCTGATTCCTTATTAGGCAATTCAGAGAGGACCTACATTTCAGTGGTCCAGTATATCCCATGGCATTGATTCATTTAGTGACAAGGTAGGTTCCTATTAGTGCCAACTTGACTCTGACTAAAAACTCTATATAAGTTTCAGAACCAAGTGGCTTGCAGGCCTCCACCTGCCTGTGGAAATGGATACACCTCTGCTGTTTCTTGTTGGCATCTGTTTTCCTCCCATAATTGCCATCCCTATGTGGCAGTGTTGCCCTTTGGGAATGACTCCATCCCCTTTGCCTTTGCAAAGGTGTTGGCTCTGTCCCTAAAGCCCTCGTCACATGACACTATGAAATCAGAGCTAGAGGTAAGATAGTGGGGAAAGGAAGAGAAGAAAGGAGATGAGCATTTATTAAACATCTACTATGTGTGGGGTGCTTGCTCCGCTAAGCACTTTTTATAAACATCGCATCTTATCTTCATGGCAACCCTGGGAGGTAGGAATTATTATTATTACTCCCATTTTATAGTAGAGAAAACCGAGGCAGAGCATAATTAAGTGACTTGCCCAGGGTCACCCAGCTATTAAGTGTTTAACACCAGTTTTGAACTCAGGTCTTCCTGACTGCAGGTTGTGATGAAATAATGGGATTTAGCAGATACTCAAAGACCCAGCTGGAGATTAATCTAGACTGACTGAATCAAGTGAGAGTGATTGACTGCTGATTAGCCTCCTTCAAGTTAACTGGATTGTAATCACACCTGGCTATCCCTTAAGAAGGTATTGTTCTCAGAAGCTAGACTGTGAACTCAACTTGAGAACACCTTCAAAACCAATGGATTTGGATGAGCCAACCAATCAGCTTGAAGCAGTGTGTAAGGACCACCTATAAAAAGCTTCCACAATCAGCTTGCTGGGGAGTTACTGATTAAAGCAGGCTCCTGGAGAAGGACTTGAGGAAGAACCCAACCACTTGTATGCTTTAATAAATGTTTAATGCCCAAAGACTGGTGCTGAAGCTTGTAATTTAAGGCAATCACACACAATATAGATTTTAAATATCACAAGGTCCAGCACTGTATCCACGGCACCACCAGCTGATAGTGAAAATACGAGTCCATGAGCAGGTTAGTAAAGGCCATCCCTAGTTGAAATTAAACACAGTAGTAGAACATTTTATAGTTCTGCATAATTTAGCTTGAAAGGAACCTATGAAGTATGCCAAACTGTAACCTGTTAAAACTATACACAGTAACTCAATTCAACAAATGTTTGCTAAGCAGCTACTTATACACAAGAGAGAAAGACTTAAAGTATTAACTTTTGAGGGGGAACTTAGCCATTGAAAGCTTTACAAGTCATCAGCTAAATGGATGTTTTTGAATTTCATCAACATGTGTATAGGATACCCAAAATTCAATTATATATAATGTCATTAAGCAAAGTACTGATACTTGAAACCCATCATAGTCCCATTGTGATAAGTCCTATGATCTAATACCATAATTCATTTTCTGTATCCAGTGAATCCGTGACTGATATGCTAGATTTAATTCCCAGCTGCCCCACAGAAGCACTTTTACTGGAAGCATCATTCAAGGGGATGTTTATGTTTAGGAAAATAGAGATTGTTGCCCAATTACCTAATTCTACGTAAGATCTGTGCTAAGTAGTCTAATATGGACTGAAATACTTACCTGCATATGGTGTATCTCTAGGGAATCTTGTTTGTACAGGGAAGTTGCCTGTAAAGTTAAATCTAAGTCTAAATAAAGTTGAAATAGCTCTATTGGATATTGTGATCAAGTTATCTCAAATCTCTACCATCTTCCAGATTCCTGTTAATAAAACAAGTTAGTTCTGGGAGTTTGCTTCAGACCTAGATTCTTAAACTCTCTCTGTTTTCCAAGCCTGCAGAATAAGGAGGTATATAATATGTCTATATTCAATACTGGTCAGATCATGCTTAGAGTATTGTATTCATTTAAAGGTATTACAGCATAGGAAGGACATTGATAAACTGGAAAGCTTCCAAAAGAGGGCAAGCAAGATGGAGATGGTTTCATATTCATTCATATTAGATTAATGGAATGAATTGGAGGGTTTTTGATAAGGAGAAGAGAATATTCAAGGGGGATATGTAGCAGTGTTCAAGTATCAGGAAAGTTTTCGTGTGGAAGAGTGGTGAATTTCTCCTTGGCCCCGGAGGAGCAGAAAGAGTAATAAATAATCAATTAACATGTACTTTTTGGGGTGGGGTGGGGAAATGAAGGTTAAGTTACTTGCCCAGGGTCACACGGTTAGTAAATGTCAAGTGTCTGAGGCTGGATTTGAACTTAGGTCCTCCTGAATCCAGGGCCAGTGCTATATCCTCCGTACCACCTGGCTGCCCAACATATACTTATTAACTACCTACTATATGCCAAGCATGGCACTAGGTGCTGAGAATACAAAGACAAAGGTAAAAATAGTTTCTGACTTTAGCGATGAATGGAAGTCTCAAAGCAGCAAATTTAGGCTTGATGAAAGGCTGGGGGGAAAAACCATGTGTATAATTAAAGTATAATGGACCACCTCAGGAGGTAATGAGTTCCTCCTCACTGGAGTTCAAGCAAAGGCTAAATGATCACTTGAACATATTGTGGATGGGATTTTGTTTCAGGAAAATTTGGTACAAGATGGCCACAGATTGTCTTTCCAATTCTGAAATTCTATAGTTCTACCCTGCTAGTGAATCATTTCAAGCTAAGTAAACAAGCATTTACTAAGCACCTGCTATGTGCCAAATGTGGCAGTACAAGAAAAGGCAAAAAACAGTCCCTATCCTCAAAGAGGATCTTTCCCATTAGACCATGAACTCCTTGAGAGAAAGGACTGTCTTTTGTCACTTAGTTCAGTGCCTGGAACATAGTAGGCACTTAATAAATATTGATTGATCAAAAGAACTTAGAATCTAATGAAAAGAGACAATGTGAAATCACTATGTACAGACAAGCTATATATAGAATAAATTAGAGACAATCTCAGTGGGAAGAAGCTAGCATTAAAAGGACCTGGGAAAGTAGAGAGGGGCATGCCAACCATGGAGGACAGCCAGTGAAAATAACCAGAGTCAGGAGATGGAATATTCTCCTTGTGTGAGTGACAGCAAGTAGGACAGTGTTATTGCCCCAAAAAGTTCCCAAAGGGGAATATTGCATAAAGAGACTAGGAACAGTTGAAGGGGCCAGGCAGTGAAGTGCTTTGAATGCCAAAGAGAGGATTTTATCTTAGAGGAAATAGGAAGCCTCTAGAATTTGGTGAAAAGAGGTGGCATGGAGGGCAGCTAGGTGGCATGTATCGTGCTCCTGGACAAATCACTTAAGCTCTCCAGGACTCAGTTTCCTCATTTGTAAAATAAAGGAATTGTGCTAGATAGTCTTTTAAGTCTCTTCTAGCTTGAAAATATATAAGGTTCTGTGATCCTTTAAGGGAGTAATTGTTCACTTGTTTATGAGGTGTGGGCCTGCTTCTGGGGAAAACAGTTGTTTGGTTGTCTGCCTGGACAGTTCACTTAACTGAGGCATGTCTGCTAAGAGTTCTAAGAGAAGCAGTACCTCTGACCTAGAGTTATGAGACAGCAGTTGCTCATTTTGAACGTGACATACAGTTGGATGTTGGAGCAGATAGAGAACCATACTATGTATATATGTTATATATATTGTTTGTGTTGATGTATATATGAAGACTTAAAGAGATGGTGAGTTTTAAATTGTTGTTGTTTGTCTTTTGTCCTCGAAGATGACCATGACATCAGAGTGATGCCTGATGTCTTCTGGTGACTTGTAGTGAATTGGATTTATTTGAGGGAGGGCTGTGCAAGGTCACCAACTTCACTCTCTCCTCCAGAGCCATCCGGGTCCAGTGGAAAGATATACATCAGGGTGATTGAAGATGGCCCTGGATGTTTAAGGCAATTGGGGTTAGGTGACTTGCTCAGGAATACACAGCTAGTAAGTGTCTGAGGTCCTCCCAACTTCAGGCCCAGTGCTCTATCCACTGTACCACCTAGCTGCCCCAAAATTTAAATTAATAACTAGCAAAATACAAATGCAAGAACTTTCCTATGTTTGTAGGACACATGTAATTTATCTGATCCCAGACAGAAGATGAGCATTTTATTATAATTAACCATAAACTAAGGTGAGGTAATTATCAGAGAAGACACAGAGACTGAAGCCAGAAACATAAAAGAAAAGTGAAAAGACAGATTTCAGAACTATGTGATTCTCTCTGTATGTTCTGTCACCTGCTGTTGCTGTTTGCTTGGAGGGAGTCCAGGAAAATGGGAGAAGCAGCTGGGAGGCAGAGAATCAGAGCTTTATCTAAAACTCAGTGAGACTGTGAGTGAGAAGCAGAGTGGGAATCAAGAACTCATCAGGAGTAGGATCAATTTAACTTGGAAGCCATGTTCAAGGAACCTTTATGGATGGTTCCTGAGATGGGAAGCCAACCCTGGGGCTTACATTTCTAGAAGAGTGGGTTACCCCAAGAGCATCAGTTTTCCTCACTCATGTACCTTTTTGGCAGATCACTGCTAGTGGATGTCCACTCTTCCAAAGAGACACCGAATGCATAGATGGGAGAACATGACCTAAGTTGAAGTGTGAATCATGATGTATTTATTATTCCTGCATTTGCTTCATGTTAGAACCTTGGTGATGGGACAGCTTCTTTATTGCTTCACTGTCAAGTCAATGACAACATTGGAGATCTATGTGTTGAACCACTCTGTCTTCTAGGCTGACCCCATCACTGGAATGCTGGAAGCCAAGCTGCTTTTTTATGTTATCTGTGCCCCCTCCCTCAGTCTCACAGCCAATCTCAACTCCATTCTGTGGAGCATCATTTCATTTCATCCAGGGCCTTGGAGCTCTCTAGTTCCTTCCTCCCCAAAGGCACTGACTACATTCTGGAGGGCTACACTGAAGGAGAATACTGCAGCTAAATGCTAAGGACTCTGTGTCGTAAAGGTGTTTTTATACTCTGCATGACTATGTTGTTATACGACAGGAGCAGGAATTTTACATCTTTGTGGGGAAAAAACCTTTTTTCTTATAAAACATTTTGTTTTATTCATCCTAGAAGGTTCAGAAGCAAAAAAGAGTCCCTTTAAAAATCCATCATATTTCTAATGAGATGTTTCAGATTCTCTTCTGTTTTTTCTAGACATCTGAGGGAAGAAAAGACGGCGGGGTATAAAACTACAGAAAAGTGCAGAACTATGATACTTAATCTATTACACATAATCACATATACATATGTCTGCACATATGTGCACATGTACAGACATATGTATGTGAATCTACACATATACATTTGAGCACATACATGTGTACGAATATACACGTGTGTGAAGTTTTCACAGAGAACTCCCAAACCACTGAAATTGCTTATCAATCTGGGCCTATCCCTCTCTACATTATATCTACATCTATGCTATATTCACAAATAAACATACATGCAAGTCGAGTCAACAAGTGTGTATAACAGTCCAATCATAATATGTCAGGCACCCTGCTAAGCACTGGGGCACTATACTAAATGTCGTCTATCTACCTGTATTATATCTATATCTATCTATATCATATTTAAATCTATATTCAGGGATGTGCTGAAAAATGTTTAACAACCAGCTCTCACAAAATGGCTACATAACACACTTTGAAGTATAATTTGCATTTAAGTATAATGAACATTCTCCATTGCTTTCTTAAGTCTGGACAACCAACAAAACAATAAATCAAGCCCTAATTTTTAGCATTTTCTAATTTCCCAAGGTGTGGGTGTTCATCTTGAAAATTTAACAATCATTTCTCATGAGCCTGTAGGAACTGGCTCTATCACACCACTGTGACATATCTATATCTAGCCATACCTATGTGTATATATATATATATGTATGTATATATATATATATGTGTGTGTGTGTGTATGTATACACACACACACATATATGTATATACACACATACACAGAGAATAACATAGGGAATTCATTATGAGAAAACTCTTTCCAATAATTCAGGGGAGCATGTGCCATGCCACTTTTGGTCTTGATGAGTTTTTTGAGGCACTGAGTGATAACACAACTGCCCAGAGTCACACAGTCAGCCTATGTCAGAGTAGGGTTTAAACAGAGATGGCTTCCTGATTGGTGCTTTCTTCACCTCCCCTGGATACCTTGCAGGTTTTTTGTTTGTTTGTTTGTTTGTTTTGTTTTGTTTTTTAGTTTAGTTTAGTTTTGTTTTTGATGCCTCTCAGTTTTAATCTCACCTCTCAATGGTTCCAGCCTGGTAATTGCCAAATTGTGGAAACTGTCAATCCCTATCTGTCACCACTGGATTCAACTTACCAATCATTTATTAATCCTTTCTCAGGTACAAAGCACCTGGACAAAGGAAGAAGTAAGAAAGGATAAATGAAATGAAGTTTCCTAACCACAAGCAGCTGTTAGTCTCATAAGAAAGGGCATGTTCAGTAAGCTCTATGATATGATATGAGGCAGAACATTACTGTTGTCTGTCCTTCCTTCTTGAAGAGGACCAGTGAAATCAGGAGGGTGATGTCTTGACTGTTAGGTGAATTGGATTTGAGTGAGGCAGAGCTGTACAGAGTCATCAGCCTCACTCTCTCCTCCAGAGTCATTGGAATCCAGTGACAAGACATAGGTCAGGATGACTGGCGATGGCCCCCAGAACATTATTGCCTGGGTACCTGAGAGACACTCACAGATGTGTGTATTACAGAAGTCAAAGGAAGACTAGGACACTTCCAGCTATGTGGCTTTATAAGAAGAGATTAGGGGCAGCTAGGTGGTGCAGTGGATAAAGCACAGGCCTTGGATTCAGGAGGACCTGAGTTCGAATCTGGCCTCAGACACTTGACACTTACTAGCTGTGTGACCCTGGGCAAGTCACTTAACCCTCATTGCCCCACAAAAACAAAACAAAACAAAACAAAAAATAAGAAGAGATTAATTAACCTGCTCCCAAGCCATAAGCCTCAGATACCCAAGCCTATATCTCTGAAGAGAATTTGATGATCATATCATATGACTAAATAATCATTCTAGAATCTTTCAACATAAAAGTCAAAGATAACTGCAAACCAGCAGTTTCTATTTACTTGTCAAAAACCAGTAGGTGATGACTTCAAGACTAAGATAGATATTTCTTCAAATTTTGGATCTAGCAGAGAAAAGAACCGTTTGGTTTCCAGTATTTGCTTTAAAGTAACAAAATGTGTTCAGTGTTCTGTTTTTTTCCCCAAATTATGTTTTATTTCTAGTACATTCTATTTGAGATAGAAAATGTCTTTTAATAATAACTCTCATATACTCCATGCTCAAAAGTGAAGTTTTTTTAATTAAATAGGTTTTTAAAAAATCAAATGTGAGCACAAATGATATTGTTCCATGAGATTACAAAAATAAGATATAGAGAAAAGAATTTAAAAAAAATGATTTCCCAGCAGTGCATTGAACACAGCAGCTAAACTCTCAATAAGAGAAAATAAGTTAGCAAAATTCTACCCACTGGAAATGGGAAACTGGAAGAAGAGCTTTTACACCAAGCATCAATGGCAAATATATAGCAGAAAGGGACCCTTGGCAGAAAAACACCCTGACTCCTGGTGTTGGGAAAAGATCACCAGGGTTCATTCAAGCCCCATTTCTATGACTTACCAATTGTGTTACTTTGGACAAATTCATTTAAATTCTCTTATCCGCAGTTAGTGGAGCAGTGGATAGAATGTTGGGCCTGGAGTCAGGAAGACCTACCTTCCTGACTTCGAATTTGGCCTCCGACACTTACTGTGTGACCCTGGGCACCCTGCTTGCTTCAGTTTCCCTATCTGTAAAATGAGGAACCTGAGGCTCTGGGAGTTTAAGTGACCTGGCCACAGTCATATAGTGGAGGTGTCAGAGCTTGGTATCCTGACTTCAAGGTCAGTGAACTTTCCACAAAGAGCTATCCTGGAAACTAGATACAGAATTATCTTGCCTTGACCTTTCCTGGGGCAACTAGGTGTCACAGTGGATAGAGTGGCAGTCTGGAGTAAGGAAAACTCATCTTCCTGGGTTCAAATCTGGCCTCAGAGCAAATTTCTTTACCCTGTTTGCCTCTGTTCCTCATCTGTAAAATGAGCTGGAGAAAGAAATGGCAAACCACTCCAGGACCTTTGCCAAGAAAACCCCAGATAGGGTCAAAGAAATTTGGACACAACTAAACAGTGAATTCTGTTATCCTTTTCCCCTTTGATGGGGATAATTACATTGTGCTGACTATCTCAGGGAGTTGGTTTTATCAAAATGATACCAGGTAGCAAAGGAATTACCAAGCCTGGTTTAAAAGAACAGATGATGGGAAAATGTATTTTTTTATCCATAGAAAATCAAGTCAACAAATATTGATTTAGGACTAGGATCAGTGCCCTAGACTTCCTCCGACCTCCATAATCAACACATTTGTGAGCGCCTACTAGGTACCAGGCACTAGAGGTGGGGGAATACTGTGGCAGAAGGGCCCATGTAATCCCACACGTAATTGCTATGCCCCTCAGTTTTGCTAAGCTTTTTTCTTTGTTATAAAGGGTGGGTGTATGGACATAAGGATGGAAGTAGGAAAGAATATACTGTGGGAAAAACATGGTATATAAGAAAAGAACATCATTGCTTTGATACTTCAAAAAAAATCAAAAGCTAGCACTATAACTAGAAAATGATATTATAGAAGTAAATAAGTTACTTTGTGAATATGAGCTATTATCATCTCAACCTATGGCCACTGTTGGAAGCTAATGATTGTTTATCTAACTGTATGCTGTTATTTAGAATCATTTAATCATAAGCCAAGTTTCCCCCGCCCCCCACCAAAGTATGTGTGGAAAAGTATAGGAATGTCACAGGGTGGGGGGGGGGAGTTGCTAGGGGAGAGAAGATCAATTTCAGTATTCACCTACCCAATAAAATTCCCAAGTTAAGCTTCTTTTTCATAATTTAAATTTTTATTATTTGAATACTTCCATAAAGCTCTCTCTAAATCTTCCTGGAGGATACAGATTGAACTTGCCTCTGTTAAAGTTTATGTTTAATCAGTAATCAGTGAATAATATAATAAATCCTTTAAAATATAATATAAAATACAATAAATCCTTAAAAATATAATGTCTTTCACATTTCCACTTGGATGTCCCAAAGGCATCACAAACTCAACACAGCCATAATGTTATTTATTCTATTCCCTTTCTCCCTCCAAAACTCTCATCTCCTATCCAAATTGCCCTATTTCTGTTGAGAGCGATAATCCCCCAAAACTTGACCTTACTAAAAAATCTCTCCATTACAGCTCTGGACTCATAATCCTTCTCCAAGCATTTCTCCACACAGTGGCCAGATTGAAATCCCTAAAACAGATCTTATCATATCATTCCCCTAATAAGAAATCTTTTAATATTACCTCTAACAACAACAATAATAACAACTAGTATTTATATAGCACTTTAAGGCATGCAAAACACTTTATATATATACACACACACATACATACATACATACATACATACATACATACATACATACATATACTCTTGCCCCACTTTGTGAATTCCTTCCCTTCCATAGGAGTCCTATGTGTTCATACTTACTCCCTTTTAAAGTAACTTCCCATTATTTTGTGCAACATTATATGCGTAATTCCATTAGAATGTAAGCTTCATGAGGGTAGGATTATTTCTTACTTTTTACCCCCAGAACATAGCACAGTGTCCTGTATGTACGATGCACTCTATAATTGTTGTGTAGACATAGTCTTTAATGAGATAAAAATACTATTTTAACCTTCAGTGGCTTTTTTTTAAAGCAGGGCAATGAGGGTTAAGTGACTTAGTAAGTGTCAAGTATCTGAGGTCAGATTTGAACTCAGGTCCTCCTGAATCCAGGGTCAGTGCTTTATCCACTGTGCCATTCAGTGGCTTTTTGATGGAAGAAACTCCCTCTACTGATGAAGATTAGCACCATTCTGCATTTTATGGACTATAAGAGAAGTGCCTTGGGTGTTGTCATTTTTCAATCATGTCTGACTCTTCATGACCCCATTTTGGGTTTTCTTGGGAAAAATACTGGAGTGGCTTGCCATTTCCTTCTTTAGTTCATTTTATAGATGAGGAAACTGAGACAAGCAGGGTTAAGTGATTTGCCCAGGGTCACATAGTAAGTGTCTGAGGCCAACTTTGAACTCAGGAAAGTGAATCTTCCTGACTTCAGGGCCAGCACTTTATGCACTGTGCCACCTGACTGCTCATGTGCCTCAGGTACTGGGGAAATTAAATAACTTGACCCAAGATTGCATAGCCTGTATATGTCATTAAAGAGACTTGGGGTAGCACATGACTCTGAGGCCAGTGTTTTGTCCAAGATACAACACTGCTTTTCCTTTATCAGATTTTTTAAACTGCCTAGTGGTAATGACTTCATAAATTCTATCAGATCTTTAGTACCTGGCCTAAGATGCTTACTGTGCAGTAAAGTTCCATCTCTTCCTTTCCCTTATTTTGTGACTCTTGCATCCAGTGAACCTTCCTTGAATTCCTATCCCTTCCAAACACTTCAGCATCTATTCTTTCCCTCTCTGTCTCCCCCCTTCCCATGCCCCAATCTATAGACATACATAACTCCCAGTGACAATAATGCGAAATGCATGCGTGCCAAGGGGAACATAGAATTTTTATCTCTGCTAAAATGGTATCAATCCGATACAAGGAAGTTGTCGGGGTTTTGGGTTTTTTGTTTTGTTTTGTTTTATTTTTTTATTTTTTGCTTTTTTTTTCCTCCTAAGGCTTTTACTCAGGGCGATGGATTGTGTGTGTGCATAATGGTGGGGTGTTTTTTTTCTTTTTAATTTTAAATCGAGATTATGTACATATTTTATGCAGGTTAATATATCCTTTTCATGTAAAATTTAACTGAAGCCAATTCTAACACATTAAACGACAACAAGAGAAATTCTCCAGCTTATTATAAACATCCTTCAAAAAACCTGAAATGCATGTCCTCTGGAAATAATTTTGCCAGTATTTAGGTTATTATTAAAATCCTCTCAGAATACTAACACTGGTGTCTAATGTGCCTTAGAGCCTCCATTTCTCCCCCCACTTAGGATAGTGAAACTCTTTTCTGGCCCTGGTGGTATGTTCTCTATGGCTAGAACATAGTGATTGAGGAGAAAAGATTTTTTCCCATAACCCAAGCAAGCTCTAAACTTGATGAGACAGCTCCATGTTATTCTCACTTTCCTGAAATCTAAGGCCACACAGCTGAACACAGAATCACTGTGGGAAATGATGAATTGAGTTCATTCTCTGTGTCTTTAACTCTGACACACCAAATGATAGCTCAAATTTCCTGTTGATGTTTGTTTGAAATGTGAGGTGATACTGAGAAAGGATGTATCTGCCACAGCATCAAAGATTTACAGTGGCCCAGACCCAAAAAAAACCTCCAGGGTTCACCCAGTTGGGCTTCCTGCTATCAGGTGTGTTACACCATACATACAAAAGCCACACAAGATAGGGTGTTTTCTAGAGATGACAATCTATCATCTCCTTTAGAAGCCAATTTGTCCAGTTATGTGTTCTTTGTGTAAAAACAGTTTTCTTGATGTCTAAATGAACTCTTGTTGTAAATTAGAGCACAGTCCTTTGTCTTTGGTAAAAATGAAGGCAGAGGGCAGTAGTAACATAACATTTCCCTCGTTTAATAAGCATTGCTATTCTCAGAGATGATATTTAAGTGTTATAGAGGAGACCTTGTTAATACCCAAAATGTGACTGAGAGAACATCAAGAATAATCAATCTATTTACCTATTCTTCTAATCATACAAAAATTTTTATGAGAGACATCTAGATAAACATGAATTGAAGGCATTCTCACTGAGGGTATTGGTAGAAAACAAGCACACTTTCATAAATGATACTCAACAATAGGTCACATCTTTACTATTTCAAGATAAAAGATGTACAGAATATAAGATCATATTGTGTTTATTATTATTTTTTTGTTTGGTTGTTTTTTTGTTTTTTTTTTGCGGGGCAATGGGGGTTAAGTGACTTGCCCAGGGTCACACAGCTAGTAAGTGTCAAGTGTCTGAGACCGGATTTGAACTCAGGTACTCCTGAATCCAGGGCCGGTGCTTTATCCACTGCGCCACCTAGCCGCCCCCTGTGTTTATTATTATTGAATACCACCAAAAATGAATTCAGTAAAATGTCTCCGATCCATAAAGCAAAATTATTCAAGATTCCTTAACCTCATTTATCAACCATTTTGGTTGATAACAACAAATACCAACAAATATCAAGTGAGGAAAGAGTGAGTGAGAGGGAGAGAGAGAGACAGACAGACAGAGAGAGACAGAGACAGAGACAGAGAAAGAGAGACAGAGAGCCAGAGGGAGCCAGAGAGAGCCAGAGAGAGTAAGAAGGAAAGAAAGAGAAGGAGGGAAGGAAGGAGGGAAGGGAGGAGGGAAGGGAGGAAGAAAAGTAGGAAGGAAGGAAGGAGGGAAGGAAGGAAGGAAGGGAGGGAGGGAGGGAGGGAGGGAGGAACACAGGGAGATGTACACTTGGCAAAGGTGCTCACCACTGTAATGTTCTGGGGCTTATTGCAGTTAGCACAATATTATCCATCTACAAGATTACACTATCCATAGGGAATCACTCATCAACCTGGACTTTGCTAGATTTTTTTCCATTGGTATACAGAAAGTTGATTGTTAAACATTTGCCTGCACACTCTTAAATAGACCCCGGTGTCAGTCTGGTGAAATCTATAGACTCCTTCTGAGAATAATGTTTTTAAATGGACAAGATAAAATACACTGGATTACAGAGGAAATCAATTATTTTGAAATATAATTATCAAAATATTAAAAAAAGAACAAGCATACAAACCCCAAGTTACAAATCCATGATAGATAGGTAGAGAAACAAGTGTTGTCAGGGTTAAATCAGGGGACAAGTAGTAAGGACACTTTGGACTGGAACAGAGAATAAGAAGGGGTGCCATAGTACACAGAACACTGGGCCTGGAATCAGGAAGACCTGAGTAAAAATCCATCCTCAGACACTTGCTAGCTGTGTGACCCTGGGCAAGTCACTAGACCCCTGTCTCTGTTTCTTCAACTGCAAAACAGAGATAATAACAGTACCTCCCTTCCAGAGCTGTTTTGAGAATCAAATGAGATAATATCTATAAAGTGCTTAGCATAGTGTCTGGTATGCAGTAGGTGCTATATAAGTGCTTATTACCTTTTGCTTATTCTCCCTAGATGGCATGAATGGAAATATGTGAAATAAAGTTGGAAAGAAAAGTTAGATCCAGATTGTGGAGAGCCTAAATGACTAATTAAGGAGTTTTTATTTTTCTCTTATGAGCAATGGGAAACAATTGAAGATTTTCAAGTTGGGGACTTATGTGGCCATATAGGGGTACAGTAATATAATTTTGATGTGAAAGATGAACTGGAGAGGGGAGAAATTAGAGTGAAGATGGCCAGTCAGGAAACTATTTCTTACCACACTCTAGACAAAGGTAAGGCCCTGAATAGGGGTGAAAGTAGTTTGCCTTTTCGAATAGAATTGGGAGGACTTATGGACTGGATAAATGTGGTGTGAGTGGGAGAGGGGAGAGATTGGGGAGCAATAGCCAACGCTGCCTTCTGGGTCATGAGCCTGGATCTTAAGAGTATAATGAATTATGAATGAATTGTGTTAGGTTTCTTTTTTTTTTCCAACAAACATATATTTTATTTTCCATTTACATGTAAGGGTAATTTTCAACATTCATTTTCATAAGATTTAGAGTTCCAAATTTTTCTCTCTCCCTCCCTCCCTTTCCTCCCCCTCCACAAGATCGCAATCAGGTTATACATGTACAGTCCACAAGTGTTCTTTTTATCAGTTCTTTCTATAGGCGTGCATAGTAAGCTTCCTCATTAGTTCCTTGGGATTGTCTTGGATCATTGCACTACTGAGAATAGTTAAGTCATTCAAAATTACTCATTGAACAATACTGCTATCACTATGCACAATGTCCTCTTAGCTCTGCTCACTTCACTATACATTGATGTTCATTAGTCTTTCAAGGTTTTTCGGGGATCATCCTGTTTGTCATTTCCTGTACCACAAGTCCATTCCACTACAATCATATAACACAGCTTTTTCCATCATTCCTCAATTGATGGACATTCCCTTGATTCTCAATTCTTAGCCTCCACTAAGAGTTGCTATAAATATTTTTTGTACAATTTTCCCCCTTTTCTCTTTTTCATGATTACTATTGTTAACTGTTTCCCTGAGTTTTCAGGTAGACCAATAATTTTCAAATTATCTCTCCTGGACCTATTTTCCAGGTCAGCATGTTTTCCCAGAAGATATTTCACATTGCCCTCTATTTTTATATTCATTTGGATTTACTTTATTGTGTCTTGGTTTCTCATAAAGTCACTGGCTTCCATTTGTTCAATCCTCATTCTTAGGCAATTATTTTCATCAGAGAGCTTTTGTACCTCCTTTTCCATTTGACTTTTCAAGCTGTTGACTTTTTTCTCATGTATTTCCTGCATCACCCTCATTTCTCTTTCCATTTTTTCCTCTACCTCTCTAACTTTATCTTCAAAGTCCTTTTTGAGCACCTCTATGGCCTGAGACCAATTCGTATTTTTCATGGAAGCTTTAGATATAGGGGCCCTGATGTTGACATCTTCCTCTGAGGGTGCCCCTTGGTCTTCCTTGTTACTGAAGAAACTTTCTATGGTCCTCACCTTTCTCTGTCAGCTCATCTTGCCTTTCTTTTACTTGACTTTTAGCTCCTTAAAGTGGGGCACTGTTTCCAGGCTGCAGTATCAAAAGCTTAAGAAGTCCCAGGTGGTATGATTTAAGGAGAATCAGGTCCTTCCCTTGCCCGGTCTGTTTCCTGGTCCTAGATGACCCCAGACCAACTTACCAATCAACCAGCTTTGTGTGTTGCGGTTGTTAGCTCCAAGGAGCCTGTGCCCCTCCCCTACCTGGGCCACTTCTACTCGAGCCTACCACCTGGTTCTCAGTAGGGGTGTAAAATCCAAGTTCTGCCTTAGCATCAGCATAGACCCCTGTTGTCTCTCTCCTGCCCAGGGCTCAGCCCACTCACCAGACTGTGAGCTTAGTTCCAGATGACACTGGTGCTTCAGCTGATTCAGAAGCTCTGGGGGTCTCCTTCTCTGGTAAGGACTTCCTGAGAGTGGATTTGTGTCAGGGTGACTGTGGGGTTGGGCCCAACTCCTGTATAAGCACAGCAGCTCCCTCCTTCTGACCTTCCAAGCTGTTCTTGGTTAGAAGATGATTTCAGCATATTCTTCTGTGAGTTTTGCTGCTCTGGGCATTTTCCTATGACCTTATTTGGATGTTTTTTGAAGCAATCATGTCATGAGTTTGGGAGCTCACTGCCTTTCCTCTGCCATCTTTGTGTTAGGTTTCTTAATAGCAGCACTATACTGTTGACTTAACAATGCCTGATTTCCAATCTTTTATCTTTCCTAACTAGTTTTCTACCTCATACCCAAGATAGCTTTAAAAAATGGGCACTTATAAAACTTCACTTTGGTTTTTTTGATAGACCTCATAGGTTGATCCAGAAAATGGGCCCAGGTGTGGCCTCAAGAGAAGAGCCAGTGGCAATGCTTGCCCCAAGGTCCACCAGGACACTAGGTCCATGCTCCATATAACTCTACAATGGACCATCTAACTGATTATTTTGGATGGCTTGCTTCTCTTCCAAGGTCTTAGCAATTCAACTTAATTCAATTCAACAATTATCTATCAAACTACAATTATGTTCATTGGACCGTACCAGGTGCTGTGAGAGATACAAAATGCAGACCTTACCATGGCTGAATAAAACTAGCATTCCCAATTCTACTGTATTATTTTCAGGGCTATGCTGGTATATGATTAACAATTGGCTCTCTGGGGGTAAAGCCTATATACATGACACACTTGTAAGTTTATTCTACATTATGGACATTCTCCATCCCTTCCACATCAACAATACAATAAATGAAGGCCTAGTTTGTAGCATCTGCTAATTTCCAGGGTATAAATGCTCACTGAAGATTTAACAACCAGCTCTTGCTGAAAGTTTAACAATCAACTCTCATGAACCAGGTTGAACTGGCTCCAGTACACTCCTGAATTTGATTTCAAAAATATTTCCTTCTTGCTTACCCCCATTAAGATCCATGATTATAGATCTATAGCTGGAACATGCTTTAGTCTCCATAGAGTCTATCCCTTTAATTTTACAGATGAGATAACTGAAAGTATCTGAGGCAGCATTTGAACCCAGGCCTTCCTGACTCTGTTCCCTACATAGCTATACAATGCTTGTATCCCCAGCACTGTGGACAGAGCCTGGCACATAGCATGCGCTCAATAAATGTTTACTGACTATTGACTTTCCCCTATGACATTTTGCCTCTCGGTCAGCAAGTTGGGAATGGGACTAAATAAGACAATGTTCTTTAGTTCTTGTCAGATGGGCAAAAGCTTTAAATGGCTTATGCTATAGATTTTAATGTATTTTATTGTCATGCTCTTTCTGGAAAGGCTTCGGGGCTTAAAGGGTTGGACCAACTACTCTGTGAGGGGCCTCCATCCATACTAAGCGCCAGGAGGTTTTGAGGAAATTCAAGGTCATACCAAGCAGCCCTTCACTTTGCTGAAGATTGTGGGTCTCTCTCTTCCCTTGCTTCTATACTAATGCCTAGTCTTAAACCAGTGGGGATGAGTCAAACCCTTCTCTCCCTGAGATAAGCCTGCTTTTATTGTAGATAGAAATACTGAGATAACAAAGTGCATTTCCCGAATAATAGTTTGTTCAAAAAGAAAAAAAAAACTTTCCCGTAAGCTGAGACAACCCCATGGCCAGGATTCCCATCAGTATATGGAAATGCAGTGAGTTCTGTACTCTACATGTTGCATTTTCAATTTATTACAGGATACTGCGGACTCCCCATCCCCTCCACAAAATAAAATGAAATCTGGTTCCTATTTTTTACAGGATTGTACTGAGACTCAAACTGAGTGCCACATAAATGGGAGCTATAATGATTATTCATCCTTGTTTCATTCTTTTTTAAACACTAGTATCTTTGTTTTTGCCCACATGACTGGAGATAATGGAAATAATTGTTTTTTCTTCCCCTCTCCAGCAACTTACTGAATCTGTGACTGACCTTTCAAAAAAGTCACCTTTTGGTCTTCCATAATTTGCCTTAAACAAGGGAAATAATAACTGTTTCCTGGAAATCTAAGTGTTAATTCACCTGACAGAAGAAAGTTTGCAAGGAAGCAGGGGAAGGGGGAAGATGGACCAAAATATATTGATCTCTTAAAACAGACAAACAACCCCCCCCCCCCGAAAAACAAACAAACAAACCATTGCTGTCTGGGAGTACTGAGGCAGAAGCCTCCTGTTTGCATATGTGCCTGGGCTGCCTCTCATGGTAGTGAACCAGCAGGGTGAGTGGGTATCACCCTTCACCACTTGTCCAAATTTAAAGGCGCACACACGTACTGCTAGCTCACTGAGAACAGAGGCATACACACATAGCTACATAGGCAGCTATTTGGCACAGCGGACAGAGTGTGAGATTTGGACTTAGGAAGTTGCGGGTTCAAATCTTGTCTCAAATAATAAGTGATTGGGCAAGTTACTTAAATTTTCTCATCCTTAGTTTCCTCATATGTAAAATGGGGATAATAATAGTATCTACCTCTCAAGGTATTTTGAGGATCAAATGTGATAACCTATGTAATAGTGCTTTTCACCACATAAATGCAAGTCATTGCTATTCTTACTGAGCTCTTTGCCCAGACTGAGCCCTTTCTTTAACCTGCCATGCATTTGGGTTTTTGTGGTCCTTTTTTGACCTCTTGATTCAGGGTCCATGTGGGATCTAATGGAGCTGCTAAGTGACTCTGGGGATATAGCACTGATCTTGGGGTCAGGAAGACCCGAGTTCAAGTCTACCTCAGAAACTGCCTAGCTATATGGCCTTGGGCAAGTCACTTAACCTCTGCCACTAGAAAAGGAAATGGCAAGTCACTTTAGTATCTTGACCAAGAACACACCATGGACAGAGGTTCACAAGGCCATGAAGAATAAGACAACCTTTTCTGGAGTTTATTAAGAGGACTCTTGAGTCTATTTTTTCTTGGGCCCTGTGCTGAAGACCTGGCATTGCTCTCCTCCCCTCTACTGCTCAGACTTACCCTTTGTTTCTAGCCTTTTGTAGACTCTCTATCAATTTTCTGTGTATTCTTACACAGCTCCCACCCCAAACTGTTCTTAACCTGCAAGGCAGCCTCTTAGGGTCTCATGATATCCCATCACTCAAAATCTCCACTGGTTTCATGGAAGACTCATGTCCAGTCCACTCTGTGGATTCTAACACTGGGTAGGGCCAAGTTTGCTAGAACTGTAGCAATCTTTTCTAAGAGTCAACTGGGCAGTTTGCAAGGAGCCCCCCCCCCCTCAGTATGAATACTGATCTCCCTTTACAAAGTCTAGGAATGTATTGTTGGTGCCTTGTTTAGAGCACACAGACAAATCCTGATATCTTTAGTCAATGAGGTTACCTCCAAGATGACTGAGTATCAGGAACTTTTGTTAAAGGATAGGACCCTCACCGTGGTCTGTAGAAATGAAATAAAAGACCAGCTTAGTATTTTTTGGACTTTCTTTTTACATTCTCTGGTTCAGAAGACAGAGTAGCTCACAGCAGAGTGGACATGCTTGGGAGCAGTGAGGAAAAGATAAGTTTGAGGAAGCTTGAAAAAAAAAATATATATATATACACATCCTCTTAACCCAAGAAACTGGTAATGGCTGCCTTGGGACAAAAGCACATGGGAAGTTGTGTAGGCTTACCCAACACCTAAGAAGAGACTGTCTTGGCCCGAGAAACATGAGCCAATTAAGGCACTTATAGGCTCCTTCAGAAGCACATGGCTGAAACACTAAGGAACATATGGGCAATGTTCATGAATAGTGTCCCTTTGCTTGCTCACATAGTTAATAAATAATATCTTTTTAGAAGATAATCGGGGCAGCTAGATGGCGCAGTGGATGGAGCACCGGCCCTGGAGTCAGGAGTACCTGAGTTCAGATCCGGCCTCAGACACTTGACACTTACTAGCTGTGTGACCCTGGGCAAGTCACTTAACCCCAATTGCCTCACTAAAAAAAAAAAAAAAAGAAGAAGATAATCATTGGGGGTCAGCTAGGTGGCACAGTGGATAAAGCCCCGGCCCTGGATTCAGGAGGACCTGAGTTCAAATGTGGCCTCAGACACTTGACACTTGCTAGCTGTGTGACCATGGGCAAGTCACTTAACCCCCATTGCCCTACAAAAAACCCCAACAAAACAAAACAAAACAAAAAGAAGATAATCACTGGGGGGCAGCTAGGGGGCACAGTGGATAAAGCACTGGTACTGGATTCAGGAAGACCTAAATTCAAATCCTGCCTCAAGACACTTGATACTTACTAGCTGTGGGCAAGCCACTTAACCCTCAAAAAAAAAGGGGAAGGAAAGGAAAAAAATATATAGAAGATAGTCATCCATGCAGCCCCTAAAGCTAGAGGGACACTGAAAGGGACCTATGACTTAGGGAAGCAAGGAATTTGAATCTTGCTACATCATCCCTAGGGCAGCAAGGTGTCACAGTGGATAGATCAGCAGGCCTAGAGTGAGGAAGGCATCTTCCTGAGTTTGAATCCAGCCTCAGACACTTACTGTGTGACCTTGGGCAAGTCATTTCACCCTGTTTGCCCCAGTTTCCTCATCTTTAAGATGAGCTACATAAGGAAATGGCAAGCAACTCCAGTATCTCTGCCAAGAAAACCCCAACTGAGGTCACAAAGAGTCAAACACAATTTAAAAAATGAATAAATGAACCTTATCCCTACTTTAACAGTGAGTGATTTGCAGAGTGCAGGTATGATAGGAAAGCAGCTCCCAAACTAGTATTCCCTTCTAGGATAAAGCATATTTATCTTCTGCTTTCTCTCCCTGCTACAAGTCTCTCACCATTGCTGTCCATTCTCCACTCAGCCATCAAAGTGATTTTCCAAAAGTATCCCTCTGACCTTGTCACTCCCCTGCTCAGTAAACTTCAAGGGCTCCTATCCCCCCCGAATCAAACATAAAATCCTGTTTGGTGTTCAAAGTCATTCAAAATCTAACCCCTACACATATATGCCATTCCAGTCTTCTTACATCTTACACCCCAACACAGACACACACATACCCCAGGATCCAGTGACATCAACCTCCTTTCCATTCCTTAAACAAAACAGTCTGTCTCCCAACTCCAGGCATTTTCACTGGCTGTCTTCCATGTATGAGGTGTCCTTCTTCATCTCTGCCTAAATTTCCTAGATTCCTTCAGATCTCAGCTAAAGTCCCCCCCCCCCCAATTCCTCAGCTAAAATCAACTAAAGGGCTCTACAGGAAGTCAAGCCCTCTAAATTTGAGGCCCTTTCATCATTTCCTAATTATCCTTTATATAGTTTGTACATAATTGTTTATAGGTGTCTCCTTCATTAGATTGTTAGTTAGTTCCATGAGGGAAGATACTGTCTTTTCCTTTTTAAATTTCCAGAGCTTACCTAGCCCAGTACCAGGCACATAGTAGGTGATAAATAAATGTTTATTGATTCTAAGCCTCACACATAGTAGGTGACAAATAAATGTTTATGGGGTCTAAACCACATTGTGGCACTAGGAGTCTTGGTGGGGAGTCTGGGTGGGCTTGTATTGGAACAAGTAATTCAATAGAAAACAAAGGGTTGCTCCAATGGAAAACCTCAGATCAATTCCTTTCCAAGGAGAGTTTATAGGCTATTTCAATGCTTTGTGTGTTTTTGTATCTCTCTATGCAATCCTGTAGATATTTCACGTATATTCATTCCCTGAAGCTATGGGCTATCCTACCCATATTCATTGTAACCTTGAATCTGTTATCCACATCTGTAGACATGTAGGCAACAGCCAAACCCAACCCATTTTTGGAGATTATCCTGGTATATAGACTTCAAGGGTGTTCAACAAGCTAAAGTCTTCCCTTTTGGGGTCAGCCCCCAGGAATAGCCTTATCTGTTAGCAAAGACCTTTAGAGGTCATTGGACCATGGGTATTAGATTATCTGGACTTGACACCCCAAGAGAACAAGGCTACACAAACCCCTAACGGCTGTAACCACATAGATATCATTACATCATAACTCTGTCCCCATCTCTCAGAATCCTAAAAAGGAAAAGCCTTGGAATCATTTCTCCAAAGGTTCTTCTTACCAAGGTCTGTTAGGACCAACAAGTAGGTATTGATTGTTGTTCCAGCAGACATCAAGACTTATTGATCTAAGAGGTAAATATTGACTAAGGTGAAACGAAGGTCAATACTTGCCTCTTGGGACAATAAATCTTAATGTTCACTAAAATCTGCAGACACTACACATAACAATGTTGTGTACTGTGAGTTTGACCCGGGAGTCCTTATAGGCAGTGGAGGCGCACAGGTTTTGTCCAGGACCTGGCCCCTTCTTTCCAGTGTACTTTGCTGTGCATAATTGACAAATTTCTGGAAGGTTGCATGTAAACCAAATATTTCTAAATAAAATGACATTTAAAATTCATTGGGGAGTTTGGTGGTGAAAGAAACCTTTTTATAAATAATTTTGCTCAATGAAGAATTGTTAAAAAAAATTTAAGACTGTGTCTCCCTATTTCATCAATGCTAGAAAATGCAGGAGATACTCAGGAGCTTGATCCCACTACTCCTCAGCATGGAAACTTTGACCTGCTCCATTTTCAGTTTAGGCCAGCTCCTCCCTCCTTAGGAAACCAGGCAGCCTCCTGCTCCTGGAGGCTCATTCTATTAATATCAGGCTTAGTATGGATATTTGATTATCCTGGGTAAATGCATCTCAGAACGCTTAAGCTCAAGAGATCCTCTAGTTTTAGCCTCTTTGTTGTCTGGGATCACAAGCATGCATCACCACAACCAGCTAAGAATTTATTTTTCAAAGCAAATAATTATCTGCAATCCTTTGATCTACCTTCTGTGTAAATATTTTCATACATTGGGTTTATTTAAAGACAGGTAAATATACTAAAGTTTTAGTAAATATACCTGAAACTAGGACCATTATTTCTGAACATGTCTTTTTTTTTGGTATAGATCTTAAGTAGTATGGAATCTGGCAAAGTTATATTTTTAATATTTAATAATTCCAAAGAGGTCAAAGCTTTCTTCACTTTAGATGGAAGAGACAAAGATAAAGGGAGACACAAAGAGAGAAAAAGAGACAGAGACGCTACTATGTTTGGATAGAGGGCAAAATTCAGGGTACAAGTTCAAGCCCTGTGGCAGAAAGAATCCCACCAGGATGTGGGACGAGTGGTACAACCCACAGGCCCAAGGAAATGGGACAAGGATCATATCAGAAGCTGAGGGCAGGCACTCTCCTGGAAGTGCAACCATGGGAAATGACTGACTGCTGTTTTGATAATATTTCTGAGTTGAAAAAGACACCATTCACTTCTTAAAAAAAACTTTCAGAACTTGAGCTAGAAAATAAAAATAAGAAGCAAAGGTACTCACCAGGATAACTTTTCTTTGTGGTTTCAGCAACTTTGGTTTGTGGAATGCATTAGCTATCGGAGCTAAGGAAACACATAGACAAATTAGTCTGGCAGCCTCATTTAGGAGTTGGAGAAAGCACATACAGTTATCATTCTAGGCCATACCCAACCTTCCTCTGCCTGGTCAAATATTCATAGGAACAAACAGGCCTCTTCATCAAACCATCTCATGCCCCAATCCACCATCTGAGGTGGTTTTATTTTCTTAAAAGGTGCAGGACGCACCATCTACCCAACTTCCAAATTCAATATGGAACCTCCCTCCATACCGAGCGTATCCCATAAAGAGGGTAAGAACAGAGACACATACATTGTGGACAAAGGGCGTCAATGGCCATGTCCAAATCCTCCTTACAGTGTTCTGTTGTACCTCCTTCTGTGGTTTCCCTTTCTCACAATGGTGATATCTGGAAAGTGAGCATCTCCTGGCCTAACAACAGTCAGAACTGCAGTGAGCCAAAGCATTACCTCTGGAATTGGCCCAGAATACATTTGTCTATCTATTTCTTCACTTTTATTAAATTAGAATAGTGGTCTTTCCTCAGAGCATGCTGGAGGAAGTAATACAGATAACTTTACCTAATAACTAATAACTTTAATAAAACATAGAACTTTAAACTTTTCAAATACTTTTACATACATTATCACAATCAATCTTCATAGCAATCCTCTGGAGAATGTAGGGGACATTATCCCATTTTATTTTTTAGCCGGACTTGTGATCAATGTAGGGAGTTTCTAGGATGGAAACTCCCTTTCCTGATGCATATCAACAATCCATGTGTCTTTGAGAGTTGCCCGAGCCACAGAGATGTCAGAGAATCACAGAAGCACAAATTTAGAGACAAAAAGGCACTTAGAAGTCATCTAGTTGACTCCTCCTCATATTTAACATATGAGGAAATCAAAACACAGAGAAGTTAAGTGACTTGCCCACAGTCATGGAGCTAGTAGGTGTCTGATTTAGGATTTGAACCCAGGTCTTTCTAACTCCAAGGCCAGCCTTCTGGGTATTATTAGGCCATGTTGGTTCTAATTCCTGTTTTAAAGATAAGAAAACCAGGGTTCATAGAGATTGTCAGATTGCCCATTATCTCAAATGAGTTATGTTCAAAACCAAACCTAAAACTCCATGACCCCCAGAATCTCTCCACAGTGACCAAGTGTAGTATCTCTAGTTGGCATGTGAAAAGGTACAATGTAATAAAATAAAATAGGATGCTGGAGCCACCTCAGACTTTCAAATTATGAAGAAGTTTGCTCCAACATCTGGCAGAAAAAGGCAAAAGCAATGATCTAGTATTTAGGGGCAGCTAGGAATCAGACTCATCTTCTTGAGTTCAAATCTGGCCTCAGACACTTATGTCTGTATGACCCTGGGCAAGTCACTTAACCCTGTTTGCCTCAGTTTCCTCATCTGTAAAATGAATTGGAGAAGGAAATGGAAAAACACTCTAGTACCTTTGCCAAGAAAACCCCAAATGGGGTCAGACATAACTAAAACAGCTGAACAATGAGGACTAATTATTATAGAAAATATGATGTAGTGTAGTGCCTAGAGTTCTAGAAGGTCTGGGTTCATATTTTACTTTTGAAACTTAGTAGCTATGTGACCATGGGCAAGTCACCTAACCTTTCTGAGCCAAGGATAACTCTCCAAGGCTGTAAGTTAGTGATAAATTATGATATGCAGGGAAGGAGGGGGTTCCCACCATTGTGAAATTGTGGGTCCTTTATAAGAATTATGCAACCATAGGTATAATTACAAGTATTATGAAACCATGAGCCTCAATAATAAGTTTTCTTATTTATAAAATTAGTTCATTAATGTGTCTGGTACCTACTCCCAACACTATCCTAAGGCTCAAACAAGCTATATATATATATATATATATATATATATATATATATATATATATATATGTATATATGTATATATGTATATATGTATATATGTATATGTATATATGTATATATATATACACACACACATATATATACATATATATGTATACATATATATATAAAGTCCTTTTGCAAATTTTAAGGAGATTGGTATATTTCAGCTATTATTTTTATTATTATTTTTATTAATGTACTGGCATATTGGCATAGAACTTCAGTCTAAAGCTTCTGTATCCCTTCTTTCAATCAAATTCAAAAAACATCTATTACCCAGTGCTTTCTATGTGCTCACAGGAAACATTCTAGACATATTTTCTGGATTTTTTTGTGCTTTGGGTTTGTGGAGATTCACATTCTCAGTACCTTTGGCAGGAACTGCAGGAGGGACATCAGGCTTCTCTTTCCTCTTCTTGATCTTTTTTGGTTGGAGAGGTGACAAGCTTGTCACACTGGTGACTGTCTCTCCTGAGCTGTGAAAAGAGAGATTCCTTGTAAAGTGCCTGAACAGCCAGGCAAGAATGAGAAACATAGGAGACAAACTGATGGGAGGCAGAGGAGACTGAGAAAAAACAAAGAAACAGAGACAGATAGGGAGATATGGAAGAGAAAGGGAAATGAGGGATAGAAGAGGGAGAAAGTAGAAGAAGAGAGAGAGGAAGAAGCAAAAGGAAGAAGAGAAATTAGGGAGAGAGAAAGGAGGAAATGAAGAAAAGAGAGAAGGGAAAAAAGACAAAGAGAGATAAGAGAGAAAGAAAAGAGGGAGAGAAAGGAAGAGAAGAGAAAGAGGAGGGAAGAAAGAAAAATACAGACAAAGAAAAAGACAGAGAGGAGAAAGAAAGAAGGAGAGTAAAAGAAGAAAGGGGGAAAGAGAGGAGATAGAGTAGAAGAAAAGAGAAAGAAAGACAGAAAGGAGGGAGAGAGTTAAGAGGAGGTAAGAAAAAAAGAGAGGAAAGAAAAAGCCAAAGAAAAAGAGAAAAGAGAAAGAAGAAAGTAGAAAAATAGAGAAAGGGGAGAAAAAAGATAAAGAAATAGGGACTTATAGAGATAAGGAGGGAGAAAAAGGAAGAAGAAAAAAGAATTAAAGAGTAGAAGGAAAGAGAAAAAGAGAAAAGAGAGAGGGGAAAGGGAAAGAGTAAAAGAAGAGAGAGGAGGAAGAGAAAAAGTCAAAGAAATAGAGACAGCAGAAAGATGGAGGAGAGAGAAAGAGGGGGGAAGGGAGAGAAATAAAATGAAGAATTAAAAGATAAAGAGAAGGGAGAGGAAAAAGAAGAGAGGAGAGGAAAAAATTTAAAAATAAGAGGAGGGAGAAAAAGAAGAGAAAGGGAGAGGGAGAAGGAAGAAAGGAGGACATAAGAGGAAGGAAAGAGTAAAAGAGAGAGGAAGGAGCGAAAGGAGGGAAAGATGAGAGAGAGAGAGAGAGAGAGAGAGAGAGAGAGAGAGAGAGAGAGAGAGAGAGAGAGAAGGAGAGCAAGAGATAAAGAGACAGACAGGGAGACAGAAAAAAAAAACAGGAGGAGAGAAAAGGGAGATAGTATAAGGAGAGAGAGGAAGGCAAGAAAGGGGGAAAGAGAAAAAGGGGGAGAGGAGGGAAGGACAAAAAACAGAGACAGGGAGACAGGAAGAAGAGAGAGAAAAGACGGGAAAGAGAAGGGAAAGAAAGAGACAGATAAAGAGACAACAGGCAGGCAGACCCAATTTCTAGACCTATTTTCCCATCAGTTTAGCCTAACCTGCCCGATTTGTGCTAAAGAACTAAGGATCCCTGTTATTCCCCAATCTCCCTCCAAGGCAGATTAGTATCATTCTCAACTTGTTACTCTCAATGAAAGGCAATCATTGTTTTGCCTCCTGCCCCACCTCTCATGGTCCACCCTGCATTGGCTTCATGTCACTTATTAAGGTATAATAACTCTCTCGATTATGTCTTCTCAAGGAAACCATTTTTAAAAATACTTAGACTTGCATAGTGCTTCACAATGACAAAAGCATCCTATTTGTTCCTCACAATACCCCTGAACATCTATGATCATCTCCCCATTTTAGAGAAGATAAAAATGAGGCTGGTATATCGTGGGATGGCCAAATCTCTGATCTGGGTCCTTTGACTCCAAGTACGGGGCCCTGTGCTTAACTGAACATTGTGATCAGGCACAGACATTAAAGAATGAATGCCCAGAGAGATCAGGTGAATGAGAAAGTGACAAAAGAAGACAAAGTGATAAATTTAAGACCTTGGCCAAGTGAGCTTTTGAAATCACTCTATTCCTCAATAATCTAAAGACATTCACCATTCACTAAATCCAATGCTCTAGAGGTCTAATACAAAAACTGGCTCTGGAATAAGAAGACGGAGTCAAATTCTCCCTCTGATAATTATTACTTGTGTGACTTTCAGCAAGCCAATTCACCTCTCTGGGTCCTTGGTTTCCTCTAAAAAGAAGGGATTAATTAGTCTGGATGGCCTCTGAGGGTCCTTCCCCCTCTCTGATCCTATTTATGCCTCAGCTTAACCACTTACTAGCTTCATGGCTTTGGGCAAAGTGCCTCCGTTCTCTAAGTCTGTTTCCTCTTCCAAAAAAATGGGAATAACAATACTGGCACTCCCTTTCACAGGGTTGATGTGTCCAGTATGATAAAGTCAGTAAAGCACCTTTTAAGCTGGAGAGCCATACATTAATTATTTATTTGTTAGTCTTATCATTGCTATTACTGATTCTCAGATACGATCCCACTAAAGTCCTACTCTCATGCCTAATTCCAAACCTATAGGGCTTCAGTCAAAACCATTAGACTTAGAGATGCCCTTGAGTTCTCAAAAGCTCTGCCTGAGGAGTGCAAACACTGGCACAGCCCACCAAGCTAGAAAGGCTTTGAGAGTGGGCTCAGTGACAGACTACATATTTGTTAACCTAGGAATGGACCAGCCAAGTTTCAGAAAGGTTCTTCCCCAGTTTGGCTACAGAGTCGTGAATTATTTAGATGAAGCAACTCTCAAAGACCATTTGCTAAATCAGAGAGGGCTTGCAATCTGGTGGAAGGAGTGCCCACACATGCCAAATTACAGGTCATTATAGTACTAAGGACTGATTATTACTGTTCTGGATCAAATTAAATGAAGAAGGAAAACAGTACAGATGGCAAAAAATGTAGTCAGTTCCTAGACCTGATTAGTGTTAGGAAATTAGGCATGAGCAGCACTAACAAGTAAGAATTATAAGTAAGGCTTAAATACACAGACAAGCAAATGTTTTGTAACACTATTCATTTATTCAACAACCATTTACTGAACATAATTTTTATGTAAACAGTTTCCTATTAAGCATAGGGCTCTGAATGACTAAATGGCTACATTTGTCATTGATTATACCCTCCAAATTCTATTCAAACTGGCCTGCTTGCTTTTACATTCATAATATCTCAATTCCCATCTTTGCACCTTTGCACAGTTTGTGCCCCATGACTAGATTGATCTCCCTTCTCACTTCTGCCTCTTGGAATGCCTAGCTCCCTTCCATTCCAGTTAGCACATGTTTTGTATTTTCTTCTCTGTATATGGTCCATCCCTCCGGTAGATTGTAAGCTCCTTCAGCACTGGAACTGACTTGTTTCTGTCTTGGTATTCCTAGCATATAGAACAGTGCTTGTTGAATTGAACTGAAGCATTATTTCTGTATTTCTTGTAAAAAGAAGGGAAGGTAATAAGCATTGATATAACACCTGCTATGTACCAGGCACTATGCTGAGTGTTTTACAAATAAATATTATATCATTTGGTTACATTATACCATGAGGAGAGGAGAGGAGAGGAGAGGAGAGGAGAGGAGAGGAGAGGAGAGGAGAGGAGAGGAGAGGAGAGGAGAGGAGAGGAGAGGAGAGGAGAGGAGAGGAGAGGAGAGGAGAGGAGAGGAGAGGAGAGGAGAGGAGAGGAGAGGAGAGGAGGAAAGAGAAGGGAAGGGAAGGGAAGGGGAGGGATAGGGAGGGGAGGGGAAAGGAGGAAAAGGAGAGGAGAAGAAAAGAGGAAGAGGGAAGGAAAAGGAGGGGGAGGGCAGGGAAGTTTCCAGGACTCAGTTTCCTCCTATTCACTATGGATCTAAGTTGTCTCATCTGTAAAATAAAGGAGTTGAACTAGATGATCTCTAAGATCTTTTCTAGTTCCAAATCTATGTATGATCCCAAGAGATTCTCATGTGTAAAATGAGGGCACTGGACTGGAAGATGCCTAAGGTCCTTTTTGGCTCTGCCCAGATTGAACTATGATACTCCAACCACAGAATCCCTGTGAGTTTTGATTATTGGTCTCTCTTTCCATTCTAAGGCTGCCATGTGTTCAACTGAGCATCACATGGGCACACAATCCAAATCGTTATCCTCAGTGCATCTCAGTTTCTCCATTGAAACAACAATGCTTGTAAGCACTCTTGGCTTATAAACAGCATGTCTTTGTGCCTTGGGTTTCCAATAAAAGGGAAGTGATGCGATTATCTTGGGGCCAAACAGTGTGGTATTATGTCTCTGACAGGAAAGAACAAGCTTCTCTGGAGCCAGCAAAACTGAGGAAGCTGGGAAAACATGCATGGATGGAAACTCCCCGAAAACGAGGGTGCTTGGTTAACTGGAGAGAACTGCTATTTGTGGGCAGCTTATTTTTAAACATCATGGCCTGATGTTTCTCTTGCTCTGGGCTGGGGAAATGCCAACACAGTCCATATCCAGGGGGCTTGCATTTGTGTGGTGGACAAAAGACTTCAGGGATTCCTTCCAAATCCTGAGCGCTTTTCATCCCAGAAGGATGTCAATTTCTTTGTGCCCTGTTTCTTCACACTCTGAATTAACATCCTTGCCCTACGGACCCTAGCATAGAGTGGGAATGGGGAGGAATGAATCATCCTCCACCCCAGTAAAATCTGGTTCAACTCCAGGTTCTCAAATGATTTCTATGAAAATAGTCAACATAGTGACTCCCAATTCTATGGTGCTTTCAGATTTAAAAGATATTTTTCAAAAATAACAACGTGAACTTTGAGAGCTCCAGAGCTCCACACTGAGATTAACCAGTGCAATGGAAAACAGGCTGGGCCTGGAGTCAGGAGACTTGAATTCTGTAACTTCAGGTAAAACAGTTACCCTGAATCTCCGTTTCCTCATCCATAAAATGGGGATAACACTTGTACTTGTGACCTCACAGGGTTATTGTGAGGAAAGCACTTTGTAAGCCTTAGAGTGCTAGAGAAATATGAACTAATGTGAATTATTATCATTTCTTGAGATATCATGATATGAAAACTAGAGAGCTAGGTTCAGAATCAGGAAGATCTGGGTTCAAGTTCTTATCCTGAATTGCCTATGGGCTGTGTGACCTTGAGTAAGTCAGTCAATCAGTGTCCTACAAACCCTTTAAGCCTATAAATTACAGAATGGTTGCTGATCTCCTGTAGTAGAAGTGTCTCCAATGTGAGCTCCCAATGAAATTACAGATTTGGACCAGATTTTAGTATTTCTTTGATGACTTTGATAGCAATGATTTCATGCAACCAAATAGACAGAAATATCCTTTTTTGTATTTATATCTGGCTTTCTGCTTTTTAGATATTTTGGTTTTTCTTCCAGATCATTCCTTTTTTTTTCTTCCCTAGCCACAATTCATTTCAGTTACTACTGATGGTGGCCAATGATATTCCACTCACTTTTCTGTTTTCAGGAGGAAACAAACCAGACTAAAGCCCTAAGGAGAGATGAAAGATTTCTCAATTCTATATTGTGTTCTGTGATTAGAAGCAAACTACTCAGCGACCTCAAATCTTCATTGCTTTCATGCCCTTGGTGTGCTGGGATAATGTCAGCCATACTTGACATGATCATTTCAGAGGGAGAAAAGTTCTTTCAATATTTCCCACATCCTTAACATGCTCTTATCTCAATCATATTGGAAACAGTGGGCAGAAAATACAGACTTTTTCAATCTCATCTTTCTGGTGTACTTTTGAAGCGTTTATCCATAAACGTAATGCCTCTCCCATCCTCCACCCCCAGCTGCCTTTCAGTTGACCTTCAGAAAGGAAGACTCATATTACTGAGGATATCTTGAATCCATAGAAGTTGCAGAGTTGCTTGGGGAAAATAATAAAGTCAATTCAGAAATTGTTCCTATCCTCAGTCACCCAGTCTCTCAACACTTCTGTGATATAATTGTAGTGTTTTTTAAATCCTTTCCTTTGTTTCTCATTTTACCTCTCGTCATCACAAACTGCTCTTTCTGGGTGGGATTTAGCAAAGAAGGATGCTCATTGCTTCCCACTCCCTACTTGGTTATTAATATCATGCCTTAGAAATATCCAGAAGGCTTAGATAAAAAGGCTCTTATGCACTGTGTAGTGGGAGAGTTCGATTCAGTTCAATTTAGCAAGCCAGTCATTGTGTAAGGCAACAAAGAAAAGTGATGCCCTTGCCCTTGAGGAGGCTACATTTTATACAGGGGTATGTTGTACTAGGGCAAGTAGATCCAAAACACATACATGCATATTTCAAGAGGAAAAGGGTCCTTATATCTGGGGCATCAGGAAAGGTTTCATGAAGGGGAATGGTACCAGAGGTGTGATTCTTGGGAAGTTAGAGGTGAACCTCATTGTATGAATGAAGCACTTTACTATAGGGCAGAATGGTGCCATCACGGAGGAGAGCCATCCCATATGGTGGTAAACGAAAACCAGCAGATGTTATTCTCAGAGAACACACTAATTGCCACAGAAGTCCTCTTTGATGGAACTTTGGGTAGTGTGGTTATAGCATTCTGAGGAGTCCCTAGAGAACATGTTTACTACTTCCAGTCCCACCTCTGATCTGGCCTTTCACTCTGTTTGGTGGAATGAAATCCCTTCCTATTAAGGATTATTAGTGACCCTCTAAATGGAACACCTTCTTTTTCCTACTTGTATATTGCCTTTCCCTTGGAACATTTATTCTCTGAGTTTTCCCCTACTTCCATACAATAAGGAGTTACATTACTTGGAAGGACTAAAGGCCCTTGGATGTCTAGCATATTAGTACAGATTAAATTATTTGATTAATCCATTATGAGCTACTACCACGTTGCAGAAGGCATGGTACTGAGGGGATGGAACATAGGACAGGGAGGTTTTAATGAGGGTAAGGGGAGAAGGCAGGATGTAGGCCAGGCTATCTAGAGCCAATAAGACACAATAAACACTATACTGCATTGGAGAGCATAACCCAAAGAATTAGAAGCTGAAAGCAAATATGCTTGCAGGGTGTATATTTCTGGATAGATGCTTAGGACATCATGAGAATAATATGAAGGTCTCTTAGGCAAAGATATGAGTATAGCCAATTTTGTTTTAATAGCAAAAGAAAGTAAAATGATCCTAAGTTCCCTGGTTGAAAATAGGAAGAAAACAGTCCTACCTGTTCTGGGGGCATTTCACCAAATAATGTTTCACTGTAAAAGGAAAAACAAAACAAAACAGAAGACTGTAAATAAATGCTATTTCATAACTAAATATTTTAGGAGTTATCAGAGATTCTGGGGCTTGGGGAAGTTGCTTGTATTATTACTGCTAGACAGTCACTAGTTATGGAGTCCTATGGGGCCCATCTTCTGCTTACCTCTGGCATACTGGAAAGGGGAGGTGGGAACCTACCAAGAATTTCCTGAAACCAATGGAATTGTGATGTTGAAACTCAAGTCAGCAATTGAATAAGGGTCACAGAAATCCACCTGAACTCCAAGGACCAACTGTGTCAACAGGGATTCTTACATAATGAAAATTATGACCTAGATGGAACTCAGCCGTGAGGGGCTGCATTTAGTTTATCACCCCCTTCCAAGTCTAAGTGGAGCCTCAGTTATCAAAGAGTTCTATTACACAGAATACTGCTTTAAAGCATGCATTCTGTCCATGTTGACTGTTTTAGAATATGCTGATTCTCTGTAGAGACTCTGTAGTATTCTAAGTTATTTATTGGTACTAGACTTCGGTTCCTTCATTTGTAAAATGAAAGGGTTGAATTAGATTAAGGGTTCTTAACCTGGAGTCCATGAACTTTAAAATATAGTTAGATAGATAGGTAGATGCATAGATAGATGGATGGGTGGATAGATGGACAGATAAATAGCTAGCTATCTAGATAGAAAAACTATATTTAACTACAATTGGTTTCCTTTGGAATCCTGTGAATTTTATTTTATGCATTTGAAAACATTATCCTGAGTAATAAGGACTGTGGACCCCACAAAGGGGTCCATAAAACAGTTAAGGTTTTAACAGGTTAAGAACCCCTGTCTAAATGATCACTAAGTCTTTTTTTTCCATTTATAAGTCCTATGATACTATCCATTATCTCTACATAAATTCATCTTAGAAGATTTGGGCCATCATTTTAGCCTATCAAGGACTTTCTGAATACTAATCCTGTCATTCATTAATCATCTTTCTGTCTCAGCAACAGGACTTTCACAGAATTGATAAGGATGGTATCTAAGTGGAGAAACAAGAGGTGAGATAGCAGACACTTTCCTTCCAGTTGAAATCAGTCCATTACTCAGTTCTCTTCAGGTATGGTTGTTCAACAGGTTACAAATCTACCTAACTACACTATAATTTGTCTATATTTCTATATCTTTTCTACCAAGACATAAGAAGAAACATTGGCAAATTCCTTGTCAGAGTACAAATAGATTTTATCTATGGTATCCTGTAGCATGGAACAAAGGAAAGACTGAAGGATCTCAAGTGAGATGACCAGGGGCCAGATCTCAGCTCTGTTGCTTTTACTTCCTGTGAGACTTTAATTCATTTAATTAATTTAACTTCTCTGTCCCTCAATTTTTTTCATCTATAAAATGAAGGGGCTTGACAAGATTAGGTCTCTTCCAGTTCTCAAGCTTTTATCCCTGATCTGCCCATTTAATCACTCTGTCCAAAAGAAAATTAGCCTAAGTCTGGCATGACTTGTTCTTAGTGAACCGAGGTTGGCTTCTAATGATCACTATTTTTTTTCCTAGGCATTTCATTTCTATTTCCAGATAGTTTTTTCTTTTAAATCTATTCTAGAATTTAAGCAGAAAATTCTACAAAGGTAAACTTCAACATCTTGCTTCCTTTGTAATATCCCCACTGCCATATACAGTGTTCTACACACAGCTAATTGTTTCCCACAACTAGAAATGGTCTGGATCTTTGACAAAGGAAACTTTTGTTTTGTTTAAGACTATAATTTCATATATGAGGTCAGCAACTGAGGTCAAAAATAGGAAAGGGGGAAATAGACCCCAAAACATTCTACTTAAAGAAGGAAAATGAACAATCTGAAGATGGCTGTGATTCACCTCTATATTCTTCTGACCTATATCTGTGGATAGCATGTGACTTTAAGAATTTCAAATGTTTTATAAGCTTAAAATTTTTTTGCTATAGTATTGTGAATGCTGCTTCTTTTAAGTGCCTTTGGGAAATAATTTGATTCTGCTAACTGGATGATTCAATTAAAAAGAACCCTGTGAATAGGATCATTAATTTAGAGGAACTTCCATTCTAGGAGGTTTTTGAAGCTTGGGGAAAATAAGACAGTAGGAAGTTACCTGCACCACAGGGGATATAGGGGGAGGGACCAAAAGAGGAAGGGGAAGACATATCATCTGGGAATGGCCACAAGGTGGCAGAGTGAACACATAACCACTCTCACTAATCCAGAGACCAGGGAGATGGGAGGTTGGAGGAGATTCCCAGAGGTTCCTTATGAATTTAAGATGGTTGGCAAGTCTACCAAGGGAAAACCATCTTAGGCCCACTTCTTCCACATGAGATTCCTATGTTGAAGAGATGACCTCTGAGGTCTCTTCCAGAATTAGCATATAACTGAGTGTTACTGCTCTAGAGAAGTTAAAGGGATATTACATTGAAATGTGATGTTTTTATGAGGCAGGAGAGATTAGATCGAGCATGTAGGCAACACCTGTATGAAGGAGGACTAAGAAGGGTGCATTGTCCTACCCCCCTCCCCCAAATTCTCTCCTTCCTCTGTTAAATGATGTTAAGGATTCTTTTAATGGGAAATAGAGTCATAATTCCATAATCAGAAATTATGATTAAAATGGAAATACTCTTGGAAGAAAAAAACACATTGATTTAATTTTTATGGGTCCATGGATTTAGAGCTAGCCGGTGTTTTAGAAGGTCATCTAGTCCAAATACCCAACTTCTTCTTTTTTTTTTTAACAGAGGAAGAAAAGGAAGCTCTTTGAGGTCAAATCATTTGTCCAAGGTTACACAGCTCTACACAGCTAGTTAGTGGAAGAGCATGGATTCAAACCCATCCTTTAATTTCAAATCCAGTAATCTTTCCACTGTACATTAAGGATGCAAAGATAAAATGGAGATTAAGCACCGGCCCTGGAGTCAGGAGTATTTGAGTTCAAATCCGGCCTCAGACACTTAACACTCACAAGCTGTGTGACCCTGGGCACTTAACCCCAATTGCCTCACTAAAAAAAAAAAAAAAAAAAGATAAAATGGAACACTGCCTGCCCTCAAGGAGCTTATATTCTATTAGAAAGTCAACATGTACATAAACACAAATATATACATAGTAAATGCCAGGGAAGGAGAAGGCACTGGCCTCTGGGGGATCAAGAAATGCTTCATGATATAGGTGGTCCTTGAGTTGAACTTTGATGGAAACAAACAATTCTAAAAAGCAGAGGTGAAGTAAGAGTGTCTTGCAGGCACAGGTGACAGCATCTTCTCCTTTGCCAGACTTTGGCTTAATTACTAAAAACATAAAAACTGAACCAAAATAGTCCCTGCCTTCTAGAAGATTATCAAGGAGATGGCATGTCATATATAAGCATATACAGGATACATACAAAGGTGCTAGGAGAAATATTAACAATCTCAGGTATGTAGGCAATGACACTTTGGTGGCAGAAAGTGAGTAATAATTAAAAGGTCTCTTGATAAGGGTGAAAGAGGAGAGTTCCAAATCTGGCTTGAAGCTTCACATTAAAAAAAACCAAAAAACCCTAAGATAATGGCATCTGGTCCCATCACTTCCTGGCAAATAGAGAGAGGAGAATTGGAATCATTGTCAGATTTTATATTCTTGGGCTCAAAGATCATTGCATATGGTGACTGCTGCCATGAAATTAAAACTGTGTGCTTCTTGGAAGGAAGGCTATGGAAAATCTGGACAGCATGCTAAAAAGCAGAACCATCACCTTGCCAATAAAGGTCCATAGAGCTGAAGCTATGGTTTTTCTAGTAATCTTGTATGACTGAGAGCTAGACTAAAGGAAAGATGAGCATTGCTTAAGTTATGCTTTCAAATTGTGGTACTGGAGAAGATGTCTGAGAGTCTCTTGGATAGCAAGGGTATCAAATCAGTCAACACTTAAAGAAATTAACGCAGACTATCCATTGGAAGGGCAAAGACCAAAGCTGAAGCTTAAAGTCTTTGGCCACATAATGAGAAGACAGTGCTCATTGAAAAAGACTTTAATACTGCAAAAGATTAAAGGCAAAAAGAGAAGGGGATGGCAGAGGATGAGATGGAGAGATAACATCATGGAAACAAGGAATATGAGCTTGGACCAACTTCAGAAGATAATGGAGGACAGAAGGGCCTGGTGTGCTCTGGTCAATGGAAGTCATGAAGAGCTGGACATGACTGAGCAACAACAGCAGTGGGGACAGAAGCACTAGCTGCTAGAGGATCAGGAAAAACCTCATGTAGAAAGTCTCTTCAGCTGATTCTAAGAAGCAGAGGGAAGTAGCGTCTTCCAGGGATTGGGACAACCAGTGTTAGGGAGCCAGAAGATTGAGTCTCCTGTGTAAAGAAGAGTAAGACTGGATTGTGAACTATAGGAAAAGGAGTTATTTATAATAAGATTGGAGCCTTGGCTTTTGGTGCCGTTGATCTCAGAGGTAGCAGAGGCATAGTAAGAGTTTAGTAAATGCTTGCTGAAGGGCCCCTAGTTCACCATTCCCATTTTACAGATGAAGAAACTGAGGCTTACAAATGCAAAATGACTTGCTCAAGGTCATAGCAATAGTAAGCAGTCAAGAAAGGATTCAAACTCAGATCCTCTGACATAATATCTGTTGTTCTGTCCATTATGCCACATTGCCTCTCATTCAGCACTTCCTTGAAGAGAAAATTATGATTCCCTTCAACCTCCCCTTTCCACTATCCCATTCTCTGCTCCTTTAAGTTTTGGGTGTTTGTACCAAAGATTACATCTACTTGATCAAGTTTCACATAATTCTGCTTGAGTGATTTTTACACAAAGTACAAAGTACAAGAGTAGCGTTTTGCTCACATTGATCCAAAGAATGATGGATCCTGTTAACCAGTATGTGTATGTAAAAAAAGAAAAATAAAAGTGGAACCCACAGTACTAGCATCCTGTGGTTGCTCTGCTGACCACCAAGGCTTTACAATACAGCTGGATATGGAAAAAGGACTCCCCAAAGTCTCTTGGTAGGAGTTCCATCAGTAACTTTTCACATCTGTTTAGTTTCTGAATCAAAAACCAAATGACTGAAACCCATGCTGTGGCAAACTCAGCTTGGCATCCTCTCTATACCCAACCCAGTTCTTTCTGACTCAAACCATCATGAGTAACAGATAAACCACAGGGTTGGACTATAGCTAACACCACCAATGCCGTGTGAAGTAAGGCAAAAGGGAGTTTTATAGTCATGGACTGTTTGAGCTGGAATATCCTTGAAGAGAGTAACACATCACAGATTAAGAAAGTGAGCCCAGTAGATAAGATGACTTAATTTTGGACACACAGCTTATAAGTGTCAAGAACAGAAAGAAGACTTCAAATACAACAATCTTTCCACTACCATTTTGAGATTTTCTTCCAACTAAACTGGTTCTGCAAGAAATGTCTTTTTTTCTTACTATGATCAGTTTTAAAGACATTCATCCCTGGCTTATTCAATAGTTTCTAAAATTTCTTTACACTCTATATTCCTTCTAAAATGACTTACTGTTCTACAAGCTCCGTTTTGCTGTTCCCCGTACATGACAGTTCATCCTACATCTGTATGCCCTGCCACACATTGTACTTTGCCCAGAACACACTCCCTCTTCACCTCTGCTTCTTAGAATTGCTAATTTCCTTCTAAGATCAGCTCATGGGCTACCTCCTGCACAAAGCTATTCCTGATCCACCCTGTCCCCGACATGCTTATGCCTTCTTCCTCCCAAATTGCCTTATATAAAATATGTATATATCTTGCATAGACTTATATCTATGTATATATCTTGCATATGTATACATGTTATCTTCCTGATATAATGTAAACTCCTTGATGGCAGGAAATGCTCCATTTTCATCCTTGTATTCTTAGGACCTATCACAGTGCCTATAGATAATGGGTGTTTAACTGATTTTGGAAAACTCACCATTTCATCTCTGGTCTCTCAGACTGCTCCAGCGCCAACCCTTGCCCTCTCTGAAATACAGACTCTCCTTACTTTCATCTCTCAGAATCCTTCACTTTTTCCAAGGCACAGTTCAAGTGTCACCTCCTCCAAGAAGTGATTCCCAATCCCTTTAGTTGGTAGTGTTCCTCCTTCATGTGATTTATTGTGCTGCATTCTCCAGTAGAAGGTAAGTTACATGAGGGCAGGGGCTATTTGTTGTTGTCATTATTTCTGCCTTTGTCTTTGTATCCCCAGTGCCCAGGATAGTATCTCACCCATAGTACATGCTTGATGAAATTGTTCTCAGTTAAGCAGGACATGCATGAGAAAGCAGTGTGGTATACTGAAGAGAACTGGCCTTGGAGCCAGGAAGACATAAGCTCAAGTATCACCTTTGACACATATTGGCTGTGTGACCTTGGGCATGTTACTTAACTTCTAAGGGCCCCAGTCAGTTTTCTAAAATCAAAAGTTGAAGAGGAAATGTAGCCTTTTAATTGGTAGAGGAATTTTTCTTATCTTATTCAAAAGTGCCCTATATGGATGAAATCATAGGTCCCATCTCTTTCTCTATACTTATGTATAAGGAGAGAAGAGTGACTATAGGCATTGTCTAACATGAAGAAGAAGAAGAAGAAGAAGAAGAAGAAGAAGAAGAAGAAGAAGAAGAAGAAGAAGAAGAAGAAGAAGAAGAAACAGCTAGGCTCAAAGGGAAACAAACAGTTTAGATAACATGGAAACCATACCCTAATGGAGCTTTTCAAATAAAATTGGAAGTCCCCCCCCCCACCTTCTTCCTCCTATCCCACACATGTGTGCTATTATATGTAGGTTCTTATCTTGTGGATACTGAGGGCAGGTCGAACAATTCTGCATCTTCTAGAATTGGAAGACCTTGGTTTAAGTCCTGTGTCAGTTATTTACTAGCTATGTGTCTTAGAATATGATATTATTAAGATATTAAGAGTTAAGATAGTATTAGATATTAAGAATCATATCAGGAACACTCAGGCTCAGAATAGACTAACACCAGTGAAGAATGCTAATGACAGGGAAAATATGGTCTTAACTGTATTGCGGGAAAAAACAACTAGATGGCTCAGTGGATGGAGCACTAGCCTTGGAATCAGGAAGACTAATCTCCATGAGTTCAAATCCAGCCTTAGAGGGGCAGCTAGATGGCACAGTGGATAGAGCACTGGCCTTGGAGTCAGGAGTACCTGAGTTCAAATCCGGCCTCAGACACTTAACACGTACTAGCTGTGTGACCCTGGGCAAGTCACTTAACCCCAATTGCCTCACTAAAAAACAAAACAAAAAAAACAAAACAAATCCAGCCTTAGACACTTACTGACTTGTGACCCTAGGCAAGTCACCTAATCCTGTTTGTCTCAGTTTCCTCATTTGTAAAATAAGATGAAGAAGGAAATGGAAAAACACTCCAGTATCTCTGCTGAGAAAACCCCAAATGGGATCAGACATGACTGAAAACTACTTAACACATAAACTTGTGTTTAAAAATCAACTTCACGAATAAGAGATATGAGAAGAGTGGATGGACCATACCTGGAGGAAGGTGACAGTGGGGGTCATGGTTGAACTGCAAATCAATTCGATTCAACAAGACATAATAACCATAAGCTAATGTGATGTAGCCATCATTAAGAAAAGCATTGGGTATCAAATGAGAGAGTCTTTCTGGGCTCTGCTCTTCTCCGATTATATCTGGAATATTGTGTTCAATTCAATTTTAGGAAGAAGATTGATAAATGAAAGTGGAAAAGGGGGATGTCCAGGATGTCTAGGCCCTCAATGCCATACTATGAGAGGATTGATCAAAGGAATGGGGCATGTTTAATCTGGAGAAGAGAAGCCTTAGTGGAAAGATTGCAACTGTCTACAAATATTTTAATGGTTATTGTATGGAAGGTGAATTAGCCTTCTGTTTGACCCCAGTGAGAAGATAAGAGCAGTGGACAGAGGTTGTTGCGAAATAAAGTTAGATTTAAGGTAAGGATTTTTTTTAACAACTAGAGCCATTGAAAAGTATAATGAATTGCCTCAGGATGGAGTAGGTTTCCCATCACTGATGTCTTTAAACAGAGGCAGAATGATCACTTGCTGGGAATATTTGGAAAGATATTCTTGTACAAGTAGGAATTAGAGTATATGGCTCTGGGTTTCTTCCCATCTCTGACATTCTGTGATTCTTGTTTCTCTGATGAAGTGATTTCTGAAATCCCTTTCAATTCTAAATCCATGATTCTTTCTTCCAAAAATATAAACAATAAGAAGTTATTAATTTTATTAATGACTTGGATAAAGGCAAGGATGGTATAGTTATTAAAACTGTTGTTTGCCAACACGCGAAATTGACACAAAATTGAGAGGGATAGTTGGCACACAAGATGACCATTAGACTCCAAGAAAATCTTGACAAGTTAAAATGGACTGATCATAAAAACCAACCTGGGCAATGAAACAAGAAAGTAGAGAAGCCAGTAGAAACAATGGACTTTCTTTATCCCATTTGCTTAGATCAGAGACCCAATTCGACCTCCTCTATACAATAAAAACTTGAAAACTATATTTTTCTGTCTATAAATACCTTGGGAGAAGTTAAATTGTGCAGTGGATAGAGCACCCAGTCTGGAGGCAGGAAGACTCATCTTTCTGACTTCAAAATCTGGCCTCAAACACTTCCTAGCTATGTGACCCTGGGTCACTTAACGCTATTTAGCTCAGTTTCCTCAAATGCAAAATGAATTGGAGAAGGAAATGGCAAACCACTCCAGTATCTTTGCCAGGAAAACCCCAAATGGGGTCATGAAGAGTCAGACAGGACTGAAAAATAAATAACTGGATCTGATATTTTCTGATGGATATCTTAAATCAATTGGATTAACTTCTTGGATGACTGGTTACAAATCAACATTCAGTCATTAAGACCACTTAAAAGGAGGATTCAGTTGAATAGAAGTCAATTCAGAGACAAAGCCTGTACTAGGGAGATAATATACACATGGGTACTTACATATGCATATATGTATACACATATACATACACATACACATATATGTGTATGTATATACACTATTATTAAAACAGTCCTGGAGGGGCAGCTAGGTGGCTCAGGGGATAAGGCACTGACCCTGGATTTAGGAGGACCTGAATTCAAATCCAGCCTCAGAAACTTGACACTTACTAGCTGTGTGACCCTGAGCAAGTCATTTAACCCTCATTGCCCTGAAAACAAAACAAAACAAAACCAAAAAAACCCAGTCCTGACCATCTCAAAGAGGTATGGCATGCTTATGACTGTGTCTTGCAAATAATGATCATATAGTCCACTCATGTTAAATGAATTCCTTTTCTTGCCTCCCACATTTCTTGACTAATTGGTGTTTTAGCTACGGTAGATCTAAAGTGGATAGTTCTCCACAAAACCTCACCCCCAGCTCCTCTGGTCTAGCTAGGCAATAAAATATTTACAATTAAGTTGAAAGGAAGAAGAAGAGTACTTTTTTGCTGGTTATCTTACTTTTACTGAGCAGTAGCCTAAGAAATGGGAAGAAGGTTTGCCTTAAAGTCAAGAAGACCCAAGTTCAAATGCTGCCTCTGACAAAGACTAGCTAAGTGAATGTGCACAAGTCCTTTGACCCCTTAGTCCACCAGACGAGTCTCTAAAACTATAAAATTACAGAGGAGCTGCTAACTTAATAATAGAGTTTCCATAAGATTCCATGTCCATGAAATCACAGGTCTGAAACAAAGAAAAAAAGTAAATTTGTTCCTACCAAGGACAAAATTACCCAGCTGCATATAAATAACCTTCATGATGATTCATCTTACCAAATAAAATAAATGCTCCTTGAGGGAAGGGATTATCTCACTTTTTCTGTTTAAATCCCCAGAGCTTCATAGACAGTAGAGACCTATTAAATGCTTGTTGAATGATCAAGTTGTCTCCCCTTTGTCACTCAGTTTCTCCTAGCAGGAGAACTATCAGAATGATCTACATTTCAATATTCCCTCTACCCCAACCCCAGCTGAACACCGAACATGAAAGCAAAACACCAACCTCCTGTTTCTTAGAGTCTTTGAGTTTCTCATGACACTCTTAACAAGGGTTGACCATTGTAATCCAGCACTTCTTGCTGGAGTTGGAGTTGGAGTCCTTATCTAACATTGAGAGATGAGGTTTAGAAATTGTTAGCCCATCTATTCGTTGAAGTCCCACTCTACCAGAAAAGGGGTGAGAGGAAAGATGAAATGTTGAAATATTTTTGCATGGGATGGCTGGAACCACAATAAAAAGGCAAGTCTGTATTGTATTAGGATCCAAACTGAAGTCTTCTTTGGAAGACAACAAACTTGGGAAAACTGTAGGAATAAATCATGGAGGCCTGTTGGCCACAATATTTTGTATTTTCCAGGGTGACTCATAGTTACAAAACCCATTAACCCATAATGAGGAGATCCTGGTATTGTTGGCACTCATGGAAGAACACAACAAACTTTATTGTAGTGGAAAGGAATTAAATGGCATGTTTTTGCTTGGCAAACCAACAGGTGTGTTCAATTAAAAACAAACCTACCCTTTAAAAGAAGGTTTCTTAAAAAAACAAAGTTAACCAGCTTTTGAATAAAAACAACTAAGAGGAGAGTATACAGAAAGAAATGTTCTGACACCTTAGGATTAGTCTTAGACTACCCCTGTCCTCTTTTCACACTGGTTGGTTTGGGGAAGAGTGGGCATAACCACTGTAATAGCCTGTTCAGACAGAACTGCCAAGAGAGATTTAAGCAGATGGGGTTAAATGGTAAACACTGACTTCCACTGGTATTTGTCAATATCAACACAGCTTTGGTGAAACCAAAACTGCATTCTCTTCTATTTCACAAACTGTGAGCAATGTTTCAAGGTGCCAGGAAAATATCCCACTGCACAGACTCAAGCTCTTAGGAATGAATTAAATAGCAACAATCTCTGTCTACTAACTCATTTAATCTTTACAACAATCCTGTGAGGTAAGTGCTATTATCATCTCAATTTTATAGATAAGGAAACTGAGACACACAAAGGTTAAGTGAATTGCTCATGTTACACAGCTAATGAGAAACTCAGACAGGATTTGATCTCAGGTCTTCCTAATTCTGAGTCCCACATTCTTTCCACTGTTCCATCTAGCTGCTCCTGACCCACTGGTTGCAGATTCCTCCCTCTACCACCCAACTAACTGAGATGTTTTAAGTTGTGGGCAGGCTAGCCCACAACAAGATTGCCCAGGAACATGTAAGACATTTCATATAAATGGTAGGATGCTTCTATAGTCATAGCTCATCTCTCTGGGAGCAAGATGAACTATGGTTTCTAGTTTAAGCCCAGCTACTGCTGGCTTCTCTGGCTCCATCTATGGCCACTTCAGAATTCACCTTCCTGTCATTTCATGTCATGTGCTCAGTCTTAACTCCCCATCTGCAGCCTTCCTTGCTCATTCTACCTGTCCCAATCAATCAATAAGCCCTTAATAAGTATCTACAGTGCTAGGCATTATGCTATGTGCTGGGGTAAAACAGTCAACAATCCTAGCACTAAAGGAACTGACATTCTGTGGGCAGGATCTTAATCTGACTATCTCCTGTCCCTGTCTCTGCCCGGGCTTCCTGGTCTCAACTCTTGCCAGTCTAATCCTCTACCTGGAATATTCATTATTAATTCCTGCCAGTCTGACCTTACCTGGCCCCAGCTGTGCCCTTGGTCATACCTCAAGATAATCCCAGCTAAATCTAGCTAAGGTCCAGGGGATGGTAGGGGGAAAAAAGGACCTCCAAGAACAAGCACAGCTGGAGATGACTTCCAACCATATCTAACAAACACTTGCAGAAGTACCTTCTCTGTCCAAGGTTCTGAGGATGAAAAAACAAACTAGAGAATTGTCCCTGACCTTTAAGGTGTTCACATTTTACTGGGGGGGGCGGCGGAGAAGTACAGCATAGAAACAGATACTGATACACATGATCATTTGAAAAGAAGGGAGATGGGGGCAGCTAAGGTGGCGCAGTGGATAAAGTACTGGCTTTGGATTCAGGAGGACCTGAGTTCAAATCCAGCCTCAGACACTTGACACTTAACTAGCTGTGTGACCCTGGGCAAGTCACTTAACTCTCATTTCCCTGCCAAAAAAAAAAACGAAAGAAAGAAAGAAAGGAAGGAAGGGAGGAAGGAAGGAAGGAAGGAAGTGAGACAGCACTAAGAACTAATGAAAAAAGGAAATATTTCCTATTGGAGGAAGCATTTGAGCTGAGCCTCAAAGGAAGTGAGGAATCCTAAGAGGCAGAGACAGAGATAGGAGATGGGGAGGAATGTATTCTACACAGAGAAGACAACCAGATACAATGGCATGGAAGTAGGCTGTGGAGAGAGAAGTTTGGGTAAAAGCAAGTAAGGCAGGCTGCAACATAGAGGGAATAATGCATAATAATAAATCTGGAGAGGGAAGATGGAGCCCAGATTGTGAAAGGCTGTCACTGCCTAGCTGAGGGGTCTGTATTTTATCTTAACAATAATAAAGCCCCCTCAAATTCTTGAGCAAGACAATGAGCTGGTTGTACTTGTGCTTTTGGAAGATGATTTCAGCTTTTATGTGGAGGATAGATTGGAGAAGGGGATGCCTGGAATTTGGTGAGTCTAATTAGAAGATGAGTTGAACAATCTAGGTAAGAGGAGATGAGGGTCTGGGTAATGTGAGTCACTATGTGAATGGAGAGGAGATATGATGGAGCCAGGAGCATTTCTCCAAGTTTCCTTACACTGGAAAATCTCTTTTCCTCCCTCCATCTCTTTATTCTATTTGTAAACCTGAACACCATCTCCCCTTCTCCCAAATTGTAAATTGACTAATAAATATGAATAGTTTCAAGGCAAAGGAAGTAGAATATTTTGAAATGAGTGTCATCAACCATGAAGACCCTTGAAAGCACCTAAAGTCCCATCAGCATCTCCACAAGTCTTACCTACCTATTCATCTTCCATCTGTTAAACCTGATTATCGTTAAAGGTTGGAATTAAAGATCAATAAACAGAATACCCATTTCTTGTTCATAGGAACAAAGATTCAAGGCTGGAAGGAGTTTTAGAGTTCATCTGTTCTAAATTCCTAGATTTTAATGCTTTTCATTTATATCTAATTACTAATATTGCAACAGCCTGCACACATTAATGGATTGTATCCACATCACTGGAGGGAATGCTTTTCCATGTAGAATATCCCAGATCCATCTGATTACTTGAGTATTGCAACAAGACAATTGTTTCCTACTATTTATCATTGTAAATACATTATTTTCCAGCCACATTTGGCACATAGTAGATCTTTGTGGGCTAACCTGAGATAATACCCACTATTTAAAATACTGTTTTAAGAGAAAGTTGTTTTGAAGTCCAAGCTAACCAAATTTTGGAACATAAAGTACTTGCCAAATGCATTTGAGAGTATACTGAATCCAAATTAATCAAACATACAGCTGTGACCAGGTGTTAGCTGAGAGCATATGTTCTACTTTTTTTAAATCAAGAAATCAAGTGGTCCCAACTTAATTATTCCTAATTCTTTCACTTTATTTTATTTATTTATTTGATTTCATCAAAATGGTAGTCTACTCACCAGCACAGATTGAAAGCTCTCTGCCTAACTGGAAATGGCATTTGGAAGAAGATGTATTCCCTTAAACTGAATATGTTATTAATAGCACCTACAGGTCACGCTTTTCACCAGCAGCACATGGTAGGCTTTTTTTGATTGTTTGTTTGTTTGTTTGTTTGGGGGGAAATGAGGGTTAAGTGACTTACCCAGGGTCACACAGCTGGTAAGTGTCAAGTATCTGAGGCCAGATTTGAATTCAGGTCCTCCTGAATCCGGGACCAGTGCTTTATCCACAGTGCCACCTAGGTGCCCCCGGTAAACTTTTAATAAATGCTATTGCTTTGTATAGACAACTTAGCAATTCTTCTTAGGTACCATAATATACAATGGATGACAATGGATGCTGTTTGGAGTTTATATTTTCAAGCAGGTTCATACTGGGCAGATTTGGACAGAGACGATCATACCTCAAGGGCTGATGCTGTTAGATACAAAGTCAAGGACACCTAACATAATTTCTGGGTTTTGAGCCCCCAGGTAAGTTAAAGTTGACCTAGCTCTCAGCAGTTCCAAGCTCCCCCATCCATGACCTTCTCTGCTGTCTGATACTTGGGCACCCTGTTAACTTGAGAACCCCTTTAACTCTCCTAGCAACCCCTTTTAGCCTCAGTCTGAAAAAATTAATAAGACTCAGCAACTAATTAGATATTTGGGGTAAGAGAAAAATACAAAGTGGATTGTGAATTTCTGAATGTGTATTAGGATAAAAATGAATACAAATAGAGGAGTCAGGTAAAACATATTCTAGAAGGAAGGCAATGAGGCTTTGTTTTTTTCATTGTTTGTTGGTTGGTTGTTTGGTTTGGGGTTTTCTTTTTAGGCATTCAGTTTGAGAAGCCCACAAGATGTATAGGTAGAAGTGGGGTCAAGCAATTGGAATCAGTGGGCCTGGACCTTGAAAAAGAGCCACCAGCATAAAGAACATATTAGACACTGCAGAAGCAGATAAAATTGCCAAAGGAAATACCATAGAGAGAGGAGGAGGAGAAGGCCCGGCACAGAACCAAGGGCTGTAGCCACACTTAGGTTGGAAGGTAATGACAAGGAGGCAGCCAAAAAAGGAAAGAAAGACACCACCAGAGAAGCAGGAGAAGACGTGGGCCCGTAGAGTTGCCAAAGACACATGGGCCTGTTTGGTGCTCCTCCCGCTTCTCCCTCCGTGCCTTCTAACTGGCTGCACCCCCCCCCCCAAGCTTGGAATGTCCTTCCGCTTTGCCTTCACCCCTTGGCTTTCTTGGCCTCCTTCAAGCCTGAGATCAAATACCACCTCCTACGAGAGACCTTTCCTGACCAGCCTTTCCTCTTTCATGATCTTCCAATAACTTTCTTTTTTTTAATTTCCAATAACTTTCTATATATTTTGTATATAAATGGCTAATTTCATGTTCATATCCCCCATCAGAATGTGAGCTTCTTGAAGGCCAGGCCTTATTTTTTGCCTTTCTTAGTATTCCCACTGCTTAGCACTGTGACTAGTATACAGTAAGCTCTTAATACTTATTGACTAAGAAGCCAAGGAAGAAAGGAATTCTGAAAAATATGTTGCTGGTCATTGTTCAACTGTATTCACATCATCCCTTGGAAATCAAAGGGATGAGAAGCACCTCAGCCTCAAATGCTACTTCCTCTAGCAGTCTGTCTGTAGTGGGATAAAGTTACCCCTGAATCACTATGGTTTGTGTTTTTTTTTTTTTGTTTTTTTTTTTTGCAGGGCAATGGGGTTTAAGTGACTTGCCAAGGGTCACACAGCTAGTAAGTGTCTGAGGCTGGGTTTGAACTCAGGTCCTCCCGAATCCAAGGCTAGTGCCTTATCCATTGCGCCACCTAGCTGCCCCACTATGGGTTTTTTAAAGAGCTGTGTTTTACCAGGAGGCAAAGTGGCTTCACCTACCTTTCTGGACTTAACCTAAGGTTCAGTTACAAACCTAACACTTCCACCCCCAGCCAGAGAAAAGATCTTGTTTGATTGCCATTACCTCTGGATTTCCTCTTGTTAAGCAGAGACTGGCAGAGAATGATCAGCGTGAAGAGAAGGACGCTGAGGATCCCGATGCAGCATACAAGGACAGCATACATGTAGAGATCTGAAAAGAAATGATGAAGAATGAATGAACGGACCTGAGGAGGCTAAGAGACACCATCTCCCCACCATGAGGGGAAGCTCAATTTCAAAGTTTCTGAATGAAGCATCAAAAAGAGTGGGGATATGTGTATATGCATGTATATGTATGTTTGCGTGTACACACATGTGCATATACAGGAACATATATACACATATATTACAAAAGTTTTAAACTAAATCCATGTGTGTTTACATACATGAACATGTTGCGTGTATAAATTTGTTATATATGTATATGTGTGCATACATATAAACACACATATATGTTAAATATTTGAAGCTTAAAACTACCTACAGAATTTTAGGATACCTTATCCATGGGTGTATATTTATGATGCTTATGTCTATATGTGTATGTCTATGTGTATTCCTGAAATTCCTATGGCAGTTTTAAGCTTTAAATATGTAATATATCTATGTATGTGTATATGCAATATGTAAAATGTGTCTAAATTCCTGCTAATTATAGTTACAATATATAATTAGAATAAAGGCACAAAATGCAGAACTCAAACGTGTTTGTATTGACATCATTCTCTCTATTGCAGCCCTGAAGATAAACAATAAGTGGGTTTTCAGAATTGATCAGAGTTAGAACTGAGACATAATAGCACAGGTATGTTTTATGACCCCATTGCAATGAAAATCTCAGAAATAGTGGAGATGTGGGGGCAGCTAGGTGGTGCAGGGGATAAAGCCTTGGATTCAGGAGGATCTGAGTTCAAATCCAGCCTCAGACACTTGACACTTACTAGCTGTGTGACTCTGGGCAAGTCACTTAACCCTCATTGCCCTGCCAAAAAAAAAATTCAAAAAAAAAATAGTGGAGACTTGTAAGCTGCAACTGCAGGGCAACAAAATACTAACTTGAAACACCATAGGAATGGAGTAGTTATGGTAAGGAGACAAGTCAGCAGCCTGAGACAAAGAGAAGAGTTAGAGCCTCTAAGCATTGGCCTTTAAAGAGCAAAATCTAACCAGGAAAGTATTTCTGGAGGCATATGGAAGGCTCTTACCAGGCAAGATTATTCAAGGCAATTTGCAAAACATGGTCACAACATCTTTGATGAAACAAACGCCTAAGAAATGTCTATTGGTTACATGTCTGCCAGTACTTTGGGGATATACTATGGACACCAAAGGAACATGGGGGCTTTGAATTCTAGTCTAGCTTTACTTTTAGGAGGGAGAGAGAACCCAAAGTGGATTAAGCAGACAAGAAGGATAAAGGCTAGCTCTAAAGTTTAACCATTTTTAGCATTTTTATAGCCATTTAGGGGTCATCTGTTGGTACCTCAAGCTAGAGATTTGCCCAAAGTCACAAAAATAGGCAAAGGCAAGAACAAAATCCTAGCTTTCTTGTACTCTTTGCCTTCTATGACAGGATCTAAGATGGAAAGATCATTGGACCTAGAGATGGGAAGGATATCGGAGATCATGTAGTCCAAGACACTCATTTGCCCAATGAGGTTTATTAACATCCATTTCCATGATTCTGTTAGTGTGGGAATCCTCATGTTACTTGTGGAGGGTGTTTGCTCCCTTTTCAAGGGAAAAGGACCAAGGATCCATATACTGGCTTTGCTAGCCTAGGTGAGAAGTGACAGACCTTCTTTTGTCCTAAGTAATCTGACTTCATAGAGTTAAAAACAAAGCCTTACAAAGCTGGTTCAATTCAGCCAAAAAACTGGGCCTTCCTGGATATGAAATGCCAAATAGATAATTTGATGGAATTGTCCCCCTTTCCACTGGTTGTTTTGGAACCATAGAGACAAGGCCAGAGTGTGTAGGTAGTGAGGGGAAAGTCAGTACCCTAGGGCCAGGAAGGAGCTGATGAACACAAGAGAAGACTGTTTCGGTGGCAATGTCAAAAAGCAGTCTGGTGGGGGTGGGGGTGGGGTGGGAATCTTTACCCCTTTGCCCAGAACAACTCTTGATGGACAATAGATTTATTTTCCCCTCTTGCTGCCAACCAACTCTCCTAAATCAGTTCATCTCTGTTGGAGCACAATAGAGCTAGGCTACTGTCACTTTGTCTGGACTATAGAGTATGGGCCCATTAATCAGAGAACACTCACAGAGAGTGCTCTGGCCTTCAGCTATAAGTAAGTTCTTGCTCAGTTCCTAGCTGGAGCAACTTTTTTTTTTTCAGGGACAAAGTCAGAAACCAAACAAATGCTCCACCCATCACTACCCCCAGCACGGGAATTCAGCATAGGGTAGGGAATAGAGCATTGGAATTGAAGTCTGAAGACATGAATTCAGCACTTTCTGGAGCTAAGACTTTGCAAAAAAAATTAACTTTTCTGAGCCTCAATTCCCTAATCTGTAAGATGGGGATACAATATTTACTCCACTTTCTTCGTTATGTCATTGTGAACTAATTCATATAAAATGCCCTAAAAACCAGTGGGGGGTAGGGGACAGCTAGGTGGTACAGCGGATAAAGCACCCGCCCTAGATTCAGGAGGACCTGAGTTTAAATCCAGCCTCAAAAACTTGACACTTACTAGCTGTGTGGCCTTGGGCAAATCACTTAACCCTCATTGCCCCACAAAATAAATAAATAAATAAACTAATTAATTAATTTTTTTAAAAAACCACCATGAAGGGTTATACCGACATAAATTGCTATTATAAACAGCATTAGAACAGCAACATTTTAATATTATTATCCACCCTCTAGGCTTAACATATGTTTTCTTGAATGATACCTATAGGATTGAATAAGACACTTGAACTTCCAAACCAATAGGGCCGTGGGGTTTTCTGAGCTTGCCTTTTGCCGTCCAGGGCAATCAGTGTAAATGGAGTTTTGAAGTAACTCATTTTGGATTTAACTAAAGGATACAGTTATACCAGTAACTCATTCTCCTTTCCCCATCCTTACCTCCACACCCCCAATGCTCAGTACTTTGTTATTTATTCATTCACTGACTCCACTTCCTACCCTGTCCTTTGTCATTAATTTTCAAAGGGCACAAATGTAATTTTAAAACACAATTGCAAACAGCCATGCAGAAAATATCCACACATCACTTCCTCACTGGCCTCCCTGAAGCAGATGTTGGGCCTAGAAATTTTATACATGGATTCATGCATGAATAGCAGGAGGTTAAGGTGACAGTAACCCAGCCCCATTTCACCCCAACAGAACTGAAATGCTTTAGGGGAGTTAGTTTTTAGTAAGAAGGGGGAAAAATCTGTTGCTCAGCAACACTTGTTCTAGGCAAAGGGTTAAAGATTCCCCCCACCTCCACCCCCAGGACTGCTTTATAACATGGTGACCTAAGCATTCTTTAACCCAAAGGGCAGCAGCCTAGATTCTAACTACTTGCATAAGCCAACTTGGAAAGATCAGGAGACGGGGTTTTGCTGTCACCCAGGAATGGGAATTCCAACAATGTGACCTTCCTATAGAAAATGCCAATACCCTACATTTCAAATGTGGAAATAGAGGACATGGATGCTTGGATGAGTTCCATGTCTAGCAATGAATCCATCCCTGTCTCTTGCATTTCTTATCTAGATTGTAATATCACCTCTCTCAGGGTGAAATATTTGAGAAGTATCCCAAAGGACTCTAACATCTCAGCAAGAAAAAGTCGAACAAAGCTCTCTTTGTGCTAGAGGCTGACATCCGGCTGAGCTAAGGCCAGAAGAAGAGAGAGAGAGAGAGAGAGAGAGAGAGAGAGAGAGAGAGAGAGAGAGAGAGAGAGAGAGAGAGAGAGAGAGAGAGAGAGACAGACAGAGAGAGAGAGAGAGAGAGAGAGAGAGAGAGAGGGAGGGAGGGGAAGAGAGACAGAGAGAGAGAGACAGAGAGAGAGAGAGAGGGAGAGAGAGGGAGGGAGGGGAAGAGAGAGAGGGGGGAGGGAGGGGAAGAGAGAGAGAGAGAGAGAGAGAGAGAGAGAGAGAGAGAGAGAGAGAGAGAGAGACATATCCAGCAGCAGCAGCCTTTAGCCTTCCTATCCAAGTACAAAAGGGCAAAGGGGCCCTGCATCCATCCAGTTTGTTAAAATTAGAGTAATGATTTTGCTAGGAGTTTTACTTGGGTTAAAATAACAGAAATAAGTTGCTACTGTAAAAGTTTTAACGAGGCAGCATTTTGAAAATACCGACTTAAAAATATTAAGCAATAAATACATATTTGATTTTTTTTCTTCAAAGGCCCCTTAACTCCTGGTGGCACTAAGTTTCTTTGTAGGGAATAGAGCATAAAGTTGGTGGTTTTTGATAAGGCCTATGGTAAAATTATTTATAGGTAATACATAATATTATCAGCTATGTGGCACAGTGCTGGGCCTGGAGTCAGGAAGACTTGAGTTCAAATCTAGATTTGGACACTTACTAGCTGTGTGACCCTGAACAAGTCACTTAACCTGTGCCTGCCTCAGTTTCCTCAACAATAAAATGGGGATAATGAAAACACCTCCCAGAATTGTTATGAGAATCAAATGGCATGATAATTTTAAAGTTCTTGGTGCATAGCAGTTACTTAATAAATGTTTGTTTCCTTTCTTCTTTATAAGAGAGCATTCAGGGCCAGCTAAGTGGCACAGTGGATAGAGCACTGGCCCTGGGGTCAGAAGGACCTCAGTTCAAATCCGGTCTCAGACACTTGACACTTACCAGCAACGTGACCCTAGGCAAGTCACTTAACTCCAATTGCCTCACCAAAAGAAAATAAAAATAAGAGAGTGTTCAGTATAAACTCTACATTTTAAATGTAGACTTTTTTTTTTTAGTGAGGCAATTGGGGTTAAGTGACTTGCCCAGGGTCACACAGCTAGTAAGTGTTAAGTGTCTGAGGTCGGATTTGAACCCAGGTACTCCTGACTCCAGGGCTGGTGCTCTATCCACTGTGCCACCTAGCTGCCCCTAAATGTAGGCTTTTAAAGTGTATTCAACATCCTAATTATATTGCATTGTAGAGATAGGACTAGACCTGTGATTTCATTGATATGGTGACCTCCCGAGCGATGATACCAGTGGGAGGCAGCACTTTTTTTCTAGTCTTAGAGAACTGACTAATATTGAGTGACTTGTGCAGTGTCACCCAGCTGGTAGATGTCAGAGGAGAGACTTGAACCCAGGTTTTCCTGGCTTCAAGGCCAGTACAATCCATTCTTCGTCACTACATCTCTCTACTACACTAACTCCTGAACAAATACTTGTATTGTCTAAGTCAGTGAAGGCTTTGATGTAGAAATTAGAAGGGTTATACTGATGTATCTTCAACAGATTCAACCTATGATAAAACAAAAATTTAAGTGACACTGTGAAACTCAGCACTGTTGGGGATGTAGGGAGCAAGTATATTCATTCACTGCTGATGGAATTTCAAAGTCAGAAAACTGCTTTGGAGAAGAATCTAATGGTATTCAGTAAAAGTCTGCAAAAATAATCATAGTCTTTAACCCAATGATTCAGTTGATAGATAGATAGATAGATAGATAGATAGATAGATAGATAGATAGATAGATAGATGGATGGATGGATGGATAGATGGATGGATGATAGATACTTAGATGGATAGAAAGATAGGCAGATAGACAGATAGGTACATAGAGAGATAAATGGGAAAAAAGAATAATGCTTTGGTAGCAGTGTGGAGAATAGATTGAAATGGGGAGAAACTTGAGTCAGGGACACTTATTAGGAGATTATTGGAGTAGTCCAGATGAGATTGTATGAGGGTCTAAACTAGTATTTAGCAGTGTGAGTGGTAAAGGGGGCATGGACACAAGAAATGGTGGATCCAGTCAGTCTGGGTTGTTGGAGTAGATTTAAGTCAGATTTAGCAACTGTGCATAGGGAAGGAGTAAGGTAGATGAGGGAGACAGATATGAATTGAAGGTTGTGCACCTTGATGACTGAAAGGGTTGTAGCATCCTCAACAAAAATAGGGAAGTTAGGTTTTGGGAAAAAGATAAGTTGTCTTCTGGATGTGTTGGGTTTGAGATGCCAATGCAACATCCAACTGAGTATTTCTAATAGATAGATCTCAGAAGACTATGCATGTTAAGTCATTTTTCAGTCGTGTCTGACACTTTGTGACCCCATTTGGGGTTTTCTTGGCAGAGATACTGGAGTGGTTTGCCATATCCTCCTCCAGCTCATTTTACAAATGAGGAACTGAGGCAAACAGGGTCAAGTGACTTGCCCAGGGTCACACAGCTAGTAAATCTCTGAAGTCATTTGTAGGTCACTTGTGACCACAAAAGGGAAATGTTTCATCATAATAATTCATTGTGCCTTTTCTTCAGCCTCAGTGATTTCCAAATTGAAAGTCCCTTTGAACTTCAAATTACTTTAGAACTCTATGAGAGTCTCTTGAAAGAAAGTATGATCATGGCAAACATATTGAAGTTCTGTGGCAAAGAATTGTAGAGCTAGAGCTAGAAGGAATATTGGACACCACTGAGTACAGCCTCCAAACACATGAGTAAGCTGAGGTTAAAAAGGTTAAGCAACTTATTTGCCCAGGGTCACCCAGCTAAGAAGTGTCTGAGGCAAGATTTGAACTCAGGTCTTCCTGGCTCTAAATCCCAGCCTCTTTCCACCTAGCAATCAAGCACAATATAAATGTTATCTCATCATCACATCATTATTATCATCATCTCTAAGTCTGAAACACAGCGTTTCACACCATCTGGGAACTGCCATTTAACTGATATGTGAGTATAGGCAACAAGGAAGATAAATACAGTTGCCACAGTAAAAACGAAAACTTAGGTTCCTGACTCCTTCTCTTATCCATGGTTAGTAAAATTTGATTGTAAGGGTAATTGATACTTTACCTTCAAAAAATGCCCAGGTCTCTTTCTTTTTCTCAAAAGTGGAATCATCTGATGCTTTGAGAGAAATCACTAAAAAGAAAAAAAAGGGGGGGGAGGGGTATTAACAAAAAGCACATGAAACCTAAAGGAATATCCTTGATGCCTTCTACCAGAGTAACAGGATGGAGAGTCAATAACTAAAATAAATCTAAGCCCTTTTCCAAAATATTTGGAACACCAATAACAACAATAGCAACTTAATGTTTGTGGAAACATTCTCTTTTTTGATATGTAGTGATATCTTTGTTGTTCAGTCATCTCAGTTGTGTTCAACTCTTTGTGGCCCCATTTGGAATCTTCTTGGCAAAGATACTAGAGTGGTTTGCCATTTCCTTCTCTACCTCATTTTACAGATGGGGAAACTGAGGCAAGCAGGGTTCAGTGACTTGACCAGAGTCACACAGCTAGTAAGTGTCTGAGGCATTATATTAAGTACTGGTGATACAGAGATAGTTCCCTGACTTCAGAGATCTTACATTTATTACTCCCAATCAATTATAAGCTAAAATACCTGATTGTTGAGCCTGTTAAAAATTATCTGTCAAATAAGAGTCAGTAAGAGTCCATATAGCAGTCCAAAGATATGGGTTTAGTGACAGCTATTTTCTCAATTATCTGTAGAGGACTATGATCCAGGGCACTGAGGTTACCCAAAGTCTGACCTCTGCAGAAGTGGAGGTGTTTCTATTTTTCTATTATAATCTTTTAATTAATTATCCATCTACTTTTCTTTGAGTACCTCATTGTGAAATATGAATATTTTAATAAATTATAAACTAAAGTAGAGAATAACTACTTCTCATTTATTTCCACATTAAGTTCTGGGAATGAATGTTGGATTATATGAATTAGAAATCCTTGGCTATTCCCCTCTTCAAAACCAGTATTGGAACTCATATTTATTTAGTCCAAATAATCCACCTGAAATCAGACAAGTCAAGTCATTCCTATGCAAGTTGTCAAAGTGGTGCTAGTTCTCCAAAGTATGGATCTGGCCTGAGTTACCCTGGTTTTGCCTAATGATCAGTTTTTCCTTGCCAGAGAAAACCCAGGTGTAGTGTTCCATCTTCCTACAAGTTCAAGGTGCTGCTCCTTAGTAGACAGGCTTTAACTGGGTCTAAAAGGCAACATTTTTATTCATTTCTTTTAAGAATAACTGGGGAAATGAGCCAAGAATAGAATTCCCTCCCATACCTCTAGAAAGCAAAGCCAACTCCTTTTGACCTCTAAAATTCATTACCTCGGTAACATCTTCATGGTGGTCCATCATGAGGGATGTTAAAAGACACACTAAGAGACTCCTAAGTTTCACAAAAACCAAGTGGGCTGCCTGTCACCAAACTCCCCAACACTCAAGGCATCGTCAATCATCAAATAAGACAGTGTCAGAGGTCAAGAACGATTCAGATTTTTTTTTTCTTCAGTCTTCTGGGAACAATGCTAAAACATCACTACATAAAACAGACAATTCATGTCAGCTCCAATGTGGAAAGAGCTGAATCTGTTTTTCATAAAATGCCCAATTTGTATTAATTGTATTAATACTAATATCAAGTCTGAGGGTGAAAGTAAATATTAGGATGTATGTTATTTTTATACTACATTATACTATATAATGTTATATCATATTATTTACTTATTTATTTAGATTATATAATGAGCCAAAGCTTCCAAAAAGACTCAAACTTCTTGACAATATTGTCTCATTATCTTCTTGCACCCAAAGTATAATGGTGATAGAAATATGTTTCAAGTCCTTTTGCACTTGGACAAAAGTACAGCTACCCCACAAGGTTGTTATGAGGGCTAAAGAAAGATCATGTATGTAAAGCGTTTTGTTGTTGTCAGTCATTTCAATCGTGTCTGACTCTCTGTGATCCCATTTGGGGTTTTCTTGGCAACGATACTAAAGTGGCTTTCCATTTCCTTCTCCAGCTCATTTTTGCAAACAAGATAACTGAAGCAAACAAAATTAAATGACTTGCTCAGGGTCACACAGCTAGTGCATGTCTGAGCACAGATTTGGAGTCTTCATGAGTCCAGGACTAGCGCTCTATCTACTGCACCACCTAGGTGCTCCATAAAGTATTTTACAAAATTTAAATGGCAATATTTGGAAGTTTCAGAGTTGGAAGGAATTCCTCAGAAGCCACTAAGTTCAACACATGCTGAGGGAAAAAACCTTCATTTCAAAATGCTCCACAAGTGGTCATCCAACCTTTGCTTTTAAGTCTTCCAGAGAGTGGGAACTCACTACCTCCCAAGGGAACTCATTCTCCTTTTAAATAGTTCCACTCATTAGGAAACTTTTCTTTGTATCATGTAAGTTTCACACACCATTCCTAGCTCTGCCATCTTGAGCCAAGCAGAGGAAGTTGAATCCCTGAGACAGTCTTTTAAAGTCCTTGAAGAGCTAATCCCCATGGTCTATATCAGCCTTCTCTTCTCCAGAGTAAGTAACCATGCACATTTCCATTAGGTCATTCATAAAGGGCATGGACTTGGAAGCCCTTCATCAATCTAAATTCTTACTCCAGAAAGTGTCCAGTTTATCAATAGCCTGCCTAAACAATGATGTTCAGAACTGGAAACAGCCCCTCAGATACGTTTTTCTCTGATGTCCAAGATCCTATTAACTTTAGCTGTCATATCACCCTGCTGACACTTAGGAAACTTATGGTCCACTAACCTCCCCAGATTTTTTTCACATCCATAAATGTAAACTATTTCTGTAGTTCTTTACTTGCCAAGAGATGCCCGTATGTCTGAGTCATATTTAAACTATTGAATCTGATAAAAGAAGAGGATCCACCCATAGCATAAGGACAGGAGTCCACCTTGAAGTGGTTCTACTGCTGGGAAGGTCCACTGGAGAGGGAATTATTTCAGAATGCATTGACACCGTGTATATTTGCCAATCTCCTCTTCCCTTCAGTCAGATGTGTTGGACAGAGGAGACAATATTGGGAAAACAAGAGGCAGAGAAGATGTCTGTAGTGTTCTTGGGCACCAAAGGAGGGAAACTAAGTCAGTGGCTCCTATCTCATCTTTCATATTGCAATCTGTTAAGGCCAAACCTCATTTTCTTCCTTTTTTTCTTTTTTCTTTCTTTTCTTTCTTTCTCTTTTCTTTTTCTGTTTTTGGTGAGGCAATTGGGATTAAGTGACTTGCCCAGGGTCACACAGCTAGTAAGTGTCAAGTGTCTGAATCCGGATTTGAACTCAGGTCCTCCTGACTCCAGGGCCGGTGCTCTATCCACTGCACCACCTAGCTGCCCCCCAAACCTCATTTTCAATGCTGGCAGCATCGCTCATTACCTCCCTTCATTCAGCCTCAAGTCTTATCTCTCTCCTGCTCACTTCATAAATTCGGGGCCAGGTCAAAAGAGTATATGTGGTTTTAGAAAGAAGAGTAGATTTTAAAATAATATTTTAGTTCTTAACAGATAATGTGAAAATTCCACTGTTTTCCAGTCCCTCAAACCAAAACTACATTGTAAAATACTACACCCAAAACCAAAATCTAGCTATGTATTTGTTGAGAATAGTTGAGAGAAATCATATATATATGATATATAATATGATATGAAATGATAATAATAAATAGTAGTTATATAGCACCCTTTATGCACCAAAGACTGTGCTAAACACTTCTTTACAGATATTATTTCATTTGATCCTCACAATAACCCTAGGAAGGTAGGTGCTGTTATCATTCCAATTTTACAGATGAGGAAACTAAGGCAGACAGCGATTAAATGACTTGTCTAGGATCACACAGTTTAGTACGAAACTGAAGCTGGATCGAATTCAGTTCTTCCTGAAGAATTATCGAGTAGAAGAAGGAGGAAGCTTATTCTTTCTGGTCCCAAAGGTATGGACGAAAGTTACAAAGAGGAAAATGTTATCCTAAGAAAGAAGGAAGAACATCGTAACAATGAGAACTATCCCAAAATGAAATAGGTTGTCTCAGAGATTGATGATTTCTTGGCCATTGGGGTTTTCAAGCAGACAGGGATAACCACCACTGGTCACTTGAGGAAGGCAGTGAGGAATATGTACCTTCTATAGGCAGTGGTCCAACACCTTAAATCCTGGCTCCATTTATTATCTGTGTGACCTTGGACAGGTCACTTTGACAGGTCACTTTGACTCTGAGACTCAGTTTCTGATCTGTAATAAGGGGAATTGAATTCTATGACCTCTGAGATCATGAAGTTTATAATCCTAATTTTTACAATTGTTCCAAATAGATTAAATTAGATAACCAATCTCATTGGTCTCTACTAATACTTCCTCTGAAAGTTAAGCACCCTAGGGGAACTAGGTGGTGCAGTGGATAAAGCACTGGCCCTGGATTCAGGAGGACCTGAGTTCAAATCCGGACTTGACACTTGACACTTACTAGCTGTGTGACCCTGGGCAAATCACTTAATCCTCATTGCCCCACCAAAAAACCAAAAAAACCCAAAAAAACAAAAGAAATTTAAGCACCCCCCCCAACACACACACACACACACACACACACACACACACACACACACACACACACAGGCTCACCCAAGTTGTTTAGGCCACATTGTGCACCCTCAGTCAGATTATTCTTATGGCAAAGTGAATCAGCATTATTTTCTGCTCACCCAATTTAAATGATTTCTAGCTAGGGGCACATAGGAAGGGACTATCTCAAAGGTTCTATTAATCCTTCCCTTTCATTCTGAACACCAGGGAACAGTCATTTTTCTCCCCTCTGCTGTCTGACTTGTGTCGAGGTGTTATTAGGCACAGAGAAGAGGTGGAGAGGCTGAAGATAATTACAGGAGGTCATGTTACGGGGTCACCTGGCTTATGAATTTTAAGCCTTCAGGGAATTACTTGTGATGCTCTCACTTTCCTGCTACCTTACAGAACAGAAGATGCAGTCCATTGTGAATGAGCTCTCAGGCGGCATTTGCTCTCGGCCTGATAGCAAGGACAGTCCTTGTGTGAGACCCTTGTGCAGGGGACTTGGACGTAGCATCCTCTCTGGAAGGCAGTGAACACTTGAGGGGCCCAACCAGTGGAGCTGATGTTTATATAGGGACTTTCAGTCCACAAAGCATTTTAGATGTATTACCTCGGTTTATCCTTACAGCTCAAGTCTGAGTGTAGAAAGTAAGGTGGGAAAGGTCCTGCATTTGGTATTATAGGACCTGGGTTCAAATCCTAGATTTCCCATTTATTACCCGTGTGACCTTGGGAAATTAACATAACCTCTCTGGGCCTCCATTTCCTCATCTGTTTTGCTTTTGGTTTTGGTTTTTTGTTTTTTGGTGGGGCAATAAGGGTTAAGGGACTTGCCCAGGGTCACACAGCTAGTAAATGTCAAGTTTCTGAGGCTGGATTTGATCTCAGGTCCTCCTGAATCCAGGGCCTGTGCTTTATCCACAGTGCCACCTAGCCGCCCCCTTCCTCATCTGTTAAATGAGAGAAATGGACGAAATGATCTCTCAGCTCCCTTCCAGCTCTAACGCTGTGATCTCTAAGGCCACAGAGCTAGTAATGACAATTGTAGCCAGAATTCATAGACTACACTAAGGTTTGCAAAGTATTTTCCAGATGTTACCAGAGGCAGCTAGCTGACAAGTCACATAGAGCACTGGGCTTAGAGTCAGGAAGACCTGGATTCAAACCCAGTGTTACAATGATACTAGCTCTGTGACCCTAAGCAAGTCATTTAACCTCTGCCTGCCTCAGTTTCCTCAATTGTAAAATGGGGATCATAAATAGTAACTACTTACCAGGGTGATTATGAAGATCAAATAAGATGTTATTTGTAAAGCACTTAGCACAGTTCCAGGGGGCAGCCAAGTGGCACCATGGATAGAGTGCCAGACCTGGCTGTAGTCAAAAGACTCATCTTCCTGAGTACAAATCCAGCCGCAGTCACTAACTGTGTGACCCTGGGCGAGTCACTTAACCCTGTTTGCTTCAGTTTCCTCATCTGTAAAAATGATCTGGAGAAGGCAGCCACAAACCACTCCAGTATCTTTGCTTAAAACAAACAAACAGCAGGCTCATGAGGAATTGGACACAACTGAAAAACAATTAAGCAACAATATAGCACAGTGCCTGGTACAGGGTAGATGCTTAATAAATGCTTGTTTTCTTCCTTCCTATCATATTTGATTCACAACTCTGGGAAGTAGGTACTATTATTATTTCCATTTTATAGATGGGGAAAATGAGGCAGTCGTGCCCCTTCGGAGACACAGAGTTAGTGTCTAAGGTTAGATTTGAATCCCTGTCTTCCCAAATCCAGCACCTATCCCACCCTGCTTCTAAAACACAATCCCAGCTGTTTTTCAGCATTTTAATTACCTGAATGTTAGACACTCCTGCCTACAAGGGGGGTTTGCGGTCTGACTTCAGGCAGGTTCTCATTAAGCAAAAAATACACATAGGACAGAAACATTAGCTGCATTACCCAACGCTGGGTTTCCTTCACATCAATTGTCCCCCAGACATGCGGCGCACGAGTGAGCCCCGTCTGGAATTGGGCACGTTTCAACCCCCCACGGCAGTGGACCTTGGCCAAAGAGGCAAAGTGACCATTTGAGGTGCACAGGGAAGGGGTAAACTCCATTGGATAAGCAAAGCTCCCCGACATCTCTGTAAAAGTACCTTGTGCAGACAACACCGTCATCTGTGGGACGATGGAAATAGAACATTAAAAGCCCAGGGAGGTTGGAAGGGACCAAAGGAAAGGGAAGTGCATGAAATGCTTTGATGGAACGTTTTATCATAGCAGAAGAAAAGTTGCTGAACTTTCAAACCGCAGGATGAGCTGCGCTAAGACTTTCTTAGTTACAGTAAAATGCATGGTCCCCGGGCTAAGAGAAGCTGCAGCCCTAATGGACTCAAATGAGTCCGGAATTAGGAGGCTGTGTAGCCTTGGGAACAAGAGCTAAGCCCCGAGGCAGGCTTCAATTTGCTCTGCTCTAACTTGTGGTATAGGAGCACTCTCTGGGAGCCTGAATCACAGAGAGGGAAGGAGATGGAAAATCTTTCAACTCCAGCTTACTAGTGCCATACGACCCATGGGTTTCTGTTTAATTTCTCCTAATTTAATATTCCACCTGAAAAAAAAAGCACCAGTATTTGAGCCAGGAAGGGCTGGCTTCAAATCCTGCCTCTGACACATACCGTCTGTGTGACCCTGGGCAAGTCACTAGACCTCTTAGTTCTTTAATTTATTAGATAGATAGATAGATAGATAGATAGATAGATAGAGATTTACATATACATTTACACATACACACATATACATATAGATTTAGATATACACATATATAGATATAGATACAGATACAAATATAGATATATACACATAGACATACACACACACATGTATGTGCATGTGTGTATGTATGCATGCACATATGCATGCATGTAAGTACATGTGTAGGCAGGTATATGTGTATGTGTACATACATATATGTGTGTCTATATATGTATATGTATATACATGTGTATATATTTATATAAATCATTATAAATTGGAAGGAAGATACAGACTTGCACAGGTAATTTTTTCACCTGGGAATTTCCTATATCAATGAAATCACATCTGTAGTATCTATCCTCATATGAAAAAAAAATAGTTTTGTGATGCCAACAGCTGAATTCATGGTTTATTTACTAGTTGTATGAATTTAGGCAAGTCACTTGACTCATCTAAGCCTCAGTCTATTCACCCATAAAATAGGTATATTAACACTTGTACTACCCAGCTCACAGGCTTGTTGTAAGAATAAGATGAAATAATGCCTTGAAGGAGAAAAAATGTGTTATGGTGGATAGATGGCCACCCCTAGTCAGGAAAACGAAGTCTCCAAATCTTGCCTTTAATACGTATGACTCTGTGACTATAGACTATAGTCACTCCATCCTGGAATGCTTCCAGACAATTCCAGGACACCACAAATTACAGAGAAGTTGCTGAGATCTTCAGTGATGGAAGGAGTTTCCACATGGGGAAACTAGCTGACACAGTGACTAGAGTGCTGGGCCTGGAGTTACCATCCAGCCTCAGACACTTGCTGGATGTATCACCCCAGCAATGCACTTTACCCTTGTTTGCCTTAGTTTACTCATCTCTTGTTGTTGTTATTCAGTTGTTTCAGTTGTGTCCAACTCTCCCTGACCTGATTTGGGGTTTTCTTGGCAAAGCTACTGGAGTAGAAAAGCACTGGCCCTGGATTCAGGAGGACCTGAGTTCAAATCCAGCCTCAAACACTTGACACTTACTAACTGTGTGACTCTGGGCCAGTCACTTAACCCTCGTTGCTCTGCCAAAAAAAAAAAAAAAAAAGATACTGGAGTGGTTTGCCATTCCCCTCTTCTGCTCATTTTATAGATGAGGAAACTGAGACAAACAAGGTTAAGTGACTGGCCCGGGGTCACACTGCTGGTAATTGTGTGAAGCCAGATTTGAACTCAGGAAGATGATCCTTTCTGACTTCAAGACCAGTGCACTATCAACTTCTCCACCCAGCTGTCCTAGATATAGTATGACCCAGCTGGGACCTCATCTGTAAAGTTGGAATAATAATAGCACCCACCTCCCAGGGTTGTTGTGAAGAACAAATGAGATAATAATTGTAAAATGGTTATCACAATGTCTGGCACAAAGTAAGTACTTTATAAATGTTTGCTGTCATTATTAGATAAAATCATTAGGTTCGAGTAATAATGACAACAAAAAGTCAGTTGCATGAACTTTAAAGCACTCTATAACTATCCTTCACTGTTATTATCTATCTCTTAGGGCTGCTGACCTCCCCCCCTTTTTTTGAGAAGAGGAAGAGTTTTCTGTCCTTTTCTAGAGTGATGCTGGCCAGGGTAAAATATCATGGTATGACCATGTGGCATTGTGAGGGAACAATGGGGCACATGATATCCACCGCTATGTCACCAACCGGAATTTGAGGGGCTGTAAAAACAAAAAAAGGACAAGACCGTGGGGCCCCGCTACTGCCACTCTGGGAAAACTTGGTTGGAACTACTCTGAGTAATGAAACATTTCTAAAGAATACAGACAGGGATACAAACTAGTGATTTTTATCAGCCTTCTTTCCATAGGAAAAAAAAAGTGAACAACGCCAAGTTAATGGACACTTTTTTGGCAGCTTCTGTGGCGAGATCAAATATTCAAAAAGGTGTGAAAAATGCAAGCCTTGTTTCCTGCCTCAGAAAATTCCCACAGAGTTCCATGGGAAGGGAATCGACTTCCCCCTTTTACAGGATCATCACAGACAATACACTGCAATATCATTCCAAGAAAAACAACTCCCAAGCTTAATTAGACATTAGTGGGCTTCAGTCTCTTGTTTAAATAGAACAGTTACAACAAAGGAGAAGATGACAATATAGGGAAAAGCAAGGCCCAGTCATAGAGGATGGGAAAGTGAGCAGTCACGTAAAAGATGCAATTTCAAGGATACAGGGAAGTCCCCTTATTTTTCAAAATCAGTTTCTCGCCTGCTCACCAATACCAAAAAAGGCCTTTCACAAAGGACAAAGGCTTTCATGCCCCAGTTAGAAATAAGGCTTAAAATGCAAATGCCCTTGGAAGAGGGGACAGGGTGACAAACACATGAAGTTGTCATCAAGTCGGCCAGATTCTCACCCAAGAACAAGTTTTATAAAAGGGATGAGAAAGATTGTGAGGGAACAGGGTGTCTGAAGGAATAGAAAGAGGACACTGGGAGCTTTGCAGGAAAACTTCTACTTCAGAAAGTGCATCCCTGGGCATTTTTTTGGAACCTTCTCTTGGGGTCATGAAGTAGCAATAATTAATTGTCGTTTAATCCTACTTTCCTTTGGTTATCTCATAAAGAGTATAATCAGAAGCATTGACCCAGGAGGGCAATATCATACTAACATGCTTTGCCTACTAGTTAAAGGTGGCTTGACCTGGCATATCTCTTTGTGATGTTGTGGGACAATGAGTCACAGATCTTGCTGAAATGTTACCTTGCATTACCTCTGTGGTTTTTGTTCAGTTGTTTTTCAGTCATGTCCTACTCTACATGACTCCCATTTGCAGTTTTCTTGGCAGAAATAATGGAATGGTTTCCCATTTCCTTCTATATCTCATTTTACAGATGAGGAAACTGAGGCAAACAGGATTAAGTGACTTTCCCAGAGTCATGCAGCTAGTAAGTGCATGACGGATTTGAACTCACGAAGATGAGTTTCCCTGACTCCAGCCCTGGTCCTCTATCCATTGAACCACCTAACTGCCCCTACCTCCGTGGTTCAGATGTGAAAAATAGTGTGAATTTCCAAGTCAAAACTATCATTCTTTTTCTTCAAGGCAGTGAGGGTTAAGTGACTTGCCCAGGGTCACACAGATAGTAAATATCACTGGTCTGAGGCCAGACTCAGGACTTGGACTCAGGTCCTCCTGAATCCAAGGCTGGTACTTTATCCACTTCACCACCTAGCTACCCCAAAACTATCATTCTTGACTCCCTTGGGGCCAGAATTATGAAGGAAAGTCTACATACACATGAGGCAGTTAGGCATAGTGGGTACAGAGAGGATTTCAAACTCATCCTGCCTTTAACATCTACCAGCTGTGTGACCTCGAGCAAATTACTTAACATTTCAGTGCCCTGAGCTCCTCTCTAAGACCATAAATGACAGGGAAGGTACTGCTCTGTGCTGGCAGAAGGATTTTCCTCACTGGAAGTTCCCTATGAAAGTACAGGTCCAACGCCCACCCTTCTTCCTTTCCTATGGGTAACCTGAACTTGGAGAGCTTCAGCTTTTGCAGAAGTTAATCTCTGCATGTTGAAACACCCAGGTGATGGGCTTGGACCCAAAGGGCTTAAGTTCAAAGCCTAGCTCTGACAAAGCCCCCCGTGGGACTGTGGGCAAGACAATTAACCTCTTTTGGACTGTTTCCTCATCTGAGGATGAGGAGCAGATGGCTTCTAAAGTCCTTTCCAGTTCCAAATCAATGATCTTATCATCTTACTCTGTACTCACATACCCTCTGCTCCTTTATGATGTACTTTGCACAGATTCAAGGGTACAATGATGATGGCTCTGTCGCTAAGACAAGATGAAGTTTGCTATAAATCTTTATTCTTAGTTCAAATATATTCAATTAATTTCCCCCTTCCACGGCTGCCATTGGAGTTCATTTTCCAAGGAAACAGTAATACCAAGATATGCATGTAAAAGATGTTTCTGTGATATTTATAGCTGGACAAGGAATCTCAGGGGAGGGATGACAGAAATCACACAGCTGCCCTAGATCCCTGGAGAATCCTCTCATCATTTGGACTTCCAAGTACTCATTGGAGCTCCATCTCTATATTATCAGTGACCCATCACTCTCCCCTCTTGTCAGCTCACCAAGAAGTAGTTAAAGAGAATTTTCTCTAGAGATTTCAGAGAAGCCACACGTCAACAGAACCTCTGGGTGACCTGGACCATCTGGTGAAAGAAGTCCATTCTTACCCACTCCTTCCTTCCACAGTCAGCTGATGGCGTATTTGTAAAGCACAAACTAAATGACATTTCCCCTGAGGACAAAGTTGTCAGGAAAAGAAACAGGACTCTAAGAATGACCCAGTTACTGAATAAAAGGACCAGTTTTCATTCTCTGAAACAGGAGTTTAGAAACAATAAATCTTTCAGGTTTTGTAACTGATACTACCCACACGCATCTTCGTGATGGTAACCTGCTCCATATTTGTAGATGAATAGATGAGAGAGAGAGAGAGAGAGAGAGAGAGAGAGAGAGAGAGAGAGAGAGAGAGAGAGAGATGATGGATGGATAGATAGGGAGGAAGAAAGAAAGAAGGAAAGAAAGGGAGGAAGGAAGGAAGGAAGAAAGGAAGGAAAGATCAAACAGATTGATAAGACTGGCAAGACAGATAGACAAATGGATGATAAAGCATGTGTTAAGCATTACAATGTGCTAGTCATTGTGCTAAGCACTAGAGACACAGATACAAGGAAGCAAGATGGTCCCACACGGGTGCCCCTTGGAAGCCAGGTTGAAGGGGGACACTGAATACCTGTTGAGGGACATGGTAGAAAAATTGCAAATGGAAGTCTGGGCCTTAGAGAGATAAGACAAAACTTGACCTATGAAAGGCAGGGACCCAGGGGTCACATTCAGGATGCAAGGGAGGAGCCCAAGGTTCTGCTGGGATAGGGATAAGATTATGTCCCTTGTTGCTTCCCCCATTCTCTGTTCCCTGTTAAACCAGGTATTTGAATTTTCAAGAGTTTTGTACATTCTCATTCTTAGGTCAATGGTTGACAAAAGTTTATTAGGCATCAGAATGGTCAGCAGACACTGAAAAAGCTGGAAAGCTGGAGCTTTAATATGGCCACTTGGTCACTGGCCAACAAGATGCAGCTTTCAAGTGATCAGGCTGTTTCTGGAGAGAAGGCATAGCCAGAGGCCTGCACCATAAGGCTCTGTAATGTTCTGTGGGGGAAGGGTAGCATCGAATGATACCTTTGCAGAGAGGTGTACTTTGAAAACATGCAAACAAAGGACAACGAGATCTGAGAAACAAGAGCATGAACCGAAGAGAGGCAGGCAGTGTGCTGTAGTGAGGAAAGTGAGAAGAACTGCGTTCAAGCCCCACCTCTGACCCTTATGAGCTGTATGAACATGGACATATTGCTAACCCTCTCTGAGCCTCTGTTTGCTCATATGTAAAAAGGGGACAATAATAATCCCTGTGATTCCTACCCATTCTGATGTGTCATTGCAATGGGGATCGCCAGATCATCCATTTATAGCAAAAAGGGACCTTAGAGGCCGGTCACATAATCCAACCCCTTCATTTTACAAATAAGGAAACTGAGGCCTCAAGAGCTAAAGTGACTTAAAGGTCATAAGCTATATATAGGAGGCAGCTGGGAGGCTCAGTGGATAGAGAGCTAGACCTAGAGTCAGGAAGACCTGAGTTTAAATCTGGCCTCAGCTGTATGACCCTGTGCAAGTCATGTAAGCCTGTTGGCCTCAGTTTCCTCATTTGTAAAAATAAGCTAGACAAGAAAATGGCAAACCAATTCAGTTTCTTTGCCAAGAAAATCCCGAATGGGATCACAAAGAGTCAGACAAGACTGAACAACAGGATAAATATGTGTGTGTACGGTTACATATAGTTAGATGTTAGATTTTTGTGGAATTGTGTTTCTATAGAAAGACGTTCACACAGGGTCTAAGTTTTATATGTGTGTTCAAATACATCAAATATAACTCTGTAAGTCACTCATTAACACATGGATATATAAAACTTACAACCCTGTCTACATATACACACATATGCATATATACATATACATATATGCATGTGTATATTTTTGTTGTTGTTGTTCAGTTGTTTCGGTTATGTCCAACTCTTTGTGATCCCATTTGGAGTTTTCTTTGCAAATACACTGAAGGGGTTTGCCATTTGCTTATCCAGCTCATTTTACAGATGAAGAAACTAAGGCGAACAGAGTTAAGTGGCTTGCCAAGGGTCGCAGAGGTGTCTGAGGCTGAATTTGAACTCAGGTCTTCCTGACTACACACCTGGCATTCTATCCATTGCACCACCTAGCTGTTTCATGGTATGTATGCATGCATTCACATGTGTTGTGTGTATATGCATGCGTGTATGCATGTGTGTATGTGTATATGTGTATGTATGTGCATATGTGTGAGTAGGTATAGGTGTATGTGTATATGCATATGTATATCACTTTGAAAATCCTAAAGTTATGCATATGCCATATAATATAAATGTTCAATTTTAAATGGCATATACATACATGCTTATATATGTATGTTAGTTAAAACCAAAAAGGATCTCAAAGCCACACCTTCCTGAAATCTTAGCCTGTTATCGCATACTTTGTGCATTCCAAGGAAACAACCTCAGAATGTCAGAATGCGGCCTCAGAGGAGTCAAGCTCACCTCCCAGCTTTATCACTTAACAATGAATAAATCATTAAGCATCTTAAATGCCTGTGGAGGATACAAAGACAAAAACCAATCAGTGGCTTCCCTCCAGGAGCTTACAGTCTTTCAGAAGAGCCAGTATTTACACATACAAGTCTAGAGAAGATCCATCCACGTTAGTCTGAGGGAATACCGAGGCTGGCAGCTGCGGGCACCCAAGGAAGGCTTTCAGTTGCATGTGGGCTGGGTTTTGAAGGAAACCAGGAATTCTAAGGAGGAGCGAGGAAGAGGAAGCAGTGCATTCCGGCCCTGACTAGCCTGTACAAAGGTTCCAGGATCAGGGCAGCTAGTTGGCGCAGTGGGTAAAGCACTGGCCGTGGATTCAGGAGGACCTGAGTTCAAATCTGGCCTCAGACACTTGATACTTACTAGCTGTGTGACTCTGGGCAAGTCACTTAACCCCCAATGCCCCGCAAAAAAATTTAAATTTAAATTTAAATTAAAAAAAAAAACAAAGGTGCCAGGATCAGAGAAGGAATGAATGTCATGGGTGAGAAGTAGCCATGGACAGGAGAATTTGATGAAAGCACGGTGAGGTAAGTCTGTAGATTACCTGGGAAGGGATTTAAGTGTCCAAAACAGGAGCTTTCATTAGCTTTCGTTTCCTTAGAGGCAATGGGAAGCCACCATAGCTTTTAGAGGAGGAGATAAGATCTGTTCATTTGTGTTTGAGAAATATTACTTAGAAACCAGTACGGAGAATGGATGGGAAAAAGAAGAAACTTGAGGCAGGGAGACCTGTTGGAAAGCTGTCTCAATAATCCAGACTTTAGTTTTCTGCACCTCAGTATCTTCATCTGTAAAATGAGAGGTTTGTCCTATATCTTGTGTTCTATGGTACTTTTAAGTCACCCTAAGATCCTCTATATCTAAGTGACTTAAACAAAAAGATTCCTCTCAACTCTTTTTCAGTCCAGATCTATAACTTAGAAGTAACTTTCTACTCTAAACAGAGATTAATCTTCATGCTTTAGGAAATGCCCCCATGTCCCCCAAAGTGGTAGCAATAAAAGCAATTTGTGGTGTCTCTCTCTATGAACTAGTATTTCATTCCTACAACATGCAAACTATATTAACCAATTAAGTTTTTATTTTGGCTTGAAAACATGCAAGTGGTCTGCTTCATTCTCTCCTTTAGGAGAGAATCGTTTTAGCTAAAATATGAAACAACAAAATATTTACAATCAAGCATCCAAAGGGCCACATGAAAATGACCTCTACCTTAGGTCTGCTCTATATTTACCACCTAAACATCATAAGAACTTTACAACTGAGCTATGCAAAGTTAACTCTCTGGGGATGGTCACTTAAAGTACCACTGGAAGAAATTAACTAAATTCCATTGTCTCTGGAGACACAGAACAGATAATTAGCAATGAGATTTACTAAGCATTTACTGACTGCTTAATTAAGCATACATCATGATGTTTAAAGTGTCAACGGGTCCAGACACAAAAAATAAAAATAAATTGATGACCAGAATGTAACTTAAGCACTGCTTAAAATAATTCTTCCTTGTGTGCTTCCTCACTTCTACCAATGCAACCACTATCACAGACAGGGCCATCTGTGTGTTCTAATGGCCAAGTCAGGAAGGAATGAAATAAGCATTTACTAAATACCTACTAAATGCCAGGCACTGTGCTAAGTGCTTTGCAAATATTATCTCATTTCCTTATCACAACCACCAAAGAGGTAGTTGGTATTATTAGTCCTATCTTACAGTTGAAGAAACTGAGGCAGGCAGAGATTTTAAGTGACTTGCCTAAAGTCTCACAGGTAGCAATTATCTGAGGTCAGATTTGAACTCAGGTCTTCCTGACTTACTGGCCTGCTGTTCTACCCACTCCACTTCCCAGTTGCCTCTGCAAGAGTGTGATCTTTCAAGCAACTCAAGCAAAGCTTAAGTGAGAGGCAACCTGGCAGGGTAGAGGAGGAGAGACTTTGGAGTCAGAAAGACCTGAGCATAAGTCTTTCCTCCAACACATACTGACCCTGGGACCATGGACAAGTCACTTCCCTTCTGTGAGTTTTGGAGAAATCTAGGATGACAAATTACAAAAGAGTGGTTGATCTCATTGGCAGAGGGTGTTTCCATACTAGTACTTCACCATACCAATAACATCAAAAGTCTGGCTACCCTCATAGGCTCCCCCAAGGGTTGATGATTCAAGATACAAAATCCAGGTTCACTTCAACTAGTTTAATATTCTAGCCAATGATATATTTTGGTCTAAATAAACTTTCATTTCTCCAGTTCCTTTGTATTCTAAGATGTAGCCAATATTGAAAGTAGTTCTAACACACACACACACACACACACACACACACACACACACACACACAAACTCTGCCACATGCCTTGCTTTTTCAGGTTTTCAGTCATTACTGTTTTTATCACCTGGATGTAGCAACAGAATTGTGTTGTCCCTTCTGAGGAAATATACTGTAGCTTCCCCAGTCTAGAATAAACAAGAAGAACTGTGAATAGGATAAAGGAGCTAGGAAAAATAAATGGTATAAGCCCATACCTTCAGAAGTAAACCTGCCTCCTTCCAGTGCCCCAGCAGGGTTAAATGCCCTTCCCAAAGCTTCCTTGGCAAAGTGCCCATATGCCAAGTCATTAGATAGAGTTCCAACTCATGTTTGCTTCTGCCACTTGCAGAAAAATTCCCAAATTTCAGATTATACCATAGGCTTCCTGAAGACTATGTTTTATGGTCTCTTGGGGGAGTTCTGCATCCTGGTACCTTCTATGAAGTTAGAACCAGACAAGCCCAAGTCATAACCAGCATTAATGCTCCCATTTAACAGATGAGTAAACTAAAACAAGGGAGGTGAGGTTTGAGGCCATATAGTGAGCCAATAACAGAGTCTGGACTAAAACCCAGGGTTTCATAGACTTTTGTACTACATTACAAATGTGCATTCAGTACATTATTGTACTACGTTTTCTAGGGTTTGGCTCAGGCTAGGAAACATGGTGCATTATGATACAATTCGAGGACCTGCTTTGAAGGACTGTGAACTGAACTAGTTACTTCATTTCTATGAACCTCCATTTCCTCATCTGTAAAATGGGTTTAACGGTCTTTATTTCATCTACCCAATAAAATTGTCACGAGCAATAGTTCAATAGGTTTGAGATCCCACCGACATCCTTCCCGTGGGGCAGACTGATGCCCATCTCAATTTATCATCCTCCAATTTCTTGTGCTCTTATATTTGGATATACAAATATAGGTACAGGCCCTCTCCCCTGGCCCATCTGTAAGCTTCTATAGGGCCAGGTCTATTTTCACTCTTTTTTCTTTGTGACTGACACATAGGAGGCATTTAATAAGTGGTTATTGATGTACGTATTTTCATGTCTGCTCCCATAATCCCCCACACACAGAGAATCTACTCAAAATATACAAGGTCACTTAACATAGCAGGCTATGATCTTGCTATCTTCCATTGACTGACTATACTGCCTAAAATAGTCACCCTGTAAAAAAAAAAGACTGACCTCAAGTCAAATTATTCTATCACAGTGTTCCCAGATCCTTTCATTAAAATGCCCTTTATTTTCACCCTTGTTTACTGGTTCTCTTATCTTCTTTTGCCACAGTATTTTATGCCTTTCAAAGATTGAGAGGCAATATGGAGTAATGGATAGAGAGCTGAGCTCAGAGTCCAGAAAACCTGGGTTCTAGTCCTGCCAGCAACAAATACTAATTGGATGATCCTGTGGAAGTCATTTAACTTCTCATTATTTTCCAGCAACTAAGACTGTAAGTTGTAGAAGAGATGCTACTCTTTTTGGATGGGTGCCCAGGGTTACACATCTAGTAAGTGTCAAGTGTATGAGCCTGGATTTGAACTCAGGTCCTCCTGAATCCAAGGCTGCTACTTTATTCACTGAGCCACCATAAGTGCCCCTCATTTGATTTCCCTAACTTATTGAAATAACATACCACAAAGAAACAGAAATTGAGAAACAAGTCGCATTCTCCTCTAGGAGAGAAAAATTCTATTTCCAGCTCTGTAATTTAAATCTTTACCCTACGATTCAGTTTCCTTATTTCAAAAATGCTCCTGGCCACTGCTTTCAACCCACCTATTAGGAAGGTATAAGAATTCCTCTGTTAGAATGAGGTGAATAAAATACCTTCATTTATAGAAGGAAAAAAAAAACCAGGTTCACCTAAATGAAATAAAAGGTCACTTCAAGGCAGAAGACTAATGGCTCTTCTAAAAGCATCCATGAACCTGTAGCGTCATCCCAGCCAGCCACCCAATTGGAGATATATGAGCTTTTCCATGAAGTTAAATGGCCTGGCTGAAAGCAACAATATCACTCAGAGGAAAACAAGGTACATCCCCCAAGGACTGTATTTAACTCATTTCATTTTGCTGGAATGTTAGAGCCAATATCGTTCAACATAATTTTGTTATTTAGCTCAGTGCTACGTCTTCAACTGTGCTAAGCCCGTCTCTTAAGACGCCTTTCATTTCCCTCCCATTTTGGCTGCTTTTCTCCAGCTCGAACATATCTTATTGGAACTGAGGTACCTAGAACTGAATACATTAGAGCAGTTATGGTCTCACCAGGGTTGTAGAGGAGGAATGATCTCTTTCTTATTCAGGGACATGAGGCCAATTTATACTCAGACCAAAATGGAATAGATTTTTGTGGGGGAAGTAGGGGAGTTGACTGCCGGAGCACAATAATTTACCATCCATGATCACTCCTAGGTCTTTTTCACTGTGACAGTTTTTAAAGTTTCTGTTGCCTGCTGAATGTCTACTTGAGACTATTTTTTTCCCAAATGCTTCCCACTGCCATTCTACAAACTGAATTTCATTTTGTTACTTCCTGCCTTATATTTCTTACCTCTATGGATCCACTCTCATTATGTATTTCAGTCCTCACTTGCGTTAACATTTCCCCATATAGCATTCTCTGAGAAAATGCTCAGATCATGTTTACTCCTTTTTCCACATCGTTGTTAAAATTCTCTAGTGAAATCAGACCTAACAATGACCACCATAGTTTCTATTAGAGATGTTCCCCTTGATATTTTACTGTCATTCATGATCTCTCAGACAATTTTATACCTATCTACTCAATGATTTCCTTATGCAAAAATACAGAATAATGATCAAAGTCACAATTTAGGGGAGAGTGATTAGGTCATTATCAAGACCATGGAAATCACTTAATATGTTCATTTCTTCAACAGCAGAGACTCCTCATTTGTAGGGGTTCTTAGTCTTGCTTGTTTCATAGACCTTTTTGGCAATCTGTTCAAGTCTATAGACCCCTTCTTAGAATAATATTTTAGATGAATAAAATAAAATAGTTAGCATTACAAAAGAAACCAAGTATACCAATGGAATATCAAAACATTTAATTTTTTTTTGTTTACAGAGCCCAATTTAAGAGCCATTCCTCTATAGTAACTACTGAATTCATTTTAATTGCTTTTTGTATTATCTTTTACATTTATAGTTGCAAAATCAATGTGAAAGCATCTTGTCATGCTGCTTGCCATGGATACATTTCATGATTTTTGTGCAAAGTTCCAAAATTTCTGGTTACAGCTCTGAAAGTTATATAGTATATGTTGCATCCCCTATATCCTTATTCTTATTATCAGTATCAAAGTTAGAGATATAAAATGTGGTGATTCAAGCAGTAAATAATTACAAAGAATATTATGAGTCATATATAACCCTGTGGATTCACAAAATATTTTTTTAGTTTTTGGGAGTTTTTGCTGTTGTTGTTTGGTTGGGGTTTTTTTTTGCAGGCAATGAGGGTTAAGTGACTTGCCCAGGGTCACACAGCTAGTAAGTGTTAAGTGTCCAAGGTCAGGTTTTGAACTCAGATCCTCCTGAATTCAGGGGCTGTGCTTTATCCACTGTACCACCTAGCTGCCCCTTAGTTATTGTTGAAAACATTTCTTGAAACAAAAAAAAATATTGGGAAGCATTTACCTACAAAATGTAGAGGGAAAGTGATTTATCTGAGGCCCCACAGCCAGTATGTATCAGAAATAGAATTTGAACTGAGATCTTTCTGGCTCCAAGGCCTGCTCTTACTGGACCTTGCTATTTCTCTGAAGAGTAAACCTAAAATTTCATCTCATCAGATAGAAAAAGGCGGGGGGAGGAGAAGAGGAAAATAATGAAGAAATGGTGAAATAGTTCTTAGAAGAACAATTAGATTTATTTATTCATTCATTTCGTTATTTTTTGTTTTGGACCCAACCTATCATTTCATTGATATACAAGTTTCCTGACAAGGAAATTCCCTCTACTAACAGAGATCAGCACCTGATCTGTAACCTAAAGAGCTGCCTGGGGTACAAAGAGGTTAAATGACTTGTATGGGGTCATATAATCAGCATGTGTTAGAGTTGGGACTGCATCCCAGGTCTTTTTGATTCAAAGCCAAGTCCCCTAGTTACTATGCCACACCATCTTTCACAATGGGAAACAGACACCATTTTAATGTAGCCACAAATATATTCACAAAACCTGTAAACAGGAATCTGTTTGCAAACCACTCTACTGAGTTATCTCCTCTATATTTCATGACATAGATTTCCCATATCTCACTAAACTGGCTTCTGCCTTTTTACTTTGGTTGATCATTCTTTTATTCCCTTTACAAGACCCTTATTGAACCAACCCCTAATAAATGGGGGGGCTGGGGAAAACCTGCTTATCTTCAATTCCTTGTTTTTTAAATCACCAACTCTAACTTAGCTCACTTCACGTTTAAAGGGCTCATAAAATACAAACCTGTACAGTAAACCCAGCTTTTAGCATGAAAAGAAGGTAATGACCCAAGCAAAAAATTGGCAAATTAATGGGTAAAACCAACCAAGGGCTGGAAAGAATCATTTAATCCAACCCCCTTGTTGGAAACATCATGTAGACTTATTCTGTTTGATCCACAGGGCAGAACCAGGAACAATGGGTGGAAGTCCCAAAGAGGCAAATTTTGGCTTGAGGTCAGGAGAAACTTCCTCACAATTAGAATTGTACAAGAATGAAATGGGCTGCCTCAAGAAGTGGCAACCTCCCTCTTAATGAAGGTCTTCCAACAAAGGCTAGTCAACCTCTTTTTGGGGGGGTGGGGGAGAGAGGCAATTGGGGTTAAGTGACTTGCCCAGGGTCACACAGCTAGTGTCAAGTGTCTGAGGCTAGATTTGAACTCATGTCCTCCTGAATCCAAGGCCAGTGCTCTATCCATAGTCAACCTCTTTTAATGAGTGTTAGTAGTGGGGATTTTTTTAGGTAGTTGGACTTGGATGATTTTTGAAGTCCCCTTCAACTTGGAAATTCTCTAATTCTGTCATTATATAAATCTTAAAGAAACAAAGGCCCAGAATAAGGAAATTGCTTACCCAAAATCATAGGTAATAATCTAGGACAACTGTGCTACCCAAGTCTCTTGACTCCCCATCCAGTTCTCTGCAAAAGTCATCTTTTGCATGGCTGGTAGTCTACCCCCAGAAGTGCCTGATGAAAACCATCACTACTGGGGAGCCATTGGGAGATCTATGAAAACCCACCACCACCTCTCCCTTCCAATCTATGTAAATTCCTATTGAATATAATTTAAGGACATTAATCACATTCTTCAAGTCCCAGAACAATCAATTCACAAACTTTTATGACTGGACATATGCATATGGCTGGACAACCAGGAATAGAAGACAAAAATAAAAAGACAAAAATAGTCCCTGACCTCGAGGAGCTTACATACTAATGAGACATGGGGGAAACCAAATGTATTAACATAAGGTTAATACAAAGCTACTTATAAAGGAGAAGGAAGGAGCTTTAGAACTGAAGATTCAAGCAGTTGGAGAAGTAGAAACCTCTGCAGAAGAGGGCATTGAGCAGAGTCTAGAAAAAAGTCAAAGATGTCAAGAGGAAGAGATAAGGAAAGGATAAAGAAAGCAAAAGGAAATATGGGTAAAAAAAGGAGTGAAAAAAATGGAGGGAAGGGTTATAGGAATAGGTGGGGCAGAGATGGGGGCAGGGGAAGAAGTAGGGGAGAGAATGAGAAAGTAATGAGAAAGAAATACTAAAAAAAAAGGTGGAGGGAAGATGTCCATTATCTTTAGAATTCCAAAAACTGCCTAAGACTATATTCACATTGGAGCATTTATCCTGACTGGGGTGAACCTAAACTCAAATCATGGAAAGTAAGTTCTCATGGAGCAATGGACTGGATGATTGCTTTGAGTGAATGCAGAACACACTAATTTGTTCAGAGAACTCATTGCCAATCTATTCAACATATGGCTCTAGTACATACTTTAATATAAATAAAGTAGATAAACAGGAAACTATTTTACAAATGACTCTGGGAAATAGTCCTCCCTTCCATAACAATCAGCTATATGATTTACTATCTTTGATAGTGGAAAGATATGTGCTTGTATTGAAACTCAGTTGTTTAATGAATTTACGTTTAGGGAGAAAAATTATACAACTGTACATTGGATACAAGCCCTTGCTCAAGGACAATACAGCTAGTAATTTCAAAAGGAAAATTGTTTAACTGCTTTAACTTGAGTCTTCATTGACAAAAACTCTCTATCTCAAAAAAAGATTTCTCATCATAAGATGTATATTTATTCAATTTTATATCAAAATGAATTTTTTCCTCTGTGTTTATATAGAGAGAATCAAAGTAAGTGGATTGTCAGTTTCTCCTCGGGCATCAAGGTAACTTTCAGCATCATTAATTTCCCAATAACTTGAGACACAATTTTAATCAATAAAGAAAAATATATCTCATATTTATATTAGTATATTATTAAGAAATTATTCCTCATTAACGAGGCATTTTCCCCTAAGATGTCTAAGATACTTTATATATATATATATATATATATTATTATTTCCGTTTTACATATAACTTGGTTGAGGCAAAGGAACTGCATGTGATCCTCTGCTATTCCCATATTAACAAAATTCAGGGACTGAGCTTAGATGATCTAAGGTATCTCTCTATGAGTTATTCTCCTTTAGTTCTTGACTAAAGGATAAAACTGTTTCCCAGCTGTTCTCAATGGTCAAAGCCACCAGCTGAGATACCCACATTTCATAAAAATGACATTAGTCAAAATGCAAATCCAAAGATGATTACTTACAACTTCATTTCTGGAGCCCTTGTTGTACTGCTAAGTCAGTGGTCCTTTCCTAGTGGGATGTCATCCCAACCAAAGCCATGCCAAACTCCACAATTATTTTTTTACAGCTTTTGGGGGGGTTTTTGTTTTGCTCTGGTTTTGTTTTTTTTGTTTTTTGTTTTTTGTGGGGCAATGAGGGTTAAGTGACTTGCCCAGGTCACACAGCTAGTAAGTGTTAAGTGTCTGAGGCCGGATTTGAAGTCAGGTCCTCCTGAATCCAAGGCTGGTGCTTGATCTACTATGTCACCTAGCTGCCCCCAAACTCCACAATTATCGATTTGAATTTACAAACCAACTCAATCATTAAGACAAAGGGCTATTCACCCACACCCTCTCTCCTCCAAAAAAAAAAAAAACAAGCAAGCAAACAAAAAATGTATATAATCTGTATGGTAGAGCTCAAACTTACCAAATAATTGTTGACTCAGAATATAGATTGTTAGCTCCTTGAGGGCAGAGACTACATATTGCCTTTTTTCCCATTTGTAGTACAGTGCCTGGCATACAGTAAAGTTATCCCTTCCACATCATGACTCTTCCCCCTTGCAGCTAGCATAAGAAATTAAATGGGATTTTGAGGGGAAGTTTTACTGAAGGCACAGATGACATGATAATGCCAACAGATGACACAGAAAAAGTTTAGGAACTCAGAAATGTGTAGAATATTTGTATAGCATTGTATACCAACCTATTTTATCTTTTAATACCATAATAATTCAGACTTCTTCTCTGACACAAAACTAGGCCCAAAAAGTTCATGGGACTTTTCCAGATTGCAGGGAAACTGTGCCTGCACTCATAACCTCTGCAATGTGGAAGGGATAATTGGTGGTGCTTAATAAATGCACATTGACTTACTGAATTTTATTCTGTTTGGAGAAACATGGCGTAGTAGACAGAAGGCCTGCTTTGATATTAGAAAGACTTGAGATCAAGTCCTATTTCTCTCATATACTATCTGTGTGACCTTGGACAATTCACTCAACTTCTCAATGCCCCGGTCAGTTACCTACTCAAGACTACCAAGTATAGGTGAGTTGTTCAGCAGAGGTATTTTCCACACTGAAAAAAAAAAAAACATACATCCTGACAACAATAACAAAGATCCAGGATCTTTGTGAACTTTACTCAATTGCCCCCATTATCCTTTTAACTCAATAAGTGGTTCATGGACCTAAAATCAAGCAATCAATAAATCAGCAAGTATTTATTAAGCATGTACCATGTGCCCAGGAATTATATTACATGCTGGGGATACAAAGACAAAACAAAACAATTCCTGCCCTCAAGGAGTTTGTATTCCATTGGGGAAGGCAACAAGCATACATGTAGGCATATATAAAACATACAATAGTAGAATTTTTATGCTTAGTTCCTCTCCCCACCCACCCCTACCCACCCTTTCCTTTTCTAGACACAGCTAAGGTGGAGCATTGTTCTAGGAAATGCAGAAACAAACACCAAAACCATATAGCTCCTGCCTTCAAGAAACTTATGTTCTATTGGGTAGATAAAGCACAGACACAGTTCGTCCTTTACCATGATGCGGCTCTGCCCCCACCATGTATTTATCTCCACAAGGTCCGAGTCTTCCTTACCTCTGATTTCTGTAGCTGCCGTACCATTTGACCAAGTGGTCCACTTACTCCTGTGCTTTCCAACTTCGTGGACTTTGCATATGTACCTCCCTTGATCTGCTGGTTGAAGGTTTAAAACAGAGAGGCTGTATAGTCTCCCATACTTTTCTTCTAGGAGGCGGAGTCTTTGACGGTTGAAACTGCGACTATAATTTCCATAGTACTGAACCATCCTCAGTCTCGTCATTTTAATCATTAGCTTCTCCTGTGATGGAGATAGTGCAAAGAGCCAACGAATGGCCAGTAAATTGTCCTTCCTTCTTTTCTGAGAAACATGACAAAAAAGGGTTGCATTTTCTCCCTCTGCATATTGGACAATTGGTCCTGGTGAGACTGTTACATTGAGGGCTTCACAAACATCTGCAGAGACAAAGACAGAGTAAATGATAGAATTCAGCCCTGCCCTTGTTTGGAGTTAGTGCATTTTCATTCAAAGCTCTTGGTATACAATGTCATCTTCTTACAAGGGTGCCTGAGATACAAGTATAACAAGGAAACAGTTACTGCTCACAAAGAGATTATATTCCACTGGAGGAAGTATATAGATCGAAATATACTATACATGTGTGTAGCTAGATAGAAGGAAGAAAGGGAGGGAAGGAGGGAGGAAGGAAGGAAGGAAGGAAGGAAGGAAGGAAGGAAGGAAGGAAGGAAGGAAGGAAGGAAGGAAGGAAGGAAGGAAGGAAGGAAGGAAGGAAGGAAGGAAGGAAGGGAGAGAGAGAGAGAGAGAGAGAGAGAAAGAAAGAAAGAAAGAAAGAAAGAAAGAAAGAAAGAAAGAAAGAAAGAAAGAAAGAAAGAAAGAAAGAAAGAAAGAAAGAAGTTAATGAAGGATTGAAGGAAGAAAAAGAAGGGAAAAAGAAAGGAAGGAGGGAAGGAAGGAAAGAAAACACATAGAGTAGATAGAATAAAATAGAATTTTTAAAATATACATCCAATATCAGCTGTTACCTAATGGTGAAAAGGAAATTACTCTCAGTATCTTGTGTCTCCTTAGACCTCAGTTTTCTTCTCTGTAAAATGAGGGAGTTGTACTAGGTGACCACTAAGGTTCCCTTTTACCTCTGACATTAAAGTATACTTGTAAATGACTTTAAGAATGACATGTGCGAGGGGCAGCTAGGTGGCGCAGTGGATAAAGCACTGGCCCTGGATTCAGGAGTACCTGAGTTCAAATCCAGCCTCAGACACTTGACACTTACTAGCTGTGTGACCCTGGGCAAGTCACTTAACCCCCACTGCCTTGCAAAGAAAAAAAAAAAAGAATGACATGTGCAGCTTCCAAAATACCATTTGGCATAATAGGAAGAGAAGATATTCTTTCCTATCCAATCATTCAACCTCCACCAAGGCCCCTTAGCAATGATCAACATGTGGGTACAAGAAATGGATCAAGTGAAACCAGATGCATTAGACAAAGGAAATAACAACCACCATGAAAACCCTAAATGGGCCTTCCAATTTTCTCTTCTAGTTCATAGAATCATAGTCTTAGGACTGGTAGAGATCTGAGAGGTCGTCAAGTCCAATCACTTCATTTTTCATTTGAGGAACTGAAACCCAGAGATGTTAAGTCACTTGCCCAGGGTCACACAGCTGCCAGTAAGTACCTTATCTATGATTTAAACCCAGGTCTTTCTAAAATTTTCTAAGTAGTGAACAGATGAAGGGATCAAGTGTTCATTAGTGTGTCCTTGCCACCTCATAAAATCATACTTTCAAGATGGAAGAATCGTTAGGAATCATCTAGTCCAGGGGCTCATGGGTCCAGCTGTATGCCAGACCCAGCTCCTACTAGTTTGGGGAGAACCCATTGTTAAATGTTCAGTATGGATACTTAGAAATCTGCGAATACTACAAATGAGGTTTGATTTATCATTTCGTGGATTGTCTAGATTTAAGAAAATGATGGGGAAAATGTTAGTAATGAAAATCAAACTTTAAAATGGGTCCTGCATACATATTTTGGAGAGCCAGGTGTTAAACATTTACCTGCAAACCCCTGAATGGATACACTTGGACCATGCCTTCGCAGACTAAAATTTTTAAATATTTGAAGGGAATGCTAGGTTTCAGTTACAGGAAGAGCAAAGAAGTAATGCAATATTGTCCCCATTCAAGTCTGCAGAGACAATCAAAATGAGGAAATTGACACCTTGAGATTTGAATCGAGGTCCTCTGACTTGCCTTACCTCCATGCCTTCTCTCTTTTTTGATATACGTCTAATTTTTTGATCTCATCAATTCTTCTGGGGGGCAGGGCAATGAGGGTTAAGTGACTTGCCCAGGGTCACACACCTAGAAAGTATCAAGTGTCTGAGTCCAGATTTGAACTCAGGTCCTCCTGAATCCAGGGCCAGCATTCTATGCACTGCACCACCTAGCTGCTCCTCATCAATTCTTATAGATAGAATAAAAGGAGAGAAAAGGGGGAAATGCCAAGCAATGCTAAAACTCAGGGAACAGCATAATGTAACTGTAACCTGACATTTGCTAAGAGCTACATCCCAGTAAAGGAGGACTATCTTCATTTCACAGGCAGATACAACCTGTGAGTGGGAAGAAACTCTCAGAGCATTCTTTGGATGGTTGCATCTAAAACCCTTCATAACCAGGCCCCCTCTTACCTTTCCAGGCTCCTTACAACTCACTCACCACCTTGTACTCTGTGACCCAATCACATTGGCCTCCTTGCTATTCCTTGTCACACCATCTGCCTCTGAGCACATCCGCTTCTCCCCCATGCCTGGAATCCTCTCCCTCCTCATCCCTGCAAGGCTTCCTCAGGAAGCCTTTCCTGATCTCCCTTAGCACTAGCATCTTCTTTCTGTTGATTATATATAATTTATTTTGTACATCATATCTTGTTTGTATATAGTTGTTTTCATGTTGTCTTCTCCATTAGACTGTCAGCTCCCTGAGAGCAGAAAATGGTTTATTTGTTGGTTTGTTTAGTTCAGTTTCTTTGTTTGTATTTGCCTTCCTTTAAATTTTCAGCACTTAGAATAATTGCTAATACCTAGTAGATGCACCTGGGCAATTAAGTGGCTCAGTAGATAGAGGGAAAGGTCTGAAATCAGGAGAACCTGAGTTCAAATCCAGCCTCAGATACTTACTAGCTGTGTGACCCTGGGCAAGTCACTTAAACCTGTCTGCCTCAGTTTCCTCATTTGTAAAGTGAGCTGGAGAACGAAATGTAAAAACCACTTTACTATCTTTGTCAAGAAAACCCCAAATGGGGTCACAGAAAGTTGGAACCAATTGAAAAAATAAAAAGGAGATGCTTAATAAATACTTGTTTACTAATTTGTCTTAAGGCACACAGGGGCAGAACAAGGATTGGAACTCAGGTCCTCTAACTCCAAAGCCAGCACTCTTTCTATTCTACCAATCTGCCTTTAGCAAAGGGTATGGAGAACTAAGATAGAATGGGAATTGAAAGGAAGGAAAAAAAAGAGAAAATGATGAGGAGAGATTTTTGTGTGTATGTCCTTGGGGGGAAGGAGTGGAAAGTAGGGAGGATTCTAGAAGTTTTCCTCCTGCTCATTGTGATTTCAGATCTTTATGTTCAATTACCAGAGGACTCCATAGCCACTGAGGGTGGTCTTCTCTAAAGCAGCTGCTATAACTAAATAAAATCAGTAACATCTGGAAAGTTACGATTTATAGTCAAGTTGTCTTTATTATATCTGGCTATTGCATATTTTAAAAAACAATGCCGCAGCATTCTAAGCAAACAATCATCCATTCCAATTTCTGACCTTGTTGGCCAGTTTGGAGGGGAGAAGGGAGACATTCATTGCAGTCAGCTATTTTACTAACATTATAAAAAAAGATGGAATACAAATGCAGAAGAAAAAAATTAATGATCAATTAGATTGCAGGCTGTGTGAGGGCAGGGTCCATGTCTTATGGTTCTCACAGTGCCTAGCCCAGGGCTATATATGATTAATTAACACTTACAGACTAACTACCCGGCAGGAACCAAAGTAATGATATTGAATCACAATGCTGCTATCCAGACAAATTGACTGGGTCAGTCTTTTTATCAAGATAATTTTCATGCACTAATGTTCATGCCTCTACTCCTTCATCACTTATTCAGTCCTCATTTCTTTCTAAGACTTTTGCCCACTACCATCATCCTAAAACAAACGTCTCCAGGTCACCAGTAACCTCAACCTAGCTTCAGTCCTCACCTTTCTTGACCTCTCTGTAGGACTAGAGTCTAGCCTTTCCTTCCTGAAAGTCACTTTTCCCTTGACCAATATAATACTGTGTTCCATCATGCCCTTCTCTTTAATTCTGCTCTTACTCTCTCTCTCTCTCTCTCTCTCTCTCTCTCTCTCTCTCTCTCTCTCTCTCTCTCTCTCTCTCTCTCTCTCTCTCTCTTTTAGTGAGGCAATTGGGGTTAAGTGACTTGCCCAGGGTCACACAGCTAGTAAGTGTTAAGTGTCTGAGGCCAGATTTGAACTCAGGTACTCCTGACTCCAAGGCCGGTGCTCTATCCACTGCACCACCTAGCTGCCCCTCTATCTCTCTTATAGTACCTGTCCCACCCTACATTGCATTACAGATTAAAATAAACACTTAGTTTAAGTCCCCTACAAGAGAGCTCTGAATATAGGCTGCCTTATAAAATGAGACTTATTTTTAAAATCTATCCATCCTGGGGGTGGCTAGGTGGCTCAGTTGAGAAAGCACCGGCCCTGGATTCAGGAGTACCTGAGTTCAAATCCGGCCTCAGACACTTGACACTTACTAGCTGTGTGACCCTGGGCAAGTCACTTAACCCCCATTGCCCCGCAAAAAAAAAAAAAATCTATCCATCCATCCATCCATGCATGCATGTATCTATTTATCAAATATATATGTATATATGTGTATATGCATGTGTGTATATAGACCTATACACATACATATACATTTGCATATACATATACATATAATCTATCATCTATCAGTATATCAAGCTCTCGGAGGGCAGGAAAAGTCATTATTTTTTTCTAATCCCAAAGCCTGGGGTTATTGCTCTGCATATATTACTCAGAAAAAAAATCCTTGATGAAAGAACGAATGTGCCCAATATTGTGTTAAACACACATTGTTTCAAATATAGGCTGCATTTTATTCCCAAATCTGGTTTGAATAGATCTTGGGTTTGGCCTATAATTACATTATTGCTCAGTATATGCCAACAGATAGATAGGTGATAGATGAATACAGATAGAGAGATATGGAGCGATAAATAGTAGAGAGGAAAAGGAAGTAGTTGAACCAGGGAAATTAACTGTCTGAGACCACAGATATACAGCTGGAAGGAAGCTCAGAGACCATTGAGTCCAAATGTCGCTTTTTATATGTGAGGTAACTCCTTAGGGATTATATATGCATATATTATACACATGGACATATAAAAATATATTGTGTGTGCATATATTATACACGCATTCATGTATTATGTTATATGTGCTCCTAAATATAGACTATTGTCCAAGAGAAAATGTGTGTGTGTATACACACATATGTATATATATGCATATATGCATGCATGCATGTGTATGTGTATGTGTGTGTGTGTATATATATGTGTATATATATGTGTGTATATATATATATATAGTCTTTTAGGGGATAGTCTACATTTAGGGGCAAACTACCACTAGACCAATATGAGTATATTTCATGGGTTGAAATATATGATTGAAAAAGAGTCTGATCACTAGGGAAAGTAAGGAGTAATCTGTGGGCAGATCATGTGGCTTATCAATATCCTTGTGTTATTAAGAGAAGACAAGGAAGTCCCCTAATACATTGCTTGGACCCCCAGGGCAAACTTAGGAAGCACATGGACAAGTGTTGTCCAAGCCAAGGCAGGCGTGAATGGTTCACAGTATGCAACCCTAGGCCAAATACCAAAATCAGTTAGATCACCCTAGACCCCCTGAGGTACTGTAGTTTGTCCTATTGGCAGAATATTGGGACACGGTGATGTCTGTTTGGTTTTGTGCACCTTAAAAGTCAGAGCTCTGCACATGTTCCAGGAGTTACCTGGTGAGTGACTCTCAGACCTTGCCCTGTGGTCTCGTTTCCTATTTCTACAACCTCCCCAGGACTTTAGCCATTGGAAAATCTCACAGAGAAGCAGCAGCTGGTTTCCAGGATTTTAAGTCACCCCATAAAGGGCTCCCTGCTGGAGATAGGGAGAGCGGGAAAAGACAGGAAATTAAAACAATATGGCTGGGATGATAGGACAGCCCAAATGCTGCTCACCAGCCTCTTCCCATTAACACTGCATGAAAAGCAAGATTATTTATAGTGACTGAAGTATGAGGGAAAAGAGCCAAAGATTCTCTGTCCCTCCAAGGAAACCAGATTCAATTCTCAGAGGCCAGCAAAATTCCTGCATTGATAGGGTCTCTAAGAGCATCACAGCTCAGGTGAACAGGTGCAGAAAGAACTGATGAGGAATAATCCTGTAAGAAATAGCTTTATCACTCTATTGCAGCAATACAAAAAAAGAAAAGTCCATTGCAGTAGAAAGAGTGATTGATTGTTGTAAAAAAGCTTGGGTTTACTTCCTTCCTCTTGGGAGAGAGGTGGTGGACTACAGGGACAGAATGCTACATGTTCTGTCAGACATGATGAGTATGCTCATTTGTTTGGTTTAATTGCTTTTCTTCCTTATTCGAGAGGCTTCTGAGGATAGAGGGAAAAAAATGACAATAACATGGGTAAGGGAGGAAAAGGAAAAAACCAATAAAACCATTTTTTAAAAAGCTTGTATTTGACTTCTAAAGATGCCATTTACTAGCCACATGCATGTGAGCAAATCGCTTTAAACTGTCTGAGCCTCAGTTTACCATCTGTAAAGTGGAAATAATAATAGTGGTGTCACCTACCAGATGAAATTATGAAAAAAGTGCTTTGCAAATGATAAAGCCCTAAATAAACGGGAGCGATTAGAACTATGACTAGTGTTTCCATAATTAAGTCTCTATTTCTCCAACTGATCATCCCAGTTTCCAGTTCCCTCATTAAAGGAATACATATAATTATCAGAAAAAAATCTTTAACCTACTTAAGTATTCATGTCTACTCTCAAAATGTTTGTAACTGTCCCGTTCCATTCATTTGTTAATCATTTACGGTGTCTAATATGGCAAATGTTGATGGAGAAAAAACTTGGGTAAGATTCTTGACATCTTATTTCATGGACTTTGCAGTCTAATAGAAGGAATCAAACAAACCCATAGATAATTATTTTATACAATAATACATAGGTGCATCACGGAAGTGCACATTTTAAAAATTATATGAGGCCTGAAGGGCAAAATCTCATTGGATGATAGATTTAGAGTGAGGGGGGACCTTAGAGGTTATTTCATGCAACCATTCCTTTTAAAGTTGAGGGAATGGAGGTCCTGGGGGGGTAAATGATTTATGCAAGGTCATATAAGTATTATGTGGAAGAGTTGGGATTTGAACCCAGGCCCCCCTTCCCCTAAATTGAAAAACACTTTTCACTGTACCAGGTAGTCTCTCATAGGTTGTTAGCTCCTACAGAAATCAGGCAGGGCTTCCTAGAAGAGGTACCAGAAGGAGTTAAAAACTCTTTTTCTGTCAGTAGGGTAAGTAATGTAGCTATTATTATGTTAACTGTTAATGTTTTAAATTATATATAATAAAAATATATAAGCTTATAAAAGAATGCAAAAATATTGAAATACAATTATCAAAAAACCTTTTTTAAGTTCATGCACCCCAGGTTAAGAATGGGACAGGAATTTAACCGGTGAAGAGAGGAAGGAAAGATTTTTTTTTTCTTCCAAAGGGAAGAGTCTCCAGAAGGGATTACAGTCAAGAAAACCCAGAATGAATTCAAGAGATCCAGAGTACTCATTGTTGACTGGTGTGAGGAGGACATTGAAAGGCAAATGTCAGATCAAAATGGAAAATCTGAGTGGTCCTAGATTGTGGAAGCCCTTGAATGCTTGGATAAGAAGTGTGAACTTGACTCACTTGGCAATAGGGAGGCAGTAAACACTTTTGAGCAAAGAAGTAACCTGACCAAATCAATGGATAAAGAAGATTATTCTTGCCACTTTACAAAGAATGGAGAGAGAAGCCAAGTAGAACAATCTGGTAGGAGCATCTCATAATAATCAGAACAGATAAGTGTTAAAAAATATAAGCTAAAATCTTGAGTACAAGGATTCTGGTTCCTGAATAACCATACTAGATGTGTGAATAGGGAGTATCAGATCAGTAAGATAACTCTATTGTTTGGTGTTATAAAGGCCAAACTGGAACATACTGTGTGGACAAGGATTGATGGTGTAGTGAAGATAGCCTTGGCTCTTGAGTCAGAGATCCTGAATTCAAATCCTACCTATGGCACTATGTGAGTGACCTTCAAAGTGATACAACCTCCTTAGCCTCAGTTTCCTCATTTGTAAAATAAGGAACCAGATGGCCTCTGAGACCCTTGGCAGTTTTATTTCTATGATCCATACTCACAGGGCACCTAGATACCCTGTGGTACAATGCTCATATCATCTGGCCCCTTAAATTCTCATTGTGAGCATTTATACCTCAAAAATCAGCAAACACTATTTCTGGTTCCTGAAAGGGATATTCAGTTCTGCTTTTCTCCTTTGCCTCTAATATTCCTATTAACTGTAACAGAAGAAGAAACTCCTTTCATTTCTCTAACACAACTTGACCAATGCCCAGTTGCTCCTGAGAATGGCTTGACTTCTCTTATAGTCATATTCCTGGCTTCATGTCAACCTTGAAATAACTTTGAAAAAATACTCAAGCATCAGTCTTACCACACAGCCTTCTACAATGAGAGGCAGAGGAAGGTGGCTAGCAGCGGGTAGGTAAGAAACTGAGTTATCACCAATGTAACTGAACTCCCTTTGATTCTGTGCTTTCCTCTTCCAGACTCATTAAGGGTAGCAGTGAATATTTTTGAACCATTCTCTTCCTCCTCCTTCTTTTCTTCCTCCTCCTTCTTTTCCTCCTCCTCCTCCTGCTCCCCCTCTTCCTATCCCTTCTCCTCCTCTTTCTAGCACTGATATACACTTTAAGGTTTGCAAAGTGATTTTCATATGCAAGTTATCCCCAGAGTATCAGTAGCTTAAAATAACACTAAGTCTTTTGGGACACCCTGTATTATCCTATGTGATACTCAAGCAATCCTGTTAAATAAGTGCTATTATTATCCCCACTTTCACAGATGAGGAAATTGAGGTTGAGGGAGGTTGAGATACTTGCCCAGGGTCACATAGCTCTTAAGTGTCTGAAGTAGGATTTGAACTCATCTTCTTGTCTCCCTCCAAGTCCAGGAATTCAACCACTGATTACCTGCCTCTACTGTGTGCAGTGCCCTGTGGTAGATCTAAAGAGGTTTAAGAAATGGTCCTTGGCCTTGAGGGATATTATAATCTGGTTAGGAACACAGAATACCAGCTCTAGTCCTGTACTGCCTAGCTTCTTGAACTGTGGGTCTTGACCCCATATGGGGTCATGTAACTGAATGTGGGAGTCATGAAAAACTTGGCAACAGTAAAAGATTATGTGATTATGTGTACCTATTTTATAAACCTATGTACCTGGGGTCACAAAAATTTGTCAGGCAAAAAAGGGTTGAAAGTGGAAAAAAATCTAAGAAGCACTGATCTACTGGACCTGTGACCTTGTTAGTGTTACAGCCTGTTCATATTTGTCCATCCTGTTTGACCCATGTCTATATCTTCCCATAATTCAGTCAGTCAGTTCATAAACATTTCTTAAATACCTACTATTTGTCAGGCACACAGGAGATCTAACCAATGTGCTAGAGGCTTCTCTCACTTTCTCTTCATAACTTAAGGACACCAGTGGCACACAGGGATTATCCATCAGTTATCTCTCAATTTCATCTATCTATCTATCTATCTATCTATCTATCTATCTATCTATCTATCTATCTATCTATCTATCTATCTATCTATCTATCTATCATCTTTCTCTATCATCTATCTCAATTTATCCCTTTATCTATCGCTATCTCTCCCTATATATTTATCCATCTTTCTATTTGTCTTTCTCTCCCTATCTTTCCATCTCTCCCTATGTCTATATATCTCTCCCTATCTAGCTCTCTCTACTTATCTCTCTCTCTTCCTCCCCCCCCCTCTCTCTGTATGGCAGAGTAGAAAGCTTGTTTTGAAGCCAAGAAGAGCTCGTACTGCCTCTGACACTGTGTATGTGTGCATATACACACATATACATATATGTCTTGTGTATGCATGTGTATACTTATGTATGTGTATGCATGAGAAACCTTGACCAAGTCACTAACTTCTCAGTGCTCTAGGTAACTCTAAAATTGTTAACTGCAAATCAAGTAGTGACCTGCCTTAGTAGCAGGTGTCTCATGGCATGCCAGTGTAATAATCCTAGATCTCATTCCTACCCTTATGCAGAGAGCTCTTAGACAGACACCTCAAGTGGACAATGAGTCTTGTTCAGAATTAAACAGGAGGAGGACAGCGAGTCAGATTGTCTTTGGGAAATTGACAAATTCTTTTAATAACCTCAAACTTTGAAAGAAACAAAGGCTCATGTTTTGAATATGAATATTCATCTGGTATTGTATGGCTGGAGGACAAGGAATACTTCAGTCTCTGAAGATGTGGACACATGAGGATAGTGAACAATTCAAGGAATCCCATTCTGGAAGAGTCCAAGGAAGGGGATGTCTGAGAAGACTTTTGGAAGGAGGGACAGGGTTTATATGAAGGGTAGTGGACAGTTCTACCCAAAGGGAACAGCATGAGCTCAAAAAGACAAAGAAAAGCATGTTCAGGGAGCCGGTTATATCAGTTTGGCCAGAGTTTGTGCAGAAGAGTAGTAGTTTTGTGCGCTCGAAGATCAGATTGGAAAGGTAAGTATGGGTCAGATCAAGGACAGTTTTGAATAATAGACTAAGGAGTCTGGACTTCATCCTGTGTTTGGACTTTATCCACGGCCAAAAGAACATGGAAGTGAAGCAACTAGGTAGTGAACCACTTTATTTACTGACACAGGGTGGATTGGAAAGTATTTTCTCTCCTCCCCCTCCTCCCTTCCCTCCACCCCCCGGGGAAGCTAACAAAGGGCTTTGCTTCATTAATGGGTGACAATCCACTTTATTCACAGGTGCATAAATGAACAATAAATTGAGTTCATTCTCACTTTGCATCTTCATAACATTTTGCCTTGTATATAATAGGTGCTTAATAAATGTTTTCCTGGATGAATTCAACTTTACTTTTGGATAGACTTCTTTCCCCAACACCTGTTTGAATTCAGCCACTCTGGAGTATGAAGTTATTGGAGAAATGTTGTAAACTGCATTCCATTAAGTTCGGTAAGGGCCAACTCTCTGGCTTCTCCTCCACAAATCTCACGCCGTCCTCTCTCCCTCCCCAGATGCACAATCTCTCTGGGTTTCCATTTGTAACGAAATATGTTATCACCCAGTGTGCTTTTACCCAAGGTAATGAATTCCTTCAAGTATTTCAGTCCATATCTCCTCTTCTCAGGCTGTGTTCTAGTTGGCTCTTTACCTAAACCCCAGAGGTAGCTACATTTCAGCAGTGGCATCCGTGCCAGGGTATTTTGGAACAAAGTGATATAGCTGATGGAAAGCCAGACAATAGCAAGACTGCTACCTTTTAGAGTTTCATAACCAAAATAAAAGACATTGCATAGAGAAGTTATTGAGTTTATTCAGGATTATTTTCACCTTATAAATAAACACTTTGTTCACATCTTTTGAACATTTCAATATACCTAGAGATCTCAAAGAACTAAAGAATAAATCTAAATTCATAACAAATAAGTTCAGATATTCATACCTTCTGCCACCAGCTATTGATTTATCACTTCCCCAGCCAAATGTAATTATCCCGCCACCCACTTCCCACCAGAGACAGGACGCCCCTTGCCAGTTGGTTGCTGATACCCAGGTCTCTACCTTTACTTGAGATATCCCATATCCCAGAGGGGTCTTGGTCTGCTCTAAATCTTGGACCCACTTGATAGGGGACCATCTACCTTGTCATTACTCCCCAACATCCTCTGGGCCTTGCCATCTGCCCTGCTACTTTTCCTGCTTCGGTATGACATGGCCTTCTCATCTGCCATAAATTGAACATAAATATGAGCCCTCCCTTATATGCTGTCACCTGAAACTAGAATGGGAGCTTCTTGAAAACAGGGACTGTCTCCATTTCCTATGTGTACATGCAGCGCTTAGAACAATGCTTGGTACACAGTGCTTAATTCATTCCCTTCCTTGTGTTCCCTCCCATCACTAAAAGAACTAGGCCACCTTGGGCACAGCTTCCTGAGACAGCTCTCCAAAGTGGGCAGCTGACCAGATGAATTTTTAGACCTTGGAATTGTTAAATAGGAATAGTTTCACCACTTTCTATTGTTTTAATAAGATATTTTAAAAACTTTTTTTCTCTCTTTTCTCTATCTCCTCCTTCCTTCCTTTCCTTCCTTCCCTTTCTCATTTCCTTCTTCACCCCTTTGTTCCTTTCTTCTTTCCTTCCTTCACTCATTCCTCTCTTCCTTCCTCCCTCTCTTCTTTCTTTCCTTCACTCATTCCTTTCTTTCCTTCCTTCCTTCATTCCTTCCCTCTTTACCTCCCTCCTTCCTTCCTTCCTGACTCCACACTTACATTCACTTACATAGTCAATCTGTTGCCAGGTTTTGCCATTTCTACCTTCACAACATCCCTCACATATGTCCCTTTCTTTCCACTCACACAGCCACCACTATGGTACAAGTTATCATCACCTTCTGCCTGGGCTATTTCAATAAGCTAATGGATGGATTCCCTGCCTCAAATCCCTTCCCATTCTAGTTCATCTTCTACTCAACATCCAGAGTGATTTTCCCAAAGCACAAGTCTAATCATGGCACCACTCTACACAATAATCTCCCATTGCTCCCTATTACCTCCAAGTATCAAATATAAAATTCCCTGCTTGGCTATCAAAGTCCTTAACAAGCTGACCCCTTCCTACCTTTCCAGTCCTCTTACTCTTTTCTCCCCTCCACATACTCAAGGATCTGATGACACTGGGTCTCCTTGCTGTTTCTTTAATGAGACACTCAGTCTCCTGACTTCCCCTATTTTCACTGGCAGTCCCCCATGCCTGGAATACCCTGCCCCATAACCTCTACCTCCTGCCTTCTCTGGCCTCCAGCACTCAGCTCCAATCCTACCTTCTGCAGGAGGCCTTATCTGCCCCTTCCCACCTACTGACTTTTCTCTGAGATGATCAAAACATCATATATATATATATGTGTGTGTGTGTGTGTGTGTGTGTGTGTGTGCTCGCGTGTGTGTGTATATATATATATATATATGTGAGCTCCTTGAGACCCAGAATTCATATACATATATATATATATATATATATATATATATATAACAATCGCAAAGAGAAGACACTAGTGAAGGAGGGAAGATAATCTCATATATTATCATATGTATCATATATCACATGTAGTATATATGATAATCTCAGAGAAATTTTACATTTGATCCTAGAGCTAATAGGGAGCTATTGGAGATCAATGTGTATAGCGGTGAAAGAATCAGACCTGTGCTTTAGGAAAGCAATGTGACTTTTCTTCACTACTGCCTTGGCTCTGAAATTATCGTATATGTATGTATCATATAGCATATATGAAATTATCATATATGTCTCTATTATAACTCAGAGAAAAGACACTAGTAGAAGAGATATACACACATATGCATGTATATGTATATATACATATTCACAAATACACCCATGAATGTACATGCACATACAAGTATGAGTATGTATGTACCAATATATGCCTGCCTGAAATATGTATGTATGTGCAAAGGCATTTACATGTTCTCTCATCCATTAGAATGTGAGCTCCTTGGGGCATCTAGGTGGCACAGTGGTTAAAGCACTGGTCCTGGATTCAGGAGGAGCTGAGTTCAAACCCGACCTCAGACACGTGACACTTACTAGCTGTGTGACCCTGGGCAAGTCACTTAACCCCCATTGCCTCCCCCCCCCCCAAAAAAAGAATGTGAGCTCCTTGAGACCCATAATGCTCTTTTTGCCTTTCTTTGTACCCAGCGCTTAGCACAGTGCTTGATACATAGAAAACACTTAATGTTGACTAATTCTCTCTTCTTTTGCACTTCCCTTTCTCCTTTCCTTTCGTTTCCTTTCCTCTCCTCTCCTTTCCTTTCTTTTCTTCCCTTTTCCTCTCCCCTTCTTCCCTCTATATTGCAAACAAAAGCAAAGATCTAGAGACTAGGAAAAGCAGTAAATATACGGACACACTAGCAAACCGGAGCAAAATAGCACCTTCGCTTTCTGTCCGAAAGACAAAAAGTTCCAAGGAAAGAAGCACAGGAGTCCAGAGGGAGAGGATGACAGACGAGGGCAGAGATAAGTGAGGATACTACAAGGTCTGGACCAAACCCACTTTCAGTGTTCCCTTCAGGCAACCGAGCGTGGGTCTGCAGAAAGTTACAAAATAATCTTTCAAAACAAATCCTCTGTAGCTCATGAGGATATCTGCGGCTGGCCCTTGTGTGTCCCTTTAAACAGTCACCAGACTCTCTCAGTCTCTTGTCTTAAATGCCTCCAATAAACAAACTTTTCCTTTCTGTTGTTTCACCAGGAGAGCCAGCCAGCTTGGAAGCCAGCTTCATGACAGCTTCTCCAAATAGAAAGTGCATTCACTCACTCACAGCCGCCTCAAAACAAGAAGAGAATGAGGCAGCAAGGGAGCCAAGGGAAAGAAATGAGGGAAGAAAAAAAAAATTAATAGTCCAAAGCTCAGATTACAAGGGGCTCCTGGGCCGAGGCATGGGTCTGTGTTTGGGGCATCAAAGGAAAAGTGCTGAGAAAACATCACATGGGGAGCACGGGCAGGCGCCCTGGGCCCACTCGGGAGGGTGGGGGGTGGATGGGTGCAGTGCTCTCCCACCGGGCAGGCGCCTGCCGTCCTCTGGATGATGGGTTTGGGATCTCAGCAGGAGGCTGGCTGGGGCTCCTCTTGTTAAGTCTTGTAATGCACAGAGGAGTGGTCCGCTATCCTGATTGCCCTGGAGCCCAGGGAAGTGCGGCCAACCTGCCTTATGATTTGAGGGAGACAGAGAGAGTTGGGCATCACCTTGTCCCCCAACTCATCTCCCCGATCGACTTGGAAGCGGGGGGCATTCTCTCGGTTCAGCAGTCAGGGAGTGGAAGGCGGAAGGACTGAAGGCTGGGAGAGATGGGGTAGGGGGTCTATTCCTCTCCCTTAATAGGGTCATTTTGGGGAGCAAAGGAAAGAAGGGAGGAAAGACTTGAAATCCAAAGCAGTGCCTGACAACACAACTTCCCACCGGCCCCGGGACAAAGTCCTGGGACTTGCAGAGACGCCCTCCCGTCCTCTGACCAGGAAAAGAAGCTCCCAGCTGCTATCCCCCCCCCCCCCCACTCCCTAACAACTGCAAGCCCTCCAGCTCCCGGCAAAGAGGCGCCCGGGAGCCGCTTGGGGCAGAGCCTGGAGCCCCCGCTGCCAAAGTTACTCCAGCAAGTTGCGTCCGCTCTGGGTCGGCTGCCCCGCCGCCGCCGCGCCGCCCCCAGTCCGCTGCCCCTGTCCCTGCCCTGCTTACCCGGGACCGGAGCCCGAGCCGCCAGGAACGCCAGGGCCAAGGCTAGGAGCCGCATCTCCCCATCCACTGCCCAGCGGGACTGGAGGAGAAGCGCCGCAGCTTCCTCCCTCGGACGGACCGACGGAGGGAAGCGAACCCTCCTCCTGTCGCCGCCTCTGGCCTCCCTCCCCACCCCCTTTCCCCCCCACGCACGCCTCCTCTCCTTTCTCTCTCCCCGGCCTCCCTTTCCCCTCCTCCTTTTCTTTCCCTTCTGTCCCTGACCTCCCTTTCTCCTCCTCTTTTTCCTTCCCTTCCTTTCCCTACCTTTCTCCCCTCCTCCTATTTTCTCCCCTCCTTTTCTCTTCCCCACTCTCCCCTCCTCCTTCCCCTGCTGTACAATTTCCTGCACTCCCAGCAATTTGGAAAGTTTCCTTTTCCCTCCCCACCACCCAACCGTTTGCTAAGGAAAGCGGGGGGAGCGTGTGTGTGTTGGGAGGGGGGGTCACTGCCTAGAACTTTTGTGGGAGGTGAGGCCGGGATAGAGCATTTAATCCTCCACGGTAGCTGCTGGGTCTGGCGGAGTAAGAGTGAGATCCACACAGATGACCTGCCCATCGCTTCGGATCTGCAGTTCCTGGGCACAGAAGCTCTCTCGTGACGGTCACTGAACAACGGGAGAAGGGAGGGAGGAGGACCCTCTGTCATCCACTTCTCATTCGCCCCCTTCCAGACATGGCTGATGTTAAGACGTGCTCTGGAATAGATCTTCCCTCTTTCCAGGAGATTTAAGCCTGGGAATTGTGAAAGCAACAGGTTCTCTCCCCGCCCAGGTCATTGGAGGTTAGGGAGAGGTGCCTGCATCTCTGCCCAGGAGAAACTCACGAAGAAGTGTGCATTGTGAGAGCTGATGAGGGGCGCCAGGACACGAGGAGAAGTTTATGGGACTTTCAGGAACTTCCCATCCTCGCTATTATCTCCTTCTAACTTTAAACCAAGTCACTGAGCCAAGGATCACAAAGACACAAAGTTGTGTGTAGTGAGTGGAGATGGGACTGATAAGAGTCTAAATTATCTACTTTGGATATTGAAGACTAACTACTACACCGGAAAGTAGTAAGTAGCACAGGAGACTGAGCCTGGCCTTAACCCAAAGCTCTTAAGTCAGGAGCTGAAAAGATAAACTAAAGAAGACAGTATAATAAAAATTAGAGACCAAAAAGGGGGCTACGTGGTTCAATCGATACAGCCCATGCTGGGCCTAGAGTAAGGAAGACCTGGGTTCAAATGTGGCCTCAGATACTTACTAGCTGTGTGACCACGGGTAAGTCACTTAACCCCCTTTGCCTCAGTTTCCCCATTTGTAAAATGAGCTGGAGAAGGAAATGGCAAATCACTCCAGTATCTGGGGGGGGGGGAAGGGGAATGAAGTCACAAAGAGCATGAGCAACAACAAAATAGTATATAGAGGGAAAAAGAACTAGGTTCAAATCCTGCCTCTGGCCACATACTCTATGACCATGGGCAAGTCACAATTTCATTACCCCCAATCCACTAAGACTATAGATTGCAGCCAATTGTATTGATAATCTGCATTAAAGATTGCAGTGGTGGAGGTTTCCCAAGCTGATAGAGTCAGTATCCAAGTCCCATCTTCCTCCCAAAAAACCCTAAAAATTGTTGGCCATATGAGGTAGGGGTGCTGTATTATCTCAATTTTGTATCTACCTTAGTACCTACCACCGTGCAAAGAGGAAGATCTGGTTAAAGCATGCCTCATACACTTCCTATATATATATATATAGGAAGTGTATGAGGCATGCTTTAACCAGATCTTCCTCTATATATATATGACCTTGGGCTAGTCACTTAACTTCCAGTAGTGTCAGTTTCCTTGTTTATAAAATGGGGACAATATTATATTATCAGGTTTTTGGCTCAGTCATGTGCACCACATGCAAGACGGGTGCATTCCTAAAGACCTACTCTATGGCAAGTTAGCCTCAGGCCAAAGACCTGCTGGATGCCCCCAGCCTTGCTACAGAGATGTATGCAAGTGAGACTTGAGGGCTCTGGGAATAGACACCTGCAGCTGGGAGGAGATGGCCAAGGACCTCGCTGGATGGAGTTCAGTACTCAGGAGCAGCTTGTGCGCAGCTGAGATGGACTTCCAAGCTCTAGAGGAAGAAAAACGAATGAGACACATGAACCAATGGACAACAGAGAGTGCAGTTTTCCAATGTCCTCGTTGCGGCAGGAGCTGTGGCCCCTGTATTGGACTGCACAGCCACACTGTGGCCTGTAGCTTTTCAAGGCGTTGATCCATAGTCGTCCGAGACTGGCTGAAGCCTACTATGGTTAGGACCAAATAAGATAACATATGTAAAGTGCTTTATAAACCTTAAAGTACTATATAAATGTTATAATTATTACAGTATGTACTGAATGAATGTTTACAAAGCTATACTGTAACATGTGCCCTATAAGCCATTTTCAGAGAAAAATATCAGGGGAATAACCCTGCCCCTGATGGTTATATAAGCTTCTTCAGGACAGACACTTTTAAGTCTTTGTTATTCTGATGGCTGACACAAACATAGCATATTATATTCTATTAATTCTTTTTTTTCCTTGTGGGGCAATGAGTGTTAAGTGACTTGCCCAGGGTCACACAGGTAGTAAGTGTCAAGTGTCTGAAGCCGAATTTGAAGTCAGGTCCTTCTGAATCCAGGGCCGGTGCTTTATCTACTGTGCCACCTACCTGCCTCTCTGGTCGGTATTATTATTACTACTTCCTTTATCAATTCAGACTAGCACCTGCTCAGCAAGTGATAGTCTTAAAAAGTTGATTTTGGGGAGCAGCTAGCTTGCACAGTGGATAAAGCACCTGTCTTGGATTCAGGACCTGAGTTCAAATCTGGCCTCAAACACTTGACACTTACTAGCTGTGTGACGCTGAGCAAGTCACTTAACCTTCATTTCCCCGCAAAAACAAAACAAAAATAAAAAAAAAAGAAGTTGACTGTGGCACTGAGAAGTTAAGAGAATTACCCACAGTTATACAACCACTATATGTCAGGAGGCAAGACATGAATCCAGATCTTCCTCACCCTGAAACCACTTCTCTGTCCACTGTACCAGAGTACCTTTCTCCAGGTTTCATTAGCTTCCACAAGTGGTGTGCAAGCCAGCTTTTGTAAGCTCTTTGCAGTTATGATGTGCTTGTTCTTTGAAGGGCACACAGTGTGTATCCCAGCTAGAGGCAACGTACATATAGTGTACACTCTACAATCAGACAGCTTAACTAAATTGTCTATTCTTTTGCCCACTATTCCCTGATGGCTTGTATTATTTTCAGAACCAGGCTTGAGTCTGACTTTTGGAAAGATTTGATAAAGCTTAGAGAATTTTTTTCCTTTGATACTTGGGTAAGTTTGGGTCCCTCTCCATAAGAAGAAAAAACAAATTCAGCTAGGAATATAAAGGTGTTTATGGTATGGAAAAGGCTTTCAAGGAACTTATAAGCTCATGAGAGTGAGATATGTACAAATAACTATCTATCAAAATCACCTTCAGGAGTGAGTAATTTTAAAGGAAGACTTAGAAATCTTAGAAAGGCTGGTAATGAGGAGGTAGAGCTGGGATGGCAGAAGGTTGGAAGCAATGCAGCTGAGCTCCTGTCCACAAAAGTCCTCCAAACAAACCTAGAAAATGCACCAGAGTGAATTCTGATGGGAAAATCCAGAAAAGGCCACAGTGAGTTCTTTGTTCAGCCCAGGTCTGCCTAGCAAATCAGACAGAGAGGTCTGTGGACACTGGGGGTAGGAGCCTATGTTGTACAGACTACTCCAGTAGCCAGAAAGAGTCTGTGCATCAGGACAAGAGGAAGTTCCACACTCATCTGAGGCATCCCTGGGCTCATACAGAGGACCAGCGACAAGTCCAACTGGCAGCTTTGTTGTCCACTGCACACTTCTGTGTCACAGACCCAGGGCAGATGAGAAGGGGCTGTGTGCACAGAAGTGGCATTCCCAGGTAGGGAAGCACTGAGCACTAGACTGCCAGAAAGAAGCAGCAATGGTTTGGCTCAGTCTCTAGAAGCAGAGCTGGATCTAGTGTACAGAAGAATAACCTGAGTAGGTGTCCTAGACCAAAGAGAGCCTACAGTTTTGCCACTTTGAAATAGCAGAATTTCCTGGCTGGCTGGTAAGGACTAAATCCAGCAATCTTTTACTGTAGCTTTAACCAAAACGCAGGCCAGGAACTTTCAGAGGTCAGACCAGGGGAGTAGCAATCATACTTTGCCTTGGATTATACCACTTGGGGAGCACAAAAGCTTGTTGCCCAGTCTGTCCTGGAGACACACCACTCCATACTCCAAGAAAGCAGCAACAGGACCAGCCCAGACCTTCCTTCCAGTACTGCAGCTTCCAGTCTATCTCTAACATCAAGCCCTAAGTCATAAAGTAGGCTTAAATAATGAGCAAACAAACAAAAAAGAATAGCAATATAAAGAGCTATTATGGTGGGAAGGAAGCTCAAGACACAAACCTAGAGGTAGAAAATGCCTTCAAAACACCTTTAAGCAAAGCCTAAAAGAAAAACACAGCATGGGTACAAATACGACCAGAATTCCTGGAAGAAATGAAGCAAAATTTTTTAAAACTTAAAAATGTTTTTCTAAATTAAATTATTAAAGTGTTTGAGGAAAATGGAAAATAAATCAGAGCTATAAAAAAGGAATTAATTGGAAGTTGAGGGGGTGCCCATCAATTGGGGAATGGCTGGATAAATTGTGGTATATGAATACAATGGAATACTATTGTGCTGTAAGAAATGATGAGCAGGAAGAGTTCAGAGAAACCTGGAGGGTCTTACATGAGCTGATGATGAGTGAGATGAGCAGAACCAGAAGAACATTGTACACAGTATCATCAACATTGAGCGTTGACCTACTGTGATGGACTATATTCTTCTCACCAATGCAATGGTACAGAAGAGTTCCAGGGAACTCATAATAGAAGAGGATCTCCAAATCCAAGAAAAAAAAAAGAAAGAACTGTGGAGTATAGATGCTGATTGAACCATATTATTTCTTTTGTTTTGGGTGCTGTTGTTTTTTTTTTCTATTTTGAGCTTTTGCATCACTGCTCTGATTTTTTCTCTTGTAACAGGATTAATGCAGAAATGGGATTAATGTTATTATGTGTATATATATATGTGTGTATATATCTATATCTATATCTATATGTATAGAGATATATAGACATAACCTATATCAGATTACCTGCTGTCTAGGGGAGGGGGGAGGGAGGGAGAAAAATCTGAAATTGTAAAGCTTGTATAAACAAAAGTTGAGAACTATCTTTACATGTAACGGAAAAAATAAAATACCTTATACATTAAAAAAAAAAGGAATTGGAAAGAGAATTAACAGCTTGACACAAGAGGTACAAAACCTTACCCAAACATCAAACTCCCTGATAATTAAAATGGACCAAATTGAAACTAATGTCTCTGTGAGACAAGAAGAAATATTAAAATAAAGTCAAAGTACTGAAAAGAGAAGAAACTTTGAGATATTCCATAGCAAAAACAACAGCTTGGAAAGCAGGTCAAGGAGGTAAAAAATTAAGACTCATTAGACCATCTGAAAGCTATGACCAAAAGAAAAATAAAGATCCTAGATGTCATATTTCAAGAAACTTTAAAGGAAAAGTACCAAGATCTCTTAGAGCCATAGGGATATAAAGTGAACCTATCAGTGGCCTCTTGAAAGAAGCCCTGAAAGGAAAACTTCCAGAAACTTCATAGCCAAAATCCAGAGCTTCTAGGTCAAAGAAAAAAAAAATTACTACAAGAACCAGAAAAAAAGAATTCAAGTACCAAGGAGTCACCTATGATTTAGTAGCCACTATCATAAAGCAATGGAGAACTTGGAGTACAAAATTCCAGAAATCATAGAGATATAGGTTTAGAGCCAAGAATACTGAACCGAGAAATAATGGGATTTCGCACCTGGAGATTAATCTAGACTGACTGAATCAAGTGAGAGTGATTGACTGCTAATTAGCCTACTGCAAGTTAACTGGATTGTAATCACACCAGGCTATCCCTTAAGAAGGTATTATTCTCAGAAGCTAGACTGGGAACTCAACTTGAGAACACTTTCAAAACCAATGGATTTTGATGATGCCAACCAATCAGCTTGAAGCAGTGTGTAAGGACCGCCTCTGTTTCAGACCTATAAAATGCTTCCTCAATCAGCTTGTGAGAGAGTTCCTGATTGAAGCAGGCTTGTGTCTGAAGACTTGAGGAAGAACCAGACCAGGCTGGACTCTGGGCTAGATAGGCTTTTTTCTTACCTTTCTGAACTCCTTGTGAATACCTGTATGCTTTAATAAAAGTTTAATGAATGTTTAATGCCCAAAGACTGGTGCTGAAGCTTCTAATTTAAGGCGATCACAATTTAGATTTTAAACATCACATCACTATGAGGAAGGAGAACACAAACTAGGTCAGTCAGGAAAGGTTTCCCATAGGAATTGAACCTTAATCTGTACCTGGAAGAAAGCTCTAGAGCTTAAAACATAGAAATGAGAGGTATAGATTATAACTCAGTTTGGCTAGAACATAAAATGAGTAAAAGTGAGTTAGATGAAATGAGGTCAGCAAGGTGTGTTGGGACCAAATGGGGTTATTTCATTCTAGGTCCAACAGGGAGCTCTTCAGGATTTAGAGCAGGAATGTGGCAAGGCCATACAGGTGCTCTAGGGAGATTATTTTGGAAGCTTCATGGAAGAGTGAGTAAGAGACAGATTTGAAAAAAAATGGAAAATAAGTATGAGGCTGTTATAATATTCTGGACAAGAGAGGATGAGGGTCTGAACTAGGGCTGCATTCAGGTAATTGGAGAGGAAGGGATGTATGTGAGACATATTGTGGATATAAAAGTAATGGTGCTTGGCCAATAAATAGGTAAGGGGGAGGGAGGATTGAGATAAAGAGAAGAGTTGAAGCTTTTGGTGCCTGGAAAATAGCAGTGCCTACACAGAAAAGGGGAAGTTTGGAGGAAGGGGGAAATTTAGAAGGGAATATCAGTTCAGTTCTAGGCAAGTTGAGTTTAAGATGTCTATAAGAAATCCAGCTGAAAATGTTTAGCTAGTAATTGGTGATATGGGACTGAGAGTTCAGAAGAAAGAGGAGGTCTAACATGTAGAATTTGGGAGTTTTCTGTGTTTAGACCTTGTGTGAGAGGCTCCCTCCTCACATAAAAGGCCCATATGTATTTTGTGGACCTCCCAAATCTCTTTATTATAGCCTTACCCAGATGGCCTGGAAACTTCAGTATCTGACACCAATCTGAGAGCAATCACTGGCTCATTTTATAAGAGCTCAGGCTCATAAGACTCAAAACTTGACCTTATTTACTAGTTAGTGGAAGCAAATTGGTAGGACTCCAATATGAGCCTGTAGAAATCAATAATATGTCCCAGGAAACAAGCATTCCCAAGAGACCGGTGCAATGTGGTACATGACATGGCATGACTTCCCCTCCCATACTCTACAACCCAGCCAAAAACAGCCTTCTCTCTCTTCCTCACGCACAGCACTCCATCTCCCATCTCTGTGCCCTTCGTTTGGCTTTCCTCCAAGACTGGAACTCCCCTCTTCTCACTGCCATTTCACAGAATCTGTCTTCCTTCAGAAGGCATTGCCTTCTACAGGAAGCCTTTCCTGATCTCTTCCATTGAACTTCTTCCACTTTCTTTCTTGCACTTTGTACTTACATATATTTATTTTCTTTATATTCATTTGTATGTGTTTGTTGATTTCCCTAATTAAAATGTAGGCTACTTGTGAGTAAGGATTGTGTCACTCGTAGTATTTTTATCCCCAATTCCTGGCGTATAGTAGATATTTAAACACTTGTTGATTTATTGATGGATAGAGCTACAGCTAGATGGTAAGTTCAATAGAGTACCAGGCCTGGAGTCAGGAAGACTCATCTTCCTGATTTTAAATCTTGCCTCAGACACTTATTAGCTGTGTGACCCTAGGCAAGTCACTTAACCTTATTTGCCTCAGTTTCCTCATTTGTAAAATAAGCTGGAGAAGGAAATGGCAAACCACTCCAATATCTCTACCAAGAAAACCCCAAATGTGGTCACGAGGAGTATGACACAACTGAAAAATTACTGAAAAGGAATACAAATGGGGGCAGAAAAGTTGTTCCCCACTGGGGCTCCCCTCCATAGTTTTTCCTTCTGTACTCTTTTGTATGCTTCTAGAAATTTGTGCCCCTTATACTCTCAAACATAGAAATGATTGCTCCTTACTAGTGTTTCCAATCACTGTCTTCCTCCATTACTCCAGTGCACCTATTCCTAGGAGGAGGCTGGCTTTTTGTTGTCTTTTGTAGACACTGTTTGCCACTCTTCAGCTCTCATTCTGATTTACTCTCCTTCATTCCTGACTCTAGTCACTGGTCTCCAGAATTTGGAAGTTCATCTTTCCTCCAGTAGATGACTCTTATCATCCTCTTTGCTCTTACTTCTCTCTAGTTGGAAACTTTCTTCTACTTCAACAAATAGTAATCACCTCCTTTCCTAGAGGACCAGTTCTTTAAGCTGACCCATACGGACCTGTCTGAGTGGTTCTTCAAAACTCAATTCCAGACAGTGAGTATGAACAGTTTTGTGATTTTTGAGGCACAATTCCAAATTTATTTCTAGGATGGCTGAATTAAGCCATAGATCCACCAGCAGCACATTAAGAGTTCACTCCATATTCCTGATAAGCTCAGTTAGGTTTTCACCAATCTATAGCAAAAATAGCTGTTCCAAACTTTTTTCTTCTCTCTTCAAGCCCCCAGCTTCACTTTCACCCCCATCTCAGTAGATGACTTGTGCTTCTACTTCAATGAGATGTCAGTGATTTGTCCTAAGCCCCCTCATCCTCTAGTCTCCCTACTTCAGAAATTTTCCAGACCTTACCCCATCTTCCCCTCCTTTTCTAGACTCTCAGAGAATTGGGTGGCCCTCTTTGCTAATGAAAACCTCTCCACTTAACTACTTAAAACCTTGATCCTACAACCTTGTTTCTGCTATGAGAGCTTACCCTATTGATCAATATCAGCCCCAGTCTCTTAAGTTCAAACTTTCTCTATTTACTAGCTCCTTCTTCACTCTCTAGAAACATTCTTAGGTGTTCTCTATCCAAAAAGAAACTTTTCTTAATCCCACCATATTGTCAAGACTTTTTTTCTCCCCTACTTCACTACTAAGCTCATAGGAAGAGTATTCTATCTCTGCTCACTGCTTCATTTCCTCACCCTTGTAATTCTGGCCTTGAAACCTACTACTCTACTAACCAACTCTTCAATGACAGTTTAATCTAAATATAATGATCTTTTCTCTCATTCTTATTTACCTTTCTTCTTCATTCAACACTATTAACCATCCTCTATGTAGGTTTTAAAAATAATAGAAATACAAGATAGAGGAGGTTTGGCATGGCAACAGCTCATGTGGGAAAAAAAAAATCTGGTTTTAATTGACTGCAAGCTTAACATGAGCCAATAGTCTGATGCAGCCCCTAAAAAATTTAGCACAGTATTGAGCTGGCTTAATAGAAATGCAGCACCTTATCCTAAGAAAATTATTTTCCCGAAGTACAGGTCTGACAGTGCTTCTCCCCTATTCAACAAACTCCAATGGCTCCCTATTGCCTCTAGGATCCAGTAGAAACTCTCCTGCTTGCATAGCATATAGATAGAAAGCTGGATATAGATATTAGTCAGGACCATTGGATTTAAGTCCTGTCTCTGACACATCCTGGCTATATATATGACCCTGGCCAAGTCACTTGTTTCTCAGTTCTGTGGGTAACTAAGACTAGAAATTGCAGAGAAGTTGCTGATCTGTATTGGAAGAGGGAGTTCCCTTGCCTGAAAATTCCTTAGACCAAGGAAAGCACAGGTCCAGTTCTTATCTTTGTCCCTATCAAAACCTGGGTCCAACCTACCTTTCCAGCCTTATGATAAACCGCAGTGCCATTTCTCACACACAGCACTTCATCTTGCTGTCTCCATTCCCAAAATGTATTCTCTCTTTAGCTCCACCCCTTGGAACCTCCTTCACTATCATGCTTAAAAGTGAAGACTTTCCTAATTCTCCAGTTGCTTCTCTCCTTCCAACTACTTTGTTATTGTTATTATTTTCCAGTTACATATAAGGATAGTTTTTCAACATCTGTTTTCATAGGATTTTTCATTCCAAATTTTTCTCCCACCCTCCCTTCCCTCCCTCCTCCCCAAGACAGAAAGCAATCTACTATGTTATTTATGGGCAATCATATTAAACATATTTCTGTATACTTTGTATATATTTTGAATCCACTCATCTGTATACATCATGTTTCCAAAGTAGTTCCTTGAGGACAAAACCTATTTTTGACTTTGTATCCCCAGAGTCTAGCACAGGGTCTGGTATACAGAAAGTATTTAATAAGTGCTTGTTGATTGATTGCTTTTAGGTCAGTTCTTTTAGACATGTTTGTAAAAGTTTCGTGTGGTCTAGAGCTATAGTGTAAAGTTATAGTTAACTCTTTAGGTGACAGAATCAGGATTAGAAAAGTATAGACTGGAACAATGGCTTTAAAAACTTAACCTCATTTGTGAAAAGATCCAACCATTCTGGAGAGTAATTTGGAACTATGTCCAAAAGGCTATAGAACTGTGCATACCCTTTGATCCAGTAATACTACTGATAGGCTTATATTAGAAAGACATTCCACAAAAGAGAAAAAGATGTATTTGTACAAAAATATTTATAGCAGCTCTTTTTGTGGTGGCTAAGAATTGGAAATGAAAGGAATATCCATCAGTTGGGGAATGGCCAAACAATCTATGGTATATGATGGTGATGGTTATTGTGCTATAAAATTGTGCTATAAGAAATTACAAGCAGGATGATTTCAGAAAGGCCTAGAAAGATTTCTATGAACTGATATATAGTGAAGAGAGCAGAACTAAGAAAAACATTGTACACAGAGACAGCAATATTGTTTGATTAAGAACTTTGAATGACTTAGCTATCCCCAACAATATAATGATCCAAGACAATCAATCCCAAAGGACTATAGATGAAGCATACTATCCATCTCCAAAGAAAGAACCCATATTGATTGAACACTGATTAAAGCTTGTTATTTTTCACTTTCTCTCATTTTTTTCTTTTATTCAAGTTTTCTTGTACAAAATTACTAACTTGGTAGTGTTTTGCATAATTGCACATGAATATCACACATGTGATTGCTTACTGCCTGGGGTGGGGGGGAGAGGAGGGAGGGAAGGAGTGATAAAATTTGGAACTCAAAACCATAAATAAAAATGTTTATTATTAGAAAATATAAAAATAAAAAACTTCAGCCTCACAAGTTTATGGATGATGGGCATGATCAGACAACAGGAAAAGATCTAGGGTTTTTATAAACTGCAGGGCACAAAAATGAAAACTGGGTTAACAATAGTAGTAGTAGCTTCTGCCAGTCACGGCCGACCATGGATCAGTGCCTTGAAGAGCCACAGGCCACAGTGTGGCTGTGCAGTCCAATACGGGAGCTGAAGCTCCTGCCGCAATGAGGACATCGGAAAACTCCGCTCTCTGTTGCCGTCGGTTCCTGTGTCTCATTCGTTTTTCTTCCTCCAGAGCTTGGAGGCCCATCTCAGCTGCGCGCAAGCTACTCCTGAGTACTGAATTCCATCAGGAGCGGTCCTTGGCTATATCCTCCCAGCTGCAGGTGTCTATTCCCAGAGCCCTCAAGTCTCGCTTGCATCTCTGTAGCAAAGCTGGGGGCGTCCAGCAGGTCTTTGGCCTGGGGCTAACTCACCATAGAGTAGGTCTTTAGGAATGTGCCCGTCTTGCATGCGGTGCACATGACCGAGCCAATGCAACTGTCTTTGTTTCGGTAGCGTGTAGATGCTCAGAAGTTTCACGAGTTGGAGCACTTCTGTGTTGGTGATTCTATCTGACCAAGATATGCCAAGGATGCGCTGAAGGCACACATGTGGAAGCTTTTAAGCTTCTTCTCTTGTCTAGTGTATGTAGTCCATGTTTCGCTGCCATACAGTAAGGTACTCAGGATGCATGCTCTATAGACGGCAAAACAAGCTAATGTGAAATAAAGCTGAATTGAAAGGCATAAAGTTGTTGTTGTTGACCAATCTTCATTTTTAAAGAGAACCAATAACATAAAGTAAAGAATTCAGGAGGTATACAACAGTGCTGTTATTGAACTCTGCCCTGAAACAGATTGAATTTGGAATAGTGTGTTGAGTTCTGGACATCACAATTTACAAAGACTATTAAATAGAATGATGAGAGGATGAGAGCCCCTGCTGAGTAAGGATTGATGGATGGAGTCAAGGCTATTTAATTTTGAAAAACTTAGGGAAGATGTGATAACAATCTTCAAATATCTTCAAAGCCATTTAGTAGAACAAAAACTGTTCACCTTATGTAGCACTTTAAAGTTTGTAAATCACTTATATATTTAATCTCATTTGATTCTTTACAACCTAAGAAGTAGGTGCTACCATTATCTCCATTTTACCAGTGAGGAAACTGAGAAAAAGCATAGGTTATGTGTCTTGTCCAATCACACAGACAGTTAAGTGTCTAAGATGGAATTTGAATTTGAGCCTTCCAACATCAAGTCTAGCATTATCCACTGTGACACATTGACTCTCCCAAGACTTATTCTGTTTGACTAAAGAAAGCAGAGCTACAGATGAAACTTCCAGAAAGTCAGATTTTCGCTGAGTACAGAACAGTTAACAATTTAGAGCTACACAACGGCTCTTAATGAGCCAGAAGGTAGGAGGGTCCCCTTCACTGAAGTTTGTTGAATGGAGGCTGGATGATGATTTTTTAGAAAGAAGCCTTGCTTAAACATAGGTGGGACTAGACCAAAGGTTCTTAATCTTTTGTATGTCATGGAGCTCTTCAGCAAGAGTTTGATGAAGCCTAGAGACCCATTCTTAGAATAATGCTCTTAAATGCATCAAATAAAATATGTAGTAAAACAAGTATAAAAAACAAGCAACCAAAACATTAATAAATTAATTTATTATATGACAATACATGTTTCTTATATTAAAATATTATTTAATAAAGCAATAAATGTTAAAGGCAGTTTAAAGTTAAATTTGTTTTTGAAAGACAATGAGAAGCTATTGTTTAATATGAATAAGAATAACAAACAAAGCATATCTGAATAATAATAGCAACTGGCATGACATGTTGTACATCCAAATAATTTTCAGCAGTAAAAGTACATTGAAGGGGCAGCTAGGTGGCGCAGTGGATAGAGCACCGGCCCTGGAGTCAGGAGTACCTGAGTTCAAATCCAGCCTCAGACACTTAACACTTATTAGCTGTGTGACCCTGGGCAAGTCACTTAACCCCAATTGCCTCACTAAAACAAAACAAAAAAAAAAAGTACATTGAAAATATATTTGATTTCTATTGTTGGCAAAAGTCACAAGTATTGCTAATGTTACTGTGGTTTATTGCCCACATTTATACTTGAAAGTAAGCTTAAATTTCAGTTGGAATTTAGGAAAAAGAAAAATGTGTTTTTCCCACCCAAGTTTATGGACTCAGGGCAGCTAGGTGGCACAGTAGATAAAGCACTGGCCTTGGATTCAGGAGGACCTGAGTTCAAATCCAGCCTCGGACACTTGACACTTACTAGCTGTGTGGCCCTGGGCAAGTGACTTAACCCTCATTGCCCCGCAAAAACAAAAACAAAAACAAAAACCAAGTTTATGGACTCCCTGAAGTCTATGAATATCAAATTAAAACCCCTGGACCAGATAATCTCTCAGTCCCTTCACATGAAATTCTGGAATTCTAACTCTGTGAAAACAAATGAGTGGATGGGAGTAATAGTAGGAAGTATGACTTATGCTAAACAATAAATAAATGAAAGGACAAATTTTGAGGGGGTAGTTATAGAATAGAATTGTTCTTTATCACCTTGATAAATAATCTCATGTTATTCTCTCAAAGGAAAACCAATGTATATTGTACTTTGTTTTTTATACCACAATCACTCCTTAATATCTTCACCCATAGATGCTTCCCTTTTACAAAAAATAATTAAGCAAAACCAACCAAATCAGTGACCATATCAGACGTTGTACACAATATTACTCACCCACAGTCCCCCACATTTTTATATTAACAATGAAAGTATGCTTCATCTGTCCTCTTATAGCCAAGATTAAGCACCAAATCATGGGGAGGAACATGCTGGAAATTGCTCTTCTAATACATGTTTAATAAATATGTGTAGGTTGAGCAGTGGACTAAGATGTTTGTCTCTGACACTGAATGGCAAAAGTTGTAGTCTTTCTTTCTCAGATCTCCCAAAAGGGTTCCACTCTGAGACTAGTGTGGTAATGTGAGAGAGGCCACTGTTTTGCAAGCCTCCAGTGTCCCACAGTCACCCTGATACCCAAGACAGGAGGCACTGATGAGTCATCAGATGAGTGATTCTGATGAGCCATCAGCAACTTAGTGGAAATTAGTTTAATGTTCTATCATGCCTCCCAGGATGTATATTTTATATACTTTTATGTATATTTTAAATATTTATATTGAGACATTTTATTTCTGTATTTTTCACATAGTATAGTATTTGTATTTTAAAACAGGACCCTCTAAGCACCAAGAAGAGGACTTATCATTCAGGGTCATGCATAACAAATAGGTGTGAATCTGAATGAAGTAACAGGCTCTGAGCCTGTAGGGTTCTGTATGGGACTGGAGGTTCAGAGGGATGTCTCTGACATTGGCTCATGGGTCTAGATGTGAGAGATGGAGAGAATGAGTCATGAGTTTAAACCAGCCATTTATGTTCTTAACATCAGATTCAGGCCAGTACTTTCTTTTGTATGTGGTCCTGTAATCTGGAACAGGTCACATGTATTTTGTCCTGCTCCATAACCCTTTTTAGCCAGAAAGCTCCTGTTGAATGGTTGCACAGACTGTATCTCCAGTACCCTCTTTTACTCTGCTCTCTGTTCCATTTCTGCAGAGATAGAAGGATGTTTCCTGCCTAAAGACTCTGCTGGGATCATCTTTGTGTTCCTCGATTCTCTTCACCATCCTCCTAGATCTGGTGATAATCAGAAAGATAGAAAGATTAATAATTATAATTCATTCACATACAGGGACATTTTCCTTTGGCAACAAAAAGGCTGTATGTAAGACCAAGAGCTATTCCCCAATAGATAAGTCATCAAAGTAGATGAGCAAGCAGTTCTCAAAAGAATTGCAAACTATAGTCATGTGAAAAAATGCCCCAAATCGATAATAATTTCATAATGGAAATTAAAACAAGTTTGAGGATCATGGAATCATATATTAAGAGTTATAAAGGGCATTAGGATAATGATGTTGTAGAAAGAATCATGGAATCCTATATTACGACTATAGTTTGCAATTTAGTCCAACTCCATTATTTTAGAGGAAGAAATTGAAGCATAGAGAGGTTAAAAGATTTATCTAGTGTCCATTTTTAAGTTGAGGTCTTCCTCATTTCAAATCTAGTGTCCTCTTTTATCTCACATGCAGCAAAATAGCAAAGGTGATGAAAAAAGGAAATATGGTTGGAGGGACTTGGGGAAGACAGAGACACTAAAATACTCTTATGCAATAAGCTTCTTCAGAGCAAGGATCATTTTATTTTCATCTTTGTAATCACAGCACCTAGAATAATGCACAGTACATAGCAGGTACTTAATAAATGCTTATTGATTAGTCCCCTTCCTGTACTCTATGGTTAGGCCAAACTGTTCTCCTTGCTGTTGTTCACACACAACAATCCACCTCCTCTCTCTAGGCCTTGTGGATTAGGTCAGCCATTCTGGAAAACAATTTGGAAACATGACCAAAATGTTATTAATCCTTTAATCCTGAGATCCCTCTGTTAAGCATATACCTTAAGAAGATCAAAGGCAGAAAGGCCCCATATGTATCAAAATGCTCATAATATCACTTTTTTTGTGTGTGGTAGCAAAGATCTGGAAACAAAATGGATGCCAAATAAGCAAAATCTATCACAAATTGTAATAGAGTAATATATAAAATTATTACACTAGATGACAATTACATAAGACACATAGGAAGTTATATTAATTAATGCATAGGTTCTAAGACACATAGGAGGTTATATGAAGTAACACATAGGTTCTAAGATACATAGGAAGTTATATGAAGTAACACATAGTGAGTTATATGAAGTAACATCTAAATGCTGTGCAGTTATAATGACGAAGCTACAATAATCTCATGGAGGGTGAGAACTATTTCAGTTTTGTCCTTGTAAGCATAGCACCTAGCACAATGCCTGATACACAGGAGGTGCTTAATTAATGCTTGTTGATTACTCCTTTTCCTGTACTCTATACTTAAGCCAAACTGACCACCTTGTTGTTGCTCACACACCACAATCTACCTCCCATTCTCCCTGCCTTTTCAATAGCTCTCTCCCATGTCTCCCATGTCTCCCATGTCTCTCCCACTTCACTTCTGTATCAGAATCCCTCATTTCCTCCAAATCTCTGCTTACAAAGCACTTTCTATAGAAGTTATTTCCTGAGGGCAAGCTACCTGGTGCAGTAGATAAAGCACCAGCCCTGGATTCAGGAAGACCTGAGTTCAAATCTGACCTCAGAGACTTGACACTTACTAGCTATGTGACCCTGACAAAGTCACTTAACCTTCATTGCCCTGCCAAAAGAAAAAACCACTGTTATTTCCTGATACCATCCCTCCTGCCACCACCAGCTACTCATGTTTTCCCAAATGACCTGGCATTCATTCTGAAAATGTTTTGTGTAAACCTATTTGTGTACATGTTGTCTCTCTTGATGGAATGGAAGATCCCTGAGGGCAGGGACTGTTCTGGTTTTGTCTTTTCTTCCCCAGCCCCTAACACAGTGACTGCTACATAGTGGGGACTTAATAAATTCTTGTTGGTTGATTCAACAGCACTGGAGAAGACATAAGAAAATTCACCTCCATCCTTTTTTTGAAAAGGTAGGGAACTCTAGGTATGGAATATTATCTATACAGTCATTCCAAGCGTTTTAGCTGAGCTTTTTTTTTTTTTGCAGGGCAATGGGGGTTAAGTGACTTGCCCAGGGTCACACAGCTAGTAAGTGTCAAGTGTCTGAGGTCAGATTTGAACTCAGGTCCTCCTGAATCCAGGGCCGGTGCTTTATCCATTGCACCACCTAGCTGCCCCTAGCTGAGCTTTTTTAAAGAAAAAAAAATCTTTGTTGTAAGAGAAGATTCACTGAGTAAGGGAGAGGAAGGACATATTTGAGAATAAATGTGATGTAAAAATTAAGTAACTTAATAAAACATCAAGACAAAACAAAACAAAAGCCAGGCATAATGGGGACATAATCACAAGCTATGCTAGTTGGAATGAAAAACAGTCTAGGTTTTGAAGGTACTTGTCTACACTTTTCCTTCTATAACAGAGTAGCACGGGGTTATCTTTTCCTAATCCTTGGATTGGAGCAGGATGTAGGTAACACAGTAAGTCGTGTATAAGCAACAGTCCCATGTAATGAAGCTTCTGAATAGCAAGATTTAAGAGATATTACAGAAAGGTTCTGCTCCCCAAAATTATCACCCCCAAAATAATGCTAGAGTTTTGGAAATTCCACTGTTTAAGAGTCATTCCTGTGGGTTCTTCTCCTTGTAAATGTAAATATTGATGGGATGAGAGCAAAAGGGTATAACAATATTTTAAACTAAAATCCTCACTTTCCTTTTTGTCAAGGTAACCAGGGCAGCTATATAGCATTGGGTATTTAATTTTGGTGCTGGTGGCTGAGGGAGAGAGAGTAAGGGTGTTAGAAGGAAATAAACAGGAAAAAAGGAAGAGGACAGACTGCCAACTTGGCCGTTTTGTCCAAGGTCGATCCTGCCTAAGCAATTTGGGGCAGGAAAACATCTGGCTCCTTCTTCCTCCACATGACTCCTAACAAACATTTAAACACGTTTAATCAATCCCATAGTCCAGGCAAATGACAGTAATTCACATTCCATGGTTCTTAAACATTGCAACACATTTTCCTATAGTGACTCTGTGAGAAGATGGCACGTCTCCATTTTACAGATCATAGGACCGACCATAGGTACACTTCTGCCCAGACAACCAATGCACAATCCATCACTGGGCCCATACTTGAAACCTTTCTAGATTGGCCAAACCTGCCAGAGCTTGTGTTCCACTGGTATATCCTTGAAGAGCCCAAAGTCTCCTTAATCAATGGACTAACACCTAGTAAGTGCCTTCTGTGTACCAGGCACCAGAAACAAGTTCAAAGAATGAGACCTTCCCTATTCTCAGTGAGCTTTCGTTCTAATGGGAGAGAAAACAAGCACATGAATACATATATACATGCAGTATAAATATAAAGTTAATAAATACTAATTGATAGAAAATATTTAACACAAACTCATTTGGGTGGGATGACACTGAAAGTTTGGAGGATGGATCAAGAGATCTTTTTTCAAGAGATGGCAAATGGTAAAGAAGAGAACTGTTTGAGACAGAGGTAAAGAGGTTGTGCATTATAGGAATGGGGAATGACCAAGTGCAAAGATATGGAGATGGGAAATGGAGAGTCATATGTAAGGCACAGAGACTGTATGTGACAGATCTAATCTTATTTCTAACAAACAAACATCTTTGGTTGACCCTATTCTCACCTTTTTTTCTGGAGTTCTTTTTTTATGACATAAGAAGAAGGGACAGATTTGCTAGTCACACAAGAGAGTGAATTTTCTTAGCCTCCAGACCTATTTTTATAAGTTTTTGCCTTCTAACTGGGGGCATAATCACAAGTTATTCATATATTACATAACTATACTTCCAATGATACAATTACTATAAACTTAGGGCCTTTTAAAATCTGTCTGCCTCATTAGTCACTAACATAGTGACAGCTAGGGTTTGTATATATATACATACTTACATACACACATGTATTTATATTTATGCTTTATGAGTTATCTACACTGAAGTGATCAAAACCACTACTAAGTCCTTTTCCAAAGATGACTAGAGGAAAAAGGAGAAGAACCTATATGTTCTAAAATATTTATAGCAGTTCTCTTTGTGGTGGCAAAGAACTGGACAATTTGTGGAGATGCCATTGGGGAATAGCTGAACAAGTTGTGGTGTATGATTGTAATAGGCTACTACTGTGCTGTAAGAAATGATGAGCTCGATGATTTTAGAAAAACATGGATAGACTTGCACAAAATAATGGAGAGAAATGAGCAGAACCAAGAGAATGTTGTATACAATAACAGCATTATTGTTTTAAGAACAACTTTGATTGACTAAGTCATTTTGACTACTATAAATACCCAAATTAACTTCAAATGACCTATGAAGGGAAGATGCTATCTGAATCCAGAGAAAGAAATTATACATAGATGTATAGGATGATTTTACATATATGTATACATGTACCTGTTTGTGTCTAGTGGTAGCAATCTCTAGGGTGGGGGAGGGGAGGAAAAAAGGAAAAAGAAGAAAGAAAAAATATGTTTACTTGATAACTTTATTATTTATTTAAAAGGAATAGCAGGTTGTACAAAATAGATCTGCAGTTTTATGTCCCATCATCTTTTTTTTTTGTTTTGGTTATACTATGTTATGGAAATGCTTGTTTCATTCTACAAATTCAAAATAAATAAATGAATGGAAAATTTAAAAGGGAACAAAAAGAATTATCTTCAACCAATGGATGCTGATGAGGCCATCAAGAGAGACTATAGAAAGAGAATAGAAGGATAGAACCTTGAAGAAGACCTCTATGCTAAGATGAGAATTTGTCTTATTCAGCTGGTAGCAAACCAAAGTAACCACTTCCCTCCAAGGGACAACCCAACCCTATCCCAGTGCCATAGGGTCACATTCAGGGGTATCCCCCACCCCCAGGACCACTATTATCTTTTACCCTAGGTGGAGCATCAATTCTGTAGACATGCTGACCTGAACTGTCCTCATTCTGTTGAGTGTTGGAGCACCCGACGGAGTAATGCATTGTCTTAGCCATCATTGTCTTAGCCACTGACTGAATCTCCCTACATATGATATTCCAGGTCTCCTCCACATGGCCCTCTTTAGTTCCTTTCTCACTATTTGAAGACCTCACCTGACATGAAAGAACCATTACAAGAAACAAATATTATGCTCGTGTATTCCTGGAGTGATTGTCTATTAATACCAAAAACACTGAGACTCCCAGAATTCCAAAAAGCCATGCACTATGGCGACCACAAATGACCCTTGTGTAATTTCCTCTCCAAGGAAACCCAATAGAAAGTGGAAAGTAGAATGCACCCTGAAAATCTCATTTTTTCCCCTTCAGTCCTAGACAGACTATTACTTTCTTACTTTGTCTCTCTTCATAAAAATTTACGTGACCATTCATTCTTCTACTCAATAAACTCCTATGATTTTCATTGCCTCTAAGGTACGACAGAACAACATTTCACCCAGCTAACACTCATGTTCCATATTGATGTATTATAGATTCGGTTGTGTTCTTGTCCTCACCTTTTTTTTTTACTCTTTGCACCCTCTTTCCTTTCTTCTTTCAGCTTTCTCATCCTCATTTCTCTTTTTGCCCCCCCTCCTCTCACCTTCTCTTGACTTCTCTCCTCATTCTGCTTTTCTTAGCTCTGTTCTGGATCTCTGTGATGATCCATTTCCTTGGAGATGGCACAGGACTTCCTGGGATGCTTCTCATTGGCTGTTGTTGCTGAGATGCTACAAGGACAACAATGAGACACATGAAACAGTTTTAGTGTTTCAAAATCTTGGAAATCAGATAGATTCTGTAGGCAGCTCTGCCATTTCATGTGCATACTCTTTGGGGGTGCTCCCTATTTTGGCCTGAGCCCTGAAATGAGATAGGCAGATTCCAGTGAGAAAGATATATGACATTTTAAAATTGCAAATGCAGTCTACAGATCACTCTTAGCAGTATAGAAATCCACAAGTGGGATTTCCGGTCCATGTTAATTATTGATGACATCTGGTCATTAAAAAAATGAGACATCAGTTCATTGCCATCTCTTAACATTTAAATTCTGATAAGATTTTTTTTTCTAGAGGCATTCTTTGGGTAGTATGAAGGGAAGATCAGGAGGTAGAAAGGAAGATATGATGGTCAGCTGGATCTTTTGCTCAAGCAAAATTATCTCTGCCCTTAAAAGGTTGATAACCACTATTACTCACATCTAGTCTAATTGGATTGAATCCAGTTTTTTGCTACTGTTGAGATCCTAGTTCAAGACACATGAAACAATGAACCAAAGGAATGAGGGAACTGACAGTCAAATGGAACAAAGAGTTTGTTGCCTCGAAAAGGTCTTACTGTGTCTTACAGATATTGATGTTTTGCTTATTTATGGTGATTAACACAAAGAGGTTTTCTTCCCCTACCACTCTGCACTCAGACCCTTTTTGTCTGATCTCTCATTAATGATGATTTAAGAAAAGAAAAGGTCCTTCTCATATAATTTTTTAGCCTACAATATCAATTCAAGGATTAAGTCCTGGGAGAGTCCAATGGACAGAGACCCTGTCTTGTTTTCCATAGCACAAAATCATGGCTCTGAAGGCTGCAGTTAACTTTTTTTGGTTGTTTCTCTGTTAGACTCATTAGCTTGTTTATTTGTGTTCTTCCTGGCATGGTTCTTTTTTTCACTCCCTTTCCTCCTTTTTCCTCTCCCTTTTCCTTTCCTCTCCTCTATCACTTTAGTTCAGGAAAGGAGTGAAAAGTAAGGAGAAAGGGAAGGGGAGGGGAGAAAGGAAAGGAAAGGAGAGGAGAGGAAAGGAGAGGAGAGGACAGGAGAGGAGAGGGAAAGGGAAAGGGAAAGGGAAAGGGAAAGGGAAGGAAAGGGGGAAAAATATTACCTTTGTATTCACACTAGAAATATACCCAAAAAGCCTTGAGCTTCCTCACACTGAAATTCAGAATATTTCCTTCTGAGCTAGCTGCCATTTTGAACTGGATTCCCCTGTACTCCATGTTTAGTCCTCAGCGAGCTAACACTTAAAGAGTGCCTCTTTCTCCACAACTCCCATGATTTTGAGTTTTCTTCCCTCCGCTCCCCTTTTGCCTTGTCTCCTTATCCCCCTTTATTGTTTTCTGTCTTTCCACTTTCCTCATTGCTCTTCTTACTTATCCCTATGCTGTCAATTCAAGAGGTGATTATGATAAATCCAAAGAATCATTGGAAAACTGGGGTGGCCCAGGGACTGTTGTGATGAGAAAATCCCAGCTCCCCAGACACATGACCTCCAGCTTACTGCTTGTCTCTTTAAGACCAAAACAGCATTATATGGCACCTGCTAGGTTCACTACTATGGGACTGGCTCTCATCCTGGTCCTCTGACAGTTGATCCTGCAGCTGACTCTGAGATTGTCTTCTCTGAAGCATTTCCCTGTAGAAAATACGACAGCTGAAACCCTCCTTGAGCCCGTGCTGGGCATGGTGTATGAGGCCTTCCAGGTTGGGAAAGATTCTGCAACAGGCCAAGCAGCGGAGGCCATAGTTGGTAGTGATCAGCCAATCAGGTGTTTCCCTTGTCTCTTGGGCACTGTCTGATGGGACTGGTGTCTCAGGCTCTTCAAATTCCTGAATGGCATCTCCCTCCCAAGAATCAGTCTCACTGACTAGGTCGCTAGTAGAAATACTTTCAAGGGGAGACCTGTCCCTCCTCTGCCTCTCAGTGAATTCAGCCTCCCTTACTCGAGGCCTGATACCAATTGGCTCAAACCCAGACTCTGTCTCCCAGGCCACAGCCACTCCCTGGACCGTTTGCACCCGGGTGTAAAAGGCACATGTGTTTTGAAGAGACTTGTTCTCCTCTGAGTTGGTTATCGAAGAGAAGCAAGAGTAATATTGTGAACAAGACTGGTAAGCTGAGGGAGTCCTCCTACTTCTCCCCTGCTGACTAGGAGTCTTGGACTCTAAGCCAGTATCTTGGGCTCTGCTTATTGAAGGTCCAGGGACAGGCGCAGATTCTTCTTCTTTCACATCTCCTAGAGAATGAAATTAAACTCTCATCAGTTTCCTTCTGTGCAGTCAATCAACTCACATTTACTAAGTGCTTACTAGGTATCAGGCATGTGCTGAGCTCTAAGAATATAACAAAGAAAAAAAAATGCTGCCCTACTCTCAAAGAGTTTCCATTCTTACAGGAAGACACCTTATTTGTGAGTCATTACATCCAAGATGGATACACAGTGGAAGAAAGTAGACTTATAGGGAAAGGCAACAGCTGCTGTAGGATGTGATGCTTGAGCTGCATCTTAAAGGAAGCCAGAGATTCTAAGACTCGGAGGTTAGATGAGAGAGCCCTCAAGAAATGGGGAACAAACAGCCAGTGCAAAGACAAGGAGGTGGGAGATGAACGTTTGCACATGAGAAATAGCAATTTGATCAGTCATAGAGTGCATTCATGACGGTTGTATATTAAAAGACTGGAAAGATGGAAAGGAGACAGGTGATAAAGAGTTTTAGATACCCAACATGAGACTTTATATTTTGCCCTGGAGGTAAGAGTGAAGCAGCTAGGTGGCACAATAGTGCACAGAGGCCCAGGCCTAGGGTCAGAAAGTCCTGAGTTCAAATCTAGCCTCATACACTTAAAAGCTGTATAACCCTGAGCAAATCACTTAACTGCTTTCTGCCTTGGTTTCTTCAACTAGAAAATGGGGATAATAGCATGTACCTCCCAGGGTCACGAGGATTCAATGAGATACTTGTAAAGCTTTTTGCAAACATTAAAGTGCTGAATAAATGTGTGCTGTTATTCTTGCTGTTACTGTTGTTCTTATTGGCAGCTAAGTGGAATAGTTCATAGGAATGCTGGGCCAGATCTTCCCTCAGATACTTAACAAGTGGAATAACTCTAAGTAAGTCACTTAGCTTCTCTGAGACTCAGTTTCCTAATCTGTAAGATGAGGATTTGAGAGTGTTTGCTTCGTAGGATTGTTGTGAGGGACAATATAAAAAGCTTAGAAAAGTTTAACATTTTCTCTCTCTGCCTCTCTTTCTTATTCTCTCCTCTATTTCTCCTTTGCTCTCTCTCCACATGTATGTCCATATAGGTAGTGATGGTGGTGGTAGTAGTAGTGGTAGTGGTGGTGGTGGTGGTGGTAGTAGTAATTGTAGGAGGAAGAGGAGAAAGAAGAGTAGTAGTAGTAGTAGTAGTAGTAGTAGGGATTCAAGTTCAGGCCTCCCTGATTCTAATACCAGACTTAATGGGGAGGCAGGTGCTGATCCCAATGTGTCATCACTGAGTTATCTCACTAGATTTAGAATTAAGGTATACCTAGGTTCAAATCCTTGGTCTTACATTTGCTCACCTGGTAATTTTATAAATTAACTTTACCTTTCTAAGCCTCTGTTTTATCCTCTGGAAAAAGAGGGAAATAATGACACCTACCTCACAAGATTGTGGTAAAGATCAAATGATATAATGTATGTAAAGCTCTTTGCAAACCTTAAAGTACTATTTGAATATGGGCTGTTTATCAATGATCATTATTGATGCTGTTGGTATGGATCTCGGTTCACATTATTATTGCTGTTGTCATTGTTGTTGTCCTCCAAATCTTCATGTGAGTTTCAAACTCCCCTCCCACACCTTTGATTTGAATTACTAGCATGGATCACAACTGAGAGAAATTTCAGCTAGTGAGTAAACTCTTATTTATGCATGCAGAAAGAATGGACCTACTCAGACAACATTAGGAGACCTGCTCTCCTAAAAGAACAATCATTTTCATTGTCATAGAACCCTCCAATGTGGGTAGAATTCTGTGTCTTTCTGCCCCTGACATCCTAGGAAAGCAACCTTCACTCTGGTCTAAACTCTGTTTTCTTCTTACCTGCCTGCTCCCAAAAAGGTACCCAGTTCACATCATCCAATTCCTCAGCAGGTTGGCATGGAGCCTTGCTATAGGGCAGATCCTTCTCATTCCCAGTGTCAACATAATGGCGTTTCATGATTAGTAAACTAAACAACCTTGGACAGAGTCCTTAAAACCTCCCAATTCCCTTCTTCCCTGCTCTAAGTGGGTTCTCAGTGTTCTTGTAGTTGGTGGTGGGTTTGCCTCTGCGCCAAATATGTTGACTCACAAGGATGGACCCAGGCAGAAGCTCTCAGATCTTCCTTCAGTCTGAGCAGCTGTTAGGGTCCAAATGGTCACCAAGGCCTCTGAAGAGTTCTGTGACCTCGACAATGACACGGGATGGTTCTGGGACCTCAAATGAAAATCAGACATGGCAACAGCAGAAGCAATCCACCTCAGCAACAAGGAGAATAAGCATTTACCAAGATGGCCTCAGGCTTCCGTTTATAAGGACTATACACAAATACACACATGCCACTAAAATATATCATATAGTCCCACAATTACAATATCAAAGTGGCTCGTGACTTGAAAGACAAATGAATAAGAGAATGAATCGATAGATAGAAAAATAAATAAATTAATGAATGAACAAGTAAATGGTTAATGAATGCACAAATGAATGAGTGAATAAATAAATCTGGTAGATGGATGAATAAATGAATAAATGAGCAAATGAATGAATGAATATATATAAATAAAGAAATAAGTGTATGATACTAACCTTCAATGGTCTGGGAAATAAGGTGATATATATTATTATAACTTTGCTTAAAGTTATTATTTTAAGTTGATAAATTCTGGGTAAGAGCCTTGGAAACTACTGATAAGGAAAAATGCATGGGATATTTCGATGGGCGTTAGGAGGGGAGACAGTTCATGTATTTTAGAAGTTTAGAGGCATGTTTTTACTTTCAGATTGAAGAATATGTTCTGAATAACCAAGGTTGTTAGAGATCTATCTATAAATAAATGGTGGATTATAATAATTTTGGCACTAGCCTTGTAGAATTAAATACCTAGATAGCTGATAGACTACATAGTTTACATTTACGTGTACATCCTTAAAATTTCTGTAAGTTTTCATGTTGTTAATCAATCTCTGGAGAGATGGATGGTTGACTGTATCACTTCACAAGGAGTGAAACAGAAGATTTCATCCAGTAAATATCTGAGCCAAAAGGGAGATGGGCTGGTCACGTTGTTTTCCTTAATGCTAAAAGAGGACCAATGATACCATGATGTTGGGGTCAAGGTTCAATGTGTCCAACTGTGGCTAATCAGTCCAATGCAATCTCAGAAAGCTCTACCACAGGTCAGGCGGAAATAGTCCATTTGAATATCTGGGATGGAGATGTCTCTAGATTGCAGCATCCCACGTTTCCTTTTTTGCTATTGCGATTCTGCTTTGCTCATAGAGCACAGCACTTTCTTTGATGCAGGCATCCCACGCTGTGTGATCCTATACCAGCATCCTCCATGTCTCACAATCAATTCTAGAGTTCTTTAGAGTTATCCTCTTATCGCTTCTTCTTACCTCCATGTAAGCACTTGCCTAGTCTCCATAAAATAACCTTTTAAGTAAACATACATTTGTTATTTAGGCTACATGGCCAGCCCATTATAGCTGTGCTCTCTGCAGTAGAGTTTGAATGCTTGCCAGTTCAGCTCAAGAGATGATCTCAGTGTCCTGCACCTTATCTTGCCAGGTGATCTTCAGAATCTTCCTAAGACAATTCAAATAGAAGCAGCTCCATTTTCTGGCATGGCTGGAAGACTGTCCACATGTCACAAGCATATAATACTGAAGTCAGCATAATGGCTCTGCAGACATTCAGTCTGGTAGGCAGCCTAATACCTCTTTTCTCCCACACTTTCTTTTGGAGCCTCCCGAACACTGAGCAAGCTCTGGCAATGCATGTGTCAACCTCGTCATCTATGTGGACATTCCTGGAAAGCACACATCCAAGGGAAGTACACTGGTCATATAATGAGGGCATAGAAGGAAAACAGATGGACAGCTTGAAAAGGGGAGTTGATCCCCAGAGGATTTGTGGGAGGATATGAATAAGACTTATATGACATCTCAAACCTGGCTGGGCTGAAGTATGTACTAGTAGTTGGAGTATCCTAAGCAATGGGAACACAGATGCACTGAAATATTTTTAAAAGAAAAAAAAACAATACTGAAGCACTTTCAAAATCCTTTTAAATCCCTTTGCCTACAAACAATGTGATTTTTGCAATGTTTCCTACTCCTTAATGTCAGCCACAAACTAAGATTTTCAGTGACACTTTGTTAACCTCGCTTTTATATTATTGTGCACTTGAAGGTAATTAAAGTATATTTCTTCAAAAAAAATTTATTATTCAGATTTTTCATTAGCTAAGCCTAACTTTTTTAAGGACCATCCTCTTTCTCTCCCCAAACTCATATACATTATTCCAAATTTGGGATATTTAATTAAGAATATTGAAAATTTGAGGGTTGTTATGAGGAAAATATTTTATAAATCTTAAAGTGCTATATAATGGGAATTCTTAATAAAGAATAATAAGACTAAAAACTACAACTCAAGTTGTAAAATGGCAGATGATTTCAGAATCAGGAATCTTAGAACTGGAAGACACCTCAAAACAATATTGCACTGTTGGGGGGCGGGGCAGTGAAGAGGGAGTCTTACTTTGAAAGAAAATGTTAAAATCTTCCAAAAGGTTAAAATTTATTCTGGAAGGAAAAATAGATTCAGGATTACAAAAGGCATCAATAAAATTAATATAAAATCATAATGTAATATCTGAAAAAAATAACTCATCTCCTGGAATTTGTAAGTCAAAAGACAAGCACTCCCTTTCAATCTTGGGAGTGATTTGGGATTATTGAAATCTTTGAGCAAGAAGAAGGACTTTAGTCATTCCTAGGAATTCTTAAAGAGACAAAAACAGTCTGCAAGAGATAGACTGAGAGGAAGGAGTGGGAGAACTGTTTCCCCAGGCTCACCTGGGACCTAAAATCTGAATGGAAAAGCATTTAGGGCACTGGAGCAATGACTGACTGAAGAAGTCAAAAAGAAACTGAAGCAAGTGCTCCTCTGCAGTAGAAAAGGGAGATATGGGCCGACTGGCCCTACTATTTGTTGTTTTTGATTCCTTAAGGACCTTGTTTTTTTCAAAAGAACTCCTCTTTCCCTTCCCCATGCCCGGTCAAGAACAGACACTATAAGACTCTTCTTGATTCTTTTACCTAAAGGTTTCCTGGTTCTTCATCTTGCCTTGAATGTAGAAAAGCCAGGGGTTACTGGAGATCGGTACAAAAGTTAAATTAGAGGGGCAGCTAGGTGGCGCAGTGGATAGAGCACCAGCCCTAGAGTCAGGAGGACCTGAGTTCAAATGTGGCCTCAGACACTTAAGACTAGCTGTGTGACCCTAGAAAAGTCACTCAACCCCAATTGCCTCACCAAGAAAGAAAGAAAGAAAGAAAGAAAGAAAGAAAGAAAGAAAGAAAGAAAGAAAGAAGGAAGGAAGGAAGGAAGGAAGGAAGGAAGGAAGGAAGGAAGGAAGGAAGGAAGGAAGGAAGGAAGGAAGGAAGGAAAGAAAGAAAGAAAGAAAGAAAGAAAGAAAAAAAGAAAGAAAGAAAGAAAGAAAGAAAAAAAAAGTTAAATTAGGTCAAAGAGTCAAATTCTTATCTAAATGTTAGGAAGTTTCCAAAATGGGATCTCTGAGATATTGTGATTGAACCCCTGGCTTTTCATGTAATATAAACTTCATAAAAAAACAACAAGAAAGTGGCCATGAAGACCTAAGGGTCAACATTTTGTTTGTAGAATAAAAAAGAAAGAGCTAGTAGCCACAACAGGCTACAGCAATTAAATCTATAGAGAGAAAAAGAGGAGTAAGGATACCACAGTAGCCCAGTTTTCCATAGCAATATTCAACTGCGGTCTTTGGATGATAGATTTTTGAACCATACCACCTCCCTAAAACCTCCATTGAAATCAAGGTCCCTGAAGCATAGAGGAATTAAAAGTGTTAGAATTTTATTAGGATATTAGATTCATTTGAAACTCAGGGCTATTAAAGCTAAATTCTCATGTAAAGGAATTAGAAAAACTTTGAAGAAGAAGAAGTAGTTTGGGTTCATAATTGCTATTTAATATACTATACTGAGGCAATATATAATAATGAGTAAAGATTTTCCTCCAAGTAGTCAGGAAGTCCTGAATTTCAGTCTTCCTTTGACAAATACTAGCAACGAGACACTGGCTAAGAAAATAAATCAACCTCTCAGTTCTCTAAGCAACTTCTATGAATTAAGTTCAGAGAAGGTACTTAATTGCATTGGGACAAGGAGTTTTATAACTGGGAGTTCCTTATATTGGTGAAATTTCAGGTTCCATCCAAAAAGGGAGGAGGATGAAGATTTGTTTTCTTCCTCCCTGGTTAAGAGCAAAACCTAAAATCTACACTCAACTTACCTCAAACGAGTATTTTTTTAAGGATGTAAAATCTTACAGTGATTTAATAAAGGGATACATGTCTCTGATTAGAGATGTGTAGATTGAGACTTTTGCGTTTAAATTATTGGAAAATCTTCTATCTTAATTTCTGGAAATATAATGTTTCAAAATACACCATAATGCATCCTTAAATATAGTATTTAAATATTCTGGAAATGCCAACAAACAATCATGGACGAGATGACAATACTTTCCAAACAAAAATTTGGGACATGAGGAATCATAAAGGATGTTTCTCATTAAAAGATCTCTCTGATTGAAATCAAGATATAAGCTTACCATACCCATGGAAGACTCAGAGTAAAGAATGTTGATTTTAGAAAGTTTATTGTTTTTGTAATGCAGGTTTGATTGACTGTGGCATTTTTTTTTGCATATTCTCCTAGAATCAAATGTAAACTTCTCTGTTTGACTCTTAAAACCCTATACGACCTTGCCTCTGTCTTTTCCTCTATCGTTCGCTATTCCTCCCCTTACCAGACTCTGCAATTCAAATACAATGGCCTTCTTTCTGCTTTACCTCCTATATCCCTGCTTTTTCACTTGCCATCCCGCATGCCTGGAATAAATGGCTTCCTCATCTCTGCCTCATGGAATCTTGCCCTTCCTTCAAGACATAGTTCAGGCACCACTTTGTGCATTAAATCTGTGCAGATTCCCTTAATTTCAAGTATTCTCCTCAACTGTTTTGTATCTAACTGCTTTTTTGTATTCTCTTAATTCACCTATATAGACTTCTATATGCCCACATTGTCTCCCCTACTACTCCTTGAGAGTAGGCAATGTTTTAGTTTTCTTTGTATTCTCAGTGCCTAGGAAAATGTCTGGCATATAGTGACTGCAATGATTGTTTATTGATACATACATACACATATAAACATAAACATATACAAATGTATACACATTCACATAGAGATACATATACACATACACATACATATACAGAGTACAACCCTTTCCTACTTTCTCTTCTTGTGCAGTTTTCACCCATGCCTTTCCATAAATTGTCCAGAAAGACTCTATCCAACAAAGAGGCCTTTCTCTAGGTCTTTTTTTTAATATTTCATGGGTAGCAGTGAAGGATCCTAGTTGTCTCTTAGTCATATCTCATCCTATGATTGCCCCACCCTCTTTTCCATTCAAACATTGCCTGATTGATTCTTTTCATGCCACTTCTTGCATGAAAGTTGCTGATAATATGCTGAAGTATAGTTATACCCATATTATATCTCCCCATTGCCCCTTGAGTTACCCATAATTTTTATTGATACATGCTTAATTCAGTAATTAATGATGCTGTGTACCTAAATTAAACATGTATATTTATCATATCAATATATTTTATTATATATTTGTAATATATAAAATTTAAGAAAAAATAAAGGAGATGTTAATATTTCAAATGACTGCAGTATTTAAGAAAGTAGCCACGTCATCCTTGATTTCTAATTGTAAGCATACATTCCAAAGCAATCTACAACGATCTGTCCTCCCTCATTCTTCCCTGTCCATGTGCAGATGAGCAGGGGAAAATTATGACCACTGCATTATTGCTATTCTTGTTGAGTTGTTTCAGTTATATCCAACTCTTCATGAGCCAATTTGGGGTTTTCCTGGCAAAGATAATGGAATGGTTTGCCATTTCCTTCTCCAGCTCATTTTACAGATGAGGAAACTGAAGCAAACAAGGTTAAGTGACTCACCCAAGATCATACAGCTAGTAAATGTCTGAAGCTGTATTTAAATTCATGAAGATGAGTCTTCCTGACATCAGGCACAATGCTCTATCCACTGTGCTATGTAACTTTCCCCAAAAAACCTTCTCTTCTGAGCATCTTTATTTTATTTTTGTCTCATACTCCACCATTTTTTGAATGTTCCAACATTGTCATTATTCTCAACTTTTCAGTCTCTCTCATCCCACATATTTAATCACTTGACAAACCTTGCTCTTTCTACCTACACAACACCTCTTGAATCTGAGCCTTTCCCTTTACTCATATAGTCATCACTTGAGTTCAAGCTTATATCACCTCTCACTTAGATTATTTCAATAGCTTCTTAATTAGTCAGCTTGCCTCAAGTCTCTCCCCTACTCTAGTCCATCCTATATATTGTTTGTCCACTCCTTTAACTCCAATGAGTCCCTATTGCCTCTAGGATAAAATATTAATTCCTTTATTTAGCCCCGTCTGTCTTTCTAGCCCCATAGTACATCACTTCCCTTCGCCTATCTTGTGTTCCAGACAAATTGGTCTTCTCTCTGTTCGTCACACGTAGCCTTCCATCATTCCTCCCCATTCCTTTGCATTGGTCAACCCCCATGCCTGGAATTAACTCCTTCTTCACCTCCTCCTCATAGGATCCCTCTCTCCCTTCAAGTTATTATCCAAGCACAGCCTTCTACAAGAAGCCTTTCCTGATCCTCCCCACATACCCAACTGATAGTCATCTCCATCAGTGGAGAGAGTAGCCACGCTGAAGACAATAGATCTATGGGGCAGAGTTGAGGACTGTCATGGTAATGGTAGCCTGGGTAAGAGACAGCAGGGATCTCTTCAGCTGGGTCAGATCAATTAGGAGAAGCCTGTGGCACAGTACCTTCTTTGCTGTATCTTAACCTAGAGAAGCTCAGGAATACCTCCTCGCCTTTGCCTGGGCTTATTAGATCTTCTGGATTTAAAGGACCTTCACTTGCCTCTTACCTGACTTCTGAAGGTGCCAAGAACACCTTTTGGGGGAAGCCTGTTGGGAAAAAGAACACTGACCCCTGACTTCTTTTTTATCACAATTCTCATCCAACCCGTGAAGGCTGAATAGGGCTTCTGGTCTCAGGGTCTCTGACAATTTAATATCATTCTTATTTTTTACCTCAAACCTCTGAGCTCAGATTCCCTTGTTATAAGTTAAAGTGATGGTTCTTCCCAGCAGTGCAATAATCCAAGATAATTCCAAAGAATTCATGATAGAAAATGTTCTCCACATCCAGAAAAAAGAACTGTGGATTCTGAATGCAGATTGAACCACACTGTTTCTACTTTTTGGCTGTTTTTTTTTTTCCTTTTTTGAGGTTTTTCCCTTGTATTCTGATTCTTCTTTCACAATATGACTAATACATAAATAAGTTTAATGTGATTGTACACACGTAACCTATATCAGATTGCTTTGTTTCTTGGGGATGGGGGAGAGAAGGGAGGGAGGGAGAAAAATTTGGAACTAAAAATATTATGAAATCAATTGTTGAAACTATCTTTACATGTAACTTGAAAAGAATAAAATACTTTTATCATTTGAAAAAATAAGTCAAAGTGATGATATTAACCCAAAATGTAACGAGAAAATGCCTTAATAATCAGTACAAAGTAATATCTATTCTATAAACTAGACGTACAAAATGCTACTATTTTTACAAAGCATTCTTTAACCCATTTGTGGCCAATGAGGTCTTTCTTAGGGGAAAGGGAAGAAGGGAATACACATTTATTAAACATCTACTATGTGTCAGGCACAGTGCTAAGCACTTTACAAATATCTCATTCCATCCTCACAATAACCTAGTGAGGTAAGTACTATTATTATTCCCATCTGACCATTGAGGACACTGAAACAGGCAGAGGTTAAGTGACTTGCCCACGGTCACACAGATAATTATGTGTCTGAGCCTGAATTTTAACTCAGGTCTTCCTGACAGATAGGCCCAGCACTCTATCCACTATACCACCTAGCTGCCTCAGACACTTCATATGTAGGGGAAATTTTTTTTCCTAAGGAATGTAGCTCATGGACCACTGGTTATTTCTACCCCTATGTTTGATTTCTGATTTATCTAAGTAACTAGAAAAGGCCATCAACTCATGGGGAACCGTGGAGGGGTGGAAAGGTTGGGGAGCAGGGTAGTCATTCCAGAGGCTGTCCTGCTTCAATATAATTCAGCTGTTTTCTAGCTGTTGGTCCTGCCTTGCCAGAAACATCTCTGCTTCATTTCCAAAGCCAGGAATATTTGTACTTTAAGCTGGAAAAAAAAAGGGCCTCACTCAGCACTTTCCCAGGACTCTTGACTACAGTCCAGCCTCATTTCTCATGTTGCATTGGAGGCCTCCAATTCATCAGGAATGCCTGAAGCTAATTTCCTTCAGCCTTATCTTTTCTTCCAAGACATATCACACGCCCACTCTTCCATTTTGCTTTGTTAGGGGGGAAAATCTAACAGGAAATAATTTTCCCTCTGCCACAACGGGGAATAGAGATGTTCTGTCTGGTGTCAGTCTGTGTCCCGCTTGGGATTCACATCGGCACCCAATGAGGACAGAATTCCCTAGGCTGTCACCAAGACCCAAGATTCAACTGGTTCTCTATGACCCTGAAAGACAGAACTAGGAACAAAGCTCAAATATTGAAGAGTGGTAGCTTCTGACCGATGCAAAGAAAAGGATGCTGACAATTAGAGTTACTCAAAAATGGTATGGGCTCAACCAGGAAGGGGGTGGGTCTCCCTCACTGGAGCTTCTTCTGTGGAGGCTGGGTGACAGCTCTGTGCGGATGTCGTCAAAGAGATTTTTGTTCAGGTGAGGGTTGCTCTCAGGTGAACTCTGAAACCTCTTTCAGGCTCGCTATTCTGTGATTCTACAATATCAAATGGGATCAAGTGAGATAATATATACAAAACATTTGGCAAATCTTAAACATCAGGTAGAGGTCAATTATTTCATTATTGCTATTGGTTGTGTTTTTTTTTTTTTGCTTTTTTCATTTTGAACTTAATAAATCACAAAAATGTTTCAAAACAAAAAGTAGAACATAAAAAGAGGACTGTACGTGGAACTATGAATTTTTGTTCCATACAGCTTGGTTTTTTGGTTTTGGTTTTAGGTACAAGGTGTTCCAAAAGTCTTAGTGCAGTTTGAAGTTTCAGTAATTTAAAAACACAGTGAGACTTCTGCAACAGACTGTCTATAACAGCTAGGTGTGATGAAATGCATGTCTGTAATCTCCACTTCTAGAGCGGGCTGAGGCCAGTTGATTGCTTGAGCACAGGAGTTCTGAGCTGTAGTGGACCTACAGTTTCTCTCTTGATATCATTATGGTTGTTCCACCCCCACTCCCCTACATTGCCCCTCCAAGCCCCAGTTAAAACAGAAAAAAACTACAACAAATAAGTATAGAAATGAAAGGAGGGAGATAAGGGGAGGGAGAAGAGAGGAAGAAGGGAGGAAAAGAGAGAGAGAAAAGGAAGGAAGGAAGGAAGGAAGGGAGGAAGGAAGGGAGGGAAAGAAAGAGGAAGATCCAAACAATGGCAAAGTCTGAAAATGTATGTTTCATTTTGTACCTTGAATTCATACCTCTCTGTTAGTAAGTGGACAATACACTTCATCGTAGCTTCCCTGGAGACAGAGTTGGCGATTGCTTTGATCAGAATTCTTAAGTGGCTCAATTGTTTTCCTTTATAATGTTGTTACTGAATTGTTTTCCTTGTTCTGTTTACTGCCTTCTATCATTCCCAGGGTTCTCTGAAATTGTCTTTTTCATAATTTTTTCTTGTTTTCATCGTTGTTGTTGTGTCATTTCAGTTAGGTCTGACTCTTCATGAGCCCATTTGGGGTTTTCTTGGCAGAGATACTAGAGTGGTTTTCCATTTCCTTCTCCAGTTCATTTTACAGATGAAGAAACTGAGGCCAACAAGGTTAAGTGACTTGCCCTGGGTCACACAACTACTAAGTGTTTGAGGCCCAGTTTGAATTCAGGAAGATGGGTCTTCCTGACTCCAGGACAATATTTTATTACCATTATATATCATAACTTGTTCAGTCTTTCCTCAGTTAAGAAGAATGGCTTTAATTTCCAGTTCTCTTCCCTTCCCTTATTTTCTCTTTTCCTTTTAATTTTTACTTCAGGATCCAGCTTGAAAGATGAAGAATGTTTTGCTTGTGACTATTCCCTCGCCGATATTGTCCTCTATCTTAACGCTGCCCATTCCTATTTCCAACTATTTCTCTCTTACATTTCATGTATTTCTACACCAGACTTCTTTTGTCTGATTCAGATAAGAACGAGGTTGATCTGATCTCACTTTCCAAACCCTTCCTCCATGTTTTATATATTTTTCTCCACTCCAATCATAAGAAATAGTAAGTTTCACTCCCGTCTTCTGATTTTGACATTAGTGTATTTTTTATCCTCCCTTTTCTTTTGTCTCATGAAAAAAATTCAAAGAAGAACCAATCTACACCAGGTCTACTATTGTCTTATTAAGTACCTAAAGACCTTTGAAAACCTAAGTTCTGAAGGCACATTTGTTTTTCCTATGCCACTGGAATATTAACATTTCATCATTATAGAACTCATTTCAATTGTTCAAATAAGTTGATTTTTCTAAAATTCCCTTAATTCTAGTGTTTGCAATTCAAAATCTCTCCTTAGCTCTTAATTTTTCAATATCATATTTAAAATTCCTACATCATATAAAGTGTAAAGAACTGTATTGAAATAATGCAAAGTGACATACACAGGGCCAGAAACACAATTTATTTGGGCAGTTAGATACCACAGTGGCTGGAGCTCTGGGCCTGGAAACTGAGTTCAAATCTGGCCTCAGACATTTACTAGTGATACAATACCTGATGAGCCTCTTAACCCTGGTTACCTCACTTTCCCCATCTGTAAAATGAAGTGTAGGAAGAAATGGAAAACCATTCTAGTATCTTTACCAAGAAAATCCCAAATGAGATCACAAATATTTTGATGCAACTGAGCAACAAAAAAAGTGATATAATAAAGAAAAATAATTTTGAAAGACTTTAGCACTCAAGCCAATGCAATGATCCATCATGATTCCAGAAGACTGAAAATGAAGCATACTACCCACTTCTCAAAGTAGAAGTGATAGATTTAAAATGCAGAAAAAGACCTACATTTTAATACATGAACAATGAGGGAATGTTCTTTGCTTGACTATGAATGTTTATTATGAGAGGATTTTTTATTGTTGCTGTTGTTCAGTTGGGAGGAGGGCATGGGAAAGAGAGAAAAATGCTTATTCATAGAAAAACATAAAATTAAATTATAAAAAGAAAGTCTTCTAATCCATTAAAGGTATTTTCCCCCTAGTAATATTATGCTTAACTTTTCAAGATAAATTATTCTTGGGCATAAGCTTAAATCTATTGCATTTTGGAATTTTGTATTTTAAGACCACCTTTCTTTTTATAGTAGAACCTGCCAGAGTTTATGTATCGCAGACTATAGTTACTTGTAACTGAATTTTTTTCTTTCTTTTTTATTTTTTTTGGTGAGGCAATTGGGGTTAAGTGACTTGCCCAGGGTCACACAGCTAGTAAGTGTTAAGTGTCTGAGGCTGGACCCGAACTCAGGTCCTTCTGACTCCAGGGCCGGTGCTCTATCCACTGCGCCACCCAGCTGCCCCCTGAATTCTTTCTTTCTGGCTACTTAGGGTATTTTTGCTTTGCTATGAAAGTTCTGGGTTTTGTCTATGATATCCCAGGAGGTAATTTGGGATTTGGGGTGGAGGTTAGGGAGTTCTTAAAGGAGGTGGTTGGTAGATTATTTTCATGTTCATTTTGCCCTCTGGGTCTAAAAGATCTGGCCAGTTTTATGTGTGTTTTTGGAATATAGTGTGTGAGGGTTTTTTTTTAAGTTATATTTTTTATGGAATCAGATGATTCTTTTGTTTTGTTTTGCTTTTTTTGAGAGTCAATGGGGGTTAAGTGACTTGCCCAGGGTCACACAGCTAGTAAGTGTTAAGTGTCTGAGGCCGGCTTTGAACTCAGGTCCTCCTGAATCCAGGGCCGGTGTTCTATCCACTGTGCCACCTAGCTGCCCCTGGAATTGGCTGATTCTTAAATTCTCGATTTGTTTTTCATGTCCATTGTTTTGGTTAACAGATACTTTACATTTTCTCTTCTTTTCAGTCTTTTGATTTTGTTTTAATATGATCTTGTCTCATGGAGTAATTGATTTCAAATTGGTCTGTTCTAATTTTGAAGAAGTCCATGACTAGGATAAGATTTGCTACTCTCTGTTCTAAGCTAAAGAGTTTTTATTTCATTTATTTTACTTTTGCTTCATTCCTTTCATATATTTATATGGTCCCTATGGAAAATCCACTTTTAGCTTAGCAGTTGCTATGGAGTTTCTTCTTCTAGGTTGGAATTTTGGTTACCTTTGGGTCTATAATAATTCTTCAGAGTTAGTGCTTTCTGTTAACTTATAGTTTCAGCCTTAGTTCCCGAATTGGAGTTTTGTGTCAGCTCCAGGCTCTGCCCTATCTTGTGTTTTTGGATGGAGCAGTCAACCCAGCTTAGTCTCAGATTCTCTAAGTTTTCCTTCCCCATTTATATCTTTGAGGTTCTGAGTGCTAGGTTTTTAGGGGTTCTCTAAAGTCTCTCAGGATCCAGAGTGCTAGGAGCTACAGAGTTTCTGAGCCTGAAATGTTCCAATCTGAGTGTTCACTTCTCAAGGATATTTATTTCTCAAGGATAACTGAAATGCTACCTCTTCCATCAAAAGTTTCTCAGTTCCCCAGTAGATGACTTCTCCTCTCAGATCACACACAGCAATTGTTCAAATCTCCCAAACCCACTTAGCACAGTCTTTCAAAAAGGACTTTGCAAAGAAAAAAGGGAGGTGTTTTCATATTTTTCTTCTCTGGGACCAAGATTGGTCATTCATAATGTGAAGGGAGAGCTTTTCAGACATAATCAAATTAATAATAATAATAATATTTATATAGCATGTAACTATGTGCCACTCACTGTCCTAAGCACTTTATAATTATTATTTTACATTTTATCCTCATAACCCTGGGAAGTAGATGCAATTATTATCCCCATTTTACAGATAAGAAAACTGAGGAAAACAGATGTTAAATGATTTGCCCAATTGCACCATTAGTAAGTGTCTGAGGTCAGATTTGAACTCAATTCTTGCTGACACCAGACCCAATGTTCTATCTCCTATGCCCCCAGATGCCTCCAATTGACTTGAAAAATCAACAGAAAGAACAATTTTCCAGCCTCGCTTAAGTGTCAGAAAGCATGTGAAAATTTACCTTTTGCCCACCTCCTTCACACTGGATTCCATTCCTGTGATTTGTTTGGGATCTCTTCAAGGTGGCCACCCAGCAACTCTGGGCACTTATACCAATAGCGGGGAGCAACAGGGCATGGTCAAAGAGGGAGGAAATCCTTGGGCTTGGCTCTTAGGAATGTCCCTGGCAAAACTGCTGTCCCACAGCCCTGGCCTGGTTTTTTTCTCCAGGCTGAGGTCCCTGCACTTTGGTAAATAAGCAAATTCAAATAAATTCCTGGACACAAGGAACTGCTGCTTTTCCAAACTCCTATTTCTCAGGAAAGTGATCTCAGCTTTGAGAAATGACCCATGGACTTTCAGTTGCCATCCCTGCAGGCAGAAGACTCTGAGCAGACCATTCAGATTAGATGCTATTTCTGGCTCTGACATTGATTTACTTGGGAAAGGGTCCGAATCATCTCCTGGCTCAGTTTCCCCATATAGGTTATCGCCAGCCCATACTTTAATACAATTCAACAAATATTAAGCACCTACTGAATGCCAGATTTTGAGAATACACAAATACAAATAGGGGGATGGGAGGAGAGGGAATAAACGTTTATATGGCACCTACTATATGGCAGGAACTGTGCTAAATGCTTTTCACAACTTCTTCTTGTTGTTTGTCCTTAATTCTTTTTCTTTCTTTCTTTCTTTCTTTCTTTCTTTCTTTCTTTCTTTCTTTCTTTCTTTCTTTCTTTCTTTTTTTTGTGAGGCAATTGGGGTTAAGTGACCTGCCCAGGGTCACACAGCTAGTAAGTGTTAAGTGTCTGAGGCTGGATTTGAACTCAGGTCCTCCTGACTCCAGGGTCAGTGCTCTATCTACTGTGCCACCTAGCTACCCCATTTGTCTTTCATTCTTGAAGAGGACCATGACATCAGGGTGATATCATGACTTGCAGTGAATTGGATTTAAGTGAGGGAGAGCTATGCAAGGTCACAAACCTCACTCTCTCCTCCAGAGCCATCAGTAGCAAGATATGTATCAGGATGACTGGAGATGGCCCCAGATGTTTAAGGTAATTAGGGTCACACAACTAGTAAATGTCTGAGGTGAGATTTGAACTCAGGTCCTCCCAGCTTCAAGGTCAGTACTCTATCCAGTTCACCACTTATTATCTCATTAGATCCCCACAACAATCCTGGGAGGTAGGTGCTATAATTATCCCTATTTTGCAATTGAAGAAACTGAGGCAAATTGATGTTTAGTGATTTGTCTAGGGTCACACAGTTAGTAAGTGTCTGAGGATAGATTTGAGCTCAGGTCTTTCTGATATCAGACCCATCCACTGCACTCTAGCTGCCTCAAAGGAAACATTCCTGGACCTCAAAGACCCTATAATCTACTAGGGTATAAAACAAGCACACTTTCTACTAGGGAATAGAGCAAAATCATTTAAGGAAGAAGAAAGCCATGGCAAGTAAATCAGGAAAGGTTTTGTGAAAGAAGTGATTCCTCAATTGTAAAGTGGGATAATCCTTGTAAGGATTGACTGGGATGGTTTTTGTAATGTGCTTAGCAAAGTGACTGGCACATAGTTGTTCAGCCATTTTTTTTCAGTCACATATGACTCTTCTTGACCCTGTTTGGGATTTTCTTGACAAAGACACTAGAATGGTTTATTTCCTTCTCCAGCTCATTTTACAGATGAGGAAACTGAGTCAGTCAGGGTTGTGTGAGGCCAGATCTGAACTCAGAAGAAACGAGTCATCCTGATTCCAGGCTTGGCATTCTATCTACTGCACCAACTGGCTGCCAGTGTCTGAGGTCACACACCTAGTGTCTGGGGCCATATTTGAACCAAGGAAGAGAAGTCTTCCTGACTCCAGGTCCAGAGTTCTATCCACTTCACCACCTAGCTGTCCATACTGGTTGGCACATAGCAGGCACTTAATACTTGGTTTTTGTGTACCTAAGGTAAGGCTTTCAAGGCAGAGATGAAGGCCATCTGGTGGATGTTGCAAAGCGACCAATTTAGGTTTGATGTTAGGAGAAATCTCCTAACAATTGGAAATGTCCAAAAATGGAATGAGATGCCTAAAGGAGTGGTGGGTTTCCTTTCCTTGGAGGTTCCCCAGGGAAAACTAGACTAAATCCAAAGTAAATCCATAACAGAACTAGAAAGATTTATTTTGACCCCCACAATGTGGTGATATAGACCTGAGTTAGATTAAAATTCACTTATGCTGGCATTTTTCCCATCCCACCTCTCTGGACAACAGTACGTGGGTTTTCAGGAATCAATGTATCAATCATTCTAGGGTAGAGCCCAGGATCTGTATCAATCCACCTCCCCTAAAGTCCCAACACAGCTCACTAAAAAATGTTCCAGAGACTGGAGTTTAGAAGGAGATTTTCATCTTCCTCTCTGGGTTCCTCCTCCCTCCCACTCTTTGAACGACGAGAGGGGATGAGCTCATGGTCTGGGGAAATGGCCTCAAGGAGACAGAAGAGTGTTCCATCCAAAAAGCACTGAGCACCAGTGAGTGGGCAGCAAGTGAGCCGCCGTATTGTTTTCTGCCTGTGTAATCCGAAACAAGTAACTATCCATTCTAGCTCAATTACCGAGAGGGAAAGAGAGCCGTGCAAATGTTTACAGAAAAGAGGAGGCTGGTGTTTATTCAGTTCTTAGGGATAAAGAGCTGCCTTCTTTAATAGGCCTATCTAGAAGTATCCTCTGATGGTCAGAGCATGCCTTTGATTCAAAAGAATGGAGGCCTTGATAGAGTCATTGGTCCTTTAAAACTATGCAGTCTCTAAACCAGTAATGAAAGGAAATTCTGGTTCTATCAGCATCAACTCAATTAAAAAAAAATAAAACTCCTCAAGCATTAGCTAGGTGCAAAAACAAACAAACAAACAACAACAACAACAACGACAAAAACCTGTCAGGCAGTGGACATACAAAGACAAAAATAAAAAGTAAAAAAGTAATGCCTGCTCTTAAGGAGTTTGTATTCCATTGAATGTCCCTAAACCAAGACTTGTATTGTCAAAAAGACATGAATACCCACCAAGGGAAGACCTTTCTGGCCTCTAGAACAGTGATTTTTAAAATCTGAGACCTGGTCATCTGGAGAGAGGAGCCATTAGCCTACTGGATGCATGATCTTATCCAACAACCAGACCACACCCACATTGTTTTTAATAATAATAAATAATGGTATTAGCCAATATCCCCACACAGCCTCAGGCCGTGCAAACTGCCAGCTTCTACCCTTCAGCCCTGGTGGGCATGTTATAACTTAAATGTGGACCTGAACACTTGGAACAGCAATTTCATAGATGCCATGGAGAAAATTCCTCTCTTTCATTTACCCCCCAGTAAACACACACACACACACACACACACACACACACACACACACACACCATCCCCAGATTACCTAGCAGCTGCAAAAGATGCTCCATGCCTGGCTTTATGGGGCAGAGTAAAACCCCTCCACACCCATTACCATTTGAGGTGGGACAGTGACTTAGATGCACAAGATGAGGAGGTACAGATGGGTTACACCCTACTTAGTTTATTCCTCCCCAAAAACCCTAAACATCTTCCAACATCCCCTATCACTGTCAAGGCCGGCAGCGGCTTCTTCCAGACACCCAAATTCTCGAACTCGGTGTGAGCTTGACTTAGGGGTATTGGGAGATTCAAATGAGATAATAGATGCAAAGTACTTTGCAAACTTTAAAGAACTTTATAAATACCGGTTATCATCCCCATCCTCCTCCTCATCATTATTACTACTATTAGCCTACAGACAGCAGACCTCCAACAATGACTTAATCCCCTTCTTCCTTCCTGAGCTCAAACAGTTTTTAGAAAAACAGAAGTAAGAGGGGGACACTAGAAATGTTTAGCAGCATGACTGGGGCAGGGTTGTCATATGCATACATACTTTTTTGTTTGTTTGTTTTTGTTTTGCGGGGCAATGGGGGTTAAGTGACTTGCCCAGGGTCACACAGCCAGTAAGTATCAAGTGTCTGAGGCCAGATTTGAACTCAGGTCCTCCTGACTCCAGGGCCGGTGCTTTATCCACTGCACCACCTAGCCGCCCCACATGTATACATACTTTTAAGGTTAATCTACATTATTAACACTGTCTTCAGTCTAGACCTAAATCAGCATAAGTGTTAATAATGCCCTGATTTGTAGTCATTGCCAATTTCTGAGATGCCAACTGTGTGAGAGCTGGTTCGCACAAACCCCCTTTTGCTCATCCCACCTATCAAATACGTTGCCAAAGCTTTCCTTTTCTGCTTCAATATCTTTCGCAGTTGTTCCCTTCTCTCTGTTCACACAAACACCACCTTAGAGCAGGTCCTCATCACTCCTCCCCTGGACAATAGCTTCCGCATTTGTCTCCTTGCCTCAAGTCTCTCTCCTCCCCATCTAGCCTTGGCTGCCTGTGATTTTCTTAAAGTGAAGATCTAACAACATAACTCTTTTCAGCAAACTTTAGTGGCTTACTATTGACTCGAGGATAAATTATTATTCCATCTTTACCTCAACCTTTTAAAATGTCTATTTGGGAGATGTTTTATCAAGTATGTAATTATTAGTACAATCAAGTATATAATTATGAGTAAAATGTTAATTATATAATTGGTACAACAGTACACTTAGTAAAGTACTTTTTAAATATATTTTGGGGGTGTGAATTCCAAAATAGTTTATTTATTGGAATGTGCAATTAAAAAAAAAAAACCCTGAGACCACTACACTTCCATTCAAATACTGTGTCTGTAAATTACCATAGGTGTAACCCTGGGTAAATCACTTAACCTCTCTATGCCTTTGTAAAAAGAGGGTTCCAAAGACATCCCCCCAAAAAGAAAAAGACCTACTTATACAAAAAAATTTATAACAGCTCTTTTTGTAGTAGCTAAGAATTAGAAATCAAAGTGATGCCCATCAATTGGGGAATGGCTAAACAAGTTTTGGTATATGTTGATGATGGAATATTATTGTGCTGTGCGAAATGAATGACAAGCAAGATGACTTCAGAAAGGCCTGGAAAGACTTTTATGAACTTATGTATAGTGAAGTGAGCAGAACAAAGAGAACATTGTGCACAGTGGCAGCAATATTGTTTGATGAAGAACTGTGAATGACTTGACTGTTCTCAGCAATGCAACAATCCAAGACAATCCCAAAGGACTAATGATGAAGCACACTATCCACCTCCAAAGAAAGAACTAATATTGATTGAACACAGAGTGAACCATGCTATTTATATAACTTATATATTTATATAACTTTCTTTCATTTTTTCTTTGATTCAAGTTTTCTTGTACAAAATGGCTAATATGGTCATGTTTTACATAATTGCACATATATAACCCATATCTGATTGCTTACTGCCTCAGGAAGGGGGCAGCGAAGGGAAGAAAGGAGGGATAAAAATTGGAATTCAAAACTTTAAATAAAGGAGTATTTACTGAGAGGAATAAAGAAACAATTGAACTCAATGGCCTCTAAGGTCCTTTCCAGATCTTAAATTATGTCCCTATGACTTCTGTCAAACTCAAATAGAAACAGACACCTGCAGATCATCTATTGACTTAGAAAACCACAAATTAACATTATCTGCATAATATTGCATTTTTGTTTATTTTGTTAAACACCTTCCAATTACATTTCAATCTGGTTCTGGTTGCAGTCCAGAATTTTAGGCTGGAGTTTAACATATATGCTCCTGAAGATTCTTATTTAGCAATTAATATAGAGGGAAGCACTCTTCCTGCACACTTCTGCAGGAGTTCCAACCGCAAGCTTGTGTCAACAGGTGTAACTGAATTGGAAGGTGTAGCCCTCATGGGAGGGCTAATAAAAGCAATGTTATAAACTCAGTGAGAACCAGTCTATGAACCTCCTGCACTTTTGAAGTCCCTTGTTTGTGTTTTTGAGTTTTATAAAATCTCTGGACCCAGCTACCTATAAGCAATTTCTTATGAAAGGAGAAATAGCAAGATTTGGCAAGTGACTAGATACATGGGATAAGGGAAGGTGAGGAATGCAAGATAATGCCACAATTATGAACCTGGGACACTCATAGAATGGTGGGGATGAACTGGACAAAAGTAGGAATGCTTGAAAGATGGTGAGTTCTGTTTTGAACATGTTGAATTTGCAATGTCTCCATTGTTTTCATTGAGATTTACATATAGATAAGCTTTGTGCACAGTTATATTCAAACAATACTGTCTTCAAAGCAAAAAATCATAGAACTGGCCTGTAAAATGTTAAAGTGATTATTAACCATTCAATTGAAGCAGTTTCTTATAGTGGATAGAGGTCTGTCTCACCTTGAAATCAGGAAGGCTTGGGATCAAGTCTCCCTTCTGACCCTAATTAATAGAACCAGGGGAAGTCACTTAGCCTCATAGTACCTCAGTCAACTCTATTACTATGAGTTATAGATAAAATAGCTAAACTCTGACATTGGGGGGCAATTTTATATAGGTTATATATGTGCAGTCATGTAAAATATTTTTCCATATTAATCACAGTTATAAAAATTCCTTTTCAAAGGGGAAAAAAACACACAAAAAAGTGAAAATGGTATGCTTCCATCTGCATTCAGAGTCCATCAGTTCTTTCTCTGGATTTGGAGAGCATTTTCCATCATGAGTCCTTTGAAATTGTCTTGGATCATTGTACTGCTGAGAAGAGCTAATGCATTCATAGCTGTTCATCATACAATGTTGTTACTGTTACTGTGTACAGTGTTCTCTTGATTCTGTTCTTTTCACTTTGCTTCAGTTCATAAAGTCTTTTCAGGTTTTTCTGAAATCTGCCAGTTCATCATTTCTTTTTACACACTAGTATTCGATTACATTTATATACTGTAGCTTGTTCAATCATTCCCCAATTAATGAACAATTAATGTTCAGCCATCCCTCAATTTCCAATTGTTTGCTACCACAAAAATAATTGCTATAAATATTTTTGTACATGTGGGTCCTTTTCCCATTTTTATGATCTCTTTGGGATACAGACCTAGTAGTGTTATTGCTGGGTCAAAGGGTATGTACAATTAGGTTGCCTTTTGAGCATGGCTCCAAATTGCTCTCCAGAAGAAAGAGGAAGAAGAGAGATCTCCCCATTTAAAATTCATGTAGAAAATATAAGCAGCTACTTATCTAAAGCTTAATCATGCATTTAGAATATTCCCTATGTGTAACAGCTACTATTTAGAGATGAATAAATTGGATCAAATGAGTTAGGGATACACACACACACACACATATATGTGTGTACATATATATATATATATATATACATATATATATATATATATAATCTGCAATTTTCCCCACTCTTGCTTATTTAAAATTTCAGTGTAATATATAATCAGTTATTTTTCTGTGTGTGTATTCCTTTCAAAGAGATCATATTTTGTGTGTGCACCAATATGAGGATCCGTATGGTAATTATTTCAAGTAATTATTTCTTTCCTCTCCTCTCTTCTCCTTTCCTTTTCCTTTCCTGTTCTTTTCATCACCATAACCCTGCAGTCAGCTCCACTCTCCTGTTCTCCTCTCCTATTACCTTCCTTCTTCACTTGATGTTGTTATCAGTAATAAGAGAACATCATTCAAATGTTATTTGGAAACATTCATTATTTTTGTCAAGAATTTCAATTTCACTTAATTATTGTCAGCTTTTCTAAAATTCTATTTTTTCCCAGACTTTTATATTTGTCAACATTTCATTCAATTTACAACCAATATATTTGTCTTGTCAGAATCCAGTTTTTCTTTTTGTGATTTACAAGTCCTTGTTAGGCTATAAAAATAAAAATGAAACAGTAAAGATTTTGAAGTACCTTCTGAATCATCAAAGAGAGATCACATTGTATTCTGTATACTTTGAGTGTCAGATAACTTTTTATTGTATTCTAATTCTATTTTTTAAAAAATTATCAAATACTTAAGATGATCAAAGGTACTTTGTTCAAATCCCACCTTCTACAAGAGGTCTTTTCTGGCTCCCTCACCCTTCTGCCTCCCTCTTTATTCTTCCCCTCTGAAACTACTTTCTGTCTTCTCTGTATATATCTTATTTATGTGGTGAAAACTCTCTCTTGGCTCACTCTCTCAAAGAAACTGTTACAGTTCTCCCTCAGCATCCTAAGTTTGCCTTAAAGATCTATGGTGTCTCTTTTCTAATACTATTGACTCGAGCCTCCATTGGTCATATTCCCCGACTGCTACCCCCCAGGGCTAATAAATTCATGCCAGAGTTCCATTTAATCACATAACATCAATTAACTTTTACCCCAGAAAGGGATATTGACTTTAAAAATATGGCAAGGGGGCAGCTAGGTGATGCAGTGGATAGAGCACCGGCCTTGGATTCAAGGAGGACCTGAGTTCAAATCCATCCTCAGACACATAACACTAGCTGTGTGACCCTGGACAAGTCACTTAACCCCAATTGCCTCACAAAAAAAAAATATGGCAAGGACAAAAATACAGACATATTTTTTCCAAGACCTAGGAACATTATTATACCTATACCACCTCAGTCTTTGGGAAGAATGGGGTCAGAGTTAACACAGTTTCTACAAAGCATCAGTACCAAAACCACAAAGTTTCAGAGTGTCAAGTGTCTGAGGTGGGATTTGAACTCAGGGCCTCCTGAATCCAGGGCCAGTGTGCCACCTAGCTGGCCCTAGGCCAATTCCTTTTGAAGGCACCTGGAGTTCTGAGTCTATAACTGCAGTCAATCAAAGAGGCTTCTGTCCATTACATGGTTAGTAGGCTGGAACTTCTTACAGAATATCTATGCATGCTCTTAATGTCTCTCCAAGGCGCTTCCATTAAGAAATGAATGCAGTGCACAGAGAGCTGGGTGTGGAATCAATCTGGCCTCAGACAACAACTAGATGTATGAACCTAGGCAGGTCACTTAACCTCTGTCTACTTCAATTTCCTCATCTATAAAGTGGTGATTAATAATAGTAGCATCTACTTCCCAGGGTTGTTGCAAGGATAAAAATGAGATAATATTTGGAAAGTACTTGGGAAACCTTAAAATATTATATAATGTTAGCTATTATTCTATGACACGTTGTAATATCTCTCTCAGAAACAGGGTCCCTGACCTCTTTCATGTGGGGATTAGTATCTGAAGCAGTCTGAACATGTTCCAGTCCCCTGTTACGTATGCGAATAGTCATTTGCAGATTGTCTTCCTTGAGCTCCTTGAGAGCAAGGAAGTGGACAGATAAGATATTCTCACTGTGGCTCCAACCCTGGATTTTGGTTTTTAATCCATTCTGCTATCCACTTCCATGGGTAAATTCATCCCATTAACATTTATAGATATGATAATTAACTGTGTCCTTCCATGATATTTTCCATGTTTTTATCCCCCCTTATCCCCTCCCACCCTTCCCCTCCTCACAAGTGTTTTACTTCTGATCACCACCTTCCCCAGTATACCCTCCCTTTTACCAGTTTCCCCTCCCCCTTCTATTATCTCCATCCCTTTTTTACTTCCTTATATCCAAATATCTCTGAGCCAATTTTGATGAGAGTAAGGTTTAAGCTTTACCCCCACCTCCCCCATTTTACCCTCTTTTATAATTGCTTTTTTATGCCTCCTTTATATGGGATAATTTACCTCATTTGATTTCCCCCTTCCTTCTTCCAGTGCAATTTCTTTCTCACCCCTTTATTTTGTCCCTTGGGGTATCATCCCAAAAGTGTCACCTTATATCCACACCCTCTGTCTACATAAACACTCTCCAATTGCTCTTATAAGTAATAAAGTTTTAAGAGTTACAAATATCATCTTGACCTTATTGAATTTGGGTTTTTTTCCTCTTTCTTTGTTTCTTTTTTACCTTTTTATGTTTCCCTTGAGCCTTGTATTAGGAGGTCAAATTTTTTATTCAGCCCTTGTCTTCTAATCAGAAATGCTCAAAAGTCCTCTATTTTGTTAAATATTCATTTTTTCCAAGATGATTACATTTGCTTTTTGCTCAGTAGATGATTTTTGCTTATAAACCTAACTCCTTTGCCTTTTAGGATATTGTATTCCAAGCCCTCCAGTTCTTTAATGTGGAAGCTGCCAAATCCTGTGTAATCCTAATTGTAGCTCCATGATACTTGAACGATTTCTTTTTGTCTGCTTGTAATACTTTCTCCTTAATCTGTGAACTCTGGAATCAGGCTATGATGTTCCTGGGAGTTTTCATTTTGTAATCCCTTTCAGGCAGTGATTGATGGATTCTTTCAATTTCCATTTTGCCCTCTGGTTCTAATATATCAGGGGAGCCTTTGATAATTTCTTGAAATATATTGTCCAGGCCTTTTTTTTATCATGGCTTTTAGGTAGTTCAATAATTTTTATATTATCTCTCCTGGACCTATTTTCTAGGTCAGTTGTTTTCAATGAGGAATTTAACATTTTCTTCTATTATTTTCCTTTTTTGATTTTTTTATTGTATCTTGATATCTCACAGAGTCATTAGTTTCCATTTGTTCTATTCTAATTTTAAGGACTTATTTTATTCAGTGACCCTTTGTACTCCCTTTTAGCTAATTCTATTTTTAGGGAGTTATTTTCCTTGGTAAATTTTTTATATCTTTTCCCATGCTATTGACCCTTTTTTCATTATTCTCTTGAATTATTCTCATCTATTTTCCAATTTTTTTCTACTTCTCTTTTTGTTTTTTTAAATCCTTTTTGAGCCTTCCAGGAATTCGTTTTGGGCCTGAGACCAAATTATATTTTTCTTTGAAGCTTCACCTGTAGCAACTTTGGCACTATTGTCCTCCTCTAAATTTATGCCTTGATCCTCAATATCACCATAGTACCTTTCTATAGTCACACTTTTTCTTGTTTCCTGCACATTTCTATGCCTTTTTGTGATTTGTTTGGGGGTTGGGATCGCCTGTTACTGGGTTGTTATGGAAACAGAGTTTCTTTGCCAGTAACCACCAGGGGTAGAATCTCACTGTGGGTACACAGTGCTCTGATGTAAGGCCTGCTGCAGTTGATGCAGCTGCTGCTACTTCTGCCACTGCCACCACCACTGCTGCCACAGCTGCTGCTGGTGCTGCTACAATCGTTAGACCTTGCTCCCCTCCTAGCCAGGTTAAGACCAACCTTTCCTGCAGGGATGGTAAGCTGTTTCTCTACACCTGGAACAATTCAGAGGTGATTATCTAATTGTCTGGAGGGGACATTTAGGAAGGCTTCAGAGGATTACTTCATCACTGCCATTTTGGAACCAGAAGTTTTGGGCTTTTTAAATATTTTTAATCTCATCCCTCTTCATGGGTACTTTATCCTCCTTCAGTTTTCATGATAATATTCTTCTCCGTTTCTCCTCATCAACATTCTTCATGGAATATCATTCATGTTCAACCCCCTAAATATAGATGACCTCTAAGTCGCTGTCCTATGACCTGTCCCTTCTCCTCCTCCTCCTCCTCCTCCTTCTTCTTCTCTCTCTCTCTCTCTCTCTCTCGCTCTCGCTCTCGCTCTCTCTCTCTCTCTCTCTCTCTCTCTCTCTCTCTCTCTCTCGCTCTCTTGCTCTCTCATTCTCTCTCTTCTTTCTCTCCCTCTCTTTCTTCCACCCCATACTGACTCAATGATGGAGATAAAGCAAACATGATACTCACTTTACAGGTAAGAAAACTGAGATTTGAAAAATGTATTAATTCAAGCTCACAAAAGTATCAAAGCCAAGATTTAGAACCAAATCTTCTGAAGCTCATAACCAGTGATCTTTGCACCATATCACATCTCTTCACAACTCCTTCATGTACCCTTTAGTCCTGCCAAACTATTCACTATTCTCAGTGGGAATCATGGGGGAGTATGAACATAACCTATACCTACAGCCTTGATGTTGTTTGCAAGCCTTTCGGTGACTGCTGTGAATTTACACACTGATCTGCCCAGGAAACAAAATAATGGAGAAGAATGGCTTTATTGTGTTTCTCTGTGCCTGCTTTGTCTTCCAAGGTCAGCTATTTCCCATGTGGTTATTAGCACACACATGATGTTCAACTTGGCTGAGCAGCAGACCCCAGGCCTGGCTGCTGAGTGACTAACAGTCACCGATGAGCTGTAATGTAAACTCTGGCTCTCTGTGTACAAGCAATTTTCCAAACACACTGCAGTTACATTTGACTTGACCAGGCTCAGTGGCTTTAGAAGAAAATGGAGGCAAGATGACTATCACTTTTAAAAAATAGCATGTGGTACATACCCTAAAATATACACACTATTATGTGGTCTAACTTGAGGGCAGAGGACTCTTTTCATTGAAAGTCAGTGATTTTTCCTGGCTATGGGTAATCACAACATTTGGCTTCTCAGCTGCAAATACCAACAATCAAAACACATGTTTGGGATAAAATATGGAAGCAGGCTTTCTCCCTTGTGATCTGTTAGCATTGCTCCAACTGTGCATTCTTCATATAAGAAATAACTCCAGCTTCAAACTCTGAAAAGTCCATAAAACCAGGACCATATTTAAAACCCTGACTCATAAGCTGTATGAACTCATGAAAAGTGACATACAGGATTGAGCCAATTATCCATGAAATTCAGACCACATGAAGATGTTGTCCTGTGCTATCCAGCTCATGGAATCATAGATTCAGAGCTGGGAGGGACTGTATACATCACCAGTTTTAATCCCCTTATTTTACAGATGAGGAAACTGAGTTCCCCAATCATTAGTGTTCTTCCTCAGCCCGTGGAAATTACTTTGTTTTTACTTACCTGTGTACTTTCTGTGTCTTTCCCAAGAACATGAAAACTCCTTAAGAGTAAAGCCCCTGTAGACCTTTTCTTTCTCCTTATACTTCACTCTCCTCCATATACTTTATGACTCATCAGCTTTAGCCCTCACTCTGTGTTCCTCAGATACAATTCTCTACAGAATCTCCTGCCTTTGCTCTGGCTGTCCGCTCCTCACTTCTGTTTCCTGACTTCCCTGACTTCTTTTAAGGCTCAGCTCAACCCATCTGAGTGCCTTCCCTCTAAGATCACCTGCCATTTGCAATGTATAAAAACCTTGAGTGTGCATCATTGTTTTCATGCCCCCCCCCATTAGAATGTGAGCTCCTTGAGGGAAGGGCAGACTATATTTCTGACTTTCTTTGTATTCCCAGGATGTAGTATAGTGCCTAGTACATAAGTTCTTAGTAAATGCTGGTCGGTTGACTGGCTTTGTAACTCTAGAGTCCAGCACAAAGTCGGCTACAGTGCCCTGCATGAAATAGGTAGACTCCTTAGGACTTCTCCATTACTCCCCCACTTCCCTTGCAGCCTCTTCTCAGTTTCCTTTTGTGTGTTGTCATCTTCTATTAGATTGTAAGCACCTTGAGAACAGGTATTGTCTTTCTTATTTGTATTCTCAGTGCCCTGAACATAGTAGGTACTTAATAAATGTAGTGGGGTTTTTTTTGTTTTATTTTTGTGGGGCAATGAGAGTTAAGTGACATGCCCAGGGTCACATGGCTAGAAGTGTCAAGTGTCTGAGGCTGGATTTGAACTCAGGTCCTCCTGAATCCAGGGCCAGTGCTTTTATCTACTGTGCCACCTAGCTGCCCCTTTAATAAATGTTTGTTGACTGATTGCTTTTTAAAAGCTAGTTCAGTTGGACTGAGGAAATTAAAACCTAGCAAGGTTAAATAACTTGTCCACAGTCACACACCTAATAAATGATAGAGCCAGAACTGAGTCAAATTTTCTGACTTCACATACAACACTTTTCCCACTGGACCATACCAGATCATTAAGGCAAAAGCGGGGTTCACCTTCAGTTAACTTGAAAATTATTTTAATTCCCTAATTTTTTTTTCTGGCAGAGAGATTTCCCTAATCTCACTGAGTTGAATGCCTCAGCCTATGTTATGCTTATGTAAATATCTCCATATATATGTACATATATATTAATAATTACCCTTAAGCTAATACAAATGCTTGTTAGACAATGATATGTAAGCATCCTACTAATTAGAAACATCTGCTTAGCTTTATTTAAAAATGATGTTTCCCTGTGGGTAGTGGTGTCTATACAGTACAAAATAAAGTGGAGATTTAATAATTCTCTGCTTATTTTTGCTCAATGTAGGCAGCCCAAGTGAATTAATGGCTATTTCTGTAGTAAGACTGAAATCTCAATTTTACCAGCAAATAGTTTAAAAGAAACCTCTTCAGGTATAAATGATTACTATAGAGGGCAGCTAGATGGTGCAATGGATAAAGAATTCGTCTTCCTGAGTTCAAATCTGGCCTCAGACACTTACTAGCTGTGTGACCCAGGGCAAGCCACTTAACTCTGTTAAGGGCTAAAATTCTAGCTAAACTGTCTAAAATATCTAATGAGTGGTCGCCAATAAATTATAAACTTTAGCAAGAGTTAGACTTTTAAGCGTTTATTAAGGAGAATAAGAATTTGGTAAAGAGAGAGAGAAAAAGGCCTAGATTCCTATCTATTAAAGGGAGAGCACATTTCTAGCTCCGCTCTCCACCAGAGTCCAGAGGAAAAGAGCCCGAGACTCCGCGCCAGTCTCTTCCTTCCTCCTCCCACTAGTCCGCGTCACTTCCTGATACCAAAGACAAGACTCCTGGTCTTGCCCTCAAAGACCTTCGCTTCATGGGCAGAACTCTTCTACAGTTAGTATCCAGCAGGTGGCGTTATTCCAATCGTTACAACCCTATTTGCCTCACTTTTCTTATTTGTAAAATGAGCTGGAGAAGAAAATAACGAACCACCACAGATACACAGGAAAGTAAAAATCCTCATCTTAAGGCAGAAACTCCAAGGAAAAGCCACTTCTCTAACAAGAATATGACTTGATACACACAGAAACAATGCATTGTATCCTCCTTTCATCTGAAAATTACTTAAAACAGTTGTAGTAAATCTGTTATATATTTCTGAGTCTGTATCAGTGAGAAGTGAAGAAAGTGAAGCCACAAAGACAAGAGAAACAGGAAGATAACCCAAATTTTGAGATGCCTAAACCACTAGACCACACTTGCTCCTTCTGGCAAGATGAAATGAAGTATGGCACAGTGGATAAAGCACTGGCCCTGGATTCAGGAAGACCTCCATTCAAATTCGGCCTCAGACACTTGATGCTAGCTGTGTAACCTGGGGCAAGTCACTTAACCCTCATTGCCCCACCAAAAAAAAAAAAAAAAAGGTATATTTATAATCCTTCCTCTTAAAAAATGACTACAAGGGATGACATTAACTGTGGATACCAACAATTAGCTTCTAGTTATATTGTTCTTTAACAAACTAGTTTCCCAATGGAAAGAAAGCAGAATGTTTTTCTTAAGAAATGATAAATTAATCCAAAAGCCCGCTGAGGAATTCTCTGGATAATACATCTCAAAACTTCTTTCCTTAGGCTTTCCACATCCCATAATTTCCACACACACACCCCAACGACAATTCAGAAGGATGTGGAAGAATAGAAATCTACTTTGTTCTATCCCACATTCATGATCTTTATTCTAGCACCTTCTGCCCAGAGGTGACTTTTCAGCCCAGGGAGGACAATTAATTCTGAGGATCTATGATTGATCTGAATAGAAAATGCTGGATGGCATTAAGGCAAAGAAGAAATTGAAAATTATTAGCGTAATGGAGGTTTGCTATAATGAGATCTGTTACTACGTATAACATGGTTCTGTCTTAGATGCTATCCAAGACTCAGTACAGAGCCATAACTAAGGCAGGGCAACTGAACCTGTGACCCAGAGTAACGAAACTGATCAGCATTCACTTCCACCTTGATGGTTCTGCCTCCCCAGTGCCTTATAACCCCTTTCTAAGTCCTACTGTAGTCACAGAACAGTTTCTCCAACTCCCTCACTGAGGGCAGCTAGTAGGCATATGAATAAAATGCTGGTCCTAGAGTTGGGAAGACCTAAGTGCAAATCTGGCCTCATTTATTTATTAGCTATATGACCCTGGGCAAGTCACTTAACCTCTATTTGCCTCAGTTTTCTCATTTGTCAAATGGGGATAATAACAGCACTTACTTCGCAGTATTGTTTTGAGGATCAAATGAAATAATAATTGTAAAGCACTTAACATAGTATCTGGCACATAGTAAGCACTATACAAATGTTAGCCGTTATTATAAACTAATACCCTCAGTTGTAGTCAGTCCTTCTCCCAGGCCACTGACCCATTTACATGAATGGGTATGTTTTTGCCACAGATGTGACCCAGGGACGTGACCACTGCTGGGTGCCCATTGGGGGTGGGCTCCTGGGGCCTTACAGCCACCCCTGGCGAGTTCCTCACCAATTTTGCCCCAGCCCCTTCCCTCTGCTAATGGAGTCCTCCTTAGGGGCAGCCTGACATTATTTCCTGTTGGCCACCTTCTTCCACTTTTTCTGCTCCACTCTAGGGGACAGAATCACAGTTACAGCTGTGATTCGAAGGAGCCGGGTAATGGCCTCCCAGCATCTATAACCCTATTGCATGGGCCCTGAAGGAAATGCTAGAGTCTGAAGCAACCTTTGTAAAATACCCCATGCACAGAACAAGACTGAAAGTCAACCCCTTCAGACCCAATAGCAGCTGCTCCTTGTCTCCAGGTTCTTCCTGCTGACTAATCTATTATCTCCTTCCATGTCATTTGTCATAATCTCTGATCCATCAGGTAAATTAATCATCCTTCAGTAAAGAGAAATTTTTTAGAAAGATATCATCAGGGTATGACAAATGAGCAATAATAATTCAATTTGGCTAGGTCTGTATGAATAAAGTGAAAGGGAAAAAATAAGCGGTCCTCTAAATAATCCATGAAAATGTTTTTACCTCCATGATGAGCCATGTGACTAAGGGCAAGTCAATTCTCTGAACCTCAGTTTGCTTATCTATAAAATGGGGATAATAATACCTTCAATGCCATGAGAATCAGATGGGATAATGTATGTAAGACATTTTGTAAACTTTAAAGTGCAATATAAATGTCAGCTATCATTATCACTAAGACATTTCAGGTCCAAAGCAATGAAGAAAGACCTTAAATATTCACACTACTGTCTCATTTCTCTAACTCTCTTAGCTAGTATAAACTTGGATTAAAGGTCTTCTTCTAGCCATTAATGAACTCTCCCTTACTATTGTAGTTGTTCAGTTGTTTTTCATTTGTTTCTAGCTCTTCATGCCCCCATTTGGGATTTTCTTGGCAAAGATCTTGGAAGGAATTGGGAAGGGGGTTGAGTAATGAAATGATTTTAAGGTCTACAAATACACAGAATGATAACTGAAGCTGAATATTTCATCTCTACTACCATACTTTTTTTTAATTTTTTGCAGGGCAATGAGGCTTAAGTGACTTGCCCAGGGTCACACAGCTAGTAAGTGTCAAGTGTCTGAGGCCAGATTTGAACTCGGTGCTTTATCCACTATACCACTTAGCTGCCCACTCCACCAGACTGCAGAAGCATTCTTTCTGTCATGGAAGAAAGAAACAGAGTTAATATAGATTTCGAGTTAAATCTAGGGTTACTGAAGCTCCAGTGGTTCTCCTTTGTAGTTGGGGAAGGGCATTCATTTATAGTAAACACTTATTCAGAAAGCAATAAAAATCGCCTTGTCTTTATCTGGAGACAAAACCAATTATAAAGGTACAGACAGCAAAAACAAACAAACAAAAACCAAGATTTATAGAGAGCAGAAATTCTTGAGGGTAAGCAATACCATTCACCTTGCAGCAGTGAAGCAAGGGAGAGAGAAGTGAAAAGAGAAAAAATTCACCAAGTCCCTGTATAACAGCAAATTTTATACAGGTCCACTTCTTAAGCAGAAGAATGAGCCAGACAAAGATCCAATTACTTATGATTATAGCCTATTTGAGGTAACAGTGTCTTCCCTGCAAATCCCTCTGACTTGGTGGGTATCTACACCTAAAGGCCCCAAAGGCTTCCTCATCCTATCTCCACCTAACATAATCCTTCAATATCTACTTCTAAATAGCCAAAACTGTATTTCTTATCACTTGCTTTGCTAATAAGTACCTACATATCCAGATTCTGAAAGCACTGGCTCTCTTGCTAAATGACTCAATATAATTAGTAAGCAAACATATCTTCTGTGGACTAAAGAAATAATAAGTTTAGTACATATTTTCTCATACATTTTTGCTAGTGCATATAGATTCTATTGTGATGAACAAAATATCAAGTATTTGAAAATTAATTATTAAATTCATGGCACCATTTTATCATCACATATTTTCTCAATCAATAGATATTAATTGTATCTGTGGGGGTCAAGATGGTTTGACATTAAATTTAAGAGGGTTATTCATTCTTTTTTAAATTTTTTTAATTTTTTTTTTATTTCTAGAGCAATGAGGGTTAAGTGACTTGCCCAGGGTCACACAGCTAGTAAGTGTCATGTCTGAGGCCAGATTTGAACTCAGGTCTTCCTGAATCCAGGGCCTGTGCTTTATCCACTGCACCACCTAGTTGCCCCAGGTTATTCATTCTTGAAAAGGGTTCCTATCCTAAAGGTCCTTAAAAAGTAGATAGCTTTGGGGGGGCAGCTAGGTGGCACAGTGGATAGAGCACTGGCCCTGGATTCAGGAGGACCTGAGTTCAAATCCAGCCTGAGACACTTAACACTTACTAGCTGTGTGACCCTGGGCAAGTCACTTAACCCCCATTGCCTCACTAAAAAAAAAAAAAAAAAAAAAGTAGATAGCTTTGAATTGGATATGGAGACTGTCAGAAAAACATTCATAAACTGAGCAAATCTTTCATTAGTATGTATCTCTCCAGTCAGTGGTTGAGGATCTTGGAAGTGAAATCTCAAATACAGAAGGTAGAGTTGCCTTTGGAAATTCAGACTTGGGCCATCTGTAAAATGGGAATAATGACGCTCATAATACCTACCTCACTTTGAGGTTGCTCTGCCTTAGGATGCAAGTATCCTGGATTAAGAATTGGCAGGGATGATAGGTAACCTAATTCAGCTCTTTCATTTTATGGAGGAGGAAATCAAGACTTTTAAGAGATGAAGTAACATGCCCAAAGTCACAGAGGTGGTTGTTTAGTTGTTTTTAGCCAGGTCTGACTCTTTGTGACCCCATTTGGGGTCTTCTTGGCAGAGTAGTTTGCCATTTCCTTCTCCAGTTCAATTTGCAGATGAGGAAACTAAGGCAAACAGGGTTAAGTGACTTGCCCAGGGTCACACAGCTAGTAAGTGTCTGGGGCCAGATTTGAATATGAGGGTCTTCCTGACTCCAGGGTCTGCACTCTATGCATTATGGCGCCACCTAGCGGCCCCTAGTAAATGGTTGAGTCAAGACTTGAAGCTAAGTCCTCTGACTCCAAACCCACCATTCATTCTAGCATGACAAATGTCATGAGAAAGTCTTTACCACCCATAATGTGCTATATAAATGTTAATGGTTAGCATTATCAGCATCATCAGCACTGTGGATAGAGTGCTGGACTTGGAGTCAGGAATATCTGCATTCAAATCCAGCCTCATATACTTACCAGCTGGGTAACCCTGGGCAAGTCACCTAAACCCTGTTTTGCCTCTGTTTCCTCATCTGTAAAATTGAAACAATTATAGGCTCTACCTCTCAGGATTATTGTGAGGATCACATGAGATAATAATTATAAAAAGTACTTAGCATAGTAAGTGCTGTATAAATGTTAGTCATCATCATCACTTTTTAAGGCTAGAACTGTGATTTAATTGGAAAAGGAGATGAAGCCAACTTCTTCCACCAATACAGATGGGCACCTGCTCTACAACTTGTAGTCTGAGAGTTGCCTGGAGCACTGAAGGTCAGCTGAATTGCCCAGGATCACACAGCTAGCATGTTCCAGAAGCCCAGTGCTTCCTAATGCCAGGGTGGGCTTCCTATCCACAACTGAATTCTTTCTCTTTATTACTATAAAGGAGGCAATTGTCAAGTGTCTGAGGTCAAATTTGTACTCAGGTCCTCCTGAATCCAGGGCTGGTGCTTTATCCACTGTACCACCTAGCTGCCCCTTTCATATGTTTTTTTTCATATACTTTTAATCACTTACCATTCATCAATTACTACCTCTTCCATCTTCAGGCTCTTAAGAACTGGAACTCATAAGATGGCTCAGAATATAATTACAGAGTGTTGTTACAGTTCAATGATGGTAACCAATAAGGTAGAACAAGGTACAATGTTCAGAGCATGATCAATTTATTAGTAAAGTATGGATTTCACCAATAAATAGGAACTAGACTTCTTCAACAAAGCGAAGACCCCAAATGAGAGGGAAGGCTCTCTTTTATAGTTTGGGGGAGTAGAAAACAAAGAACAGGACTTTGTAGGTGGGAACCAAGTTATGATTGGTTACAAGAGCTCAAAACCAGTCATTATAGAGCTGAGGCATGGGGGGACGGCAATATTATTGGTTGGAAATCAGGAATGAGGGGTTAGCAACCTCCTCCATTCTTCCACCACCCCCAACTAAGAAATGTTCATTGCTTGAGTCCACATGCAAGGTTAGAGTTCTTTGGATAGCAAACTGGACATCCTTAAAGGACAGTTTGGTGGTGCAAAGACACTAGACCAGATTCTCTGGTGTCCACTACCATCTCTCAAGGATAACATTTCCATGCTCTAAATCACTATTGATCAGAAAAATGCAAATTAAAACAACTCTGAGGTACCACCTCACACCTATCAGATTGGCTAATATGACAAAAAAGGAAAATAATAAATGTTGGAAAAGCTATGGAAAAATTGGAACACTAATGCATTGTTGGTGGAACTGTGAACTGATCCAACCACTCTGGAGAGCAATTTGGAATTATACCCAAAGGGCTATGAGACTGTTCATACCCTTTGACCCAGTGGTGCCACTACTAGGTCTGTATCCCAAAAAGACCATAGAAGAGGTAAAAAGACTCACATGTACAAAAATATGTGGTGGAAGAAAAATCCTGTGAAAACAAATGTTGAAAACTATCCCTATATGTAACAGGAAAATAATAAAATACTTTTTAAAAAAAGGATAACATTTCCTTGAGTCAAGAATAGAAAAAAGATTAGCAGGAGAACTGGACTTATAAACTTAGCTGAGTTTCTGAACTAAGTTCAGAGACAGGGAACCATGATTTGGGTAGTTAGAGAACAAAAAATCAATTAATTACAAATAGGATAATTTTTTAAACAACACAATCATTCTAGTTTGCTGACAACCCTGAAACAATGTGTGAACGAGTTACTTAATTACTTTTAGGGCATTATTGGAGTTTGGCCTTTAGCGAAGACAACAAACATAAGAACCATTTTGTGATTGGTTAATAGAATCAGACATGCTCCTTGGACCTATACATGGCCCATATACAAAATAGCTCGATGAAATTTTAAGCTTCTTTAAAGTTGAATCTTTCATCTCTGCCACCAGACTCCCCTCTTTGTGTTGAGCAAGACAGGAGAGAAACAGAAGCTGAGCGCTTCTGGGACACTCTGTATTTAATTAAAAAGCAAGCCATTCAGCAGGCAAGTTTTAAGTCCTAGGTTTGTAGGAAGTTATGAATCAGACCCCTTCGCCCATTCCAGAGAGCACTGGAGAGGAGACATGGTGGATGGAAAGTTAGTCCTGGGTTCATGTCCAGCCTCTGATATATTTTGGCTGTGTGACTCTCCTCAAGAAATCTAACCTTATGCTGCCTCCAAGCAATTATTTAAGGCTGCAAAAAGCAGATTAAATATCAAATCTGTATTGGCAGAGAACTCCCTGTTTGAGAGTTTTTTGTACCAATGAAATCACAAATTTATCCCCCCCAAATTTTTTTACACAACCCACATCCACTGATTTAGCTTCCACTTGACTTGACAACTGTGGCATCCTTTGACATATTCTCCTATCCCAACTCCCAAAGGAAAAACCATAAAAGAGAGGGAAAAAGCTTTTCACCCTTCCCCACCAAGAGCAAAGTCTTTGGATAAATGTTGTTTGGGGTACTTTGCTCTTGGGCTGTGATAAAACTAAGACACCTGACAGTTTCTGGTGCGTGTAGATTTTTTTTTAATCCATTTTCTAAGAATAAGTGAACATGTGGCCTCCGTCATAAGTGTATGTCTCTTGCTCACAAACCAGAGATCTTAATTAAAATGCTGCTAAAGGAAGCAAATCAATTAACAGATATCTTACAAGATGGTTTATTCTATCTTACACAGAGAAAATTACTTATAAGTATCACATTACCGCTTTAGGTGATGCGATAACAAAGACTGCTGCCGAACTACATCGTTATCAAGTCAGAAAAAAGACACCCTGGGAATCCTGGAGAATTATTATCATACAACACTTTGCCTTGAAATACAGCTCATCTTTCATCCTGCATGAGGAGAACATAGGCTTAGACAGGTAGGAACGCTCCACAGAGGACAGCTTCATTGATGTTGACATCTCCAAATTTCATAGATTTGTTGGTTGCCCTGAAAACACTGGGGTTAATGTCATGGGAAGAGTAAAGCAATCCTGGCATGGACTTCTTACAGTGATGGGCAAATGGTCAATAACCTTCCATTTGAACTCGTTCTTCTTGATCTTCCCATCCCACATCCCATACCTGAAATAAGACCACACATGTTGGTAAGGGACTGTCTACCATTTTGGAAAGAAGATTGAAAAGATTCACATGCTATCTTTATCCTATCATTGCCAGGTCAGAGAGTGGTGGAAAGAATATTGGATTTGGAGTCTATGGGCCTGGCTGTGAGTCCTGGCTCTTCTCCTAGACAAGGTGACCTCTAAGGCCCTTTCCTTCTCTAGCTATAATTCTATGATCCTACCAGTCACCATGAGCAAGTCATTTCTCCTCTCTTGAGCCTACTTTTCTCATCTGTACAATAAGCAGGTTGGACCAATGGATTTCTTACATCCTATCCAGATCTAATTCTGGTTTTCTATATTCCTCTTCCATTCACTGGCCCAGTACTTTGGAAGTAACCCTGGTCACCTTTCTCTTTCTCTCTCTCTCTTTTTCCCTTAAAATAATGGTCGAACTTTTAGGTTTAATACCGACTGTTTTTCATTCTGACTTAGTCTCCATGTTCCCCAGCATTAGCCACTCTGAATGTGCCTGTAACACAGAGACAGTATTCAGGAGGCTGCATCAGAGCTGGGACTGGGAATATTTAAAGTGAGGGCATGTACCACAAACTATGCCTTGGATGGGCTGCATGAAGCAAGGCTCCAAATGAGAGGGAGAAATAAGAGGATGGAGAACCCTCAAATCAAGGATACTAGTGACAGAGGCATGAGGGAGTGGGGATAGGAACTAGACAGAGAAGAACCTCACCCCACCCTACCCCACCTCCTGCCTGTTTTCACCAATTAATCTTACTAGCTTAGGTGCTAAAGCTCTGTTGTTTCAATAATGCTGAAGGACTGCAGGTACCATTATCACCCTCTAAACATATTTCCCTGAAGCAAAGCCCCTGTGCATCTCACCCTATTTATGTCTCTGGGATTTTGTGATAAGTACAAAAGCATTGGAAGTAGCCAGTGATGCTGTATAGTAAAAAGAGTAGTAATTCTGGATTCATTGAACCTGGGTTCAAATCCCATCCCTAATATTATCTGTGTGAACTTAGTTAAGTCTATTAACTTCTCTAGGCCTCAGTTTCCTCATCAATAAATTGAGGGTGTTAGGCTTAATGGCCTCAGATGGTCCTCGCAGTTCCAAGTCAACAATTCAATGGTCCATATGTACAGTGTTCAGAAGGCCGCAGCAAAGAGGAAGGTGGTTGATGAGGCAGATGTGTATGCCATTAATTAGCCCACAGTGCTGATGAGACCAAGCTTGGAGGTTAGATACTTGAATGAGTGGGTTGATTTTTTTTATTCCATAGACCCATGATCCATATTGTAAATGTAAGCTGTTGGTTATCAAAGGAACTGAGAGATATTATGTGCATAGATCAGTACAAAGCCATCCCCATTAATAACAGAACAACTCAACCTCTTGCCCTACTTACAGTAGGCCATCATCCTCATCTAGGGAGAAAGTACTTCCTTTTTTTTTGTAAAGAACAAAAGCACTTAGTAATCTCTTCCTCTATTCATTTGTCTCTGTCAGCAAACATGTTGTCTTAGATCCCTGGTGAATTAACAGCCTCCAATGTTAAACTTCTATGCTCATTCACAGGCACCCAGGGGAACAGTAGTGGCATGCCTTGTCCAAGCCAATCACGCAACATCAGAAAGCAGCTGCTGCTTAGAGTTCAATCACTTGAGCATCTCTGGAAAAGAAGAAAAGCATTTTAAGAATGTTTGCTTCATAATTCTTTGGCTGGGAGGTTGGGGGAGTGGGAAGGACACATCCGTATGTGCATAGGTTTTCATGGGGAAAAAGAGGGGCAGTGAAAATTTTACAGCAGAAACCCCAAGAGAAGAGTGTGTTCAGTGGGGCAGCCATGAGTTAAGAGATCTGGGCACTGTCTCTAGGAGCATTTGGCAATAGGTCTGAAGGTGGCAGTTCTGCTCAGGCCAAACTCCCACTGTTTTTAATGGGCACTTCAAGCTGTCCAACACTGCAGGCCTGGGGCTCTATGTCACAACAGCAGCATTCATACTAAGTAAGTCTCATTGTACATTTTTACTAAGGGATTTACAATATCAATAAGCCCATAGACAGTAAGGCATGGAATGGTGATCAGCAACCAAGATAATGGCCAGTCAATGCTCTTTGTCATGCCTGCCCTGCCACCTTCAGGTGAGGCAGATTTTTAATTTATCAAATGCTGGTTAAGTTTTCATTGACTCTTGTGACTGACACAGGAGATAAAGGGAGATGAAAAATAACTCAGTCCTTGCCTTCAAGCGGCTGTCAATCTGATTTGTATGTAAAAGCAGTGTCCATGGTCCTCAGGTAAAATAAATTTTTGAGCTCCTTGAGGATAGGGACTGTCCTTTGACTCCTTTTGTATCCCCAGCAGTCAGTATAGTGCCTGGTACATAATAGGTGCTTAATAAATGTTTATTGATTGACTAGAAGGTTAAAACACTGAACCTAGCACTTTCTGATGCCTCCATCTGCTAGTGCCCTCCCTCCCTAACTTGTGTTCAACTCCTTAGTATTTATTCTGTTCCTTTTTTTCTGTATATACTTATTCATGTACTTGTTGTTTTCCCTGGTAGAACACGGGCATTAAGAGTAGGGATTATTTTGTTCTCTGTATTTGTATCATTAGTACCTAATACACTGCCTGGCACATAGTAGGTACTTCATAAATACTTGTTGATTGATTGAATTGGAGTTGTATAAATAATTAACACAATAATTTAGGCTTAAAAATGTGTATATCAATCATCCCTTTAGTGTCCCTGTAATCATCATGGACCAATGGGAAGTACATGCTCTGAAGTAAAAAAAAGAGGAAGGGTGCTTCTTTTTCCTAAGTAATAAGTGTAATACCCTGTTTAGGACTCCCCTTTAAGGCATGATCAATATTAGAAGCAAATATATGGAAGCTTGGTGAATCTCCTTTGGGGTATATGTGATAGAGGGGCCCTTCTTTCCTTCTGCATATGTAGATGCCCTCTGATTATTTTTTTTTTTGCTGGGCAATGAAGGTTAAGTGACTTGCCCAGGGTCACACAGCTAGTAAGTGTCAAGTGTCTGAGGCTGGATTTGAACTCAGGTACTCCTGAATCCAGGGCCGGTGCTTTATCCACTGCACCACCTAGCTGCCCCCCCGCCCCGATAATTTTTAATGAACATGAACTTAGATAGATTTCTGGAAATAGTGGAGTGTAGAAGGACTGGGTGTGCCATGATCCATGCATCACAAAGAGTTGGACGAAACTGAACAACAACAAACTCTGATTATTTCATGTTGACCATGATGACTAGAAGGTGCCTATGGGGATTTAACACAAGGCTTTTTTGAAGACTATTTAATCCAAAACTTCTTCAACTAATGATATTATTTTGCCTCTGTAGATATGGACTGTCTACCCAGTTGGTGAAAAGAAGATAAAAGAATCAAAAAGTTAGTATACACACACACACACACACACACACACACACACACACCATACCAGAAAGGTTACTTCACTAGTAGCGGTCACTGAATTGATTGGTTGTTTGAGATATTGAGTTAACACAACCAAGCTCCAAATTAAGGCTACCTTGTAAAAGTTGAAGTTGTACAAAGTCTACTTTTACCTAGACTAACCATGAATTTTAAAGTTATTTGGAATTTTGAGACATATTATGCAGATAATTGTCTCCAGTTGTTAGTGTGGATCCAGTTGCAGTATTATAAGTATCTCTTGCTTTTGTTCTTGTTGTGTTGTTTCAGTCATGTCCAACTCTTCATGACGCCATTTGGGGTTTTCTTGGCAAAGATACTGGAGTGGTTCGCCATTTTCTTCTACTCATTTTACAGATGCAGAGGCAAATAGGGCTAAGTGATTTCTACAGGGTCACACAAATAGTAAGTGTCTAAGGATGGATTTGAACTCGTGAAGAGAAGTCTTCCTGACTCCAGGCCCAGAACTCTATCCACTGACGCACCTAACTGCCCAAGTATCTCCTGCAGGGAGGATCAAAAGCTTCCTAAAATAACCCGGGAAGCTTTTGACTCCTTTTTCCAGCAACACCTTGGACCAAAAAGGGTTTCCAACAAAATAGTCAAAACTGTTAGGTGTTTACATGGAGACTCTGAAGGTAGTTCATGAAGGCCTGATGTGGCTAAAATCATCATTTATCCTTGGACTGACTCTTGCTTCCTGGAAATAAATCACTGCTTTATCTTAACTGATGTCCTTAAGACTTAACTGTCAGAGGAATTCAAGTTGGGTCTGCAAAGGATTAGAAATAAGATTTGGAATTTGAACTTTCATTGAGTAATGCATTAAGTATAGGAAATGCATTAAGAGTTTGGCCAACCTACAAAATTCCATTGCTTGCTCCTGACTTTTTCTGATGAACTTTCTTTCTTATTGATCTTTCACTCAACTTGACTCCATCTAGTGTTGGTTCCTGGAACCTTGAATTATGTTTCCTTTCCCTTCAACATCATTTTTGTTTTCTGTTGTGAGGCATTAGTAGTTATGAAAGAGAACTTTGTTGCTTTAACATTCATTCAATCAATCCATTCAGACATTCAACAAATATTTATTGTATTTGGGGAATTAATTTACTATGTGCAAAGTAATTGGTGCTGCAAAAATGCACAAAGAGCTACCACTGTCCTGTTTTCCTTGGATAATGTTGTTCAAAAGAATATTTTAACTTGATAATTTTAGAATCTTTAGTTGCTTCTTCTTGTATATCATCTAACTCATGGCTCAGATTTTTCTACAACATCTCTCCTATGATTAACATAACATATAATCCAAATTTAAAATAGCATTTATTTTTGTTCAATCCAGTGATTTCAAAACATTTTGTTATTAAAAATGATGCTGCTCATAATAGCTTATTTTATATATGGTGCATTAGATTTTGTAAAGCATTTTATATATGTTGTCTTGTCTGATACATTCATTAATCCTATGAGGTAGCTAGTATTATTACCATCCCCCATTTCATGGAATTATTAAGATTCAGGAAAATTAAGGAATTTGCCCATGGTCATACTGCTAGTAAATGTCTGAGAGAAGAGTCAAAATCAAATCTGCCTGACTCCTAAGTTCAGAATGTTAGCTATCATTCTATCCACTTTTCAGCTGAGAAAAAATGCAATTCATTTTAGAATTCTTATTTTTCCAAGAAGAACGTTAGCCCAGGAATGCCACTAATGATGTGCTTTCTTTTGATTCTAAATCAGGGTTTCTTAACCTGCAAGTCCACAAATCTGTCTCTTTTTAAAGCATATCTTGATGACTGTATATAAAATGTTTCCTTTGAAACTCTATATTTTTATTTTCTGCATATAAAAACATCATTGTGAGAAGAGGCCCCTAAGGCATCACCTGATGGCCAGAGAGATCCATGAAACACACACACAAAAGTTGAGAACTCTTCAAAAACAAATAGAACAACTAGAAAGGGAATGATTCTAAAACAAGTGCTTAGTCAAAGAACCCTGTGTTCCTTTAAACACTGTTTCTGTTACCTGTTTCTGTTTCCCTCTGTTGGTGATTTCTTTCTAATGGCTACATCTGAAGCATTGTCCTTTCTTCCCTTTCTTTCTTCTCCTCTCTTCCCTACCTCCCCCAGCCACTACACACACACACACACACACACACACTTTATTTTCTCCTTTTTTGCTTTCTGCATATCCTGGTAACCTAATAAATTAAAACAATGCAGGAAAACTAGTGGACTTGGTCTCTTCACTTATTAAATAGTCTAAATGTGACTCCTTGGGTTAGACCATAATGAACTGATTTCTATCAACCCCATAGGAAGACCAGGGGAGAGAGCAGAGGAAGCAAAGTCAGAGCCTCATCGGATACTAGAGAAGACAGGAAGGAATCCAACTTGATACTCAGACATTTTAGCTGCAAAAGAAATCTCTCTCTGGAGTCTGCTGTTCTGGTTTTCCAGCTGCCAAGCTTCCCCTAAAAGGAGGGAGCCATCAATTAGGACAAACTCAAAGGGACAGGACAAATTCTTTTCTTGTTAGGTCAATTATGACTTGAAATAAGTGGATGTCAGGCTTGGGCTCAAAAATTTCTTTGTTAATCAGAGACTGAATGGTAATCATTTTTGTTGCAATGACATTTGAATTGTCCTTTTAAAAATATTCATCATGGAAAGATAAACATTTCTGATGGCAAGCCATTAAGAGATGAAAGGGATGGAGCAGAAGAACAGACAGAATGAGCAAGAAGTGCTGTCATAGGGAACTGAGAACAGAATATGGAGTCAGAGGTTCTGGATTTGAATCTCACCTTGAGCAGGTAACAAAGAGGATAGAGTTCTAGAACTGGAGTGGGAAAGACTTTTATTTAAATTTAGCTTCAGACACTTACAAGTTTTGTGACTCTGGGCAAGTGACTGCATTTTCCCTCAGCCTCTCTACTTGGTTTCAACTCCATGGGACATCAGGCCTCCCCCAATACCTTCTCAACTCCCTCAGTTGCCTATCCCTTCTGATTTGAGAGCTGGAGGAAAAAGCAATAAACTCCCCCCAAAGCCTTCCATTATAGAGGATTCAGAACTTTCAAAAAACTCCCCATTTTTCATCAGCACTTCTGCTTGGTTTCAACTGTTTAGAGCATCAAGACCCCTAGATAGGCACTCCCCTGTTGACCCCCTTATTATGTTGTAAGCTTCTTGAGGGCAGGAACTATCTTTTTTTAAAAAAAATTGTATCCCCAGCACTTAGCACAGTGCCTGGTACATGGTAGTCACCTAATAAATATTTATTGAATTGAATTGAACTTGACCTGTCTGCTTGAATTTCTTCATCTATAAAATGGGAATAATAAGGACTTCTATCTCCCCAGGTTGTTATGAGGATAAGATGAGAAAATATTTATAAACTGCTTTGCAAAACCTTAAAGCATTATTGGGGACAGCTAGGTGGCACAGTGGATAAAGCACTGACCCTGGATTAAGTAGGAACTGAGTTCAAATCTGGCCTTGGACACTTGACACTTACTAGCTGTGTGACCCTGGGCAAGTCACTTAACCCTCATTGCCCCACAAACAAACAAAAAGGAGAAAACCTTAAAGCATTATAAAGACTAGTTATTGTTATCATGACCCTATTACTACTACTACTAATAATAATAATAATTATTATTATTATCATTATTATTATTATTATGTCAATTTAACTTCTCTAGATTTCAGTATTCTCAACTATAAAATTATATCTAAGGTCCTTTCTGACTCTAAACCTATGGCCATCTGTTTGCCTGTTTTGATACTTTTGTAATTACTTTGAACTCATAATTTTTTTCACTGGTTTTAGAATATGCTTTCTCCAATACTCTTTCTTTGCCACAATGAAGTCTGTTTTCTGTATTTGTCTAAGGCTTTCTTAGACTCCTTGACTGTCAGAGTTGGAAAGGATCTGAGAGGTAATAGTGTAATTTAATGTGTACCTGAACGGTAATCCCCTCTCCAACATTTCTCTAAAGCACCCGTCTATCGTCTGTTTGAAGATCTCCATGGATATAAAACCCAATGCATTCCAAGGCAAACCTAGGCCTACTTAGGACAGTTTGAATGATTTGGGAATTCTTGCTTTACATCACACCCCAAATGTCTCTTCCGTCTGCTCCCATGTCTGCCCTAGGAGATTAAGCAGACCAAGTCTAACCTTTATTCTTTGGCTGCTATTCTGTCTCCACCCCTTCCCCTTTCACACACACGGTTTTCGGGAATATCAATTCATCTGGGTTCTTATTCAAGGTCTGTCAATAATTTGCAGAATCAGAATTGAAGACGTAGAAGACACCCTGGAGCCCATCTCCTCCAACAAGAATCTACTAAACCACATCCTTTAAAAAAAAAAAAGGGGAGGGGCAGCTAGGTGGCATAGTGGATAAGGCGCTGGCCCTGGATTCAGGAGGACCTGAGTTCGGATCCGGCCTCAGACACTTGACACTTGCTGGCTGTGTGACCCTGGGCAAGTCACTTAACCCCAGTTGCCTTACTAAAAAGAAAAAAATATATATTACAAGGCAGCAATGACCTCCAAAAAGTTCAGGTGTAAATGGACATTTGTGTAGATAGATTTAACTACTGTAGACCCTGAAACAACCCTGCCTAATGGCTTTAAGTTCCAACTAAAATACCACTTTCTACAAGAAGTCTTTCCCAACCCCTCTTAATTCCAGTGCCTTTCCTCTGTTAATTACTTCCTGTTTATCCTACATATTTTGTTTGTATATATTTGTTTGTTGTCTCCAGCATTAGATTGTGAGCTTGTTGAAGTCAGAAACTGTCTTTTGTCTCTTTTTGTATCCCCAATGCTTAGTGCAGTACCTGACATATTATTGTTACTTAGTCATGTCCAACTTTTTTTTTTCAGACCAAGGCTTTTATTTACTCATTTCTTGCATCTAAAATATTCTTCGATGACATCTTTGGCCTGAGTTTCCTTGCCATAGTGTTTAACAACAATGCAACTGCAGCCAACCACTTTGTGGGGCTTTCCCTCTCTGTCAATTTTACAGAGGCCTACCATTCACCCAGCTTCTTGTTGTCATCAACCTTGATCAAGTTAATTTGGTGCTCAGCAGACAGGGCTTCAACCAATTTGACATACATAGGTTCATCACAGTTGGGAAGCAAGAACACAAAGATGGGCTTGGCGTTTGTCCAAGGCTTTGGTGGCTTCAAGAATTCCACAAGCTAAGCCACTGTGGATGAGTGTGGTCTTCAGCACTTCTTGTAGAATGGTGTTAATGTCCATTACACCTCCAGCAGCAATGCCTCCTCGGCCATGGCAGTGGTTCACGGGTGAAGCTAAATCTTGAAAACACCGGGGAGCCTCCACCTCCTGCTTGATTCAGCAGCGACAGGGAAAGAGCCATGTCCAACTTTTGATAACCTCATTTGGGGTTTTCTTGGCAAAGATACTGGAGTGGTTTCCCATTTCCTTCTCCTGCTCATTTTACAGATGAGCAAATGAGGTAAATAAGGTTAAGTGACTTGCCCAGGATCACATAGCTATTAAGTATCTGAGACTGGATTAGAATTCAGAAGACAAGTTTTCCTGATTCTGAGCTCGGTGCTCTATCTCACCACCTAGCCTATCCAACTGGAACATAGTAGTGCTTAATAAATGTTTACTGATTGAAAATGGTAGATGCAACAATTTGACTTCCACTTTCTCCTATCATATTTTACCTTTGGAGTAGCCACCCTGATTCTATAAAATAATCTTAGTTATGCTATTGTCACAGTTCTTCTTTTTAGTTTTTTCACAAAAATCAAACCAAGAACAGTTATTTCTATTAGTTGGGGGGGGGGGGTAGAGGGATGAGGAAGGTCCAGATCTATGATATCGTCAGAGTACCCTGTAGTCTTTGAGATTGAACTAACTGTCCCCTAAGGTCATTGCTGATAAAATTCTTCTAATTATGTCAAACATTTATATATTACCCTTTAAGGTTTTTCAAAATACTTCCCATACATCATTGGGATTGATCTTCATAACAATACTGTGAGGTAGATAGTGTAGCCATTATCATCTTCCACTTTTAAGAGAAAGATGCTGAGACTCAATATAATCCAATAAAATGTATAAGATTTTTTATGGCTCAGAAAGGCTTGATGGCTCACCTATGGTCATACATCTAGGGAGGATGAGAGGCAAAGCTCAAAACTAGCTCTTTTTGATTCCCAATCCAGAGCTCCATTCATTACACTACTCTGCCTGTCTTCCATGATTATACAACCTGATCATTTTCAGGCCTTCCCAAATCTGATTCAAGAAGTATTCCCTCCACCCACCCCCACCCCCATGTAATACCCCATAAATGCACTCACCATCTCTGTAACTTTCCAGATCAAAGTGCCCATTCCCAATCATCACTCCACTCAGGGTGTTGCTTTGCCTATTAAAAGTAAGTTCCTTGAGGTCAAGGACTTTATTTTGCTTTTGTATTTACATTCTCCAGCACTTGGGATGAGATGGTGGCTCCTGGTAACTATTTAATGAATACTTTTTTTTTCATTCATTCCTTAGAAATCCCTAACTAGCTGTGTGACCTTAGGAAAGTCATTTTCACTCAATCTCCACTTGCTAAAATGGTGGGGTGGGATGAGCTGATGCCTCTGTCCTCTAACTTTCTAGGAGTCTGTTTACTAATATGTTACCTCACCATCCTCTAAAGCTCAGAGTTGCTCATTTGATTAGTTCAAACCAAGATAAAATTTTAAATTATTATCAGATAGTTTTATAGCAAGACATTTTCATCAGTGTTTCAGTGACTGATAGCATATGCAAATGTGTATCATAACACCTTCATCTACTGCTACTAACAATATTTATATGGGTCCCAATGAGAGATGATGTCAATAGGGATAAATTTCTGAATGAGATCATTATCAGCAAATGAGCACCTACTCATTTCTAATCCTCAGAATGGAGAGAAACACATAATGAGAAAAGCAGCTATTGACATTGTGTTTTAAGATCTGCAAAATAGTGTGTGTGCATTATCTCCTTGCATAGGAGCTTAGCTTTAGGACTGGAATGGACCTGAGGGGTCATCTAACCCAACCCCTTCACTTTACAGATGAGGAAAATGAGTCCCTGAGACTCATGGGTTCCATTGACCAGAATCATAGGTTATAAGTGACAAATCAGAATTTGAACCCAAGTCTTCTGACTCCATAAAGGCCATAAGCATGTACACCATTGCCTCCCCTTACTGTGACCTTTTCAAATCTCATCGCATAGAAGGTACCCAAGGGTTCTCTACTCCCCTCCAACTCAGAATCAAGCAGGGCTAGGGAATCACTATCTGGTTAGTAAATCATTCATCCTCCTTCTGAGTGGAATATTTTAATCTATTCCTTGTCCCTGGAAATCCAGCATCCCCACTTCTTCTACAAATTGTTCTTCTCAGGGGGGCAGCTAGATGGCGTAGTGGATGCCCTGGATTCAGGAGGACCTGAATTCAAATCCAGCCTCAGACACTTGATAGTTACTAGCTGTGTGACCCTGGGCAAGTCACTTAACCCTCATTGCCTGGTAAAAACAAAAGCAAAAACAAAAAATCAAACAAAAAAATGAATTGTTCCTCTCTTCTTTCCTGGTGCTTGTCCTCCATCCTGCCTCAGGGCCTCGCTAACACAAGTTACCCACCCCTTTCCCCCAGACACCTAGTGTGCATCTCATACCTGAGAATCACTGCTAAGGTTAATTTATGAGAGAGGCAACCCTGGTGTCAGTCAGTCAGTCCGCAAACATTTATTAAACACCTACTGTGTAGTCCCTGCTCTCAATGAGCTCACAGTCTAATGGGAGAGACAACATGCAAAGAGTTAAGTACAAACAGGAAGTATAAAGAGGAAATTGGAGATAATTTCAGAGAGAAGACACTTAGATTAAGAACTGGGGGAAATTTCTTGTAAAAGGTATAATGCGAAGAGCCGTGGGCTAGGAATGAGGTGCATGCTTTAGCTGAGCCTTGATTTTCTTATCCCTATTCCAACTCATTAATCCCTCAGAGCTTCAATTTTTTGTCTATAAAATGTCAACAGCAACACTTGCACTGCCTAAGTCAAGATTGTTGTATATTTTGTTTGAGAATATAATACAAATCACTTTGAACCAGGAGAGTAATATTTGAATATAAAATATAACTAAAACTTTAGTGCATAAGAGATTCAAGTATGATTCTTCCATGGGATATTTGTATTTTATGAGAGAATTCTAAGACCAAAAGTCAAGTCAACAATTCTTTATTAAGCACCTACTGTGTGCCAGGCACTATACTAAGCATTGAGTGTACAAAGGCAAAAAACCCAGCTCCTGCTCCCAAAGAAGCTATAAGGTTGTAATGAAGGCAGAGGAGTTAATGGTTAGAGCAAAAGGGATATGCCCAGAACCTCTAAAATCATACATGAGTGTGCTGAAGTCAACTGTATGCTCAGGAGCCTATTGTTAAATTTTTCGTGTGAGCATTTATACCTCAGAAATCAATAAATGCTTCACATCGGGGATCGATTTATTGCCTTGCTGATTATCTAGACTTAAGAAAATGAGGGGGAAATCTTAGTAATGCAGATTCAACTGAAGTGTGAATTCTATGAATTTTTCCCTCCAGGAAATCTGGTTGTTTAACATTTACCAGTACACTCCTGCTGGAAGGTGACTGCCTACTCTGTCTACTCAGAGAGGTAGCTCTAGGAAGGTGTGAGGCATGTTCTGTTTTTAAATGGATATGCCATTTCCAATGAATTAGGCTGCAAGATGCAATTGTTCTACTCCACTTTATCAACTGTTCCAACTCCTGGGGGAGGGCGGGTAAGGGGAGAAGGGAAGTTGAGTAATCTGCCAGATTTTTGTGAGAAATTCTGATGGGGATTGAAGTCATTGGTCATGAAATTCTGTAGTAATGAGGAATATTTGAAGGTGAGATGAGATCAAAAGTTGTCATACTTGTTGTAGCAATTACTTACATCTCTCTAGACCAATGTCTGTAAAGTGCTTTAGACTCATTATCTCATCTGAAGTGGGAAAGTTTGTGAAGATTCCCCGAGGAGGGAGATTATGTCTGATTTCATCTTTGCATCATTAATGCCAACTCAGAGCCTTGAACATGATACATGCTTAATAAATGTTGGTTGTTGAACTGAACTGACAATGAGCTGCATTATAACCTCTCTTCAGATGGTGCTTGAGCAGGAAAGGAATAAAAAGGGAAGATGGTGAGTGTTGTTTATCTTGCCTATGAGATGGTGGCAAGATGAGGTTCATCCTAACATAGGAAGTCAAAGAATATGAAATTCTCGTGCCTCGGTTTTCAACTCTAACATACTTGAGTGGGCACTGAGGAAGAAGAGATATTCCTCTAAAACTCTCCTTAGAGAAAGCACTGAATGGATGATGAGAATATCTGTATTCACCCCTGTATCTACCTTAAGTTTGCTGGTTGACCTTGATGGAGCAACTCATACAACCTTTGTTGACTTAGTTTTTCTCATCTGCAAAATGGGGAAAATAAAGAGCAAAAGAATCCTAGAAGATATAGGGGTGGCAGCCCCCTCCTTTTGCAGATGAGGAAACTGAAGCAAACAAAGGTTGCTCCAAATAACACAACTAGTTTGTGGAAGCATGAGACCTGGAAGCCATGCCTGACCTGCCTATACTAAAAAGGGTTAAAATTTAAAAGGGCTAAATAGGCCTGATTATTGCTGCACGAAGGAGAATAACTAAAAGACCTCCTCTACATTCCAATCAAACTGGACCAGGAGGCGTTTGCTGAACTGTATGGCCCTTCAACTCCCTCCAGGCATTTGCACAAATCGTACCTTCCCAGTGCCTCCAATTCACTCCATCCTCAGCATCCTTTGAAATTCAGTTCTCCTGACATTTCCCCCACAGTCTTCCCTAAGGTCTCCAGTAGGAGTGTTCCTTTCCCAGATGACCTCATTTTGACTAAACTATTTACACTTTGCATCTCTGGGTCCCCAATACCACCCCAAACTCCTTATGGACAGAGGTGACCTCATTTTTGTCTATGTATCCCCAGAACCTAACATAGTACTGTGTATCGTAGAACCCTTGACAAATATTTGTTTAATTTCATTAATGGAGAAGTCCCTCTTCCCTCTAGAGTCAACCTAATTCTCTAATATTCTAAACTCCCTTGAGAAAAGTGAGCAGAACCAGGCAAACATTATACACAGCAACAGCAACATTGCGTGATAATCAACTGTAATAGACTTGGCTCTTCTTAGCAGAGCAATGATCCAAGACCATTCCAAAGAACTCATGATGGAAAATGTTCTCCACATCCAGAAAAAAGAACTGTGGATTCTGAATGCAGATTGAACCATACTGTTACTACGTTTTTGTTGTTGTTTTTTTTCTTTTTTGAGGTTTTTCCCTTGTGTTATGATTCTTCTTTCACAATACGACTAATGTAGAAATATGTTTTATGTGATTGTACATATATAACCTATATCAGATTCCTTTCTCTCTAGAGGAGGGGGAGGGAAGGGAGGGAGGGAGAAAAATTCGGAACTAAAAATCTTATGAAAACAAATATTGAAAACTATCTTTGCATGTAACTGGAAAATAATAAAATACTTTTATTATTAAAAAATAAAAATAAAAAACAAAGAATATTCTCAGCTCCCTGAGGGAAGGGAGAAATGGTATCCAACCCATATTTAGCACAATGTCAGAACCATCATCATCATCCACATCAAGAAGCATTTATTAAGCGCCCACTGTATGCCTAGCACTGGGGAAACAAAGGAAGCAAAAATGTGGACTCTGCCTTCAAGGATCTAGGTCTAATAGAGGAGGAAACATGCTAACAATTATGTCCATACAAGATGTATATCTTAGAGGGGAGGCCCAGGGCCATGTACCTTGTAGGCAGGAAGTAAATACATAATGCGAATGACATCATCATCGTCATGTATTTAGAGGTGGATGGGATCTTAGAGGCGATCTAATCCAACTTTCTCATTTTACAAATGAGGGAAATCATGAATAGAAAAGGTGAGTGACTTGTCCTTGGTCACCTAGAGAGTCAATTTTAGAGGTGAGATTTGAACTCATGTCCTCTGACTCCAAATCCAGTGGCTTTCTTTTGTGCCAGTAGTCAGGACTCTGAAGCAATACTACGCTGAATATAACCTAATGACCTGGGAAACTATCCCCAGAGAGGAGAATGGGAATGATGGTGTTTCTCTGCCAGAATCTACAAAAGACATTGTCCTTATTTTGACATTTGTCTGAGGTAGACTTTGAGGAGTTCACCAAGTATATGTGGTCATCAGAGGGTGGGGTCCCTTCTGGTATCTAGTAACCCCCTGGCAACTGTAGCTCAATGCCAGGAGAAGGTCAAGAGCTGACTAACCAGGGAATTAGGAGAAGGGGCACTTTGGATAAGAGGCAGAAGAGAAGATACAACAGGGGGCAGTCATCAAGACCTGAACCCAGAACACAAAATACTGCAAGAAGAGTCCAATCGCTATCTCCAGAGCTCTCCCCAAAGAGCTGTGGAAACCCACCCACACACCTCTGTGTCCCCCCTGCGTTATCCAGGGCTCTGAAGAGAAAAGCATCTGGAAAGTTAGAGTTATTAAAACAATTAACCTCCTCAATTCATTTATGAGAATTGCCTCATCTTCACAGCTTTCCCTTGACAAACAGAAATGTTGTTTTCAAGCTTATGTGGAATGAAGAATCAGAAATGATACATCCCTAATCGCCATCCTCTAAAGGTGAGTGATGTCTCCTTCCCTGCCTGCCTCTCTTTTATACAAGGAAAAGAAAGGACTCGTCACAAAGTTCACCCATAGTCAAGAGAAACGATTTCAGCCATGCCTGGCTACTCTTCTTACAAGGAACTTGAATGTTCTATCAAATGACTTTCTTTTGTCTAGCAAGTGACTCCACAATTCTAACTGCCCACCCTCTCCACCCCCCCCCCCCCATCCATCAGAGAGAGGAGTCTTTGGGAATATACATATGTAATGTTGTTGTTCAAACTTGTCCAACACTTCATGACCCCATTTGGGATTTTCTTGGCAGAGATGCTGGAATGGTTTGCCATTGCCTTCTTCAGTTCATTTTACAGATGTGGAAACTGAGGCAAACAAGGTGGAGAGACTTGCCCAGGGTCACATGGCTAGTAAGCATCTAAGGCCAGACTTGAACTCAGGAAGAGGAGTCTTTCTAACTCCAGGACTAGCTCTACCCACTGCACCATCTGTGTGTATATACATGTATATAAATGTGTGTGTGTGTTCCCCAAAAAGACTACTAATGCCACTGGGAGTGGAGGATTAGAGTTGGGAGTCACTTGATAGACACAAGAAATATACATATATATGTATATACATATGCATGCACAAACATATATATGTATAAATGCATACTTATGTACATATATGTATGTATTATGCATATTCCCAAAGACTTCTCTCCCTCTCTCTGTATATATGTATGAATGTATATACATATATGTATGTATGCATATGTGCATATGTATATTGCATTGGGTATTTTTACATGAGTGTGCTTATTTACAAAAGAAAAATTAGGATAGGATAATCAGAGCTTTTCCTCAGGGCACCACAATTTAGAGGGTGCAAAAATTTTAAAGAATGAGCATTTTAAAAGTCTGTTGTGGCTACATTTTGGAGCACTTTTGCTCCTTCAGCAATGTAGAAACAACTGAGCTTTGCACCTTGTGACCAAGAATAATTAAAGCGGGAAACTTCCAAAATGTGCATTTCCTCCCCAATCCAGCCATAGTCCAGATGAGTTCTTCCCCAGGCTGCCTCACTTTGCCTCTTCCCCTCGCTTATGGTCTACAGAGCCCTGGGATATCACCCCCTAAGACTTGGCATTGTTGTCTCCATATAAACTCTGCCCAATTTGCCTTAGTTACCTCTTGCATTATTTTCAGAACATGAATTACAAAGCTGGTTTCAGGGCACTTTGCCCCAGGTGCTAAAATCGCTAGTTCCCTCTCTGCTTATCTGATAAAGGCACCCTAGATCCTTAGAACCAAAAATTAGTACGGGGTGAGAAGCCAATGAAAGAATTCCCAAGAATGATCACAGAGCCAACGGAAGGCACTGAGCAACATTGTAAGGCAGCAGGTGCCACCTGCAGAGTGGGAAGAGATTTTCTTGGGCTTCCCACTAGGGAGCCGTGGAATTTTTGTTCTGAGTCAGACAGGAATATGACCACGAATATTGGTTCTTCGTGTCTAGGGAAGCTTTGCTTCCTGCAATATTGCCACAGTATTCCAGAAGGAAATTAGGTGAAATGAAAGGAAGAGCTTGGTTCTAGGAATATCCATCCCATTGATACTAGAAAGTGGAGGTACAGCTATGACTTTCTAAAACCTCTAGAAATTCCATGAGATACTGCCAAAATTGGTTCCCTGTCCATCTCCCAACCCCAACTAAATAATGAAGGGATGATTCATAGACTCCTACACTAGCCTTTGGAAAGAAACTCCCAGGTCACCAAGGCCACACACAACTCCAGAGTAGAATTTTCTCGGGAGTTCCTCTCCCCAAGTTTAGCTAAATAAAGATTATCAAATTTTGGTCAATAAATGTTTATTGAATTTATTTTATGTCTAGAGATCTTAGCATTGGGAATGGATATAAAATAACAGATTTCGAATTGGAAAGGACCTTGGAGGTCATCCATTTCAACCCCCTCATTTTACAGTTTAGGAAAACAGCAGCCCAAACTGCCTAAGTGATTTGCCCAGGGTCACACAGTAAATCTCTGGTGTAGGATTTGAACTCAGGTCTTCTGGATTCCAAATTTCATACCCAATCCACTATACCTTGCAAAAGAAACAGACGTAACTTCACAGACAAGGATGATGGGGGTCAAGGGCGGGGAGCTAAGTTGATGAAAGCTATAGAGTTCTTTCCAGTGCTGTGTCCTATGCAGCCACATACCTTACAAGTACCTTGATTATATAGTCCTTGATGAAACATCTTTTTTGCTCTCAGTAGAACAGGGGTCAGGAGAACAGGCTAAAGGAGGGGGAATCTTGGTTCTTGTACCTATCTTAGATTATTCTAAGCAGGTTCCCTCTCCTGCTTGCTCAAGGAATAACAGTTTATCCTATTCATAAAGAGATATTTAAAGAGTCTAGAGTAAAAAGCCTGGGAAAGATATCTTCAATGATTCAAGTAGGTTATTTCACCAGTGTGGGCCCTCCCTCTCCCAAGGCAGAGGGCAAGCTTCTTATGACTTGGCAAGTGACTTTTGAGACTTGCTGTAACTGAAAAAGTCATCCTCCTTGCTTTCAATCTAGGGGTGAACCTCTAGATGCTCAGCTGGGCTATTCCTCAGATGGTAGGTGGTAGACTGGTCACTAGACCAATATTCAAAGCCTTCCCAGTATGTTAGGGCATACGAGAACTGCTTTCCTGGCAGCAAGACCTTTGACAACCCAGGGTGTAACACCATCTCAGAATGATGAGGCACTGAGTAGAATATTATTGGAAGGGTTTGAGATTATAGGCAGCTAGGTGGCACAATGGATAGAGTGATGGACTTTAAATCAGGAAGACCAAAGTCTGAATCCTGCTTTGACTAAGCCATTTGACCTTGACTGAGTCGCTTAATCTCGGTTTGACTCAGTTTTCTCACCTGTTAAATGGGTATAGTAATATCATCTACCTCCTAGGATCAAATGAGGTAACATAGAAAGTGCTTTGCATACCTTCAAGTGCCATATAAACATCAGCTATTTTTCTTATAGAGCTGGAAGCATAGAGAGGCCACCTAGTCCAACACCCTCATGTAATGAGGAAAACTGAGGCCCAGGGATTCTGTGACTTTTCCAAAGTCAAGTAGTAAGCATGAGAGGCAGGATTTGAACTAAGGTTCTGACAGGGCCAAGTATCGACTCCACTCCACCCTGATGCATCCAGGTCCAATCTCACAGCACAGATCAATAGCTAAGGGACTCCTAATCCCTCAAATAGGCCAAATCCACTGAGTTTCCCTGCTCTCGCTCCATCAAACCTCTTCTCGTCTTTTTTATAATTGTTATTTTGAAACTATTTACACTTAAATGAATTAATTTTAAGGCAAAAAATGTCATGATGACTTTTCAATTAATCCCACTAAATTTCCATAAAGATTCTTCGTCCATTTATGCTTTTTATTCCTTTTACTTTTCCCTTTATGTTAGTATGCACTCCACCCTTCCAGCCCTGATTATTTTACTTTGTTTTATATCCATTCATTCATTCATTCATTCATTCATTCAAGCATTTATTAAGTGACAATGCTCCATGCAGCGTCCTTAGTGCTGGGAATACAAGGACATTCCTAAAAACTTTTCAGATTTCTTTATTTCTTATTCCTGCCAACCTTAATTAGATTATAGAATCCCATTACAAAAATGTTCTACAATTTATACAGTCATTCCCCTTTTGTTGCATCCATTGTTTTCCTATACAGAGGACAATCTCCTTACCCCTAGTAGAATTTAATCTATGGTTCCTTTGACATTAAATACAAGGATGAGGAAAACACACTAAATGTCATAGAACAGAAGGAACCCTTACCTTGTGTTGCTCTTCCTTCTGCTGGATGTATCTAAACAGAGGATTATAAGGCATTAGATAAGCAACATCTACAATCTGCATTAACATTCCTTCCGAGTCTGTTGAGCCACCAGTGTCTTATGGGGCCAGTGCTCACCATTATAAAAATGGAGAGTTGGGTTGGACTCAATATGGATTTGGAGAATTCTGAGATTGAACTACCCTGCAAAGGGTTGTTGGGGTGGGCAGAAGGAGGGAGCAGGTGTGGAGGCAGAAGAAAGTGGAAAAGTAAGAGGGAATTCTGGCTTTAAGGTATCAGATGACTTGCTATGTCCTGCCTGTTGGATTTAGTGATGGCTGTGATGATAAATTTCAGGACCTAAATTCCATAGCCTAGTTGTCAGGGATGAAATTTTGGAATTTTAAAAAGTCAAGGCCATACCTATTCTTTGCTCTCTTTCTCTTTTCCCCTCCATTTCCCCCTCCCCTCTTTCATTTGAAGTACCTAATCTGGCACGTGTGTGATAAAGAGGGTGTTTTGCTCTCCCCTTATTTATGTGGATATAAAATCAACAGTTAATTCCCTGAGCGACTATGACAAATTATGTTCCACATGAATTTAGATATGCAAATGAATGAAAGAGATGCATCAAAGTAGCAGAATATCCTAGGTCTGCTCAGGTACCAGGCCTCCTCCTCCTTATTTCATACATACAATAACCTCATTTTCCAGAGATGTGATCATTCTCTTTCATGCACATTTTCATGATCATGTTTTTAAAAGTTATATCATTATTTCATTATGTGATTAAACACAATAGGAGAGTTTCATCGACTATAATGCTAAGATTTTTGAAAAAGGAATAAAAATCGGGGCAGCTAGGTGGTGCAGTGGATAAAGCACCGGCCCTGGATTCAGGAGGACCTGAGTTCAAATCTGGCCTCACACACTTGACACTTACTAGCTGTGTGATCTTGGGCAAGTCACTTAACCCTCATTGTCCCACACAAAAAAAAAAAAAAAGAAAAGAAAAAGGAGTAAAAATCAATGTTTTGTCATTCAAGATTACAAACCTACTTGGAAACACTTGGGATTATAAAACATAATATTTTGCATGTGCCACATGAAATATAGTGTTATCTCACTATTAATATAACCAAAGGGAGGCAGTGTGACATAGTAGATAGAGGGCTCACTAGCCTTAGAATCAGAGAGACTTGAATTCAAGTCCTGCCTCTGATATAGACTAACTGTATGATCATAGATAAGTTACTTAACCTCTAAGTACCCTAGACAATTCTCTAAAATTATAGATCAGATGCTGAAATGTATTAGTGGAGGGAGTTTCTATACTAGGGATTCTTCACTAAAGAAATCAGTGTCAGATATAGACAAAGATACAGACACAGACATGGACATGGACATGGACACAGGCACAGATAGACACACAGACATAGGCATAACAAAAAGACAGATAGATACACATACATAGACATAGCTCCTTGGATGATCTTGCTTAACTGCAAACTTACTTTTTCTTTCCATTGTTTTTTGCTGTTTTATAAGGCAATTCTACCTCACTATTTCCTACCATCCTACTCTATAAGGTTTTACAAATAAATTTATATTCTAAATTAATTTTGCCTTTGATCACCATATCTTTCCACTTATCAAAGATATAAAGTATTTGCTGATTGAGGTGAATTCTAGGCTTTTATTGGCCTCCTTTCTGTGACACAGGCTTGGATTCTCCTGGATATATTTTCCTATATAGGAAAATGTGTCGAACAAGAGGTAAAATGCCCCTTTCTTCAAAATATTTTCAATCATATATGGCTAGGTATAGATATATAAATCTTTTGTACATATAGATGTACAAAAATATATGTATTGTATAAATACATATATGTATGGATATATATAATTCTATGCAATATATAAATTCTATCTAGAGAAAGAGAAAAACATTTTAGTGAAACTGTCATATCATCAGTGCAAAGAACTCCTGATGAGCAACTTTCCCTTTTAATGTATACTAGCACCTTCTCTGCAATGTAGATTCTTACCAAATTGCCTAAGGGAATCACTAAGAGGTTAAGTGACTTGCCCAGTGAAAAGCAATGGAAAGGATTTGCAGAAAGCCTACAGTTAAGTAAGATCATTCAAAGAGTATTTAAAGATAAAACTAAAATAAGACAACAAATCAAAAAAAATGGGAGAAATATTTTTATAGCTAATGTTTCTCCCCCTCATTGACAGTTGGATCACCATGTTTGGATTTTAATATTAGAGTCCTCAATGGGTTGTTGAGTAAAGCAGAAACAATAGAGAAAAATGATGGGAAGAGCACATCTGCACCAACAAAAAGCATATGCTGAAGAGGTCTGTGCTGGAGGTACCACATTTTTTCACATATTGAGGACTCATTCTCAAGATTTATGAAAGGAAGGAAGGTACTGAACCACAGGCAGTATCACTACTGAAAGAAGAATTTGAGAGTACAATATTCTCACTCTTATAAAATGTTTCTGAGAATGAGAAAATATAAAGGGCATCCTTGATGATGAGAAGAAAGAGCCTTTTGAACATAATGTTTTACAGCAGACTACAGTCCTTAATATAATTGATTGAAAGATGGGATTATATATGCATATATATGTGTGTATGTATGTATGTATATACACCAATTATGTACATTGATGATTTTTTTTTTTGGTGAGGGGCAATGGGGATTAAGTGACTTGCCCAGGGTCACACAGCTAGTAAATATCAAGTGTCTGAGGTCGGATTTGAACTCAGGTCCTCCTGAATCCAGGGCCGGTGCTTTATCCACGTGCCACCTAGCTGCCCCCACATTGATGGGTTTTTAAAGCATTTAATTTGATGGAGGAAAATGGAGTTTTTTCCACACAATTCCAGCAAAGTTCTCTCCTCTTATGCATAAATTAAGGTCATTCAAGACTCCTTGACAAATACAATAACAAAGATAGCTCTTCAGCCATACAAATAAGAAAGAAAAAGAAGAGAGAAAAAAATACATGCCAGAAGAAAGTGTTTGCCTCTATAATAAAGTATGTCCAGTACAGATTCCAAATTAAAGAGAGAGTTCTTTTAGAGTGTAGTATTCCCAATATTCCTATTTGCAGATGACATTGTGCTGATTGTTTCAAGTCCAGGAAAAGTAAAGAGACTCTGAAATGAGACCTCCAACCACTCAAAGGAGTTTCATCTAACAAAGCATCAAGAAAATACTAAGTAAATGAAAAATGCCTATTATCTAGACCAAAGATTTTTAACCTGGAGTCTGTCAAACTGTTTTTAAATATATTTTGATAACTGAATTTCAGCATAACTGGTTTCCTTTGTAATCCTATCTATTTTATTTGCTGCATTTAAAACTGTTGCTCTGAAAAGGGGTCCATAAGCTTCAAGAGACTTCCAAAGGGATCCAGAACTCACAAAAAGTTAAGATCTTCTTGTCCAGACTAAGACCTGAAGTTAGAAGAATAGCCTATTGAACTAATCCATCCATAAATCAATTAACAAGCATTTATTCAATGCTTACTATATGCCATCTTGGCCTGGTGTAATGGACAGTGAGCTAATACCCAGTCCTGGATTTAAGTCACACCCCTGTCACATACTGGCCCTGGACAAGTCACTTAACCTCTCATTGTGCCAGACTAAGGCTATGGCTATGAGCTGCATTGGAAAGGGAAGTTTCCTCACCCAGGAGTTCCTAAATCAGTGAAATCACAGGTTGGTCCCCATTGCTACCATGTGCTAGGAACTATGGCTACAAAGAAAATCAAAGAAACAAAAACAGTCTCTGTTATAGAGGAACTTACCTCTTAAGCAGATACTGACTGACAATAGGCACTGAGCTAAACCCAAAATTAAACAGAAGGAAAGGAGAATAGACTGAATTGCATTTGCAAAATCACACAGCCTTTTCAATGAACCCCAAGCTGTAGATCACTGAATACGGGTCTCTGAATAATCAAAATTATGGGTCACCCAAAGGGCAATGGAGCAATGCATAGTGAGTTTAAATAGGCTGCTGATATTGTCCAAAATGAATTTTACACAGGAATTAGTGAGGAGGAGGAAGAGGGAAAAAAAGGAGGAGGAAGATAGAAAAGAGGAAAAGAAGTAGGAGGAAGGGAGGGGGAGGGAGAAGAGGAATGGAGGAAAGGGCAGAGGGAGAAAGAATGGGGAGGGAAGGAGGAGGGGGAAGAGGAGAAGGAAGGAAAGAAAAGATTATTATTGAAACATTTTTAAAGTGCAGAGAAGAAAAGGGAAGTTCAGAAGGAGATAGACATATAGGATATAGGATATAGGATAGATTTAAAATAGGATAATAGGATATAATTTAAAATAGGATATAGGATAGATTTAAAACTATTAAATTTATTATTTTTTAAAAGCAAGCTATCCATAATAGAGATTCATGGTTTCACATACAATCATCTTTTTCTTTTCTTTATATATAGTGATGTTTCCACATTTTTTTAGTATTTTTCCAATTAAAAATAACAAAAAAGTTAAATTATTTTAAATCAATATTTAAGCCTTTAAAAAAGAAATCATCACAGAGATATATAACTGGAAACAGAAGTCTGTCATTCACATATCATGAAGAAAGCAAGCAGGTGTGGTAGCATGTGCTCCACTGGTACCCTATCAACTTTAAAAGACCCAGAGTCAAGGAATTACACCCAGAGTCCTCCCTCTACACTGAGTGGCGTTACTATGGAGGATATGTGAAATGAAATGACATGGAAAAAATGTTTCCCCTAAAACCAAATGGTTCCCACATTCTCTTCTTACAAAGGCACAGTTATAGAGCAGAGAACCACTGTGGGGACGCAACAAAGAAATCCCTCCTTGAATGAAACCAAAAACTTGTCTTTTTCTTACCTAAGGAATCATTATCAAACATGTGCTTTCTGATCATACAAATCTTCAGTGCTAGAAAACCAGCAGAGATAACAACTCCCAGCATAGTCCCAATGATGGCATATTTGATATCTGAAAATAGAAAATAAAAATATTAGTCAGAATTGCTGTTAACACATTAACCCCGTCCAAAATCCTTCAATGGTTCCTATGATCAAGTTAAAGACCAAATTCTTTAGTTTGACATTGTCAAGACCCCTACCATAGTCTGACTGCAATGTACCCTACCAAGTTTTCAATCAATCTACCAATAAGCATTTATTTTGTGCCCACTGTATACCAGGCACTCCACTTAGTACTGGGGGTACAAGGGCAAAACCTAAAACAATTCCAACCCTCATAGACTGTACATTCTGTTAACAGAAACTATGTATATGCACACACACATATATGTCTATGTATATAATTGAAAATCCCAGTAACATTTCCCAAAATCTTTTCTCCATATATTTCAGGTCACAGATTGTATCCTTAAATTAATAACATAATTTGTGCTTGTTTTAGGGAAATAAATCCCAAACCACTCCGCCATGTTTGCTTCCCTGTCATTTCAGCATTTGCTTTAAATTTTCCCATCCTTGTTTCCCCACTGATAACAAAATCACCCGAGGCAAGGACCTACCTATTTCCACACCAGTTGATTTCCCTGTTGCCAGCACCTGACCTCCACCAAAATCTGCAAAAGAAGATAACGATATAATCTAGTTGTATTGTGGTTTATTAGAATAGAGTTTTGAAGGAATCCCAGGCCAAACCATCCCTAAACCCAGTCCTACGCAGACTTGTGATATACAGTTGATACCATGTAGTGAGCCTTTTTTTTATGGATACCAGTCTTGTCTCCTATTCCCCTTGATTCTCCATTCCCAACATTAATGTTATAAATAGGTTTCACTATTTACACAGTGGAGATCTTTCTATTATGGAGCCAACTCAAATTGAAGTTGTATCCTCACAACAGAAAAACAACAAGCCCAGTGGGTCAATTCACTTGAAAATTCAGTCAAACTCCATGTCAGACATCCTATAGCCCAAACAACTTGCTGGTTAAATGAATTTTTCTTTTCTTTCAACAGGATGTTTTGACATTTTGTAAACATATCCTCAGGGAGTGGATTCTTTGCTTGCATAAGTTCTTTATTATAACCATTAATTCAACAGCCTCTGGTTAACTCTACTTCTTTTTTCTTTCCAAGTCACCATAATATTCTGAGACTAAGTGACAAAGAATAGATAGGGAATCACAATCTATACCTACCTTGGTTACCAGAATAATACAAAAAACAAGAGACGATGGATGTCTTTAAGCACGTAATGGTACACAACACAATCAAAATATTTGCTCAACATGTGAAAAAAATAACTAATGATTAGACAAATGCAAACTAAGATAACTCTGATACCCTGTCTCATACCCATTGGATTGGCAAAGTTAACTCGTGCCCCCTAAATGTCATTAAACTGCATACATGTATACATACACACATATGTATGTGTGTATGTATGTATGTATATAAGTGTATATATTCTCTAATTCAGCAATACTATTACTAGGCTTATGCCCTCAAAGAGATCAATAAAAGAAAAATATTTATTGTAGCAGCTCTCTTTGTTAGAAAAGATCTGGAGGTTAAGGTGGGGTGTCCCCTTAGGACAGTCCTTATTAGGGAGGAGCTGAACAAATTTCGGCATATGGATGTAATAGAACACTTAATGTCATTAGAATTAATGAAAGGGATGATTTGAAAGAAACCTGAGAAGATTTGTATGAAATAATGCAGTTAAGGGAGCAGGACCAGGAGAAAAATTTATTCAATAGTTACAACACTGAAGACTTTAACTTTGAAAGACTTAAGAATTTTGAGTAGTGCAATGTCCAAACACAATCCCAGAAGAGGCTTGAGAAAGCATGCTACTTGTTAGCCTTCTTAAAGTTCAGTCCTAAACCCTATGCTCTCCAAATTAGGTGTAGGGCTTCCCACAAGCTATTACACTGCCCTAAGGCTCCAATTTATTTGCTTGTAAAATGGGAAAGTGAAGTAATCTCCGAGGTTCTTTTCAGCTCTAAAACCTGTGATCTTATATCTCCTAAAAGGAGGCAGCAGCATCCTGTAGTATAAAATGCACTACCACATGGTATTGACTCCTATTGAACAAACAATAGAAGGAACATTATTATTAAACACCTACTAGAGGCAGCTAGTGTAATAGATAGAGCACTGGCCCTGGAGTCAGGAAGACCTGAGTTCAAATCTGGCCTCAGAGACATACTAGCTTTGTGACCCTGGGCAAGTCACTTAACCCCAACTGCCCTGCAAAAAAAAAAAAATCAACTACTACATGTAAAGCATTGGGTTTAGTCATGGAAATATAAAAAGGGCCCTTTTAAAAAAAGATAGTTCTTGGCTTCAAAGAGCTAAATGCACATAATTAAGTCAGGAAAACCAAGGAGGGAGAAAGTACTATTGGGGGAAGAATCTTTGATGGAGATGACAGCTCCTGAGCTGAAATTTGAAGGAAGACAAAAGTTGTAGGAGGTGGAAATGAAGAGAGAGTGTTTTAGGTACTAGGACTGGCTTGTACATACCTAGCACATAGTAGGTGCTCAAATGAATACTGTAATTATTTCAGTTAGTCAAGTATTTATTAAGCACCTTCTCTCTTCCAGGTACTATGCTTGGCACTAGGGTTACAGGTTCAGTTGATTAATTGACTGATGAAGGAGAACCACAACCTTCCACAATATAACTGAGATCAGCATTTCTCAGAGTGCAGCCCAGGGATCCTTGGGGATACCCAAGACCTTTCAGGGACTCTGTGAAGTCAAAAGTATTTTCATAATAATACTAACATGTTTTGATTCAAATAGGGTAAATATCAATACACATAAACAAAATAAACAAAAGCTCTTTTGAAACCTGAGACCAAAAAGATTGAGAATCACTGACTTAGAACATTGATTCATAGATTTAAAACTGAAAGAGGTGTGACCCTGGGCAAGTTACTTAACCCTCATTGCCCCACCAAAAAAAACAAAAAAAACAAAAATCCCCAAACCTGGAAGGGACCTTGAAGGCCACTAATTTAGCCCTCTCATTTTACAGAAGAGGAATCTGAGAAACAAAAAGGCAAAGGGAAATTAGAAACACATTCTAGGCTCTACAGACCAAAGATCCGACCCAATAAAGTAGTGGCTATGTACTTATGTAGAAAGTTGAGAAGAAATATTTTTATTACTATTTATTCAATTGCGCATAGAGTTATTATTTATTTGGGTAATTCCACCACTATCCCAGTAGCACCATCCATTAAGACATCCTTTCTCCTCCTCTGGGAGGGAAATCCCCAAATGCAACTCTCCTCATAACCCTCTTTTTAAAAACCTGGGTTCAGAAAATCTGACCCCTGGAGTCATAATGAGACTCTGGGTAACAATCAATTATGCAGATACCAGCGCCATCCTCCCAACCTCAGGTCATTCTATTTGTATTCATTAGTTGTGTGGGAGTCCCTTCTGTGCTATATAACCCAAGGCACTTATTTCCCCTGGCACTGTAAAGTAGCAGCAGAATGTATAGGCACTAACAAATTGGTCAGCAGAACATACAACATGCCACCTCCCAAAGAGTCCCTGAGTTAAAGTCCCTACAGATGCCACAAAATGCTGGTGGTGGAGTAAGAAGATGTGTGATTCCAAGCCCCAAGTCTTCTAAGATTTTGTGACCCCCAACTCTCTGAGCCGCAGTTGACTCATATGTAAAGTGGAGGTGATAATGCTCATGTCCACTCCCTCGTTTTTCTTTCATTCAATATTTGTGCACTGAGCTAGATATTGTAGGTAGAGTAGACAGGGATTGTGTTGCAATAGAAAGAGGATAAAACAAGGGAAGGGAACAGAGAAGGCACACTTAGAGAGGTAGGAAAAGAGCCAAGAGAATCTTGTGGAATTGAAACTGAAAAGAGGAGAGAATATCCTGAGTATTTAACAGATTCAAAAATCTTCAAAGAAGCCAAGGAGTATGAAGATTGAACAAGAAGGAATGCTGATTTTGGTGATTAAGAGGTCACTGGAGCACTCCAAGAGAGGAGCTTCAATACAATAGTGGTGACAAATGTCTTATTGAAAGTAGTAAAGGTGAAAAAATGGATAGTGAAAAGTAAAGGTATCGAGTATAGAAATTTTTCAAGAAAATTATCGGTGAATGGGGGAAAGAGGTGGTACAGTAGCTAAATGGGGCAAGGTGGCTCAGAGGGATCAAGGAAAGTAATTTTTTAGGGTTAGGGAGACTTGATCATGCAAGGTAAGGAGAAGGAACCAGTAGAGAGAGACTAAAGATACTTGAAAGAAAGATGTCCAGACTATGATGTTGTATGGGTAACATGCTAGACTTGGTGCCAGAAAGACTGGTGTTCCAATTGTGCTTCAGACATTTGTGAGCTGCGTGAACCTGTGCAAATCATTTGATCTCTGTAGATCTTTGTTTCCATATCTATAAAATGAGGGAATTGGATCTGATGACCTTGAAGGACCTTTGCAGTCCTAAATTTATGATCTTATATTCACCCCCCCAAAATATATATGATCTTATATGCATAATTGAATTAGTTGTAAAGAAAAGATTTCTTTCCAACTTTCTACACAAGAAAACAGCAAAGAAGGATGAACTCAAAAGGCATAGAAAAGACAAAATTAACACTACTTGGTGACTCTACTGAATGAGAGGAAAAGAGATGGGAGTAGGATCAAAGCTGAGTTTGAGATTCTCAAGATGGATGACTGAGAGGATGGTGATGCCATTAATGGAAACAAGAAAATAAGCAAAAGGACCAGGTTTCAAGGGAAACTTGGCAGATCTCCTGAGCCTGAGGTGTGATTGAACTAGGGGATGTAGAAGAATCAATTGACCTGGGGAAGCTGAAGGCATTTCCTGACATATTTCTATATCACTCAACTTGAGGTTGAGTGATCTGGTAAGGACCTTGCTGTTTTTCAGGTAAGGGTCAAGACACTTTGGAAGTAGCCTTTAAGGTCAAGAGGATCCCACTGTGGTCTAAAGTTTTTCCCCACACACAGATATCAGTTATCAGGAGTAGAAGATGCATGGCTAGAGCAAATCATGATGAAGGGAGAGCTAATTTACCTACACAAACAGCTGTCTGAGATTAACATTGGCACTAAAATGGAAGCTTCTTTTAATTGCATAAAAGCATCCTGAGTTGGGCAATGTCCATTAAAAACAGATACCCTTCTTAATAAGGTAGAAGTAGAGAATGGAAGAAGTAGAAAATGAAATGCAAGTAAAGGATTATGAATATGACAAATGGTTGAACTCAACACATGTCAGTTGGAAAATCTCAGTAGGTTATTGTAGATATTTTTCTGGGGGAAAATGTAAGAGGCTAAAATCCAAATTTCTTAGCCTGGAATTTAAAACTCTCCACAAGATGATTCCCATCTACCTTTTCTGACTTGCTTTATATTATATACTCTGTATTATATCCAATTTGTCTTGCCAGCTTGACATACAACCCTATAGATAGGAAGCCTTCATTCCACTCAATAAGCATGTATGGATGGAATTCACTTGACTCCCACGCCATACATATATGCGCACACATATATGCACATACACACATGCATGAACAAGCACACACACACATACGCACTTGCCTCTTAGAATAACTAACTTTAAGACAGTTCAGATACCACCCACTTACTCAATGTCTTTACTAATTTCCCCTATACTTTTCCTCTCCCCAATGCAATTGGAATTTTCTTTCTAATCTCTCTTAGAATTATCTTGTTTTTCCCAACCCCTATCAAGAAAACCTAGTGAGGTGCCCAAGAAAACCCTGGTATGAATGGTGCAAACAGTGCTTTGTGTACATGGGGTGGAAGGTAGTCTGAGACTGTTGATAGTGCCTCTATGCCACAATTCACTAATGTTGGAAGGAGACCTTTCTCAGTAATAGAAAAATTAAGTGTGAATAAAAGAGGCAAAGATATTCTACCCAAGACTTTAAATTATAAAATGAGAGATGGAGAGGACTTTAGATAACATCTATTCCAATGGGGTCTATGACACTAAAAAGTCTTTGGCAGTCTTGTGAAACCTATAGATACTTTATCAGAATACCTTTAAATGCATATGACAAACACCATTGACTAAGAACTGAATGATCATGACTTGGTTTAGGTTCCCTGACCAATGAATTACCTAAGGCTGACCAGACTTTATCATTCTGGCCTCAAATTATTTTAAAAGATCCCCAAACTCTCCCAAGCTTTCTTCAAGAACTTTAGCTTGTTATGCAAAAGAATTTATCTGGTGAAACAATGAGATACTTAACCCTCCCAAAGACAGTCTCTTCACTCTCTCTGTCTTAGTTCCCTATATAAACCCTGTTCCCAATCCCATTTTGGGGATACTCCAGCGTTTGCTGTGTTTACCATGAGCTGCAACTCCTCCGCCCTGATTAAAGATCTCAATTTTGTTGTATTGATTATTTCTGTTAAAATTTCAGGTTGACACATAAAATACATAGTATTGCCAAGGAAACCAATAACACTGACATACAGACTATAGACAGGAAGCGTGTGAGCGTGTTTGATCTAGTCATAATAACAACTACAGTCATTTCCAAGTAGTAATGGGCACAAATAATATTTCAAGATACGTGCCCAATGGAAATGTAACATGAAAAGAACTGTGATTGTTACTGTGAGAAAGTCACCAATCCTGCCAATACTCCTGTAGTTTGTTGACTATGTTCATAATAGAAGGAAAAGGTAAATTTCAGGTAAAGGTTACTGAAAATAGAGATGCATTTTTCCCCCATGCAAGCTTATGGACCCCCTGAAATTTATCATGTGTAAGAATCTGATTTAATCTAATCTGAACTCACAGGTAAAGAACCTGAGGCCCAGGTGATTTGCTCAAGGTCATACAGTTGGTAAATAGCAGAGTCAGATTTTGAATTCAGAGCCCCTGATTCCAAATCCAACATTGTTCCAATACACTCAGTTGTCTTCTCATTATAACGCAATAGCAAATGATACCTGGCTGTGTTTGTTCGTGCAGAAAAGAGGAAGAAAGGGTGATCACATGGTGCAGTGGTTAGAGTGGCAGGCTGAGAATCAGGAGGACTTGAGTTCAAATCCAGCCTCAGATACTTATTAGCCAGGTGACCTTATCTCCTACATCCTTCTCTCTAACTTAATTGCACAAACCTGGTGTTAATGGCCTAGATAAAACTTATCAAATGTTTCCAGGCATTCCAGGAAACAGAATTAGTTCAGCCTACCCATGTTTCCAGTAAGTACTCAGTTTCCTCATCTGTCCAAATAAGGGATTGGACTAAATGACCTCTGTGGTTCTTTCCAATTCTGTCTCTATGATTATGATTAATAATGAAAAAGTCAGTTCCCTTCCTGGAAATGGAGATCACATCTTATAATTAGAATTTCCTACAAGGCATTGGTCAGGTTAGACACAGTCAATTCAGTAAATAATAATGGATAAATAAATTCCTACCTAACACTATCCTACAAGACAGTGCTTCGCATAGAGTAGCCACACAATAAATGTTTTGGTTTTTGTTGTTGTTGGTTTTTTGGGGGTTTTTTGTGAGGCAATTGGGGTTAAGTGACTTGCCTAGGGTCACACAGCTAGTAAGTGTTAAGTATCTGAGGTCGGATTTGAACTCAGGTACTCCTGACTCCAGGGCCTATGCTCTATCCACTGCGCCACCTAGCTGCCCCCACAATAAATGTTTTTGATCCAGTACTCTCACTTCCCTGTGTTCATAGGATGACTCAATCAATCACAAGCATTTATTAAATGCATGTTATGTGCCAGGAATTATGGTAGGTATGTGAGAAATGAATATTTCTCTCAATATTTAATAATTAATTATTGTATTAGGACCAAGGTTTTCTCTCTTTTCTACTTCCTCATCCAGAAACCAACCAGTGTTGGAAATCTCTTTTAGAGACTTACCCAGGCCAAGATCTAATCAGAGAGTAAAAGAAATGATTAAATTACACAGAAACTATGTCTTTCACATTTTTAATGATCATAGGTGCTAAGGATAGAAAGACAAAAAAGAACCTCTGACTTTGAAGAGCTGATATTCTTTCTCATAAAAATGCAAAATAGTTGTAATTTTTGAGGGAAGTCACTAGTAGTTGGGAGGATGGGGGAAATCCTCCTGGAAAATGTGAAACTTGAAATGAACTTTTAAGGAAACTAAGATTAAGAAGTAAGAAGAGAGTACAGTTAATGTGGGAAAACTTGAACAAAGATTGAGAGATGGGAAATGGAAGTGTATAGGAATAAATAGGCCAGTTTGACTGGAATGTAGACTATGTAAAGGGGAGTACTGTGTAAAATACCTATAAAGATATCTTGGAGCAGGTTGTGAAAGCTTTTAAATGCCAACATAGAGGAAGATATATTTTATCCTAAAGATAATCGGGAGACATTGAAGCTTTTTGAGCAGGGGCGTGATGGGACTATATATTTAGAGCTGGAATAGCCCTTAGGTGTCATGTAATCCAACTCCCTAGTTTTAATTGGTGAGAACACTGAGAAACTGAATGACTCTTGAAAGTCCACTACAACAGTACAGAGAGGGCAGAGACAGAATTTGAACCCAAGTCCTCCAACGCCAAATCCGACTATTAACTCCCATGCTGGAGAATGGAAGCGTGATTCAACAGTGACCCAAGAAGGGAAAGTCAAAACACTAGAAATGAAATGGAGACCTACCACCAATCGCTTCTCCTTAGTCACCAGGCCCCCAGTGTTATCATTAAGAGAAAGCTGGCTAACCCAGTTGGTAAGAGTTGTGGAGGAGACTCAGTGAAATTCAACTGCCAGTTGAGTGAAGAATACTCAAGAAAAGACACGTGGGGATGTGAGAGGATGAACTAGCTCCTAATAGGGGAACTCAACAAGCCTTTGGCAGAAGCACCAGATAAAAAGGAGCAACCTGGGTCAAAGTTTCCATAAGGAGAAGTTGAAAGACGAAGGTCAAAGAGGCAGGGTTTTTGCTCTCTCTGAGACCCCTGACATTTATGTATTCCATTTTAGGTGTCTTTGATAAGGGCATTTGTTCTTTTTCCAAGCTTGGTTGAATTTGTCAGCGTCTAAAAACAACTTTAAAAGAAAATCATAAAGCAAATAAACAGGTGCTTATACCATGTAACTCCCTGGCAACAGCATGGCTTGCCAACCCTGCAGAGTTTTTGAAATAAGAAATGCATCTCCACTTCCTAAGTGAAAGGCTAGAAGACTCTGCGGGATCTTATTAATAATGAAAAGGTTCTCCCATCCAACGTCTGTCTGGTTTTCATGGTGTTCGCTCACCAGTTGAGGGCTGCTTTTCTCTTTATATTGTTATCATCTGTAATAACCACATGCCCAAGCAGGCCATTGGGGTCTCAGGAAATGCTCTGTAATGGGTTTTCCCCCTCTTAGCACACCTTCCAACAAAAGGCTAGTTTAAATTTCAGTCAATAGGATATTGTGTTGATCATGTTCAGAGGTGTCTTTTCTTTTTTGAGAGGCAATCGAAGTCAAATGACTTGTCCAGGGTCACACAGCTAGTCTGAGGCCAGATATTTACTCAGGTCATCCTGACTCCAGGCCCCATACTCCATCTACAAAGCTACCTAGGTCTCTGGGGTAGAGAATAATAGAATCTCAGTCTTGGAAAGGTCTTCAAAGATGCCTAGTTCAACCTATTGATGAACCAGAATCCCCACTATGATATTCTAGCAAATGATCATCCAGGTTTTGCTTGAAGCCCTCCAATAAAGAGGTCTCCGATGGTAGCCCATTCTCCTTCAGAAGTTGTTTTTCCTCAAATCAAGCCTAAATTTGTCACTTTGCAACTTGCATCCATTATTGCTTATACTTACTCTCTACGATATGAACCAACATTGTGATAAAGCAGTGCAAAATGCTAATGTGATCTTAGGTTGCAGATATCAATTATACCTGTTTTATAGAATACAGTAAAAAAAAAAAGGTAAGTGATTTTCCCAGGGACACATAGGTGTTATAGGTGGGATTCAAACTCAAATCTTCTCACTAAGACCAAACTCACTGTAGCTGTATAGCTCTGAGAAAAGGAAAAGATCAGGGGGCAGCTAGGTGGCATGGTGGGTAAAGCACCAGCTCTTTATTCAGGAGGACCTGAGTTCAAATCTGACCTCAGACGCTTGACACTTACTAGCTGTGTGACCCTGGGCAAGTCACTTAACCCTCATTGCCCCCCCCCAAAAAAAAAAGAAAGAAAGAAAAGGAAAAGATCAGCACCAAGTTTATCAGTTGTTCCTATCCAAATCTTGAAAAGTAAGTGTATTAGACTGTGACAAAGTTGGTCACGTCTAGCATGTCAAGCATTTATTTTTTAAATTAATTAATTTTTTTTTAGTTTTCAACATTTGTTTAGATAAGATTTCCAATTTCAATTTTTTCTTCCTCCCTCCCCTCCCGTCCCCCACGTCAAGCATTTATTAAGGATGCACTATGCTCCAGGCACTGTGCTAAGCACTGGGGACACAGAGAAAAAGTAAGAACTGCCCCTGCCCTCAAGGAGCTTACATTCTAATGAGGAATGCTACAGATACATAAATAGGAATATACAAGATATAGTATATTATATATGAGATGTGCCAGACTTGGAATGGAAGGCACTAGCAGCTAGAAGGAAAGGGAATAGTCCCCTGCAGGAGGTAGTACTTGAGATAAGTCTTGAAGGAAGCCAGGAATTCTAGAGGATAAAGGGATAGAGAACATTCCAAGCATGGGGTACAGTCTGTATAAAGGCATGAGAAGGGAGGTAGAACATTGTGTGTGAAGAACAGCAAAAAGGCTAGTATGAATAGACCATAGGGCATGTGGAGGGCAATAACATGTAAGAACACTGGAAAGATAGGAAGGGGGTAATTTTGTGAAGAGTTTGAAATGCCAGATAAAAATCTACCATGTTCTCTTTCCTTTTCATTCTTTAGAAAGTCTCCATTTGGGGTTCCATTTTACTGAAATTCTATTTAACTTTTTTTTCAAGGCAATGAGGGTTAAATGACTTGCCCAGGGTCACACAGCTAGTAAGTGCCAAGTGTCTGAGTTCAGATTTGAACTCAGGTCCTCCTAAATCCAAGGTCAGTGCTTTATCCACAGTGTCGCCAGCTGCTTCCTCTATTTAATTTTTTATTATAAAACTATTTTTTTTATTTACAGTTACATGTAGAGATAGTTTTCGACATTTGTTTTTATAAAATTTCTAGCTTCAAATTTTTCTCCCTCCCCCCTCCCCAAGACGGCAAGTAATCTGATATAGGTTATATATGTACAATCACATTAAACATATTTCTGCATTAGTCATGCTATGAAAGGAGAATCAGAGCAAAAAGGAAAAACTTCAAAAAAGAAAAACAGCACCAAAAACAAAAGAAATAGTATGATTCAATCTGCATCCATATTCCACAGTTCTTTTTTTTTCTGGATTTGGAGAGCATTTCCCATCATGAGTCCTTTGGAACTAGCTTGTATCATTGTATTGCTGAGAAGAATAAAGTCTATCACAGTTGATCAACACATAATGTTGATGATACTGTGTACAATGTTCTCCTGGTTCTGCTCATCTCATTCAGCATCAGTTCGTGCAAGTCCTTCCAGGTTTCTCTGAAATCTGTCTGCTCATCATTTCTTATAGCAAAATAGTATTCCACTACATTCATATACCACAACTTGTTCAGCCATTCCCCAATTGATGGACAACCCCTCGATTTCCAATTCCTTGCCACCACATAAAGAACAGCTATAAATATTTTTGTACATGTGGGTCCTTTTCCTTTTTTTATGATCTCTTTTGGGAAAAGACCCAATAGTGGTATTGCTGGGTCAAAGGGTATGCACAGCTTTCTAGCTCTTTGGGCATAATTCCAACTTGCTCTCCAGAATTGTTGGATCAGTTCACAGCTCCACCAACAATGCATTAGTGTTCCATTTTTTCCACGGCTTCTCCAACATTTATTATTTTCCTTTTTTGTCATATTAGCCAATCTGATAGGTGTCAGGTGGTACCTCAGAGTTGTTTTAATTTGCTTTTCTCTGATCAATAGTGATTTAGAGCATTTTTTCATATGGCAAAAGATAGCTTTGATTTCTTCATCAGAAAACTGCCTGTTCATATCCTTTGACCATTTCTCAATTGGGGAATGACTTAGAATCTTATAAATTTGATTTAGTTCCAAATATATATTTTAGAAACGAGGCCTTTATCAGAAGTACTGGCTATAAAAATTGTTTCCCAGCTTTCTGCCTCCCTTCTAATTTTGGATGCATTGCTTCTGTTTGTACAAAACCTTTTTAATTTAATGTAATCAAAATCATCCATTTTGTATTTCATAATATTCTCTATCTCTTGTTAGGTCATAAACTGTTCTCCTTTGCAAAGATCTGAGAGGTAAATTATTCCTTCCTCATCCAATTTACCTATGGTATCACCTTTTATGTCTAAATCATGTACCCATTTTGACCTTATTTTAGTATAAGGTGTAAGATGTTGGTCTATGCCTAGTTTCTGCCATACTGTCTTCCAGTTTTCCCAGAAGTTTTTATCAAATACTGAGTTCCTATCCCAGAAGCTGGAGTCTTTGGATTTATCAAACAGTACATTACTAAAGTCATTTACAGCTGTGTCTCCTGTGCCTAACCTATTCCATTGATCCTCCACTCTATTTCTTAGCTAGTAGCAAATAGTTTTGATGACTGCTGCTTTATAGTAAAGCTTCAGATTTGGTACAGCCACCCCACCTTCCTGTGCATTTTTTTTTCATTAGTTCCCTTGATATTCTTGACCTTTTGTTTTTCCAGATGAATTTTGTTATTATTTTTTCTAGCTCTATAAAATAATTTTAGGTAGTCTGATTGATATGGCACTGAATAAGTAAATTAATTTAGATAGAATTGCCATTCTATTTAATGTTTTAAAGCATTTAAGCATCCATTCTATACCAGATGAAAAAAATGAAGAGTCCTCTTCAAAGAGATTACATTCTATCCTATTGATATGTGGCCATTCTGAGACAGGCAAAGAATGAGTCCCAGAGCCTACTTTATTGTCCTGAAATATTGGACAGGAGAGTCTTAGCCCCAATTCAGTGACTAATTGACCTCGTGATCATCCTACATTCCCCAAGGACATCTGAAACCTAAGTTTGGGCAGAGAGAAGAAATGGCTTCCATGGCAGCACTAGAGAGGCCATGTCAATGGCATGCGCTTACACTTATATGGAATAAGTGTTTTCTAGAGTTGTTAGTCATTAAGAAGGGTAAAGGGCTAGAGATCTCACCCTTCCCAATATTCTCTCCCAGCCTGTCTCCCGAGTCCAAGTGCAGACGAATCTATTATATCGTCCAGGGTACTTTGAACATGTGCTGGTGCATAGCCCATCAATGTGTCAATGAGCTAACATGGCAGAGAGGGATTGTTCAAGACATCATCATGCATGCCACACTCCACTAACTCTGGAGTCCTTGGAGCGACTGCCTGAGATGTCAGTCCAGACTGTGTAGGATAACCATTCCTAGGGATCTGGACCAAATTCATTTGTTAGTTTTACCCCAATACTGTAGCACAACTCAGAACTCCCATGTGTCACCATAATCCGTAGAATCATAGTCCTACATCTGGAAGGACTTCAGAGACTCTAAATGAGGAAATTTGCTAACGAGGAAAATATGGCACAGAGAGAGAGATTGAGTGATTTGACCAAGGTTATTCTGGTAGTAAGCATTTTTGTTTGTTTGTTTTGGGGGCAGGGCAATGAGGGTTAAGTGACTTGCCCACGGTCACACAGCTAGTACAGTCAAGTGTCTGAGGCTGGATTTGAACTCAGGTCCTCCTGAATCCAGGACCAGTGCTTTATCCACTGTGCCACCTAGCTGCCCCTGGTAGTAAGCATTTAAAGCATTTATTAAGTGCCTACTCTGTCAGCCATTGCAGTAAACACTGGGGCTACAAAGACAAACATGAAACAGACCTTACCCTCAAGGAACTTATAGTCTATTGGAGGAATTGCACTGTATACAGATAATTCAAAATGTATATAAAAGCCAAATGGTATATCTTGATCTACCTCCCTCAGAGCCCTTTAGGTGGTAGGAATCTGGGTTCTAACTAAGCCTCTTGGAAGATATCTTGATCAAAATGAGCCACTTGGGTCTGATCTGCACATCCAAGGATGCCTCTTTGGAAGCTACATAAAGGCCAAGCCAAGTTCCAAATTATTTGGGGGGGGGAGGGATTTCAGAAACTGTTAAACAAGACTGTTAAAACAAGATTAAATGCAGTTGCTAACAATAGCCTAGACCGCCAACAAATTACAGAGCTATATAATATTAGTTATTGGGAGCAGTTAACTTTTTGTATGTTTTGTTTGCTTGTTTGTTTGCAGGGCAATGAGGATTAAGTGACTTACCCAAGGTCACACAACTAGTAAGTGTCAAGTGTTTGAGGCTGGATTTGAACTCAGGTCCTCCTGAATCCAGAACCAGTGCTTTATCCACTGCGGCACCTAGCTACTCCTAGTTTGTTTGTTTGTTTGTTTGTTTTTCTAGCAATGGCCTATGTAATTCATGGAAGAAAATATGTTCTAAATATCGTATTTAAATGAAGAAACTTTCAAAGTGTTCACTATAACATAGTTGAGGCAAATTGCTTGATGTACTAGTACTAGATGCAATTAGATGAGACTACAGGACCTTGGAAGTCATCTAGTATAGCTCCTGAAAGGTTATGGAATTTGGTGTTGGTCACACAAATCAAATTCCAATTTCTGTACCATTTGGCTGGCAGTAGAGGGTATGCCATATATGCCATGGCAAGGGTGAAGCTTGATATACCCGGAGTCTCCATTGCTAAGTTGAACTCTGATAGTTAACCTTGGGTTCATCCATGACTTTCTAGTGCTACTAAAAGCTAGGAATTCCATCTTGTTGATTCACATGGGCCAAACCAAGGAATTCTTTAAAAGAATCCCTCACTTTTAAGAGTTGGCTTTTTGGGGAAGAAATTGGAGTTAAATGACTTGCCTGGGTCACACTAATAAATAATCTATATAAATGTCTGAGACTAGATTTGAACTCAGGTCCTCCTGACTCCAGAGCCAATACTCTATCCACCGCACCATCTAGCTGCCTCTAACCCCTCGACTATAATGTAAAGTTCCCCCTCTCTCTCCTACCTGACCCCCCAACAGTGTAGGTTGTCTTGTATCCTCCTTCTTGATCAGTCAAAGCTCCAAAGAGAAGAGATAAGAGGGCACAGCAGGTACCTTGGTTCTAATGTATCATGGTGGGTGCCTTGGGATTCAAAATGCTTTGGGTGAGCTTTACAAACAACTGTAAAGCAAGAAGTTTACTTTAGGTGGCAGGAGCTGTCAAGCAGAAGACTCTGGAATTAACTGGGGAAACACAATGTGACAAGGAAGAATGGAGGCCAGTGATAAACAAGGAAAAGGAGAGTTAAAATTAGGAAGAGAAAGTCCTAGAGTCAGGCTGGAAAATGTACAGTCTTTGCAAACCAAAGAGCACATGGCAGATGAAATCCATGGGGCAGTCAGGCAGGATGTTTTAGGACAAATGAAATGTGATCATTTTAACTTGGACCCTGAGAGGCAAACATGGCTTCGCATAAAGAGTGAGATAGGAAGAAGAAAACAAAATGAAGTTTTTACTTGTGTTTATGCTCCCAGTTGCAATATTAGCATAGTGTAGAGGGAAAGAGCACTAAATTTGGAGTCAAAGGGCTTTGTTTCAAATCCTGCATCTGTTATTTGCTACCTATGTGACCCACCCCTCTGATACTCAGGTTCTCCCATCTGTTAAATGAGTAGACCGAACTCATTGATAGCCCCGGTCCCTTTTTTAATCGACCTGTGATCCTCTGATCTTACTTCCTTTCTCTGGGTTTCTCTCTCTCTTCTATCAAACAGGGGCAACATTCAGTCACTCTCTTACATTGACATGCTGCCCTGAACATAAAGGAGTAAAAAGTCCCTTAAGCTTTTCAAAAGAGTGAAGCAAATAGCCAGGGATCGTTTAGTAAGTAGTGGCCCTCTGGAAATGCATAAGGGCTCTGAAGCTGAAGATCATTGAAAATCCAGCTGGGGCCAGGAGAGGTCCAAGGCTATGAGTCGCCTACACCTCTCAGAGTCTCAGTTACCCTACATATAAAATGGGTATAACAACAACAACAATAATAGTGTCTCTAATACCTACCTCTTTGGGTTGAGATAGTGTATTTATGAAATTCTAAGCACTAGACAGTATATCCCACAAGTTTTAGTGCAGTTTTAAGCAATTAAAGCTTGACACTTTAATAAAATTATGTATATAATTCCTTAAACATTTTAATAAATACTATTATTAAAGCAATACTCCTTTAATACAATATAAGTAGGAATAGTATTAAAACTATTGAAGCTCAAAGCTTTAATGGTATTATTTAAGAAGTAAGCACTTAAATAAGTACTATCATAAATTAAAACAATTAGCACTGTTTAAGTACTTATAGAATTAGTACTTAAACTATTAAAGCTTAAAATTGCGAAGTCTTTTAGGGTGCTCTGTATCAGTATTACTATTATTATTAAAACTTAGAGAAAAAAACAGCATTCAGTAAGGAGTCTAATACTTAGCAAAGTACAACAACGGTTGACAAATTGCATCAAAACTTCTATTTGCTCTCTGCCTGAGCAATCTTTACTAATTAATTCTTAAAGAGTCACACGCCAGAATTAAGACACTCAAAAGCTCACATAATGCAACCGGATCAATACGTTTTTCAGCCTAATGAAGCACGACTGATGAAAGCTCGATGAGGTTTCGGGGGCAGGCAGTTCGAATCGGGACTCCAGGTCGGTTCACCATGGATTGAGCTCTAAACCTAGTCCCTGTCGCGCTGGATGAATGATCCAAGAAGGGAAGGGGCAGTCCAGATGGTATTGTGGGCAAAACTTTCAGACCATTACAGGGTTTTCTTTCAGAAGGCACTTAGGTGGCTCCTTCTACACTAGAGATCGTGCAGAACTTGACCACCCTCCTTTATTGCGATCCAGGGCATACAGACTCAGAATAGGAAGGGACGTCAGACGCTATCTATCCCAAACTCCTCATTTTACCGATAAGAAAAACGAAGCCTAGAGAAGGTGATCGATTTGCCAAAGGGTGAACCGCTAAGAAGTAGATGCCTTGGGATTTGAACCGATACCTCTGACTTAAAACCCAGTGCTCTGTACACTACAGGACGCTACTTCCCATAAATTAGGGATGACTTTATGACACCCTTGGTTATAGCTGTGGCCATTTCTATATGGATTTGTGGAAAAGGGTCCTGCCTTAAGGTGCCGGCGGCATTAACAAAGAATGACCGGGGGCAGCTAAGTGGTGCCGTGGATAAAGGACCGGCCCTGGATTCAGGAGGACCTGAGTTCAAATCCGGTCTCAAACACTTGACACGTACTAGCTGTGTGACCCTGGGCAAGTCACTTAACCCTCATTGCCCTGCAAAAAACAAATAAACAAACAAACAAACAAAGAATGGCCCAAGCCTCTTTAGCAGGAGTCAACACCCAATAGTTCCAGTATGGAAGTACTTGACTTGTTAAGATGGGTAACCTTTCCGTTTAAAACTTGAAGCTCTGCTACTTGTATATTGAGCTAAGTGCTGTGGGGTCGGAGCCTTCATCAAGGTGCAGTATCCTGACTGAGCAACCAGGTTCACAAGCCCCAGTCTGAAAACCAACAAAGCTAAACAAAGTAGAGGACTCCTTGCTCTCATCAGACCAGAGGGAAGGTATTATGCAAAGGACAGTCAGCTCTGCGTCTGATCACACTGGGAAAAAGTAGTGGCCTGTCCCTCATTGTCTAGCATCAACCCCTGTAGGAAAGCTAACAGTCCCAAACACGGGGGAAGCAGAGAAGGAAGGAGAGCCCTAAGAGAGGAGTGATATAGTTGCAGGATGGAAAGTTCAAGGTGGGATGAGAAGGGGGTGGGGCGGGGGAGGGAAGCAGCTAGGTGGTGCAGTGCATACTGGAGTCAGCAGAACCCGAGTTCAAGTGTGACCTCAGACATTTACTAGCTGTGTAACCCCAGTTACCTCCAAAAAAGAAAGTGAGAGTGAGAAAGCACCCTAAGACAAAACCCTATTACCCTACTCCAGTTATAGCTTTAACTTTTGCAGTCTACCTAATTTAACCCTATATATCACTGGATTCTAGTGCATTTCAACCTTTAAATTAAATCCCAAAGAGAAGGTTCTTTTCTTTAAAGAAATAATAATAGTTTCCATCTTGAAAGAGGATGTGTGGGAAGGGAAAGGGAGAGAGACAAGAGTTTTGTGGAATAACTAATTAATGATTGTAAAGCACTGTGGAAAGTGAAAGTGTTACATAAACGCTAAGTACAATGGTTATTGTTATTCATGCAATATTCATACCCTTCTTTAGCCTCTGGGAGGTTTTGCATTGAAGTCTTTGGAGACGTCCCAGAGGGCAATCACATGGCCCCTAAAAGGTTGGAGGATAGGATACTGGCTGCCTGGGCAACGGGAGGTGGGGATCAGAAGCTATTTCCCCAATGATGGAGTGAAAAGTAAACATTCAATCTCACCTTTCTTCCGTCTTTGAAAAGAAGTGGAGGAGGGGAGTGATTCTGCAAAGGAATACCCTGAACTACCCTCCAGGGCTTTAAAAAAGCTAGAGAAGCTCCCCAGGGATAAAGAAAAAATTTAGAAAAATAGTGAAACCATCCTGTAACAAATCCTTTGAAGTGCAATTGTTCTAGGACTGTAGATTTTAAGTAAAAGGCCTTTGGAGATTATGAGGTAACGGGTCCATTGAGGTTAAATGATTTGCCCAAATCATACAGGTTGCAAGATGTCGAACCAGAATTTGGACTCTGGTCCCTAAATTCCAGATGCAGAGCTCTGACCACTGTACCACACTACCTCATTGAGAGCATTTTAAAAATGTTGTTCTGGGGCAGCTAGGTGTCGAAGTAGATAAAGCATTGGCCCTGGATTCAGGAGGACCTGAGTTCAAATCTGACCTCAGACACTTGACACTACTAGCTGTGTGACTCTAGGCAAGTCACTTAACCCTCATTGTCATGCCAAAAATAAATAAATACATAAATAAACAGACAGGCAGACAGACAGACAGACAGACAGATAGATAAAAATTGTTCTACTCTAATCACCTTATCTCAAGCATTAAAATACTCCTTGACCACCCCACCTCCAAACCTTGCAAAATGCCTATGAGATTTCTCAGAATCAGCTTAGACAACTGTAGATTTCTCATTACAGAAGTGAGTAATTGCGCCCCCCCCCAAATGTCATTTGCTCCCTCATAGTTTGCTGGGGAGACAAATATAGTATAGCAAAAGAACAAAAATGAGACCCAAAGAATGAAACCTAGTTAGAAAACATACATTCGTGTAGACAAAATGTAAGAAGCAAACAATTAATAAAGATGTTGATTTAAGACCATTAGAAAGTAAGCTCATTGCAAGTAGGAAAGGCTTCCTTCTTTGTACTTATATCCGTAGCCAGGGCATCTAAGTAGTGCAGTGGTTAGAGCACTGGGGCTAGAGTCAGGAAGATCTGACTTGAAATACAGCCACAGACACCAGGCAGATGACCCTGGGCAAGTAGTTTACTTAACTTCTACTTTCTTCAGTTTCCTCAGTTATAAAATATGTTCTACATATTGCAACCTGTGTGACTTTGGTCAAATCATTTTACCTCTCTGGCTCCCAGTTACCTCATCCATAAAATGGGAGTTGATGACCTCCAAAGGCCTCTGTTGCTTAAAATGAGGATAAGAATAACACTTACTTCCCAGAGTTGTTGTGAGAATCAAATGAAATATTTGTAAAGCCTTTAGCACAGTTCCTGACACATAGTAAGTGTTTAATAAATACTTGTTCGCTTCCCATTCGCAGTGCCTTAATAAATACTTTTTGATTGGTTGATAATTGGATAAGGAAAAGGACTAAGAGATTCAAGGTTTCCCTGAGGACCCCATGGCTAACCTAAGTGTATGACCTAGGATATTTACTACCAAAAGTCTGTCTAGTGCACTTTCTTCCCATGATGAGAGCTGTAGACTAAATACTGGGGATTGTTAAAGAAATTCATCAGATTAGGCTCTTGTAAACAAACCCCATCTCTCTCTCTCACCTCTGGCGATGGCCTTTTGAGTATCTGGGCTTCCCCCAGTTGCTCATAGGTTTTATTTAGACATACTAGAAAGGGTAAATCATGCTTGTCTTTCTGGAAACCATTAGGAGGCTATTTGAATGAACCAAAATTTAATCAAATTGTGCCGAATGTGGGTTCTGGGAGCCTGGGTGAAAGAGGAGATGATCTTAGTGGCTTTAATAATCAAAGCTAGTGTGCTTGAATTTGGGGATTATTAAAGAAAAATCTGCTGGTCTGTGTGTCCAGGTACAAGAGGCTTCTTGATTGGGAGTCTGTGTGATACAGTCATATTCATTTCTCCTTACCACAGGAGATCTTTGGGTGTGTGTGTGTGTGCATATGTGTGCATATGTGTGCTCACGCATGCCTGTCTGTGTATGTATGTACGCATGTATGTACACATACCATATATGTATGTACCATATACACATAGCATTTACATACACCACATATAAACATACCATATATGATATATATATAAATATACTGCATATACCACACATGTGGTATATATGCCTTCTATGTGCTATATATAATGTGGTGTATGTGTATGGTATGTGTATGGTGCATGTATATATGGTATGTGTATACACATACATACACACACGTACACTATATATAAAACACATATACAGGATATGTAATGTATATGCTATATATGGTATATATGTGGCACGTGTGGGGCATTTATATATGTGGTATATATGTGGCACGTATATGGTATATATGGCACATGTATGGTATATATGATGTGTGTATACATACATGAAAGGTGTGTGTATATATATATATATATTTCTTCAAAGAATGTGGTGTTCCTTTGGAGTTATGTAGGCAGAGCTTTTAGCTTATAAAAACTTTATTTCATCATTTGCCTCAGCTTTCTCGCTCAAATTTGTGTGACAGAGACCATAAACTGAGTGCTGAAAATGTCAGGTGAAATATTGCAAAAATCTGGTGTGGTAGAGATCCCCAAAGGTACTCTGTGATCCCAATCACCAGCCATATCTAGACATTTTTGTGCCCAGGGCAAAGGCAATAAAGCCTACCCTAAGTTGAAAGGGTAGGAGGAATTCACCTCAGCTAGTCATCCTGCAGTTTCTCATTTTACCTAATTCTTCTTGCTAAGTAGATGCAAAACTCTTTCATCAACTTTACACAGGCTGTCTTGAAAAATCAACACTGAGACTTTGGAGAAAATCTCTGTTTATTCTGCTTACTGTTTTTCTCCGTATTTGTTGTCTCCCTCATTAGAATGTGAGGTCATCGTGAGTAGGGAGTGTTTCATTTGTGTGTGTGTCTCTGTCCCCGGCACCTAACATTCTGTCTGGAACATAGTAGGAGCTAAATAAAATCCATTGATTGGTTTTATTTAACGTTGAAGGACACACAAATGCTGCCAACACCCTTTAAATCTGGCACTAAGCTGAGCTGGCCCCACCTTCATTACATCTCTACAAATCACCCCTTCTCCCCGCCTGCTTCCACCTCCTGACTCCAGCAGAGTTTCCTCCATCAAAAAAGTGAGCACCTGAACACGGAATGGGTACTATGTGCGTACATAGGTGCAGAGCCTGAAATCCATGATCTACCTGCCTATCTTCTGTTCAGTATCTTGTGATTTCAGGAAGGAAAGAAATAGCTGAGATCACAATAGCTGAGATCACAGATGCTCAGGAACCTAGAGTGAATAACTGAATTCAGCTTTCAGACACTTCCCCCCACCATCCCCCACCCCGATCCCAGTAATTAGGGCAACTTAAACTATGTTGTCCTAGGATTTAGTACAGATTTTATTTATTTCTTTGAGTCCTTGTTTTTGCTGTTGTTGTTTTCGGAAAAATGTTTAGAACCTTCAGATGTGGGGCTGAGAGGGAAAGTCAGAAAGGGGTAAGAAGGGTAAGAAGAAAGTTTGGCAAGACAAGAGGAAACTTGGGGACTGCAAGGCCTCCTGTGTTTGTTAAGATTACAAAAGGCTGAAATAAGCGTTTCTTCTGTGCCTGAATAAGGGGAAGGAAAACTGTCAGAAAAAGTCGTTATTTAAAGATGTTCAGGGCTAAGAGTCTAAGAATAAAAGTGATGACTTTGGCTTCTAACATAAAAACGAATTTAATTCTCCTTTCCCCTGCTTCTTCCATCTTTTTATTATAATTTTTTTTAAAAAAGACATACTTCCTAACAGATCTTTTCCCATCTTTAATTATTCTGGCTCTGCACACGAGGAATGTTTTAAGTACTGGAACGCAATTAAAGTGATATTGTATTACATTTATTACCATGATTACAATAACACATAGATATCGGGATGTGCTTTCCATAAGAATTAAAATGGAGATAGATTGGTTTTGTGGTTGGAGTTAAGTTCTACAAGAATATTTTGTGTGAATCACTGTAGTGTGTTTAGATTGAATTGTAAGGGTTTTTTTGTTTGTTTGTTTGTTTTTAAGTAGGAGTCTTAAGAAAATCCTCAGGATTAGATCAAATGCTTTTGATAAATATTTTTAATCACTACTGATTGGATGCTGTCGTTGAATTGTTTCAGTCATGTCTGACTCTCCGTGATCCCATTTTGAGTTTTCTTGGCAAAGATGCTGGAGTGGATTGCCATTGTCTTCTCCAGCTCTTTTTACAGATGAAGAAACTGAGGCAAACAGGGTGAAGTGACTTGCCCAGGGTCACATAGCTAGTAAGTGTCTAAGGCTGGATCTATCAGGAAGATGTCTTCCTGGTTTCCCAACCCGGTGCTCTATCCGCTAGCTGCCCCTGCTATTATGTAATGATCATTAATAACACTATTCTTGGGGCAGCTAGGTGGCACAGTAGATAAAGCACTGGCCCTGGATTCAGGAGGACCTGAGTTCAAATCCGACCTCAGACACTTGACACTTACTAGCTGTGTGACCCTGGGAAAGTTATTTAACCCTCATTGCCCCCCCCAAATTAAATAACACACTGTTCTTTCTACCTAGGGGAAATAATCAAAATCGTTGGTTCTCTCAAAGGTTAAACAGTAAAGCAGATTTCTATTGAAAAGATCAAATTTATTTCAATATAAATATATTGAAATGCTTCTAATGATAACTGCCAGGTAGAGCACTTTGAGGTCTGCAAAGTGCTTTACAAATGTTAACCTAATTTTATTCTCACAACAACCCTGGAAGGTGTTATTATTATCCCCATTTTATAGATAAGGAAATTGAGGCAGGCAGAGGTTAAATGACTTGCCCAGGTTCGATTTGAAGTCAGTTCTTTCTGATTCCAGGTCCAGCGTTCTATGAACTCTACCACTCTGCTGTATCTAGGCATGCCTACCCATTTTTCAGTTGGGAAAACTGAAACAGGGAGTGGGAAATTACCCAGACACTCAGCAAATCACCAGGTAGTCCTCACTACCCAGCAAAAACCCCAAAATGTCCAACTGCAAAACCATTAAAGCCAACCCTTGTCTTCTACCTGATTTTCAGGGCCATACCAATTTCCTCAATCTTCTCTTGATTTCTCTACTACCTTATGTATTCATATGAAATTGCTTCACACCTATTTGAACCTCAGTCTTCTCATTTATAAAATGGGAACAGTGACAGCACCTAACTCCTTGGTTGGAGATCAAATAAGATCATAAATGTAAATGCTTTGCAAATCTTAATTTTCTATGTTTGCTTCTATTGCTGTTATTGTTATTAATGTTATTATTTCTTGAACCTAGGACACTGTACCAACTGCCCAAACTTTCTCATCTCTAGCCTTACACTACTCCTCCAGGTCTTTCAAGGATATTTCGATCACATTTAAACCTATTTAAAAATTAAGTTTTAATTTATTTCCCTAAAATTAAAAAAATCATAGACTAAATATTTTAAAGGAATATCTTGCATTAAAAGAAAAAAATCTTAATTCAATATATTATGGAAGGAGGTGTGGGTTCTAAGTTTTGTTTTTAGCTTAAAATTCAACCTTTTTTTTTTTTTTTTTTGCTAAAAACTGGTTTGTGCACACAGGGTTGGGGTAGGTCCTATGATTTTTATTGATATAGAAAACTCCAGGAGGCACTAGGTGGCTCAGTGGATAGAATACAGCACCTGGAGTCAGGAAGACCTGAGTTCAAATCTAGCCTCAGACACTTACTAGCTGTGTCACCCTGGGCAAGTTACTTAACCCTGCTTACCTCAGTTTCCTCATCTATAAAATGAACTAGAGAAAGAAATGGCAAACAACTCCAATGTCTTTGCCAAGAAAACCCCAAACGGGGTCACAATGAGTCAAACACAACTGAAAAACAACTGAACAAACTATCTGTGTGACCTTAACTGAGCCACTTAACTTTGCTGGACTCTCTCATCTTTAATATGAAAGGATTAAACTAAATGGCCAATGAGTACTCCTCCAGCTCTGAATCCTCAGTGTTATGCTCATAGTTACTAAGTTATGAAAGAAGAGTTGAGTGGAAAAGTGGGAAAGGGACTGGCCTATATACCAGAACATTAAGGTTCAAATCTCAGTTCCATCACTAACAACTTGGAAGATCCATAACTGCTCTAGACCTCAGTTTCCTAAAATGGGGTGGGTTTTGATCAGATGTTCTCCAAGGAAAAACTGCAACTAATCATTTTGGTCCAAAGAGCAAACTTGTGCTGCAGAAATCAACTTTATAATGTATGATATGAAAATCATATCAAAAGTCATTAAGAAAAATTCAGTGGAATGGGGGAGGGGTAGGAATGGTTACTATACCGGTTTCGTTAGTAGATCCTCAGAACTGGAAGACATCTCAGAGGTCATTTAGTCAAACCCATGGGATTTCAGTTCCTGTTTGCTTTCTATACCAGCAGATCAGGAAGTCTCCCTTCCACACAGTGTCCCGGAGAGAAAGTAGTAATGGGATTATTACTTATATAGTATAGATAGTTTTCATGTTTACAAAGGAGGAGCAAGGGAGAGGATAGTTATTGTTGTTGTTGTTGTTCTGTAAAGAAGAGAAGGAAAGAAAAGACTTAGGGAAGAATACTAAGGGGCAGGTTGAATTAGGGATTTCTTTATCCAACAGAGGAGGGGAACAAACAGTCTGCCACCTGCTTTCCCCACACCCAACAGGAAGGAACCTGTCTCTTCTCTGGTCCTGAGGACTAGAGAAGTAGCATGACTTATCCATGGTCACATAACTAGCAAGGGGTAATATAAGGATTTGAACTAGACAAGCACCAACAGGAACTTAGAACCAAAGCTATAACTAAGATAGGGTGTTCAGGGCTTGGTCCTAAGGTGCTGGCATTCGGTGGGAATATACTTCCTCTTCCTACTTTCTCACTCAGTACTGAGATAGCATTCTTCTTCCACAGTGTCTGAGGCAGCTTGGTGAAATGAAAAGAAATAGAAATTTAGTGTGCTGGTGCATGTCTATAGTCCCCAGAACTTGGGAAATATATTGGAGGATCTCTCTAGTTCAAGAATCCTGAGCTTCAAAGGGCAACATCAATCAAGCATCTACACTAAATCCAAAACTAATATGGTGAGCCCTTGGGAGTGGAAGACCACCTTACTGCCTAAGGAGGAATGAACTTATCCAGGTTAGAAGATCAATGCTTATTAGTATTGCAATTAGGCCTGTGATCAGTCACTGCACTTTTTGAGCCTGGATGAGACAGGGAGACCCAAGAAAGGAAGAAACAAAGAAACAAACAGAAAGAAAAAGAAAGATACAAAGAAGTAGAGAGAGGAAGGAAGGAAGGAAGGAGGGAGGGAGGGAAGAGAAAGAAGGAGCTTCTCCTTTGCAGGAGCACATAAGTTAAATTTTTGTACCCTTTAAATATCTCACTCTGGGGCAAAGCCCCAGTCACCCTTACTTGTTAAAATTCTCCCACTGAGGGACAGCTAGATGGCGCAGTGGATAGAGCACTGGCCCTGGAGTCAGGAGTACCTGAATTCAAATCCGACCTCGGACACTTAATACTTACTAGCTGTGTGACCCTGGGCAAGTTACTTAACCCCAATTGCCTCACTAAAAAAAAAAAAAAAAACAGACAAAAAAAAAAACTCTCCCACTGGGTCCTTTTCAGATCTAATAATCTATAAATCTATTTAAAAAAAAACATTCTGTTTCAATAAGACTATCTTTCACATTGCTTGGTAAATACTCCATCAAAAAGGAGGAATAGCTTATGAAAAAGAGGCCTCTGGGGAACTAGGGGCATTGCACAGCTCCCCAGAGCTCACAAGTAAGCAAACTGAACCTCATAACAACCCTGACTTCTGTATTTGGTGGCTCAAGCTTAAATTTGAAGAAAATAAACCTCAGGATGTTATGAGTATACATGTCAAGAGCTTCAGGAGTCATAAACAAGGACAGGCATCTAACCCTCCCATCACCCCTATGAAGAGTCACATACACACCCCAAGGCTCACCTGCCTTTTCTTCAGCAAATTAACACAGCTATACCTCAGTCAAGTCACACCAAGAGCCTTTCTTTGTAAACAGGAGGAAATGGGACTGATGGAGAATTCAAAGCGAAACAGCAAGAATCAGAGTGACTTTTTGAAAGCCTAACCTTCTGCAGAAGGAGAAAGCAATGCTCCTGCTGCTGCTACTTACTTACTTAAGAAAAGAAGAATCTTCAGGATCCCAGAACCCAAGGCCATCCCGACTGCCCAGCTGGGCTGGGCTGTTCAGCCACAGCAACTTAGCTCATGCAAGATTGCATGACCTGTCATCTAAAGGAGCTGGGGCCAAACCACAATCACGTGATTAGGGACGGAAACAAATAGCAGCCACATCCTGGGAGGGAGATACTCAGCCTCTCTAGGGTCCTCTATTTGTAATTTGGAGCCCTGTCTAAGGAATGGATTATAAACATCACAACATTGTTTTCCTCGAATCTGGGGTGATAGACTGAATTTTTTAAAATGACTTCCAGCTCTGACATTAATGGATGAAACATAGAGCCAATTAGGTGACATGGGATTTAAACCACTCAACTTGGACTCAGAAATACTTGAGTTTGAATCCTGCCCCCATTCCCAGACATTTGTTAGCTGGGTGACCCTGGACAAGTCATTTAACTTCACTTAACTTATCCTCAGTTTCCTCATCTGCGAAATGGGGCAATAATAGTACCTCCCTTTTGGGGTTGTTATGAGAATCAAATAAGATGACATAAGTGCTTGTACACCTTAAAGTGCTATATAAAAACTAGCTAGCTATTATTATTACCTGCAGAAATTATTGAAGAAAGTAAATATATAGAAAAGGGTTATAGCAATGCCTGCTCCAACCAATTCTGAGGAGGGATTATTGTTAAGATAAATGAGATCGGGGGCAGCTAGGTGTCACAGTGGATAGAGCACTGGCCCTGGAGTCAGGAGGACCTGAGTTCAAATCAGGCCTCAGAAACTTGACACTTACTAGCTGTGTGACCTTGAGCAAGTCACTTAACCTTCAATGCCCTGCCTAAATAAACAAACAAAAAAAGTGGAAAAAATATTATAAAAAAAAAAAGATAAATGAGATAATGGGGGCAGCTGGGTGGCACAGTGGATAGAGCACCGGCCCTGGATTCCGGAGGACTTGAGTTCAAATCCGGCCTTAGGCACTTGACACTTACTAGCTGTGTGACCCTGGGCAAGTCACTTAACCCTCATTGCCCTGCAAAAAAAAGATAAATGAGATAATAACTCACATTTATATAAATGTTTTACTCTTTGAAGTTTACACAAGTTAAATGACTTGCTCATGGGTCACAAAGGGTAATTGGTATCAGCAATAGCATTTGAATCTAGGTGTCCTAGCTCCAAGTCCAATATAAGCTCTATTAGAACTCACTGACTCATTAGATAACGTGAATTTTTTAAAAAATAACTTTATGATTTTAGAAGGAATGACATTCTATACATTCAAAGGGTTATATGACTCTGTTCTATCCTTCATTTTCTCCTTGGAGCTCAGCATGTTCCATCAAGTTGTCCATCCATCCATGTAGTATCCATCTATATCAATGCCTTCCCCACTGGCAAAGGACCAAAAGGCTATTGATCACAGTATCACACAGGAAAGGGATTGCTTTCTCCAACAGAATTCTTTTCAAGAGTTTTAAGAAGCTCTAAAACTAGGGCATGGAGAGGAACCCCACTTGTCACTTTTCATCTTTTATAGTGGACTTTGTCAAGCACCTTTTCTGAGTACAAGGAAAAACTTTCCAGAAGAGGTATTCTAAAGTCCCCTTTAGCTCTCATATCCCATACTTTATAACTCTGTGCTTCTTCCGAACTCAGTCAGAATGGTGGAAACCATTGGTCAAGATGGGATCCCTGTATCATATGCTCCTGCTTTCTCCTGCGACACATTTTCTCTTTGCCATTTCCTCCTCCAGCTCTTTTTACAAATGGGGAACTGACTTGCCCAGAGTCACACAGTCAAGTGATTTGCCTAGGGTCACAAAGCTAGTAAGTATCTGAGGCCAGATTTGAACTCATGAAAATAAGTCTTCCTGATTCCAAGCCCAGTGCTCTATCCACTGTACCATCTAACTTCCCAACAGAGAAGCCTGGATACCAAAATTAAGCTTTTAAAAAAATGTACATCATCTTCCTCAATCCTCACAACAACCTTGTCTACTAGAGCCTTCATGTATTATATATATATATAATTATTTTAATCATTTTATAGATGAAGAAACTAAAGCTCAGAATGATTTAATAAGGCTGAATCTGAACCCAAGTCTTTCTGACTTCTAGGCCACTATTCTATTCACTATGCCCTGCTCCTTTTCTATTCTATTCTATTCTATTCTATTCTATTCTATTCTATTCTATTCTATTCTATTCTATTCTATTCTATTCTATTCTATTCTATTCTATTCTATTCTATTCTGTTGTGTTCTGTTCTACTCTATTCTACTCTTCCCTTCCCTTCCCTCCCCTTCCCTCCCCTCCCCTCCCTTCCCCTCCCATTCCATTCCATTCCATTCCATTCCATTCCATTCCATTCCATTCCATTCCATTCCATTCCATTCCATTCCATTCCATTCCATTCCATTCCATTCTATTCTATTCTATTCTATTCTATTCTATTCTATTCTATTCTATTCTATTCTATTCTATTCTGTTGTGTTCTGTTCTACTCTATTCTACTCTTCCCTTCCCTTCCCTCCCCTTCCCTCCCCTCCCCTCCCCTCCCTTCCCCTCCCATTCCATTCCATTCCATTCCATTCCATTCCATTCCATTCCATTCTATTCTATTCTATTCTATTCTATTCTATTCTATTCTATTCTATTCTATTCTATTCTATTCTATTCTATTCTATTCTATTCTATTCCAATTCTTATTCTATTCATTTTCTACTCTTTGTTGTTGTTCAGTCATTTCAGTTGTGTCTGACTCTTTGTGACTAAATTTGGGGTTTTCTTGGCAAAGATCCTGGAGTGGTTTGTCATTTCTTTCTCCTGCTCATTCTATAGATGAAGAAACTGAGGCAAACAGGATTAAGTGACTTGCCCAAGGATCACACAGCTAGTAAGTATCTGAGGACAGATTTGAACTCAGGTCTTCCTCTTTCCAGGCCTGTAGCTCTATTCACTGTGCCACCTACTAATTAGTGAACTATCTTAGCAAATCTCATCTAAAATAGTCCAAGTCTACAGTGTCAGAAATGTTTATGTAATGAAAACTTTTTGGCAAGAAGTTTTTAAGTAATTATAGAAGAATTATTTGTTAATAGATTTCATAGAATGACTCTCTAAATTGCCTAGATGGCTCATACAATTCACCATTCATTTCCTTTTGTTCTACAAAATGTCCTTTCTATCTACTTTGATCTAATCAAAGTATATGAGGCAATTTAGAATGGGACTTCTCAGAGGAAACCACAGTGGGTAAAATATTCCTGTGGCAAGTCTACATTTAAGTTCATAAATGCATATCTCATGAAGACAATTATTTCCCCTCTAAGTGCTTGACCTGAAATTAGGGTTATGATGCTTCAAAATATCAGGTGGCCAGAACAAATTGTAAGATCAAAGTCTTCACTTGTAAAAAATAAGAGAAAAAAGGTGGTTCGCATCATCAAAAATTTAGAAAGCATGCAGTCCTATGATATATAATATTAAAATCAAGTAAAAAAGCATCAAGTCTGCTCTTTAGAAACTTACGGAATAAGAAACTATTTAAAACATTTGTGCATCCATCAGATTAAGCACCACCTATGAGCAGAACACTATGCTAGGCACTGAGAGAGATTTAAAAAAATGTTTAGATAAGGCACAATCCCTATCTTTAAAGAGATTGTAGCCTAGAAAGGAATTAAGACGTGAGGAGTGTACTGTTCAAGACGACAAGCACCTCTGGTGTGAGGGCTGGCTGAGCTCCCTTCAGGGCTGTTCATCCACCTTAGGTGTCTACCCATCATCCACCTCTCACCTGTGGCTCCATAAAGCTTTTGCATGCACAGAAGTCACAAATGGTCAAACTGTGTCAGGCAGGTTGAGGGTAACTGAGAGACCTCTAACCTGTCAGGGAGTTAGGGAGCTGTCTACCCCAAGCATGTAAAGACGTCCCTCAGCAGAATGAAAGGATGAGGACAATTTGTTCCAATGGCCACAAAGACACGAAGGAGGCGTTGTAGAGTGTTTAGAGCTTGATCAAACATTGAAGATGCCAAGGTCATCCACTGTACGCTGAGCCATTGCCTGTTGTCCTGATTTTTGTCTTGCCACTGGACCCCAAATGACTCTGGAAGAGAGAACGAGGCTGATGCCTTTGTGTAACTCTGCCTCACTTGAACCCAATTTAACTGCAAATCAATATATCACCTATTCATGACACAATAAATACCTTAGAAAATTGCAAAACAAACTGCTGTGAGATCTGAGGGGAGAAAAATATTATTGATTTGAGGTGGGAGGATCACAAAAAGCTTCATTTCAATAAATCAGTCAGCAGGCATGTATTAAGCACTGTGGAGAGAGACTGTGCCAAGTATTAAAAATACAAACACGTGGATATCTTGGTGGCACAGTGGATAAAGCACCGACCCTGGATACAGGAGGACCTGAGTTTAAATCTGGCCTCAGACACTTGACACTTATTAGCTATGTGACCTTGGGCAAGTCATTTAACCCTCTTTGCTCTGCCAAAAAAAAAAAAATACAAATACATGGGACAGCTAGGTGGCGCAGTGGATAAAGCACTGGCCCTGGATTCAGGAGGATCTGAGTTCAAATCCAGCCTCAGACACTTGACACTACCCGGGTGAGCCTGGGCAAGTCACTTAACCCCCCATTGCCCCACCCCCCCAAAAAATACAAATACAAATACAAAAAAATGAAAACATTTATCCCTCTAATAGCTTTAGGATGTTAAATCCTACAAAAGAAACAATTCTGAGGGTATCTCCTTATTCCCTTGGTATTAATTGTTGATGAAAGAGCCTTAGAATCACATTCTCCCAGAAGGTAGAGATATAGGAATCTAGGGACTCTGAGATCAGAACTAGATACAGAGATTTAGGCATCATTGGGAAAAAAAAGAGGTTGCTAAAGCCATGGGACTGAAGCAAGGGGGAGAATATTGAAAAAGAAGAGGGTCAAGTACTGACCCCTAGGAAAGCACACATTTAAACATTTTTGAACATTGTAAAAAAAGGTCAATGGTGAATAAAATCAAAGGAATTCTACTTTGTAGGATGTTGAGTGAAAAGTTTATATTCAGACACCATGAGGATAAAGCAAGAGGCAGGTGAATTTAAAATTCTTTGATGTCAACAGCATTGGTGAATTTCTATAGTCTAGCAACTACATGAAAGTCAAAGAGAGATGGAAGACTGGAAGCAATGATGTTTTAGAGAATATTGCCTAAAACTGGGAAATGTAGCCCATGGATAAAAATTAAATTTTATAAACAGAAGTAAAGAAAGAGCAGTTCATCTTTTTTATCACTGATTCTAGCTGCTTATTCTTTTTCTTTTTTAGATGCTTATTCTTATAGACTCATTTTTATGATGTCATATATAACAACAACAAAAAATACCCTCAGTATAGCCTGGAATCTCATATTTCATCAAAAGTATCGTAGCATAGGGGAACACAAATAAGGTAAATTTAGAGTTGAAGAAGACTCATTTGGAGAAAACAAATATCCTCCCTGAAGGATTTTCTCTTTATATCCAAACCAAAAGTAATTCATCTGGATGTCTTGCACATAGAGGGTGGTTCCGGGCCTGTAAGACTCCAAGCACTTTACTGATATTAATGAGGTCTCCTGATGCTGTTGGGAAGGAATAAATCTGTGCCCAACACACAGTGAGTGAGTGGGAAAACAAAGAGCTAAATGTGGGCAGAAGTCCTGAAAGCCAGGGTCTTCTTTCCCCACTGGGCCAAACTCTTTCACCCCTAAATTTGTCATTACAACCTCAATGAAATTCACCCGGTAATCTCACTTCCCTAGATGGTGGCCATCTTGTAAATCAGTTAATTGGTCTAGAAATATTTATTACAGAAAGAAACAGTTACCTAGTGGGTCCCTGTGGTCATGGAAAGAGGTCTTTTATAGTCTGTAAGTGTTTTACAACGAGTCAAGGGCTTCACTGCAAATGGAGAAATAATTCTCTCTGGAGGATTATGGGAAGATGAGAGGGCAAAGCAGAAGGCCCAATAGGTATATTCACATTGCAACCCTGATGTGTGGGTGATCCAAGGGGAAGAGCATGTATCCTGATTCTTCTTCATCCTTCTCCTTTCTCAGTTCTGCTGTTTCCCCAGGTTATTGCTAGGGCCTGTGAAAAGAAACAGGAAACAAGTCAGTCCCACCATCTCTGGGCCATCTATGACAGAGTTAAGGAAATGGCAAACCACTTCAGTGTCTATGCCAAGAAAACATCAAAAGGGGTCACAAAGAGTCAGACGTGACTGAGACGACTGAACAACAGTGGGACCCTAAGAAATGATGCAATATATCCATCTAACAATATGAGGACATTAAATACAGCACAAAAAATTGTTGTAAAGGCATTACCTTATTCCCTGGCTGTTGGTCCAGCACCAGGGGAGCCACACTCTCACATACTCCGGGGCCCATGTCTCCTGGAAACACACAGACAATTTCAGAAAGATAAATTCCATCACATGATAACCACATTTACCCATGAGGTGAGAAAAAGTCAGGAGCCCAAAACGCCAAAGGTGGAAAATTCTGCAAGTCACATGTTCCTTTGAATCCCACCTAAAATCCCACCTCCTCCAAGAAACTTTTCCTAATCCTTCTTAAATCTAGCATCTTCTCCTGTTGATTATTTCCAATTTATCCTGTCTATAATTAGTTTGCATGTTGTCTACTCCATTAGCCTGTTAGCTGCTTAGGGTCATGCACAGACTGTCCTTTGTATCCTCAAGACTTAGCACAGGGCCTGTTGTTGACTGACTAATTCCTTTTCATGCTTTATGCCCATTAAACTATTCAAAATTTCTACTGTAAGGTGTTGTTGTTTTTTTATTCCACTGTAAGATTTTGCCTTTGCAAATGAAACAAGAAGTCAAATCCAGGTCACTAGTGTTAAAGCCGTCTCTAATAGTTGTACTTAGTGCACTCAACTCAGTTGCCTTCAATCATGTATAGCAGAAGGGAGACACACTGGAGAACAGTTCATGAGAAAACACTTCAGTTGTGTTGTCTCAGTTGTTATTTTGTTTTTGTGGCTGTTTCTTTGTTACAGTGTAAATGACAACCAAATAGGCTGATATAATATTCTGAAAGAGTGTCCTTGCATTGCATGCAAGGCATGGTTTTCCTTTGCCCCAAGGGTATTTTGTTTACTTGACACATGCTAATAGGCCAACATGGATACCATGGTAGTTGTCCATAGCTGACACAACAGTCGTGGACCACTTGCTCAAAGAGTTTGCCAGTGAAAGGCAAAAGATGTTGGACAATGGCTAGAGGGAGCAGCAAGATATATTAAAAAATTGTTGGGGCAGCTAGGTGGCACAGTGGATAAAGCACCGGCCCTGGATTCAGAAGGACCTGAGTTCAAATCCAGCCTCAGACACTTGGCACTAGCTGTGTGACCCTGGGCAAGTCACTTAACCCTAATTGCCTCACCAAAAAAAAAAAAATTGTTAAAGGAAGACATGTTTTAAGATAGAAGGGCGAGTGAATAGGGAAATCAAGCTATTTCTTCCCTGTGGGTATGCCTTTCATCAAGGTAGAACACAACTCCTCTGCAATATGGTAGATGGTCCTCTAGATAGTTTGTGGTAAAAAGATCCATTGCTCAGAAAGTAATATAGTCATTGGTGAGTATTTCTGAACTTAGAAATAAGCTGGTCTACAGAAAACAGATTTGTATATATACCTCAAAGTATACATAGAAAATCTTACCTTTGGTGAGTATTAATCTTTAACCTCAGTAGTAACTACAAGTCTGTGTGGTATAGGAAACAACATTGAACTAGGAGACTTGAGTTCTAGTTACAGTCACTAATTAGGTAGCCTTGTTCAAGTTACTTAACCACTCTAGGCCTCACTGTCCAAATTTGTATAATTAATAGTCTGAATTAGATGATCCCAAAGGTCTCTGAATGTGTGATTTGTATATGTGTATGTCTATATGTGTACATATGTATATATGCATACATGTATTGTGCATATAAATAAACAGGAAAATTCACATGTTTCACATTAATGTGCATGCACACATGTGCACATATAATGTATGTATATACAGTGTAGATTTTATATGTGTACATATACAAACAAATGTTTAAGATATACATCTGACCCAAGGATAATATTGCATTACTAAATTGGCTTAAATTTGGCCATGTATGTGTATATAAACATATATAAGCATACATATATACACATATGTACATAATTCTAATTTATGTGTCATTAAGATACTAACAGAAATTTCATTATTAGGGCCATCAATTTGTACGATAATGAAATCACTGAAAGCCCAAAGTAACTTCAATCCTCATTTTTTACCAAGTAGCATGAAGGGAGGAAGGGAAGGACAACTTATTTACTATCCATTGTCATGATTTAGAGTGAAGCAGTCAACCCAATCCACAATCACCCAGAACAAAAGACCTTAACACAGATAGAATTGGCCAAGGCGTTCCTAAAACAAGGGTAGTCTGAAACAAGGCCAATCAGAACCTAGTACCAGAGTAAGCTCAGAAAATAGTTATTCTGAAAAGTCTTAGGCATAGTTCAGAAGTACAGTCTTAGGCTGGACCATCTAGTATCAATATTCCCTCATATAGCAGTTTCATGGCTAGGAGTTACTAGCTAGTCTGTGCTATTCTTATCTCCTTTTTTAAAAGAGAAGTTCCTCTTTAACACACGTATCTCCCAAGTGTTATGAAAGATAACGTTTAGTCGTCTCAAAAAACTTGTTTTTAACCCCAAAAGCAAAGTGTCTACTGGTTATTTTTATACAACTCAAAATTGGAAGGTTGGTACTTATATAGGGAATTCTGGTCATCGGGCTGATGACTAGTATGAAATTTGAAGTCCTCAAAGTCCCTTCTTTTTTCTCTATTACCTTTTTAACTACGGTTTTTTTAAAAAAAAAAGAGTTGGTATTTAAATTATCTGTAATTAGTATGTCAAGCTGGCCTGCCTGTAATTTTATCTATAATAGTCAACTTGGTGTAATAAGTAATTCTAAACTGTCGTCATATTCTTAAATGACTATATATAGCCTTTGTACCTGCAGAAAGAAGAGATAAAGATACTAGGGATTAACTGCAGACACCAGCATCCCCCAAGGCTCTAGCCTTACACACACACACACACACAAACACACACTGCACCCAGCACTGTTCATGAGAAACAGAATGGACTGTTTTCTGTCTTTCTTCCTCACCTTCCAGTGAAAAGGAGACTCTCAGCAAAGAAGTACCAGGAAGACAGGCAGTAGGAGGGGAAAAATGCAGTGGTTTTGTGAGAATCTGTATATTGGATAATCAGCCCTTGGGAAATGAGGTACTGACTGAAACATAAACTGCTAATGTCACCTGAGATAACGCAGAAGTGAAATTGCCAGACTTGGTGGGTTATGCTTTGCAGACTTTAAAGTGTGGTCTGTCTTGGTAGTTTTTACTTTCCTCCCTCTGCAGGAATTCATATGATAAGTCAAGTCAGCATGCCTTTATTAAATGCTTAGTTATGTGCCAGAGATACAAATACCAGCAGAAAGAAAGATAGTACCTTCCCTGAAAGAACTTCTATTCTAATAGAGGAAGATAGTACATATGTGAGAATCTGAAAAGGCTGGAGGTTGATGAAGAAATTAGGGGAAGGAAAGAAGGAAGGAAAGAAAAAAGGGAAGAAGGGAGGAAGAGAGGGAGGGAAAAATAAAAAAGGAAAGAGGGAAGAAAGGAGAAAGGGAGAAGAAAGAAGAAAGGAAGGAAGAAAAACCATTTCTTCCAAGGGACAATCATATAGAGAAGGTATATATAAAGAAAGGTCTGGAATAGGGCCATGCCTTTTCCTGGACCATTCCTGGACTATAGCATGCTTTGACATTCTTGATATCCTATTTCCTAATAGAGAGCCAACCCTCTCAGTTTTTATAGTCTTTTTTTATTACTCTCACCAGAGTCTAGCTTCTGGCACACTGGATATTTCTTACAGTATGCTAATTCTCGGTCAATTTAAAGAATCTCAGCTGTAGAAGTGACTCCAGATTCCAGACACCATTTATTTCAACCCATACCTGAAATGGAATCCTCTCTATGAGAACCCCAATCGTCCCCTACTTGAAATATTCCGGTGAAGGGGACCTCACTATCTTAAAATATTCCCATTTTTTATCTCCCCAATGAACAGTCTTATATGAAGCCTCTTGGCATTGCTAACCTATTGCTTCTAGTTGTGCCTAGTTTTGTTGTTCCTTCTGCCAGTGCAGAGGCCAGGCAGAATAAGTCTAACCTCCCTCCCAAATGCTAGTTCTACAAATTCTTTTTTTTTTTTTTTTTGGTGAGGCAATTGGGGTTAAGTGACTTGCCCATGGTCACACAGCTAGTAAGTGTTAAGTGTCTGAGGCCAGATTTGAACTCAGGTATTCCTGAATCCAGGGCTGGTGCTCTATCCATTGTGCCACCTAGCTGCCCCCTACAAATTCTTGAAGAGAGCTCTCATAAGAGTCTTAAATCCTATCTATCTGGCCCAGAACTTGTACCCTAAGTAACTGCATAGTGTCAATGATTTAAAAGACATTTATAGCCCTTGGTCATGGACTCCTGAAATGGGGAGACCCTGAATGCATTGAGGCCTTCTGCTTATATAAACCAATATCAAGAAGAGTATATCTTCAGGTCTGATGAACTGGTTATTCCCATGACACTATTGCTTGTTTTGGTGTCAGTGTGTCCTGTTCAGCAAAGACCAGTGTCTAGCAGTTTGTTTTTATTTAGTCCAAGGGTTTTTACTTGTTTTATTTTGTTTTTTGTTAACTATTTGCCTTGTTGATTCATTCTTTCCAGATGGTGAGCTTGAATTTGAGTCCAGTCTATACCTGGCCTAAGATAATAAGCAAATCCCTGCCCCCTTCCCTGCCATGCCACAAATACTTTCTTCTTCAGACTAAAATATCCCAAGTTCCTCAGTCCTCAACTAACTCTTCAATATCTCCCATCCTTGTCACCCCACTCTGGACTTGATTCAGTTTGTCAATGGCCCTCTTCAAATTTAGGTAAATTCATCTTGAATGTAGCTTCACCCCATGGTCCAAAGTTTGATCATATCAAGATCTCATTTTGAATGAATTTCTTTTGTGGCTAGTTGCTTCTCCCTTTTTCATCATATGCAAACACTCAGAACCCTCGGCACTTAATACAGCCTGACACATAGTAGGCACTTAGTAAATGTTTATTGACTTACTTTTATATAGCATTTTATTGGTCTACAAAGTACTATCCTCATAATACTTTGAGGCAAACACTGAAAGTATTATGATCTCATTTTGCAGATGAGAAAACTGAGGCTCAGAGAGCTTAAAGAACTTATCCAGGGTCGTGTGGCTGAAGTCAATAAGTCAAAAAAATATTTAAGTGCCTATTATAGCAGGCACCATGCTAGGCACTGAGGATACAAAAATAAAAAAAGAAACATTCCTTAATCACAAAAAGTTTACGTTATAATGATGGAGGCAAGTACATATAAATTTATAGAGCATAATTATAAAATGAATAAATATAAACCTAAAGATGTATAGATATGTATACATATATGTGTGTGTTTGCATGTGTATACACACATTTATGTGTATTTATGTGTGTGTATGTGTGTGGATATAGATATAGATATAGATATAGATATAGATATAGATATAGATATAGATATAGATATAGATATAGATATAGATATAGATATAGATATAGATATATAGATATATAGATATATAGATATATAGATATATAGATATAGTTGTTTTGGAAGTCACTAGCAATGAGGAGGATTAGGAGGTTTCCTGCAGAAGATGATGCCATGTTTTTGTTGTTATTGTCGAATCGTTTCAGTAGTGTCCAACTCTTCCTGACCCCATTGGGGGTTTTCTTTTATTTTCTTTTTTTGGTTTTTGGGTTTTTTGCAGGGCAATGGGGGTTAAGTGACATGCCTAGTAAATGTCAAGTGTCAAGTGTCTGAGGCCGGATTTGAACTCAGGTTTTCCTGAATCCAGGGCCGGTGCTTTATCCACTGCGCCACCTAGCTGCTCCCCTATTTGGGGCTTTCTTATCAAAGATATGAGAGCAGTTTTCCATTTCCTTCTCCAGCTCATTTTACAGATGAAGAAACTGGGGCAAACAGGGTTGAGTGACTTGCCCAAGATCACACAGCTTAGTAAGTGCCTAAAGCCAAATCGGAACTCATGAAGATGAGTTTTTTTGATTCCAGGTCTGGCACTCTATGCCATCCCAATGGCACTTGAGCTACATCCTAAAAGATTATATGACATGGAGGCCAGGAGGGGGTATATTCCAGGTAGGATGGACTGCCAGTGCAAAGATACTGAGATGGCAGATGGAATGTGAAATGTGAGGAACCATTATTCAAATCCAGGTTTCCAGATGGTAAGATTAGAGATGTGATTCAATCTGATCCCCTGTTTAATTTTTTTATGTCACAAGACCTCTCCAGCTGCAGGTACCCAGTCACAGAAGGGATATCATCACAGACAGTTGTCAGGGTGGCAGTAGGGTGGAAACTCCATCTCCGAAGTCCCTCTTGCTTTGACTGTGACTGTGCAGGGGCAGGAGAAGGGTTCTGCATAGCAATGAGTAGTCGTACTGGACTTTAAGGTTTGGAAAACACTTTATGCATATTATCTCACTTGACCCTCATAGTGACCTCATAAACCAGGTATAATTATTCCTGTTTTACAGACAAGAACCTGAGGCCTGGAGCTATGATGTGATTACCCAAAGTCACATGGCTACTTGGTACCAAAAGTAGAATATGAACCTAGTTCTTCCTGAGTCCAGGTCCAACACTCTGTCTACTCTACTGGGCCATGCTGTTTGTACTAGCAGAATAATGGAAGACTAATTTTAAGTGAATGAAAAGACAACAAAATACACAGGACAGAGTAGAATTTTGCTTTTTTGTGCTGAGAAGCTTTTAAAGGTTCTTTTAGTATCCTAGAATCATGTCTTTGATCAATTTCTATTTTCCAGTAATAAAGAAGGGAATGGAGAAGATGCAGGAGATTAGATTAAATGTACGCAGACCACCCCTAGATGGCATTATTTGTGTTGATTAGGTCTTACTTCATCACCACAATCTGGATATCATGTTCACTCAGAACTTGATGGGAATAGTCTAGAACCCTGTGCCCAAGAGCCCTGGGAATAACAGTTCTTTGTACACCAAAGGAACTATCTTGGGTTGTTGTGTGTGTTGGTATTTTTTTCCTCTTTGTAGCTCCAGCACTTAGTCCAAGGATTTACCCATAATAAGTACTTAATCAATGTCTTTTCATCCATCCATTCATGCATTTATTTTTATCCTATCCAAGAACCCATTAGTTATATAATTCATATTCTGTGAGCCCTTATAGAGCATACCGAAATCCCATACATACAAAGTTCTGTTTACTCAATTAATATTTGCTGTTAGTAAAAATGTTGTAAAAAGGCAAAGATGGTAGCTATATAGCAAATATGGCATTATTCCTTAGTTTCCCAACCTATTCCTCTCACACTTGGGAGGCAGCATGGTACAATGAAAGAACTCTGGGGTCAAAGGACCTGTGTTTAAACACCACCTCTGATGTTTACTATTTTTGGAACCTTAATCAAGTCTCTTAACCTCTTTGGTCCTGTTTCTTCAGCTATAAAATAATAAAATTAGACTAGATGGCTTCTAAGAGTCATTCCATCTCTGAATCCAAGATTATATTTCTTAATTTGCTTTCATTTACTCAGAATTATACTCCACACCTTTTTTCATCCCATGTCCTCCATTCCTGAAGCAATCAACTTTTCCTTCCTGTAATGCCTTCCTAAAAGTTTACCTCCTTCACCAAACCTCTTTTGATTATGTGGGACTTGTTAGTGAATTCCTACTTATTCCACACTACTACTTGATAAAGGAAAATAAAGATGTAACACTATGGCACCCATGGTATCCCATGACCCAATAGAGTGCCGTTTTCTTCTTCCACCAGAAAATCCTGGGACTTGGCTCACTGGTACAGCCTATCGCCTGTTGTTGTGCTTAAAATTGTTGTTGAAATTGTTGAGATTACTTGACTGTCACGACCTCTCCCTTCTGTATGTTTTCAACACTACTCAGCTTAGGTCAGAGGAGGAAACATAGCCAGTTTTCATTTCTCTGAAACTTTTGGACAATGAAACCTTTGGATTTCTCTTGATCCCTGAAAATAATACAAGAGCCTTCCCTGATTGTTTGTTTGTTTTTAAGCTTCATTTACTATAGGCGGGGAGGACACCATAACAATTTAAAAGGAAAGTACCTTCTAGAAGTTCTGGGTTTAGGGGGCAGCTAGGTGGTGCAGTGGATAAAGCACTGGCCCTGGATTCAGGAGAACCTGAGTTCAAAGCTGACCTCAGACACTTGACACATACTAGCTGTGTGACCCTGGGCAAGTCACTTAACCCTCATTGCCCTGAAAAAAAATTTTAATTTAATTTAATTTTTAAAAAGAAGTGCTGGGCTTCCCCTCTAAGACTGAAGATTTACAAGTTTCAGAGATCACCTCAGGAACTTCATCTCCCTTCCTTCCTGATACCCTTTTGCCAAGTTTACCACGCCCTTAAAATTGCGAGACTTCATTGGTCATACAGTGGGTCATCCTTGACCCAAATCATGAATCTCACCTATAATATCCTATACAAGCATTCATCTACTTCAGTTCAAATGCCTCTAGGAAAGAATAACTCATTACAGGCGTCTCCTACCCATAGCAGCCTTTTATATTTTGGGATGTCTCTAATTTTTAGGAAATTTGCAGTATTTTTCCTAGCCTTGAGTTAAACTCTGCTTCCCTATATACTTGTCTTAATTGCCCCCTACAGGTTTTGCAGAACAAGTTTCATTCTTCTTCCAGATGTCAACTTTTCAGATGTTTGAAGAAAATTATCATGACTTCTTTTTTTTGTTTGTTTGTTTTTTTTATTGTTTTTTTGCCTGGCAAAGAGGGTTAAGTGACTTGCCCAGGGTCACACAGCTAGTGTCAAGTGTCTGAGACTGGATTTGAACTCAGGTCCTCCTGAATCCGAGGCCAGTGCTTTATCCACTGCACCACCTAGCTGCCCCATGACTTCTTTTTTTTTTTTGCGGTGCAATGGAGGTTAAGTGACTTGCCCAGGGTCACACAGCTAGTAAGTGTCAAGTATCTGAGGCCAGATTTGAACTCAGGTACTCCTGAATCCAGGGCTGGTGCTTTATCCACTGCGCCACCTAGCCGCCCCCCCATGACTTCTTAAATACTAGAAGTACCAGATGCTCCAATTGACACACAAAAAAAAGTTTGGTCCTTTAAAATTTGCTTAAAGTCCAATCCTTTTTAAAGGATTTTTAAGTCTTCTAAGTGATCTTTTTCCACTCAAACATTTTCCACATGACATCATTTCAAGTCTCTTCATCATCCTGGTTGTCCTCATTCAATTGCCTTCGCTCCACTTTGTCAATATCCCTTATAAAAATGTCACATCCAGAAGAGGACACAATCATGACATTATTGGCATTAACAGAAGGCTTTACAAGTTGCAAAGTATTTTATGCATATCTTCACAACAACCCTGTGAAGTAGTTACTATGAATATTATTTTCCTCATCTTCCAGTTAAAAGAGAAGCTCAAAAGGGTTAAGCTGGCATGTGGCAGAGACAGGATATGGGCCTCGATCATCCAGCCTCTAGATACGCAACACTGTTTCTTAGTGTGAACTGCAAATGTAATCTGATCAGGACATAGTCCAAGAAGAGTATCACTTCATTCACCATATACTACAATTGCATTAAAGTAGCCTGAGATCTCAACATCTCTTTGACTTTCATGTCACACTGGCAAGTCATAATGACCTGTTAAGTCACAGGCACCCTAGATATTTTTTCATGCAAACTGCTGACTAGCCACATCTCTCCATAACCAAAAAGGTAATGTTTGCATATTATTTAGCACAGTGTCTGGCATATAGTAGGTATTAAATAAATGCATGTTCCCTTCTCTTTCTCTTCACATAAAATGATTGAAATGGTGTTAGCTCAAGTCCAACCCTCTAGCTAGTAAATTCAGTTTATAGAGATGCCCAGTGTCTCAGTCTCCATAATCTGCTTTTCCAAACATCAGCTCTTAGTATAGGTTACCAGGATTTCCACAGGTATATCCTTTTTACCTCTCCCACTCCTAGCAAGGGCATTTTCCTGAGCATAAGTTCCTCTGTCCCAGGTTATAATTGCCTGTTTCACCTTTAGAAAAGGGGGGGGGGGAAATAGACCCTTTGCTCAAGGAGTTTACATTTGAATGGGGGAAACAAACATGAAAATATCTAGACACATACAAGATATATACAGACTAGATGAAATTTAATCTGAGAGGGAAAAGTACTAGCAGCTAAGGGACCCAGGAAAAGCCTCCTGAAGATGTTGGCATTTGACTTGAGACATGAAGGAAGCCAAGAACCTAAGAGAGAATGCCAGGCATAAAGAACAACTAGTACAAAGTCATAGAAATGGAAGATGGAGCATCATGGGTGAGGAGTAGAAAGTAGGCCAGGGTAGCTGGATCACAGAGTACAAGAAGACAAGCAAGAGTACAAAAGAGCCATGTTGAAAAAAAAGCTTTAAGTGACAAACAAATGGCTTTATATGTGAACCTGGAGACAATGGCTAGCCTCTGGAGATTATTGTATTTTATTGTGTTTGTGTTTGTGAGGGTGATACAGTGAGATCTACACTTTGGGGGAAATCACTTTGACAGCTGAGTAAGGATAGATTGGAGTAGGCAGGAATTCCAACTGGAAGGCTATTGGGGTAAACTAAGATGGCAGATGTACAAGTAGTTAAAAGGGATGATTTGACACGATTTGATCATGAATTGGATATGTGGGGTGAATGAGAGTGAGAAATAAAGGGTGATACAGAGACCATGAGCCTGGATGATTAGAAGAATGGTGGTGCCCACTTCCCTATCTCAGGAGACTGTGCCTCAATGGTCCATACCTGACTCGTACCAAAGGAGAAGTATTTCCTGAGCTCCAGGCATCCTTCAATCCTTAAGGATCTGAGATTTCATCAGTATGATTACTCCATCAATACAAACAGCATAGTCTCCATGGGCTGCTATGATTGAGAAAATATCATTACCTCTTGAAAAATATAAGCTGTCAGGCAGCTAGGTGGCACAGTGGATAAAGCACCAGCCCTGGATTCAGGAGGACCTGAATTCAAATTCGGCCTCAGAAACTTGACACTTACTAGCTGTGTGACCCTGGGCAAGTCACTTAACCCCAATTGCCTCACCAAAAAGAAAAAGAAAAATACAAGGTGTCCCAAAAGGCTTTGTCTAGCTTTCTACACTAAGACTTTGGAACACCCTCTATTTTGGTAATGGATGTCTCTAAAATTATCTAAGGTTTATAGGACTCTTTTCTGACATATCATTTGATCTTCAAAACAAGCCTATGAGCTAGGTGTTCTTATTATCCCATTTTACTGATAAGGAAACTGAGACACATAGAAATGAAGCAACTGCCCAATATCGCACCACTGGTAAAGCTGGGATTTAAGCCCAAGACTGCATGAATTAAGTCCAAAATGCCCTGTACTGGGTCATGCAGCCTCAAGGATGGTTCTTGAATGACAGATATGCAATCAATCCATTACTGACACTTGACTCAAAGATTTTCTAGGTTGATGGTGCCTGCCAACATCTGTGATTTTTCTGATGTAATCTTCAGCTTCAGACTTAAATAAGTTCTTAACTCAACTGTGTACATTAACAGAACACTAACCCCAGTCCACTGAGGCATGGCCTGGAGTCACCAAGGGAGAAATGAGAATCAAGTGGAAGATACTGGAAGATGATTCAATCTTGTTAGTGCTTTTGGTCTCCCTACAAATCAGATTCCTGGAAGCAGACCAGTTCCCTCTTTCAGTGCTGTAGAACACTCAAAACCCAGAAATTTTGGTTGGTAACAACAGTAATAATGAGATGCCATTCTGATGAAATTCCCTGCCCACAGGGACAGACTTGAAGGACTCATCTCCTTTAGATCAGTGATCTTAAACCAAACCTCAGAAAATTTGGCCATTCCTCAGTGCAATGGCATCATTAAGCAAGAGATGTCTTTCAGGACAAATCATCATTAAGCATGTATCAGTGCCAGTCACAACATGAAGCACTGGGCATATCTAGTCAATAATACAGTTCCTGACCTCAAGATGCTCACAATATAGTGGTGGGAGACAACATGAAAACAGCCATGTACATACAAGATATACATGGAGTCAATTGGAGGCAGTCTCAAAGGGAAGGAACTAGTTCCGATGGAGTTCAGGAAAGGCTTCTTGTATAAAGTAGGATTTCAGCTGAAACTTAAAAGATAGGAAACCAGAGGGTAGAGACAAGGAAAGAGATCATTCCTGACATGGAGAACAGCCAGTGAAAAGACAAGAAATCAGAAAATGGAGGATAGCAAATAGAGCCAAAAAGAAAAATCCAACCAATGTTCATCCTTGTGTCTAGTTTGATCTCACTGAAGCTCTTTTGCCACTCTATCCCACCTCCTTCAGGACTCACCAAACAAAATGGTCAATGGCAAGAAACTATTGTCTGCATTTGCCCAGGTTTTTCCCATTCTCAGCCTATCTTGGAAATGGGGTCTCCATCCACATTTTTTTCTCTACCCAATGCCCCACTATCCAGCTGCTGCTGCTCACGATATATATGTTTAATTAATTCAGTTCTTACCTCCAACCTGTGAATAGTGGGAGTAGTGTCCTATTTATATGTTGGATAAATAACAAGGATTCCCCAGGAGATGCAATCCTGGTGAAAGAGGGTAACTGTAATTTTCAGCCATGAGTAATTGTGTATAATATAATCCTAAATGATTTTTTCTTCCGTAATTTCATTAGAGTTTAGAAATTTAATTAGATTTTGAATCACTCTGAAATAAAGTAGCAAAACACCCAGAGACTAAGAGCAGTGGTTATTTTGTCCTCAGAGGCCAGAATTCTTGGTCTCAAATTGGCATGTGTTCATTAGGAGGAAGTTTGCCGAACTTTTTGATATATGATCGTCTTTCAGAATGGACTCTCAATAGGTCTTTGGAGAGCATTAGAGGAGCACACAATTATTATGAGTATTCTTCTTGAGGTTTAAGATCATCTGCCTTGCATATACTTAATAAAAATATGTCTCTAAAGTTGCTTAAGAAACCGTGCTTGATAGGAAAGATGTTCCTTGAATGCCCCAATGCTGTTCCTGGTTTATTAGCAACTACCTGTACATTATGATACAGTGAGGGGCTGTTTGCTTAACTTTAATGATTATGTAAGGTTGATGGTTATTTTTATTGCTACAACATAGGAACTGTCATCGTGGCTGTAATTAGAGGTGAGCTCAAGTGCCACTGTTCTTACCTTTTGGGATTGGAAAGAAAATACTTCCTTCTTGTAAACTTTGCCGCTATGAAAAAGTTCATCCCCCCCCCTACACAAAGCTGCCCCCCCCCAAAATAATAAAGCTGGATGGACCATTCTTCCCCTCAAAGTGGGATGACTGAAAGAAAATGACTTGAACAATGATACTTTTCAAGCCAACAGCTTGTGGCTAATGAACTTGCAAAGAAGCATTTTTTTTTCTCCCTCTAATGTTTATACTTGTGCAATTCTCCAAAGGACCATTCCCTAGGCCATACAATTGGTCCACTGAAAACAAACACTAGGAAGATCTCCCCTCAATCTTTGCTGCTTCTATTGACTACATTCAGACAGCATCCTTGAAGCAGGGACTCCAACCAGTAGAAGGTCATTGACTGTGGGTTGCAGAGTACAAGGTAAGGAGTAAGTATAAAACCAGGAAGGAAGAAAATAATGCTTTTTCTGTTACCTGAAGGTGATAACTCTCCATTGCCTCCTCATCTTCTGAAAATTACCTCTGATTGTAAACCTTCCATAAAAAAGGCACCAAACCTGCTGGAGACCTGCTTCTGAAGAAATCCATCAAAACTTGAGGGCATAAGGGTGAGTAGGGAGATGAGTTAAAAAAAAAAAAAACAGAATCAAAAAATATATAAATAAATAAAACCAGAATCATTCAATTTGGATGTTGTTAGACTCTAATTAATTCCATTCAATACAAAAGGCTGTTGAACATTCTATTGATGGACTTACATTCCTATCCACACATCAGTTTGTACCTCTTGGATTGGATTTAGATAATTATTCTAGCCTAATTCTAAGGCAAATTTACCAGCTCTCTAGACTTCTGCTAATATTTAAATCAGCAATCCAGACTCCACTGACTACCATGTGCTAATGCAAACAAGTGTAAGGCATTATAATTTGGTGCAACCAAATCCCAGATCACTAAGATTGAAGAACTTGAAGAAGTAAAAGCTATTACTCATATTACTCCCCAATTTGTCTTAAACTTGGATCTGTCATGTACATAGCCCTGTAAAGTTCACAAAGGCAGGTGGCATATTAGATAGTGTTGGACTAGAAATCAAGAAGATCTAAGTTCAAATCCTGCCTCAAATACTTGACATCTGTATGACCTTAGGCAACTCACTTAACCTTTCTTAGCCCCAGTTTCCTTATATGTAAAAGAAACATAATAATATCACCTATTTAATAGGGTTGTTGTGACACTCAAACAAGATAATAATATGCATAAAGTGCTTTACAAGTGATATATATATATATATATATATATATATATATATTTGTTATTCAGTCATTTCTGTTGGGTTGACTCTATATGACCTCATTTGGGGTTTTCTTGGCAAAAATACTGGAGTAGTTTTACCATTTCCTTCACCAACTCATTTTACAGATGAGGAAACTGAGGCAGACAGGGTTAAGTAACTTGCCTAGGATCACACAACTAGTAAGTATCTGAGGCCAGATTTTAACTCAAGAAGATGGGTCTTCTTGACTCCAGGGCTGGCACTCTGTCCACTGCACCACCTAGCTGCCCAATATTTAGCTATCCCTTCTCATATTTTAATGAGTCATTCACTATGTCACTATAGACCAACACAGACCAATGAAAGGACCACTCTTGCCATGAATAATTTTAATGGAAAAAGAGATGGGAAAGAGGAAAGAAAAATTGTAAGCTGACTGGATAACTAAATGTAAATTTTCCTTAAAAGATGTGCTAGTGAGCAATTGACCTTCTTCACCTCCTTCCCATTATTCCTTCTGGCTCTCTGGCAACAGAAGAAGAAAAAAAAATCTCTTGAAACTCAACCAAAAGGTTAGGAGGCAGAAGGGATAAATGACAACTTCAAAAAGGTCAAGCATAATCCCACGGTTTTAGGCCAATAGGCAGAATTTCCAGAGAAAGCAGGCCACAATCAATCCAGCCTGAAAAAAAAATGCAGGTCATTCAGATTCCCTCATGCTGGGTCACAGCAAATGCCTGATTGTTTCTCCCTCCTCCACTTTGTCCCTGTCCCACATTATGATAGTCTGACCCTGACTAGTTGAAAATAATTTCAGTTAGATTCTTTAAATGGAAAAAAATATCCTTCAGAATGTATCTTTCACTACTCCTTTATCTCTCAGAACTCTTATCCACAAAATTTTGGATTCAGTTATTTTTTTTAGTTCCCTTTAAATTATGATGATCTCTGCATCTGGGACTTTAACTCTTCTACTAACTAGATGCATGTAAATAAGTTACTTCTTCTTTCAAAACATCATTTTCTTCCACCATAAAATAGAGAGATTAGACTAGATGAGCTCTTTGGTCCCTTCCATCTCTAGGTTGTTTTATGATTTCTCTTATATTTTCAAGTACAAAAATCTAATAGACATGTACATATGGATTAACTCAATGGGTGACCCATTCAACTACATTTCTTAGTCAGGAAAATAGGCATTTTCAATCCATTTGTTGTTGTTGTTTTTTGCCTATGTGGGCTTTTATATGGATCTCATGGTATTGACTACCTGGCCCAATGTCATCTGGAACCTGGAGGATCTGGAAGACTTCACTATTAGCAGTGAAATCTCAAGATCCGTTAAAGAATTGTAATGCAAAAATGTAAATCCAGCCTTGCTTAAAATGTATGACTAAAGTTTGAAAATTTATCTAAGGCAATTTCATGAGTTTGCTCACTTTCACTTGAGATTTTGTTCAATATAATTTTATGTAAGTCATTTATGCATCATTAGTGTCAAACTTCTGCCTTAAGTCCCAACTGGGACACTTATCTGCTGTTTATCTCCATTCTTCCTTCAGTTTCAAATGGAATATAGTGTTCTTAACAGCGTCCTGTCCTAAGCACTGAATGTTTCTGAGGGGCACCAAATGTGCTTTCTCTCAGCACTGATTATCTTCATAATGACTCCTTATGTGTTTGTGGGTCTAGTGTTATCATATGTTTTTTTTATTGAAAGTTAATCCCACAATTACTCATCAATTAAAGAAAACCTAAGGAAAGTAATGACTCTCTTGGAAAATGAATTCATATTCTTAGTTGTTCGAGATCTGATTCATAGCCTTAGTTCCATTAGGAAAGAAGAGATAAACCATCAGGTCTGGGTGCTACCATCAAGTGGCATTATGATAAGATCCCAAGTCTGAGAATCCCAGTCTGATCTTTAGCTCAAAGACTTCAAGTAAGGAAGATGTAAGTTATGTAAAGAATGAAGAAAGAAAGGAAGGAATGCAGGAATGCAGGAAAAAAGAAGGAAAGGAAAGGAAAGGAAAGGAAAGGAAAGGAAAGGAAAGGAAAGGAAAGGAAAGGAAAGGAAAGGAAAGGAAAGGAAAGGAAAGGAAAGGAAAGGAAAGGAAAGGAAAGGAAAGGAAAGGAAAGGAAAGGAAAGGAAAGGAAAGGAAAGGAAAGGAAAGGAAAGGAAAGGAAAGGAAAGGAAAGGAAAGGAAAGGAAAGGAAAGGAAAGGAAAGGAAAGGAAAGGAAAGGAAAGGAAAGGGTGGTGGTAGTGTTAGGTTAAACTTATGCCTATAAAGTTGGGTTATAAAGACAGGAAGAGGAAATTTAGGTTCAATCCCATTTAAAAAAAACCTTAGATGTTAAGCCTTGACCCTTAAGATCTGTTGGTTAACTCTAACTCTTAGATATTCACAGGCTAATAATAATCATTCAAATTCATTTGTCACTTTAAAGTTTGCACTTTTCATAAATTACTTCATTTATATCTCACAATAACCCTGTGAGGTAATTACAATAGGTATTATTCCTGTTTTACAGATGAAGAAGCTGAAGCACAGAGAGGTTAAGTAATTTGCCCAAGGTCAGACCAGTGGTCATTGACAAAGGCAGGACAGGGAGGTCTTCCTGACTTCAAGTCCAGTGATCTCTTCACTATCCCATGATCACCTTCCTCACCTATGGTAGCTGTTGAACTCAAATGGTCAGCAGTATAGCTGTGTAATGCATATAAGCAAACTTACCAAAATTTACTCATCTATATACTTATAACCTTAAGGCAAAACCCACAAAAGTCTGGTGTGACCTGACTGTGACTCAACAAGCTAAACTTACCAGGTTGTAAGTACCCTGAAGGCAGAAGCCATGTCCTACTTAATATTTGATTCAGCCCCCCCTCCTCCCCAGTACCCGGCATAATGCTATAGAACATGGTCAAAGCTTAACAAATGGTAGGTGAATGAATTCCCCTGTCCTTCTGGCCCAAAGTCGCCAAAAGGTGGGAAAGAGGCCAGGTTATGCTAAATATTATCCAGAGATTAACATGTGAGAAAGAGTCAACAACCACATAGAGGCTGAGCTGGCATTGTCCAAGCACAATGCTCTATTCTAGAAACCTAACACACAACTGGTCAGGAGGTCCAAAAATCTATACCGGAAATCTACAAGATACCCGACCTAGGGAGCAGGCTATAAAAGGACCCTGAGTTCAGAAGGAAGTAACTTAAATCCAAATCACGTATCTAGGTGTACGTTGGGTGGAGGGAAGAATGAGGGAGAAGGGATTCCATACAGTGTCAGGTGATCAACAGAGAAAAGAGTACATTTTTCAAGAACCCATTCCAGGTAGCATCATGGCAGATATACTTCCAGCTCCAGTTGAAAGCACTAGAGTTATAAACCCTCTTGTCCTTGGCCTTTTGGGAAAATTCACCATAATGATCATCACCTGTTCCTTTCAGTAATGAACACGAACCAAACAGTAGTCAGTCCAAGTTTTATCATGTGATTATGCACATTATATACATGTGCAATGTCCATTGTCCATTGTCCATTTGGCAGTAGTAGTTGCCTTTTACCTAGCATTGTGTAGTTAACTATTATAAGCTTTAAAGTAACCCCAATTTTTACCTCAATAACCTACTAATTTAATTAAAATCATTTCAACAATGTCAAAAACTACCCATTGAATAGGACATCTTCTCATTAGAATACAAGACAGCATAATTTTGAGAGAAGAAAAGAGTTAGTTAGTACAATGAACTAAGACAGAGACTAATGTGGTAGAGAAAGTGCTAGATTCAGAGTCAGTCCTGGATTCACAGGCAGCCTAGGCTGCTTATCACCTGGGTGACTTTAGGCAAGTCATTCAATTAGGAAGTTAGAATCCATGATGCTTTCCAGCTAGAAATCTATGATCTTATGATGAAATCAAAGTTATACAGTTATTGTCTCTGCAGGCCAGTACTTCTGGCTCTGGCTCTCTCTCTCTCTCTCTCTCTCTCTCTCTCTCTCTCTCTCTCTCTCTCTCTCTCTCTCTCTCTCTCTCTCTCTCTCTTGTGGGGCAATGAGGGTTAAGTGACTTGCCCAAGGTCACACAGCTAGTAAGTGTAAAGTGTATGAGGCCAGATTTGAACTCAGGTCCTCCTGAATCCAGGGCCAGTGCTTTATCCACTGTGCCACATAGCTGCCCCCTCTGATTCTCTTTCATAATCCCAGCTTCAGCTCTTGCCCCTCGTCTCAGCTCTCTGGGACACAAGTAGGAAGGTAGTACAACTGAGCTGTGGGGAAGAGCAAGCAGCAAGTATTATTATTATTTTTTTTTTTTTTTGCTGGGCAATGGGGGTTAAGTGACTCGCCCAGGGTTACACAGCTAATAAGTGTCAAGTGTCTGAGGCCAGATTTGAACTCAGGTCCTCCTGAATCCAGGGTCAGTGCTTTATCCACTGTACCACCTAGCTGCCCCCAGCAGGCAGCAATTATAAACAGTAGTCCTCGGAAGGGCACCAGTCTCCCTCCCACGCTTAAGCTACCTGAATTCAGCACATCAAAACAAGGATATGTAGATTATTCACTGCTGCCATTTGTGACCATGGTCAGAAACATACTGTCTGTGTGGAGTATGACAATCTGATGAAGGGAAATAGAGCATCTGACATATGGGACTTCATTACAGAGAAACAGAATAGTTAAGTCTTAAGTCTCCTTCCCTTTGTATCTGAAGTTGTGTTTCCCCTACCTTGTATACCAGGTGGTATTGCCAAGTTGTCTGATATATTGAGCAGAAAAAATTTAAGAGATTCAGTCTAATGAGATGGTATCAAAAGGTCAGTAAAGATTGTGGCCTCGTTAGAATCGTATTCGCTATTCTCCCTCCCTTAGCTGTCAGGACATGCTGACAGTCAGAGGTTGTAGGATCCTGACATTAGCCATGTGTGATCTTCAATAGAAGGGGATGTAGACTGCTCTCTGAAAAAATAAATCTCTACTATTAGATAAAACTGCTCAAAGTATATTCTACTGAAAATGTGTTATGAGTTCACATATGAGTATATATGAACAACATATTATGATTATTAATTGAAATTAAGTAAAAACACTAGAGGGTACATCCACAACCAGGGAGATTTGGGAAACTATTTGTGAAGTTAGAATGTAGTACTAGGAGTTGTTTGACATTATTTTCTCAAGCAAAACCATCTTTAATCCCTTTGCTATCAGAAGCTCTGTCTAGGGGACACTGGGAATCTGGAACAAATCAAAAATACGCTAAAGAATTTCCAGCTGCTCAGCTACTATTTGTCAATCCCTTCTTATAACTGTCAGCTCTCTGAGGCTGAGTTCATTGAACAACTGTGGGAGATTCCTCATCTTAGCAGAGTAGCAAAGCCATACACATAAAACAGGTCTGCTCCTTACTGACATAGGAAACCACAGCCCTCCACTGATTCACTTCCTTTCTGACACTGTGGAAAACTAAGTTAGGAAATGCATTTTGCTATCCTCTTCCTCCTGCTTTTCATCATTCCTGTTTTAGAGTCCTTTGCTGAAAAGAGGTTTCAATATGCCATTTTTCTCTTAATTTTCTGACTGGTTTGATGTCAAAATCCTTTCCTTCCCTACCTCAACTCCAGTCCATACAGCTTTAGGACACATTTCCATTTTAAATATGGAGATTGCTGTTACAAGATGGTAACAGGAGTCAACAAGCAAATATGGCCAGCCCACCTTTACTCGATAAGCCTAGAGTCTTCACTATTTGTTTGCTTACAGACAGAAGCTGAACCAATCCATTCATGCCCAATATTGGTGCCATCTGAATGGGAAGGGTGTCTATGTGAAGCCATAGAGTGGTACAGCAATTGTAGGGTGATATTGTTATTTAGTAATTTTTCAGTTGTGTCTGACTCTTTGTGACTCCGTTTGGTGTTTTCTTGGCAATGATACTGGAGTGATTTGCCATTTCCTTCTCCAGCTCATTTTATAGTTGAGAAACTGAAGCAAATAGAGTTAAGTGACTTGCCTAGGGTCATACAGCTAGTAAGTACCTAAGGCTGGATTTGAACTCTGAGTCCCAAAGTTTCTTTGTATGTTAAACATCTGTTTAAGGAACTGGACACAATCATGAATACAGGTTGCAGACCTGACACACCCAAAGTCAGTAGATCAGAATTTATCCATTGCCTCAATGCCCTTCATCTACACATTCACAAAACTTTTCCATTATAAAGTAAGAAGCAAATGCCTGAAGAATCAGCATCTAAATCTTTTTTTTAATATAGCCAAAGGTTTTAATAATGTATGGTTCATCTTTTCTTAAGCTCCAAATAAAGCAAGAGGATTTCAAGATGGACTACTTTGGACTTAGCCTAAAACTATGACCTTGGACAAACCTTGCCGTACCATACTTGGGGCTCAATTTTCCCCCTTTAATAAAAGAGAAATTAGAATAATTCAGAATGAATTTATCTTAAATAAGGATATAAGTAATGTCAAAATACTCATGTAATGGATATTATTCACTACTAGATGCTGCCATATCAGTCTCTTCCCTATTAGAAACCTGCATGGGCCTCAATTTCCTTGTCTGTAAAAAAATAAGGGGGTCGAATGACTAATGTGAAAATATCTTTATTGTACATGTATAACCTATATCAGATTGCTTGCTGTCTTGCAGAGGGGGAGGAGAGGGAGGGAGAAAAAATTTGGAAATCAAAATCTTACAAAAATGAATGTTGAAAACTCTCTTTACATATAATTGGAAAAAATAAAATACTATTATATGAGGGATGGGGAATGAGGGAGTTGAGCCAGATCAGAGGTTACTAAATATTTTTGTGTCAAGGCAATCTGATGAAGTATGCAGACCTCTTCTCAGAATAATATTCTTAAATGCATAAAATAAAATGCCTCGTATCACAAAGGAAATCAATCATGTTGATATAAAATTATTGTGTTGTTGGGGTTGGGGGGGGGTTGTTGTTGTTGTTGTTGTTGTTGAAGGGTAATGAGGGTTAAGTGACTTGCCCAGGGTCACACAGCTAGTAAGTGTCAAGTGTCTGAAGCCAGATTTGAACTCAGACCTCTTCTCAGAATCATGTGTTTTCTTTTCTTTTCTTTTCTTTTTTTTTTTTTGCTGGGCAATGAGGGTTAAGTGACTTACCCAGGGTCACACAGCTAGTAAGTGTCAAGTGTCTGAGGCCGAATTTGAACTCGGGTCCTCCTGAATCCAGGGCCAATGCTTTATCCACTGCCCCACCTAGCTGCCCCAGAATTATGTGTTTTCAATAATTGAAGGAAATGTTAAATTTCAATTAATGGTTAATGAAAATAAAGAAATATGCTTTTTCCCATTAATCTTGGAGAATCTGCCCTGATGGGATCAAAACAAATAGTGGCAGCTAGCTCTAAAGCAGGAAATTGGAAGATAAGTGGGAAGAATATCGAGGAAGAAAGAGGTCAACAGACTGTGAGCCATTTGTTCTGCCATTTACTGGCTACACAACCATGGGCAAATCACTTAAACTTCCTGAGCCTTAATTTGCCAATCCATATTAAATAAAGAGATTGTCCTAAATGATCTCTAAGGTACCTTTAATCTCTGATCATATGTAATCCCCAAAATCACATACCCTGAAAACATATTCATAAGTTTATGTCTTTGTGGCATTTTCTCTAATAGGGTATATAAGTTCCTTGGGGACAATGACTTTAATATTTGTCTTTCTATGCCTAGCACATAGTCAGCACTTAATAAATACTTGTTGATTAACTTTTAAAAATCTACAAAAAACTTTAAAATAATAGAATTGGATTCTAAAATCCCACACCCTAAAATACATCCATACTTATGTCATGAAGGTGAACAAACCTGTAGGAAACAAACCTGTGTTGGCGCACAAACAGGTTTTTCAGCCTGGTTTCAGTCATATTGAACCAGTAGAATCTTAAGGAGAGCTAGATTCTGACCACATACCATTGAGGGGTTCATACCATGTGATAATGAAATTTCTTTTCATTGGTTGCAAAGTTGGGAGAACTGATTGCTCAGGGGCTTCTGAGCTAGAAATCAGTGAGTAAACAGTGAGAGGAAGCACTTTTAACTGCCTTCATGGTCTCGACCATGCAGCAATGAGCACATGCCCAACTATGTCTCTTTGTTGATGTTCTATCTTGAGGTTAAATGACTTGTCCTGGATCACACATCTACTATGTGCTGAAAACACACCTCTGTCCTTCTTAAGGTGGAAACACAGGTGAGACCCTGATGTATTGTTTTTGTGCACTCAAAACTGTCAGTAGGGAGTCAATTCGGGCAGTGTTATGATCTAAATTTCTTCCACTAGAACCTTTCTTTTGAATTTACCTTTGCCCTCTTTAGAAAACTCCTGCCGGGAAAATTATTTTAGGGGGCTTTCTGAGATTTGAGTATGCTCTGAGAAATAGTCACTTAATCAGAGGAAGATCTGAGCAGAAGATTGGCATCAGAAATAGGAGCACATTCACTTTGCTAAGGAGAGGGGGTGCTCAGGAAAGGACTCTGGGCTGAAATGAAGAGTTAATGGACACCCACATGTCTGAGCACAACCTCAGTTGACCACATCTTTAAAGATTTGTAGCTTTGATTGACTTTTCACTTTCCCCAAAATAGCAACGGAGAAAGGGCTCCTTGGGAGGCCCCTCTAAAAATAGCTAATAGACACAGTGCAGGATGTGGTGTCTGATGAGCACAACAATGGATCCAAACAGGTGCTAAAATGGGGCTGGGGCTGGGGCTAATTGATGAAATAACACTACAGGCCTATTTAATCCACTTTGAACAAAACAGAATTATTTTCCTCTTTTGTGACATATATATATATATATATATATATATAATATGAGCTAAATGATTTATATATATATATATATGATAAATCATTTAGCTCATATTCATTCCACTTAGCATACACCACATTGGGCTATTATTCATTTCTCTATGTAATCATCCTATCTCCCCAAGTGACTTGTGAGCTCCTTTAGATAAGGGATTCACAAGGTCTACCATAAATATTGCTAGACTTGGAGTCAGTTCTGCTTCTTGCTGTCTCTGTGACCATGAACAAGTCATTTAGGTTGCCAAAGCCTCAATTTCTCCAACTATAAAATAGGAATGATAATGCTTGTACTACTACTTACCTTCTGTATTATAGGTAAAACATTTTAGAAAATGTGAAGTTGCACTATAAGTGTGTTGTTATTATTGTTGTTGGGTTGTGTCCAACTCTTCATGAACCTATTTGGGGGTGTTTTGGCAAAGTTACTGGAGGGCTTCACCATTTATTTCCCTCTCAAGCTTTGCAGCCGGTTACTGATAATTCAGCTATTGCTTTTCTGTTTCCCAAACCTCTTGTCAAATTCAGGCATGGCTTTCCACTGCTTTGGCCTTAACTTATTCTGCTCTGAATGCCCTTAAGTTTATTTTCTCCACTCATCCATTTTAGCAGCACATTTCCAAAAACACTCCCTATTACACACAAGCCTCATAGCAAGCCTTTTAGGAGGCAAAGCTTCTGCAAATGTAAATTGCTATATCTAATCACATCCGTATCATAGATAGCTTCTTCAAAGATTCTTCTCCAAAGTTTTTACCTCCATTTGTCTTATTAGAATGACCTTTGCAAATGAAATGCCTAGTAAAGGGAGTCAGCTAATGTGTGAAACTTATTATCATTATAGTATTCTTTGCCTTAACTCCTAGCAAGCCCATTGGAGTTAGCATTAGCTATAAAAACCATTCCTTTCCAGCTCCCAATTCCTAAAATCTAAGTCTGGCAGAGGGGAGTGTTTGAGGAATAGCTTCAAACGCTATCAACAAATTGACATTACACTGCAGGAACAGAAGGGACATTATGATGGAAGGGAGGGGAAGAAGAGATTTCAAAGAAGGCTAGAATATATGGCTTGGCTGAGAAGAGCCAAGTCTATCATAGTTGATTGTCACACAATGTCACTGATACTGTGTACAATATTCTCCTGGTTCTGCTCATTTCACTTAGCAGCAATTCATTTAAGTCTTTCCAGGTTTTTCTGAAATCCACCTGCTTATCATTTCTTAAAGCACAATAATATTCCATTTCATTTATATACCACAACTTGTTTAGCCATTCCCCAATTGATAGCTATCCCCTCAATTTCCAGTTCTTTGCCACCACAAAAAAGCAGCTATAAATATTTTTGTGCGTGTGGGTCCTTTTTCTTTTTTATGATATCCTTGGAATATGCACCTAGTAGTGGTATTGCTGGGTCAAACAGTATGCATGGGAAAAACCTCATTTTTAAAATGGAATTAATATTCCACAACAGTGTTGTATAGGTTGCCAAAACCAACATTTTCATTCTACATGAATACTATGAGCAAATAATGGGATTTGGCAGATACTCAAAGGCCCACCTGGAGATTAATCAAAACTGATTGAATTAAGTGAGAGTGATTGACTTTGCTGATTAGCATTACTTCAAGTTAATTAGATTGTAACCACACCTGGCTAGCCCTTAAGAAGGTATTGCTCTCAGAAGCTAAGGACATGAGACCACCTTCAAGTCCAGTGAACCAATGGATTTGGATGATGCTAACCAATCTACTTGAAGCAGTGTGTAAGGACCACCTTTGCTCCGGACCTATAAAATGCTTCCACATTCAGTTTGCTGAGGAGTTCATGGTTAAAGCAGGCTCATGGTGTAGGATTTGAGGAAGAACCTGACCAGGCTGGAACTCTAGGCTAGATAGGCCTTTTCTTAACTTTCTGAACTCCATGTGCCTACCTGGTATGCTTTAATAAATACTTAATGCCCAAAGACTGGTGCTAAAGCTTCTAATTGACCACACAGTAGATATCACATTTAGATTTTAAACATCACAATACCAAGTGATAATTTAAAAATCAACAATTTGCTTCAAAGTTTGGTTATTTCCCCACTTTGCAACATTTCGAGTTATTGTTTTAAAGTCTAGGCCCAAGACATTTCTAATTATCCTCCTTTTGTACAATGAAAATGGTTTTCCCCCCTTACCTTGAGCTTCTTGAAAGCTCAATAGAACCAATAATTCCCCCAAAGTCTTTGCTTCCAATATTACTGAGTCATTTTAGTCATTTCTTATAGTTGGGGATGCAAAGACAAAAATGATAAATCTTCCTCATGCAGCTTACATTCTGTCTCCTTTGGAATACTTTCTTCCCTCCCACTTGGGGAATATCATAAGTTTGTAGACTAGTTCAAAATGTATCATCACATTAACCACACAATACTAGCAGAGAAGCCTGATTTTATATAACATCCAAGTCAGAGCTAGAACCAAGGCAAGGCAATCAGGGCTTTGCCCTAGGGTGCCAAATTTAGATGGTACTGAGTTTAGAGCACTCTAAAAAGCACTTGTAGCCCTACAGCAGCATAGAAACAACTGAGTTTAGCACACACACACACACACACACACACTAATAATAATAATAATAATAATAATAATAAAAATAGGAAGCTACCAGGAAGAGAATTTGGAACACAAAGTTTTAAAAAAATCAATGTTAAAATTTGTTTTTACGTGTAATTTGGGGGAAAAATTAAATTCTAAACAAGTCCCCACCAAAAAAAATAGGAAGCTACCAGATGGTAGGGAAGGGGTTTGCCCCAGGCACGGATTATGGTACTTACTCAGTATAAAAATTACCAACTATCTTTTTTACCCAGGTGCCCTACTCAATGCTGAAATAGCACAGACAGGCTTATATTGGTGTTTCCTGGTAAAGCTGGCTAAGTCCTTGAGTCCCTAGGATGGGTATTTCTGAAATGGGGAGAGATATCCACTTGGCAGACCAACATCTAACTAATCTGTGCCTAATTAGCTAAATGTTTCCTAAAGGTTGGGGGATTTTGCAACAGCTCCTGTCTTCCACTTAACGAGGAGATATTGTTGTGTCACATGGAGTTTCTTTGGTTCTTTGAGAGCAGTGGCTGGCGCCGCAGAACCCAGCTATTTTCAGAGCATACCAAGTGGCTCAAACCTCAAGACGGCCTTCGTGTCTCCTATTTAAAAACCAGATGAATGATTGTCTGCTTTTACCTATAATGAAGCTGCTTCCACAGGACAGCAGCAGCCGGTACAGCAGCTTGTTGAGTTGCACTGGGGCATGAAACATCCTTAGAGGTGCTGGGAACTTGGGGTTTTCCTTGGCATCTACAGGAGATAGAGTTGGCATATGTTCCATGAGTGGAAATGAATAAGATTCTATCTGATAGGAACCTCCAGATTCAATTGAGATCAGAGGGAAGTTTCTGTAAAGAAAGAGCAAATGAAAGAATCCACATTATTCAAGGTCACAGTTTGAGAACATCCTATTTATTTACCAAAAAAAAAAATATATCATGTGTCTATGAATAGCCAGCCTCTACTGTTATCACTGCTCCTAGCTGACATCTAGGTAATATTTTATGGTCTGAAGTGTACTTTATATACATTATCTCATTGGATGCTTCCAAAACCACCCTGTGAGGTGAATGCTATTTTTCTCTCTATTTTACCCATGAGGAAACTTGAGGTTCAAGAGGTTCAGTGAATTATCCAGGGTGACAAAGCTGATTGTCATTTAAGGTAGGATTTAAACATAGGTCTTCTAAAATCTAACTCTATTGACTATGCCATTCCATTAGACTGGACAGGCTACCTCAGAGTTCACACATCAATGATGGGAAGAGAAGAGGGAGTTCATCTATATTATTTTATATCCAGTTCAACAGAGGAAGGAAAAAGGAGGGGAGGGGAGGAAAGGTGTTCTGAATACTAGAGCATTTCCTTCTGATATGAAGTAGGAGGAGAGTGAAGATACTTTTTCGCAGAATATACATCCTAAAGGTGTATCTAGGGGCAGGTCTAGTGACCTAAGGATCAACATAATCTCAGTTCTCCTTTCCTTGTCCCATTTCGGACTCTCTAGACTTCACCATTATGCCTCAAGTGCCTTCCCCACCTGAAATAATCACTTCCTTCTTCCTTCACATCCTTCTCACCTTGGAAGATTTCTTAACCCCAATGATGCCCTTTTGGGAGGAACTCCCTTGCTGAGTTCCTCCCAGAGCCTTAATTTTTGAGGAACTGACCAGGACAGTCATTCTCTATTCCTTTTTCAAGCCTGCTCCTGATTCTTGAGATTTCTTGCCAAGTTACAGGTTCTTTCTTCTCTCTTCCCCCTATTTTTCAACTCCCTTTTCTCTCATCTACCATTAGAAGGTAAGCTCCTTGAGAGCAAAGATTGTCTTTCATTTTGCTTGTGTTTGCATTACCTGCATTTAGCAGTGCCCAGACCACAGTAAGCACATAATACATGCTTGTTGACTTGGCTTGACTTCTCCCTAATCTTCTCTCTTGTTTTTACTTTTTTTCACTTCCTTCTCTCACTCTCTCAAGCCCCATACCTCAACTCTATCAGTTCCCCTACCATGCCGGTTTCTTCGGCAGCTTTGGTCTTCTTTGTTCCTCCCTAGCCCTCTCAGCCAGCTTAGTTTCTTTAGCTATCTCATTTCCTTCATTTCTTCTCAGGGATAAGAGTTAGCAGAGGTGGAAGTAAAAGTCTCTTCTGTCTATATCATGTATCCCATTTTTCCAACAAAACTAACTTCTGAATGGTGACTAGTGTCCTAGTGGAGCCAAAGATGCCTGTTTAGACCATACGGTAGTAGACAATATTGTTTCCAAATGCAAATGTACATCATTTTAGCTCTACTGGGTAGGGTCTAGCTAAATTTAACATGCACTTGACAGTTTACAAAGTTGCTTTCTGCAATACATCCCTGTGAAATTGGTGGTGAAAGGAGTGTTATCTCTACAGATAGAGAAACTGAAACTTTAAATGACTGTGATTTGCCACCTGCAACTAGCAAGTATAGACCCCACCTACACACCCATACCCACACCCCCCCCACACACACACACACCTTGTTGTGGTTTGGTCTTCAAATCCAGTTATTTTGTGTTCCTTGAGAAAAAGTGTTCTAAGTTTCAAAAAACGAATTTACAGTCATTTGGGGAGAAAAAACACACATTTATAATTTGGGCACAACCTCTAGTTGAAGCAAAAGCACTTTGTGGGATTCGTTTTTCTTCCCTCATTGATTGATTCATTCGATAAGCATATACTAACTGCTTCCTTTATACAAAGAGCTGATCCCAGTGTGTGTTGAATTGGTAGGATTATCACCTCAGTTTCACCTTTTCTCTTGATATAGTGTCCCTCTCTACTTCTGGATTCAGGATAGTTACTATCACTTTTCACTTAATCATCAAATACCTGAAGCCCCATACAGGGCAAACTTTCTTGCTAACCCATACAAGAGACATAGATTCAATACCAAAAGCAATTTAGTAAGACCTGAAGCAACATAATTGATAAGAAAGTGAATCAAAAAGTAAAACATTACCTGTACACATACCCAAATGGGAGCAATCTCCTATATTTCCTGAAGACATACAATAATTATCCTGTAACCTCTCTGATTCCTCCATGTAGGGAGAAGACAGTCACTTCTGGACATAAACTCCTTGTATTTAGGGTTTATTTCATTCATTATGTAGGAACAGCTAGGTGGCACAGTGTATAGGGTACTGGCCCTGGAGCCAAGAGGATCTAAGTTCAAATCTCACCTCAGACACTTACTAGCTGTGTGACTAAGGGCAAGTAACTTAACCCCAATTGCTTTAAATATCCGAGCCATCTCCATTCATATATACATATATATATATATATATATATATATATATATATATATATACACACACACACATATGTACATATATACACACACATATGTGTATATATATGTGTGTGTATATGTGTGTATATGTATATATGTATGTATCTTGCCACTGGACCCAGATCTCTCTGGAGGAGAGAGTGAGGTTGGTAACTTTGCACAGTCCTCTTTCACTTAAATCCAATTCAGTTCAAGTCATGATATCACCCCGATGTCATGGCCCACTTCGAGGATGAAGGACAAACAATAAGGACAACAACGTTCATCTTCAGCTCCTAGTACAGTGCCTAGCATTTAATTAATACTGTTGATTGGTCAATTGAACTCACAGCCCCAGGAATGAACACATCAACAGATTCAATGTTACCTCTTTCTTAGTGTGAGGCAATGGAAAGACCACAGAACTTGGTGCCAGTGGACCTGAGACTGAGCTCCGGCTCCACCACTTACTAACTACATAACCTTGGACAAGTCATTAAACCTATAAAAGTAAAAAATTAGACTAGATAGATGACTCTAAGGTCCCTTCTCACCTTAACTCTGAAGTATCATGGTCCAGTTGTGACCCCACATCCTCTCTCTGCCCCAACCATAGCTCTGCAACTTGTTCCCTCATGCCCATTGTTCCTGGCCATTGCCTACTTTGTAAACCTACCACCCTGCATCATGCTTTCCAGTGGTCAGAGCCTTCACTTGGTGCCATTACCATACTTGGGCTCATACACAGCTCTCTGGGGAACATAGGTCAGATAGTCTCTTTCAATGAGCCGTGCTCTTTCATCCTCAAACACTACAAGAAATGAAGTCTTGAGGATACACAAACTACATGAGGCAACGAGGTGGCACAGCGGATAAAATATTGGACATAGAGCTAGGAAAACATGAGTCCAAATCTTAACTCAGATACCAACCAGCTTGTGTGACCCTGAAAAAAAATCCTTTAATTTTTGTTTCAGTTTCCTCATCTGTAAAATGGGGAGAAGAATAATAGCACTTGGGGCAGCTAGGTGGCGCTTCATTGGATAATGCAGTAGCCCTGGATTAAGGAGGACCTGAGTTGAAATCCAGCCTCAGACACTTGACACTTACTAACTGTGTGACCCTGGGCAAGTCACTTAACCCTCATTGCCCCGCAAAAAAAAAAATAATAATGATAATAACTAATGGGTTTCCATGAGAGATCTTTTGTAAATTCATAAGTTGTTGTTGAGTTATTTTTCAGTTATATCTGACTTTGTGACCCCATTTGGGGCTTTCTTGGCAAAGATACTGGAGTGGTTTCCCATTTCCTTCTCCAACTCATTTTACAGATGAGGAAACTGAGGCAAAGAGGGCTAAGTGACTTGCCCAGGGTCACACAGCTAGTGTCTGAGGCCAGATTTGAACTCAGGGAGATGAGTATTCCTGATTCTAAGCTCAGTGTGCCACCTAGCTGCCTAAATCTATATATATAGTCTCTTAATCAACAGATACTATTTAATGAGGACCAAACTGATTGTCATTAAAAAGGGGCCCTTATACAGAAAGAAAGAAAGAAAGAAAGAAAGAAAGAAAGAAAGAAAGAAAGAAAGGAAGGAAGGAAGGAAGGAAGGAAGGAAGGAAGGAAGGAAGGAAGGAAGGAAGGAAGGAAGGAAGGAAAGAAGGAAGGAAGGAAGAAGGAAAGAGAGAAAGAGAAAGAAAAAGGAACCATGAATCTAGTTTAACCCTCTAATTTTTTAGATCAAAAAACCCAAATTGGGGACAGCTAGGGGGCACAGTGGATAGAGCACCAGGCCTGGATTCAGAAGAACCTGAGTTCAAATACAGCCTCAGACACTTGACACTAGCTGTGTGACCCTGGGCAAGTCACTTAACCCTCATTGCCCTGTAATAAATAAAAAAACAAACAAACAGACAGATAGATAGATAGATAGATAAATGAATGAATGAATAAATAAATAGATGAATGAATGAATAGATAGATAGATAGATAGATAGATAGATAGATAGATAGATAGATAGATAGATAGATAGATAGATAGATAAACAAACAAATAAATAAATTCCTGGAGAATTTAAGTGACTTGCCTAAAGTAACATAGTTAATTAGTCTCCTGACTCCCAGTCTGGTACTCTTTGCCCTAAAACATAAATGGAAATGATCACAGAATTTCAGAGTTAGAAGTGACCTTAAATACCATGTAGTCCAAGCCATACCTGAAGGATGGAAGAAGAATGGAATAAGCATTTGTAATATAGCACCTACTATGAGCCAGGAACTGTGTTATGTACAAATATTTTATTTGATCCTCACAACTCTGTAAGGTAGGTGCTATTATTAACCCCATTTTAAAGTTGAGGAAATGGAAGCCGAGGTTAAGTGACTGGGCCAGGGTCACACAGCTTCTAGTAAGTGTTGAGGCCAGATATGAACTCAGGTCTTCATGACTCTAGACCCGGTGCTCTAAGCCACTGTACTCCCTGAACAGGAATCCTCCACAAACCTAACAAGTGGTCCTTCAGCCTTTGTTTGGAGATACCTAAACATGTCCAGGCAATACCATTCCATTCTGAGATAGCTCTAATGATTAGAAAACTGTTCTTTACATGGAATATAAACTTGCATCAAGCACTAAGCAAAACAAATCTAATCCACCTTCCACGCTGGAGGCAATAGGTCCAAACTCCTGGCTGTTGAGTTGGAGAAAACGCCACTGAAATAAGTTAGCCCGTGGGAAAATGTGCTGAATAAGCTAGCATAAATGGAAGAACAAAAGGAAGACCTTTCAGAGAAGAACAGCAAAGTCATCCAGCAGGTCAACTAGATCTAACAATGAAAGGCTGCATGATATAACTGTAACTCGGTTTAGGATTGTTTCATAGTTAAATTCAGACTTGGCAGAAAGAGTATGTATAGGTATAATATGTATGTGTTCATGTTAATATGCATCTATGAATATAATATTAAGTGTATATAAACATACAGATTAAGTTACACGGTGTTATGGCATGACACCATTTGTAGTTTACATTCCTTCTAGTTTTTTTCACTTTTTCTATAAATAAGTGTCATACAGCCCAATAAATCAATTTTTTGCTCATATAGAACCATATTTTAGCCTTTTTATTTTTATCATATTTTAACCTTCCTAGCTGGAATAGCTAACTTAGGTCAGAAAATAGTTCATGTGAACTAAAAATGGCCAGCAAAATGATAAACAAATGGTGATGATAAATGACAGTGAGTCCTGTGTAGGAGGTATTTAAAGAAGAATTATACAGTTCAACCTAAGGGCTTGTCATACTTAACACTTTTATTAGCAAACCAAAATGAGAAACAAATGTTTGATATCCCATAGGAAATATCTCGAGAAGTTTAAGGCAGAGCTCAGATTTGGGATTGGGATATACAGCCAAAGCATTCCTTATCTGACTACTTAAAACATGACCAAATAAAGTATATGGTCCCCAGACAGCCTGCAGAAAAGACAGGGATCCACCCTCCGGTTCTTGGCGGGAGCTGGGTTTAGCCATTCTGGAAAATAGAATGTGCTTCATTAACTCCATCTCGAACTCACTGGTATTTCAACAACACAAACAAAACTAGCAGAATTTAAGATGCAAAATCTTAAAGCAAAGAGTCCAGAAGGAAGAGTCTGACATCATGTTGTTCTGTCCTTATTAAGCAGTTTCGCAATCATTTTAATCACCTGATTTTAGCTTCTCATGGGGCTTCTCTAGAGTTGTCTTTCTTGAAATGCGTCAGCCAGCCCTTTCCACAATAATCCAGGCTATAGACATGCCCTAGTTTTATAGTATTTTAAGAATCTGTAGGGGGGCAGCTAGGTGGCGCAGTGGATGAACACCGGCCCTGAAGTCAGGGGGACCTGACCACCAAGGGACCTTAACACTTACTAGCTGTGTGACCCTGGGCAAGTCACTTAACCCCAATTGCCTCACTAAAAAAAAAAAAAAAGAATCTGTAGGGAAAATCTTGGGCAGCTAGGTGGCCCAATGGATAGAGTGTCAAGCCTACAGTCTGGAAGACTCATCTTCAGGAGTTCAAATTCAGTTCCAGATACTTACTAGTTGTGTGATCTTGAGCAAGTCACTTAGCCTCAGTTTCCTCATCTGTAAAATGAGCTGGAGAAGGAAATGGCAAACCACTTGAGTATCTTTGCCTAGAAAATGCCAAATGGGGTTATTAAGAGTCAGTCACAACTGAAAAACAACCGAACAACAAAAGAATCTGTAATTCTATCTGCTAGGGTAACCCTTCAATTGACTCAGATTCCAACAACTTCACACCTTAGAAGACTGACATGAGAAGTTGTACTGGCCAAAAAAACCATCACTTAGTAGCCAATGTCCTCATGGTGACAAGCCTCTTAGGACTTAGCTAGGCTGGTTTGTAGATGAAGGACAAACAGTCCACTGCAGAGACTATACTCAAAGTGTTTTTATCTTGGCTGGGTCTGAAGATCTTTTCCTCCATGGGCATTGACTTTGAGAACCTAGAGTACTCTCTGTACCATACTGAGGCATCATAAGAGAGACTAGTTTTACATAATAAGAGTTATAATTGTATTCTACTTTCTTTCCAATACCCAGTCTACACAAGCCATCAATCACTTCCAGTCAGTTGCCAGTGAGATTATAATGCACACCCTAGAAAATCATGAAAGGGGAAAAATAAACCAAAATAGAAAATTTCACAGTCTGGATATCTGGACATGGCTATATATTCAATTGTTAGTCGATTGGGGAATGATTAAACCATTTGTGGTACCTGATCGTGATGGAATACTATTGTGGCATAAGAAATGATGAACAGGATGCTTTCAGAAAAACCTGGAAAGACTTACATGAACTGATGCAAAGTGAAATGAGTAGAACTGGGAAACATTGTACACAGTAACAGTAATATTGTATGATGGTCTACTATGAATAACTTAGTTATTCTCAGCAATACAAAGATCCAAGACAATTCTGAAGGACCTATGATGAAAAGTGCTATCCCCCTCCAGAGAAAGAACTGATGGAATCTGAATGCACATCAAAGCATACTGCTATTTTACTTCACTTTTCTTAGTTTTTTGTCTGTTCTTTTCCACAACATGACTAATATGTAAATGTGTTTTGCATGACTGCACATGCATATCTTATACCAAACTGCTGCCTTCTCAATGATGGGGAATGGAAAGAAGGCTAAGTAAGAGAGAATTTGGAAAACAATTCTGGGGGAAAATGAAGGTTAAAGTTGTTTTTACATACAATTGGGAAAAAAGAAAATATTAAAATCTAACAAAGATCCAGTTGTTAGGGGAAACAATTTGGGTATCTTCACAATGCTATGATTACCAATGCTACTGATTTTTCCCTTAACAAAAAGATTTTGGGTATGTATAGACAAAACTACATGAGAACACGGAGCTGCTCATCTGGGATACTGTTACTGAATGTACTGTCCGTTTCAAAACCCAGAAAGAATATACCCAGATCTGAAGAGGAAAAAGCCACTAGTGAGCTCAGTCTCAATGGGGATCAACTCACCAAGGCTAGCCTGTTCTCACTCAATTCATATATATAGACAGGGTTTGTTGATGTGCTTTGACCACAGATCACTACTTTTTCCTACCACAGAGGCTGGCACAAAGCAAATACTAAATAAATAGTGTTTTTCATTCATTCACTACTTAAAGTAAAGAAGATGTCTTCATGTGACCTTTGGGTGTTCAAATGCCACAGGGGCTAAGTATGAGAATCAAATTGAGTGCCCTGTTTTAAAACACCTTTGTATTTCAGTCGTGTTGAGAAATTTGCCTGCCTTCCTTTGAGAAATTAACCAAACTCTTATTGCATATTATTATTGGTATACCTCAGGTTATTCATTTGTAGCACCCCTTTTGGGGCTAGTTATGCAACTCCCACTCACAATGGTTGGCCAGATCCTTGGAGGGTGACTATCGTTCAGAAGCTCCCATCAGTATCCTCCCCATTGATTATCAGCCAGATTTAATTAACTTTTAGGAAGGGCACTTACTAACCCATTATAACAAAGGTAGTTGTCACAGAAACAGCCCCCCCATACCTGTGACACACTCTCCTCTTCTACATATTGATCCCTGAGGACAGTGGACTCAAACTTAAAGAATATATGTGGGGGCAGCTAGGTGGTGCAGTCAGGAGTACCTGAGTTCAAATCCGGCCTCAGACACTTAACACTTACTAGCTGTGTGACCCTGAGCAAGTCACTTAACCCCAATTGCCTCACTAAAAAACAAACAAACAAAAAAAAACCCACAACAAACAAAAAAGAATATATGTGGCCAGAGGGCAGACTCACAGATCATCATATATTTTCTATGTGTCATTTTCTGCTTTTGTGAAGTGACACAACCCCTAAACCCACCTATCATTCTTTTAAATTAAGAACACGGTTGTACCTGGTTCTCTTCTAAATGAAAGAGTAATTCAGTTGAGATGTCTGGACTTTCTGTGATTAATTGGTGTGAAGGAAAATCACTGGCATAGAGATCTAAATAAAGCTAGTCTCACTTAATTTCCATGAGGCTCAGTTTCTTCATCTGTAAAATTGTCATTTCCTCCTTATAGGGTTATTCTGAGGAATAAATATGATTAAACAAAACAGAGCACATCAAACTACTATGTTAATGTTCTTTGTAAATAGTAAAATATTACAATACGATGTAATATTATTACTAAACCAGTCATTGATACCTGATTATTCTGTTTCCTTGTCAGTTTATGTAGGGCAATGCCATATAATGGCTAGTTTACTGGATGTGGGGTCAGAAACAGGCCTGAATTCAAATCCCACCTGACACTGGCTTGGTAGGTGCCTTGGCATAAGCAAGTGCCTTAATATCTCTGAGTTTCAGTTTACTCAACTATAAATTGGGGAAAATAGCATTCATAATGCCAACCTCACAGAGTGGCTGTGAGATTCATATAAAGTACTCTGTACGAAACAAGAATGTCACACTATAAAAACATCAGTTATTACAAATCTTGATTCATTAATAAAAGTATAGATATTCTTAGTTTAGAGACTGGCCCCTTGCAAAGGAAAATGTCCATCCAAAAGAAAACACATCATTCTAAATTTTTTTAAGTTATTAAAAAATGAGTATTTTTTTCAATATGTCTTTAAATCTTACTTCATGTATCCAGACTGGAAGCAGGGACTAACTTCGTAGTCTCAATCCTAATAGCAGGATAATACTTGTTCAACAGGGGGCATCCATGAACCTTTTTGTAACAGACCCATCTGTATTTAGAGAGGGGGAAAATAAGCTCAAATCTGTTGACTACATATTTGTCATCATCCTTTCAACGAGGGTTAAATTCCCTTAATGAGGCAGGAGTCATGGAATGTTTCCTATGCAGGCTTGCATGCAACGTGGGGAAAACATCCCAGACTGCCTCACTATGTCATTGCTGCTTTCCAATAGTATCAACTGGATCTTAAAATAGCACATAAGCATAGGATGATAACTTGAATGGTTCAAAGCCAAATTCTAAACAAAACTGAGCAACAACAAGCACAGACTATGTACAGACAGCTGGACAGAGCTATGCTTGGGGGCATGGAGCTGAGATGAACCCAGAGCTCTAGGAAGAAATGGGGAGAACAGAAATGCTTTCGGATTAATTGGCTCCTGTGTATTCTGGGTACAGATATGCTAATTATTGTTTTTATCATCCAATTTTTGCTTTCTCTCACCCCGACAAAGGGAGGCAAGGTGATTGCCATGCTCGGACAGTACCCAAAGAGGGGAGCAGGCAATTCCCAGGAGGAGGAAAAACAGTTTGGGGCAACTTTTCACTTCCTATGTAAGTAGAGAACTTGGAAGTTATAACGTGAATGAAAGCAGGTGGTGGGAACCTGTCTCCTGCTAATATAGGCAGGATGATGGCATTTGGGTAGATAGTGTCAACCAATGAACTAACTGGCAGCTGGAAGGGACTTGAGATTGTCTAGTCCTGTACCTGATGTATAAATGTCCTCTGCAACATCTCTAACATGTAGTCATCCATCTCCTGCTTGAACACTTCTAGGAATAGGAAATTCAGTACCTAATAGCCTATTCTACTGTTGGACAGTACTCAATGATAGAAAGTTTTGCTTTGCTATATTGGGGTGGGGGAGAGGGCAAAGCTTCCACGGGTGTCCCGTCTTTTTTTCTGGAGTTAGGTAGATGACAGCTCTTCATACAATTAAGGACAACTATCATCCTTCTTCCCAAGTCTTCTCATATTCAAGTGAACATGGGCTCATCGATTCATGAGATTTGGCTATAGAGAGGAACTTCATCCATCCAAACCCTTCCATTTGAGGCAAGAAAGGAGAAGGAAAGAGGCTTGTACAAAGTCACACAGATAATAAAGGGGCAGAGCCGGAATCCAGACCTGGGCCCCCTGTCTTCAACTTCAGTTGTCTTTCCTTGTATCAATGGAAATGCAACAAATTATCTGAATTATAAGATTTTTTTGTTATCACTAGATATTGTTGTTGTTGCTCAATCATTTTTCAGTCATGTCTGACTTCCTGTGACCCCACATGGGGTTTTCTTGGCAGAGATACTGGAGTTTTTTGCCATTTCCTTCTCCAGATGAGAAAATTTAAGCAAACAGGGTTAAGTGACTTGTCCAGGGTCACCCAGATAGTAAGTGTCTGAGGCCAGATTTTAACTCAGGATGATGAGTCTTCCAAACTCCAGGCTGGGCACTTTATCTACTATGCCACTTAGCTACCCCACTAGATTTTAGAAAGTTAAAGGACTTAAATGGTTGCTGGTTTACAAAGGATGGCAACCTTGGTGAGGACAGGGAGAGAGTTAAGGGATTGCTCCATTCTGAAGTGTGGTAAAGGAAATGAAAGAAGGGAAAAATCTGAGGTATGCCCTGGATTCTATGAAAGTAAATTTAAAATAAGTCAGAAAAAGAGAGGTAATATTCTATAGCCTAAATTCCTCAAGCATTCCTCATGTGACATGGGTTTAAATCCTTTCATGCTACTGTTTCGCTCAGAACAGGAGAACTCCAGATATGGTCTGACCACTGTCGAGTGGGGCTGTCATCTCCTTGCCTGGAATGCACTCTCTACCTCCTGCCTTCTATTCCTTTACAGTACAGCCCAACTACCATCTTCTGCATGATGCCTTTCCTAATTCTCCCATTTATGATATCTTCCATTCCAAAACACGTTGTCCTTAAACACTATGTGTGCATATACCCCTACACATGCATGTATTTATTAACTTTATATTTTATGTGTACTTGTATCTCCTATTAGAATGTAAGGTCATTGGGAGTCAGGGATGTTTCATTCTTTGAATTTGCATCCCCAGGTCCCAGCACACAGTGGGTGCTTAACACTTGGTAATTGACTGCTTTCATTCTGCACATACCACTTCCATCATTGATATTTTTGCCAGTAACATTTATGTATAAATATTCAGTCATCATTTTGCTTCCAGTCAACTAGGATCCCCAAGTCTATAAACCCACGGAAAGCTGTTGTCGTGTCTTGTTTATATTATTATGAAGCAAATGGCTTTATTTGATCCTAAAGGCCCTTATGTTGTGGTGAAAGTGGGAAGCGTGAGAGAAACCCATCTTGCTTTATTCTGAAAATAGGCCCCAGCTATGTGGGGGAAGCAGAGCAGAGAGAGAGAGAGAGGAAGCCTGGTGAAAAGAGGACCCATTAGGAGCAAACTGCCTTGCCGACATGCACAGTTCAGCAAGCCAACTCCTCTCCTTCTTCAGTCCGGCCAGAGCTGCCTCCCAAGTGAGAACAGATTGGCCATTTAGATCAAACGGTGTAGGGAGCCAGGCATACCCACAGTGACCCCAGCAGCACTATATTAAGATCAGCAGGCTGCCAGCCAGAGAGGGTGTGCCCAAGGACAACTCAAATGCCCATTAGGCCTCCATTCCATGCTCCTTTTCCCTAGGGGTCAGTCCTTGCAGGGAGGGAGTTGAAAGGAGGAGCAAAGGGTCATATACCCCTCCTCCTGACATGCTTTTCCTTACTCCCCATCAAAAGGAAGGCAATTTCCCATTATAACCAGTGAAGTTTAAAGACCTTTCTCCCTTTTAATTAAGAGAGATCTCAATTTCCCATTGTGCCTCGTTTTTCAGCTGTAAATAAGGATTGTGTTAAATAGCGTTTTTGAAAACTGGTGATTTCTAGTATTTTAAGCACTGAGTATACAATGATACTATTTCTTGGAACTGATTTCCCTAAATGGGGTTGGATGGATATGTGCTAAGTCTTCATTTCTATGGGGTGTTGGTGAAAGGGTAAGAGAAAGAATGCTGGATTAGGCATCTCAGCCCCATTGCTTAACTTCTGTGGAACCAAAAGTACCAATGACAAATGAACAAATCCCTTAATCTTTCTGGGTCTCTTTCTTCATCTGCAAATTGAGGAGACTGTAGAAGCTTATACTAGATCATCTCTAAGGTCTCTCCTAACTCTAAATACTGTGAGCTGGGCAGCTGTGTGATGAGGGCAAACAGCTACAATGACCTCATCAGGAGGCAGCTGTGCAGCCCACACACATCTGGAGTTGGGGCCAGCCGTACTTGAAAATGATCAGGGAGGCACCTAAGGACCTCTTCACCTAAAGTTTCTCTCCACAGGCCTGTAACAGTGCCTAAAAGTTCCCTCATTAGAGTCATTCCTACCCAGAGGAAAACACTAGTATTTATAGCCAGTGTAAGTAGTAAGGGTCTTGTCTCCCAATAAAAGTATTAGCCCTAGAAAAGTCTCATATTTCTGTGTAGCCTTCAGAATTCCAAGCATAGTTCTGTAAATGTAGTAGGTGTTTGATTCAAAACTAGGGTAAAGTGGCCAGAGCTTTTTCCTAGGCACTCAGATTTAGTGGGTGCTGACTGTCCTTGGATTCTAGAAACTAGAACCAACTGAACTTAGCACTTCTTTATCAAGAATCATTAAAGATAGGGAATGACCATATGGCTGCACCCCAAGTAAGCTTCTCTCCCTGATCTTCAGCCCCTCCTGAAAATCTTCCCAGGGTTTATCCCTGCACATCTTACCAACAGAATTTGTCTTTAAAAGATCATTTGACACAGAAAAGTTTAAGGCTACTTCCCAATGACCAAAATTAAGACTCTGAGCTTGTTGGTTAATTGAATGATGAGTGTGAATTAGTTTGTATATAATCTTTTTTAAAATAAAATTATGGGGTCTTTTTATTACATAAATTTCTCCCAGCTTTTTTCCCTTCATCAGAGGGAAATTAGCAAAATTTATCAATATCATAGAATATTCCATCCTCATGGATTTCCAATCTCTGCAAAAGAATGGAGGGAGCATCTTCTCATATTTCTTCTTTGAGACCATGCTTTGTAATTCTACATTTTTAATGGTTTATGGTATTTGTTCTTTACAATTAAATTATAGTAGTAATGTATATCTATTTTCTTGGTTCTGCCTACTTAAGTTTGCATTAGTTCATGTAAGCTTTTCTATGATTCTCTTTATTGATTATTGATTATAGTTGTTTATTACAGAACAGTAATATTCCATTATATTCATATACCATAATTAGTGATTCCCCTATTGATGGTCATTTACTTTGTTGTTTCTACTTCTTTGCTACCATGAAAAAATTCTACTATAAATATTATGACATATATTGGAGTTTCTTCTTATAAAAAACCTCCCTGGGATATATGACTAGCAGTGGATTCTCTGGACCAAAGGGTATGAATACTTTAGTCACTTTATTTCCTTAACTCTAAATTGATCTCCAGAATTATTAGGGGTCAGCTTCACCAAAAATACATTCATGTACCTATCTTAATACAATCCCTTAAGTATTCACTATTCCTATCTTTTCTCAATATTGCCAATTTGCTGGATGTAAAATGGCACCTTAGGGTTATGATTTGCACTTACATTATTAGTGACGTAAAGCATTCTTTTGTATGGCAAATAGTTTGGAATTCTTTGAAAATCGTTCATATCTCATCTATTGAGGAATGAATTTTGGTCTCATGTATTTTGTATATACTCTTGGTTTTGGGTTGGTTTTTTTTTACGGGGCAATGGGGTTAAGTGACTTGCCCAGGGTCACACAGCTAGTAAGTGTCAAGTGTCTGAGGCCGGATTTGAACTCAGGAACTCCTGAATCCAGGGCTGGTGCTTTATCCACTGCACCACCTAGCCGCCCCCTAGTATATACTCTTAAGGTTATTGAATGTTAGAACTGGAAAAGGTGTTGGGAAATGTCTAGTCCAAAGATTCTTAACTTTTGAGTCTGTGAACTTGGTTGATAGATAGATCGATACATACATACATACATACATACATGCATGCATGCATGCATACATTGATAGATACATAGAGACATACATACATAGATAGATAGATAACCCATATTTCAACACAATTGGTTTCCTTTGTAATCCAATGTTTTATTTTATATTTGTAAAAAAGTACTCGGAGCAAGGCTTTTCCATAAGCTTCACCAGATTGAAAAAGGAATTTATAACCCCAGAAAGTTTAAGAAACTGTGACCTAGTCCAACTTCCCTCACTTTTAGATATGAGGAAGCTACGGTCCAGCAAGGGGAAAGTTACTGCTCCAAACTCAAACAGCTACTTTGTGGCAGAGCTGAGACTCATTTAATTAGAGATTAGCAGGTGAGTCACCAGGCCAGGCCTTTTGGAATTGAGACAGAGGTCAAGTGAGTTATTATGAGGGTAGAGTAGAAGGGATAGCTACCAGGCAAAACTTCCCTAGGGGTTCAGGGCCAGTAAGAAACATTTCAGTACAATGGAAAGAGCCCTGGATTTGGAATCAGAGGAAGGATTGGGGTTCTTTTCTTGGTTTTGTCACATCCTGGCTGTGTGAATTCATAAGAGTCCTCCTGGAAGCTCTCTGGGCCTCTGCTACTTCACCTGTAAAATGAGATGGTCTCTGACATTCCTTCCAGCTCTATGATCCTTTGAGGAAGAAAATCCTCAAAAAGAAAGGGGCTAAAATGAACACAGATGTTGCCTAATTCTAGATTTTTGCTGAGGGCCTCTTCTAGGTCTAAACTCAATCACTGCTAGGCTATCTGTCATCTACTTAAAGGAGAACACAGAGTAAGAGGATGGAGTATTGGGAGACTCAGGCCCAGGAGGATGCTGTAGCCAGCATTAATTCTGGTGGTGATTGTTAAGTTTTCAGTAGGAACACTTACATTTCAGAAATAGACAAATCCTACAAATCAGAGTTTGATTTTTTTGTTGTTGTTGTTGATTGTTTAAACTTAAGAAAGTAGGAAAGAAAATATGAATAGTGAAGTTTAAACTTCAAAGTGTCATTAGTACATGGTGGGGTGGGGAGGGGAAAGAGCTGGTTGTTAAAATTTACCCTACCAAGTTTTTCCCTGTACTTAGTAGGTAATGCAATGGACAGAGAAAGGCTAATCAGTTTTGTTTTTGTTTTTGTTTTTCCATTCTCAGCTCCATACTCAGGAAATGCCTTTTTATTTTTCTGGCAACGGTGGAAGAGAGAGGTTCCTCCCAAACTCACTCCCAAAGCTAAATTCATATTTAATTCCAAGAAGGCAGCTGCTCACCCCTAACCAGCCACCCAAGTGTGGCAGCAGCTGAGAGCCACATGCAAAAATATGTTCCAGGGGAGACTTGGGGACATCTCCCTGCACTGGAAGCAGACACAGCCCCTATAGTTCTGATGCAGGGTGGAATTGGAGCAGCTGTGTCAAGAAGCATTTGGCTCCACCCACAGGAAGAGTGGGATTTTAATTCTCACCAACGTCTCTCCAAAAGCTATGGAGTTGTTTCACCACAAAGGTTAACAGGAGAGCGGTGATATTTATTAATAACAATTGAGACAGAATTTTCCAATGCATAAGCTTCAAATTAAACCAAAGGCACCTTAGGAAGATGTACAAAAATCCTAAGATCACAAGCATACTATCTAGGAGAGGGATTCTTAACCTGGGATCCCCAAGACTCTATGAATAGATTTCAAGGAGTGCTTGGACTTAGCTTCCTTTCAGGTTTGCAAGACACTTTATGCATGATAAATAATTTTATCCTCTCAACAATCCCTATGAGGTTGATTCTATTATTATATTCATTTTTTCAGATGAGGAAATTGAGGCACAAGGGCATTTGTGCCAAAAACTTTTTGCTGAAGGTCATAGAGTTAACAAATACCTGAGGCTGGATTCAAACTCAAATCTTCCCAACTACACATTCTATGCTCTATCCATTGTACCACCAAGCTACCTGGATAGGGAAAGATCACATCTTTATTTCAATATAACTGGTTTTATTTGTAATTCTCTGTGTTTATTTTATTCATAAGTTTCAGCAGACTGTCAAAGGGGTCCATGAAATGCATTAAAACGGTTAAAAACTCTTGCTCTCAAGTGATAAAACTACAGATTCAGTATCCTAAGTCAGTGGTGTCAAGCTCAAATAGAAACAGGATTCCTGCTAGTCAATATTGACTTAGAAGATCACAAATTCAAGACGCCAAACTCCCTAAACATTCCCATCCAAACAACTTTAAAATAATGCCTCAAATCAAATTTTGGAGTGACAGAGCCAACTGAAGGTTACAATGAGACATTAAAACAACTTAAAGGATAGGAAGGAGAAATTTGTGATGCCAGGGAAAAGGCCTGTCTGGAGTCCAGATATGCAGAGGCAGCAGCAGCAGCTTTGGGTGCTCTCAACCCAGAGATGTTCTGTATTACAGTTCTAGGGCAAAAAGAAGTGGCTCTGGTCAGTCCCAAGGGAGCAGGGGACCTGGTCATGGTTCCAAGGCAGAGAAGAGCAATAGCATGTGTGGGAGCAGGGGAGCAGGGACCCTTCCTGGGTAAAGACCAGAGCACAGACCAGGAAAGCAGTGACCACACTTCCCCCCAGATCATACCACCTTAGAAGTAGCAACAACTGACAGTTCCTCCAAACCAGTTCTGAAAACAGAAGCACAAAAAATCCTGAAACCTGGGACAATGTCTCCCCACCTCCTGATCAGCAGAGCCCAACTTTAATATAATTTAAAGTCAAGAAAGAGGCTGGAAAATTAACAAACAGAAAAACCAGAACTTGACCATAAAAGGCTACTACTGTGATAGGGAAGACCATGACATAAACTCAGAAGAAGACAACAATGTAAAAACAGCTACAAATCCTCAAAAAAAAAAAAAAAATGCTAATTGGATCCAAGGACCTCAAGAATTCCTGGAAGAGTTAAAGAAAGAGATAAGGGTGATAGAGGAAAAAATAACAAACAAAAATGAAAGTGATGCAGGAAAATAACGAAAAGAGAATTAACAGCTTGGGGAAAGAGGCACAAAAATACTGAAGAAAATAATACCTTAAAAACAGAATTGGCCTAATGGAAAAAGAGATACAAAAGCCCATTAAAATTTAGAATTGATCATCTGGAAGCTAATGATTCCATGAGACATCAAGTTACAATAAAACAAAGACAAAAGAATGACAAAATAGAAGAAAATATGAAATATCTCATCAGAAAAACATTTGACCAGGAAAATAGATCAAGGGGAGATAATTTAAGAATTATTGGAATACCTGAAAGCCATGATCAAAAAAAAGGACCTAGACATCATATTTCAAGCAATTATACAGGAAAATTGCCCTGATATCTTAGAACTAAAAGGTAAAATAGAAATTGAAAGAATCCACTGATCACTCCCTGAAAGAGATCCCAAAATGAAAACTCCCAGGAATATTATACTCAAATTTCAGAGTTCCCATTAATAGAGTTCTCCTTGACAGAAAATATTGCAAGCAACCAGAAAAAAATAATTCAAATATTGTGAAGTCAATGTCAGGATCACACAAGATTTAGCAGGTTCTACATTAAAGGAATAGAGGGAGTGGAATATGAATATTCTGGGAGGCAAAGGAGCTAGGATTATAACGAAGAATAACCTATCCAACAAAATTGAGTATAATCCTTAAATAAGGGAGTAGGTATTTAATTAAATAGAGGACTTTCAAGCATTGCTGATGAAAAGACCAGAACTGAATAGAAAATTTGATACTCAAACACAAGACTCAAGGGAAGCATAAGCATAAAGAGGTAAATATGAAAGAGTAATCATAAGGAACTTAAAGTTAAACTGTTGGCATCCCTACATGTGAAGATGATACATATAACTCCTAAGAATTTTATAATTATTAGGGAAGTTAGAAAAAGTCTACATAGACAGAGAGCATGAATGTGAGTCAATCATGTTGAGAAAAGTGAGAAAGAAGGATTCAATGGAAAAAGGAAAAAGGAAGAGGCAAAATGGGGAAATTTTTTCACATAAAAGACTCATGCAAGGAAGATCTTTTACAATGGAGAGGGGAATGAACTGGATTAGGTAATGCTTAAACCCTACTCTCATCAGAGTGGGTTCAAAGTGGGAAGAATACATGTGTTTAGACTCTCTCTTTCTCTCTCTCTCTCTCTCTCTCTCTCTCTCTCTCTCTCTCTCTCTCTCACACACACACACACACACACACACACACACACACACACACACTGTTAGGTATAGAAATCTATTTAACTAAATAGGGAAATAGAGGGAAGGGGATAAGAAATATGGGTGAAGGTTGATAAAAGGAAAGGCAGATTAAAGAAGGAGATCATCAGAAGCAAAACAAACTTTTGAGGAGGGACAGGATAAAAAGAAAAGAATAAACAGGATAGAAAGAAAATAGGATTGAGAGAAATACACAATAATTGTAACTGTTAATATGAATGGGACAAACTCACCCATAAAATGGAAGTAGACAGCACAATGGATTAGAAATCAGAATCTAACAATATGGTGTTTACAAAAGACAAACTTAAAACAGAAAAACATACAAAGGGTAAAAAATAAAGGGTTAGAGCAAAATGTAGTATGCTTCAGGTGGCAGGGGGAATAATTATGATTTCAGACAAACCAAAATCAAAAACAGGTCTAATTAAAATAGATGATTAGGGGAACTACATTATGCTAAAAGATACCATAGACAATAAAGTAATACCAAAAAAATTTACAGCAAGTTTCTGATAAAAACCTCATTTCTCAAATGTATAGGGAACTGAAACAAATTTCTAATAATAAGAGCATTTTTCAGAAGAGGAAATCAAAGTTATTTATACTAATGTGGGAAAATGTTCTAAATCACTATTGATTAGAGAAATACAAATTAAAACAGCTCTGGAGTACCACTTTACACCTATCAGAAATGATAAATGCTGGAGGGGTTGAGGGAAAATAAATAGACTGATGAATTGTTGATGGAGTTATGATCTAGTCCAATCATTCTAGAGAAAAATTTGCAACTATGCTTAAAGGTCTTGAAAACTGTGCATACACTTTGACCCACCAATACTATGACTAGCTCTGTATTCCAAAGACATCAAAAGAAAAGGAAAAGGACCTTTATGTACAGAAATATTTACTGCAGCTCTGTTTGTGGTGACAATTAGAAATTGAAGGGATGTTTAGCAACTGGAGAATGACTGGAAAAGTTGTGGAATATGATCGTGATAAAGTATTATTGTGCTATAAGAAATGACAAGGGGAGTAGTTTCAGAAGAAAAAAAACCTGGGAAGACTTTATGAACTGAAACAAAGTGAAGTGAGAAGAACCAGGAACTCATTGTACACAGTAACAGCAATTTTGTACAATGATCAAATGTGAAAGACGACTATTCTGATCAATACAATGATCCAAAAGAATTCCAAAGGACTCATGAGGAAAAAATGCTATCCACCTCCACAAAGAGAATTGATGAAATCCAAGTATAAATTGAAGTATCACTTTCTCACTTTATTTTTTATTCAGATAATATGGAACTGTGTTTTGCATGATTTCACATGTATGAATGATATCATATTGTTTATCTTCTCAGTGGTTGGAGGAGGGGTAGGAATGAGGGAGAGATTTGGGAACTCAAAATTTTAGAAGGATGCTAAAATTAAATAATAATTTTTGTTTTAAGATATTAAAAAGAAACCATAAATTAGCATTATCTATGTTGTATTGTATTTTGGGGGGTTGAATATTTCCCAATTACATTTATAGCACCGGGGAGTTTCAGGTTTACCACCACTGACCTAAGTGACATCCTAATGGCTATTTTCAAAGGAATCTGAGATCACCACCAATGAGCTGACATATGGTATATCTGGGTGGTGTTTAAGTCTGTGGTTAGCAAAAGAAAAACAAAACAAAACAAAAACTAGATCCCCTTCCCTTGTGGGTAAAGAAGTAATATGGTACCATGGAAAGAACATTGTCTCTAGAGTCAGCTAATTTTAATTCAAATCTTGCCTTTGACAATTTGTGACTTTTGGCAAGATGCTTAATCTTCCTCTAGTCTCAATGTCCTCATTTGTAGAATGAAGAGATGAGGATTGGACATGAATCTCAGAGAGTCAAACTCACTGCAATCCCTAACACTTCTGATTGTGTCCTAAACCAGATTAAAATGTAATTGGAAAATGTTTAACAAAATAAAGATACAATAAAACAAATTAAACATAGATAATATTAAATTGTGGTTTTCTAAGGCAATATGTGACTGCAGGGATCTGTCTCTCTTTGAGTTTTATGCCTCTGGACCAGAAGGTAGGTCTTTGAGGTCCCTCCCAGCTCTGCATCTGTGCACTTTAGACCTGGAGAGGATACTGAGTTGAAATGTACTTAAAAGCTCATTCCCCAGTACAGGCCACCCTTTGCACGATCTCCATTCCATTCAAACTGTCCTTCTGTCTTATTCCTATTGTCTCACATGCCATCTCCGGCTTCTATGCCTTGGCATACCTCTCCACCTCCCAGGTCTGAATGCACTCCTTCCTCCTCCCTGCATTGTAGAAACCATAGCTTCCTTCAAAACCCATGTCAGGGGCTGTTTTTTTCTGATCCCTCTTCCTCACAGTTATTAGCATTCTTCTCCTCCCCTGCCCTCGCCATTAAATTGCTTTGTAATATTTTGTGTATTTACTTACCTGTGTTAGTCGTGTTCTATCTCCCCATTAAGTTCCTTGAGGGTAGGCACTATTTAGACTCCTTTTCCCATGTGCCTAGGAGAGTGCCTGGCACATCCTAGAAGCTTAGTGATTCTTTTCATGGAATCATTGAATGGAGATCATTGAAAGACAAGGCTGAATTTTCTTCAGCATTGGAGCACAATTAGTCTAAACTATTATCTATTCTCTAGTTTCAGTGAACCAAATGCCTGTCATTTCCATGTGTCTATTCAATTAAACAAACATTTACTTATCTACTGTGGACTGGATACTTTATTAGGCACTGGAGATAAGAAGAGAAAACTCCCTAACCCCAGAAGGTTTATGATCTACATAGAGAAGGGGAGCACAATATGTACAAAAATAAGTCAATACAAAATATATTCAAAGCAATTTAAAGGGAAGTATTAAAGACTCAGGGCAGCTAGGTATCACAGTGGATAGAGCACCAGGCCTGAAGTCAGGAAGACCAGAGTTCAAATCTGGCCTCAGTCACTTACTGGCTGTGTGACCTTAGGCAAGTCACTTAACCCTGTTTGCCTCAGTTTCCTCATTTGTAAAATGAACTAGAGAAAGCAATGGCAAACCACTCTAGTATCTTTACCAATCAGATCTCAAATGGGGTCATGAAGAGTCAGACAAGATTGGAAACAACTAAACAACAACAGCTAACAACTCAATAGCTTCTCAGTCCCCGTCTAGCTCTAAAATTTCATATCCTCTGAACTGGGACAGGAAAGGCTTCATATAGGAGGTGACACCCGAGTTGATCCTTGAAGGAAGATAATCCTAAGAATTCCAGGCAAGGGGAGAAAACTACTCAAGGCATAGGGAGGGGTGTAGCCTATGAAAGGCACAGAGGTAGGCAATGGAACATGACGTACGGAGAACTGAGAGCAGGCCAGTTTGGCTGAAACGTAGAGTGTTTGAGGGTGAATAATGAGAAATCATTTTGAACAACCCTTATGAAATCCCACTTCGAGAAACTCCACAGAGCACTTTTATAAAAGGCGCAGAGCAAATACAGGCAGCAGAACATAGGGCCGAGAACTATTCCAGAGGCAGAGCTATGAGGTCCACAGTTACAGTCACAGAGGCATTTGGTTTAAAATCCTAATAAAACAGTAATGCTCATTTCCTATATTGTGCTGTATTTCCTAATTACTGTCCCAAAGGACTATACAGGGAGAGGGAGAGAGTGAATGCAAACCTCCCAGCATTCATTTGTATGTTTAGATAAAGTGTGATTAAAAAGCAAGCCCGGCACATTTCCCCCGAAACTCCTCTTACTTCAATGGACATTTCTGATGTGCACTGAATGGAATCGCTTAGAAAAATTATTAGTTCAGCTTGAAAGTAATTGCCACTTATTTTGTTTATAATGCAGGCTCTTCTGGTGACATCAGATTAGACTTAACTGCATCCTGTTTTGATGCTAACTAATATTTGCCCTAATACTGAGCATAAATAAGTAGGAATTTCTCCTGAGACAAAGCAGATATTACATCTTTAATGGAACCTAATAGGCAAAGGCAAGTCAATTGCCCTGCTATGGGATTATAATTATGTGAGCTGTTTCCCTCCCCCCCCCTTTTACATTTAACGAACAGGGAAAAGCACTTGAAGCCATTAGGCTTTCTCCAGGAACACCGAGTAAAAATAAAACCGCCCTTGTGAGAACTCCATCGTCATTAATTCCGGAAGGTGACGGAGTGAACACTCCCTCAAATGCATCTCTTTTTCCCAGAGCTTCCCGGTAAGTGTCTGATTCCACAGGCTTCTGGCAGGAGGGCAGTATCAGTAGGGATTGTGTCTCAGGGAAGACCTGAGAGCCTCAGGACGGCTTGGTGGACACTGGAAGTATAAACAAGCCCGTACACTCAGACCTAATTGAGCCAGGATCATGGAATCTGTATTGTTGTCTTTCTTCTGTTTTGTTTCCATAAGAAGCTATATGTTATAGTGGGAATAACACTGAAGCAAGAGATCTAAATTCAAATCCTGCTTCCTTTACTTACTAGCTATGTGACCCTGGGTGAGTCCCTTCAACTCTCTGGATCTCAGTTGCTTCATGGGTGTTGCCAGATAAACTTAGACCTACCTGGGAAAGACCTTAACTTGAAAAAGTCAAGGTCTCCCACTGCATCCAGGGCTGTAGTCAGTCATCCTGACCTATGTCACTGGACTCCAAATGACTCTGGAGGAGAGAGTGAGGCTGATGACTTTTCATAGCTCTGCCTCATTGGAATCCAATTCACTTGCAAGTCAAGACATCACCCTGCTGACGTCATTGGTCCTCATTGAGAACAAAGGACAAACAACAAGAGGTTGGCCTAAATGGACTATATACCAATGATCCTATGATTCTCTTCTAGCCCTGATGACTAATAGGGTTGGCTGAGGCCACAAGGGCTGACGACCCATGCCAATTTATTTGCCCTTGTAGTTTGCACACTTCAATAGAAGTTAGCCCATCAATTCTTACATTCATTGGTTCCCAACCCCACCTTGGCTTCTTCGGGGACAATTCTATGTTTTTGTTCTAATCTCAGGTTTTCCCTACTTCACAGTGTAGGGAAAAGAAAGTATACAAACATATTCAACATCTATCAGGTCTGGAACAAATAGCAGGAATACTAAACAATAGATTTGTGATAGACTCCAGTAACTTATCACTACTTATATAAACAGTTGGGAGCCAATTCGAGCCTAAATGGGATGCAGTTTCTTTGCAAAGCCACTAATTATCATTGTACATGTATGAACAATTATGTGTACATTTATGTACAAATGTACAATGTACATTGTACAATTATGTACAATTAGCACTATACATTCCACTTCAATCGAGCACAAACCAGTCAGGCACTAAGAGAAATTATCTTTTTAGAGCCTGCCTCTCTGATGGTAACACTTTCCTTGTCACAAGCTTAATTGTACTGCTGTTTTTTATCATCCTAACCGCTCTGCAAAAACTGTCCTCATCAGCTCTTATATGACTTTCAGGAGCATCTAATGTCAATGAGGTTAATGCTAGGGGAGAGGAAGCACAAAAGTAGAGGTGAGGCAGCCAGGGACCCCCAGTAAAGACCCTAGATGGCTGTTTGAACCCACACTCCACATGATGAATGGAGCCCTTTGAGAGCTTAGCCCCACCATTATGCTGGGGAAGGGAAGGACACTTGCTTCTATCACTTATCCCCACCTCTGAATGTATTTACAGCTTTACTTCTTAATAGCTATCACCAAGAGACCCATCAACCAGAGTCTGACTCTTCTCCTACCCTAGCATGGTATTCTGTATCATCACCTTTTCTGAGGGACCCAACCTAGAGTCATAAATGGTTGGAAACAGGCAGAGGATAACTATACATGCTCCTCTTTCCATTCAGTCCCCAGCAGGGCAAGCAGAGACTATCTAGACATTAGCTGATAGGGGAATTCATGCACTTGAATAGCATGCACTAAGAAGTAGTAGTAGTAATAAGAATAGGAATAGGAATAGGAATAATAATAATAATAATAAACATAGCACTTTAAGGTTTGCAGAGTGCTTTAAACATACTTCATATTACCCTCACAGTAACCGTAAGAGGTAGGTGCTACCATTAGCTACATTTTTTTCAGATGAAGAAATTGAGACATATGGAGATTAAATGATTTGTTCAGTGTCAGACAGCTGGTAAATGTCTGAAGCCTGTATTGAACTTAATTCTTTCTGATATAAGGTAGAGCACCACTTAGCTGCCACTAGGGGGTGCTACACTCTCTTAGGAATATAAGGCATTATCCTCAGGGAGAGATCAATGATTCATCCTACCCAGACTTTTGTCTCTGATGGTGACCCTGTGAACAATGAGAGGTAGACCCTCCTACTTTAAGTGCATGTTGTCTGCCTACTTACTCTCTATATAAAGCATATGGAGTTTTTATGGGATGGAATAGATGCAAGTAACACAGGATGGGCTGCAATTTGCATCACTGGAGGGAGTCCAGGAAATTGAAGCTCCATTGGAGAATATGAATAAAGTACTTTTGATAGTGTTAGCCAAAGGTAATAAGATTCTTGAAGGCCATTAATTTTCCCTCCTCTAGGGAACGGTTGGGCAAGGGGGTACTTGAATCATCCAAAAAAACTCTGAGGAGTTGGGATCTTGGATATGATCATTCCCTGATTTGGGTAATCATCTGTTATTTCTGTTCTGTAAAGTGCTTCACAAACCATCAAATGCTAAGACAGTAACAACTCGCATTTAGAGAGATTGTTGAAGTTTGTAAAGCACTTTCCTCACAACTGTCATATGTGTCTACTGTCTATTATTATCATTATTATTATCATTATTATTTTTGTCATCATTATCATCCATTATATAGAATAATACAATGTAATGAAAGGTCCCAAAGAACCATGAGCTTTGAAATAGGAATAAACAAGCAGTCTGCTTTTAGGAGCTTCATGGGATTGACAAGATGGAAAAAAACTTCCTAGAAAAAGATGATATCCACCACTGAGGCCACATAGTCACTAGAGTGAAACTAAGCCCAAATATAGACACTCTGACAGTGTTATATGGGATGAGTTGTAGAAGAAAGAGACAGGAGGATATTCGTGACTCGAGAGGGTAGAGTCAAGGTGGATACCAGGAGAGTAGGGAGAGGATACTGTCATTTTGCAAAGAGCCAAGTCCAGAGAAGGGGCTGCTCTGAGAAGAAAGATAATGAGTCTGGATTTAGGCTTGTTGCATGTAAGGTGACAATAGGACATGCACATGGAAATGTCAATCAGGCAGTTGGAAATAGAGTATTTAAGTTCACAAGAGGAGCCAAGGCTGGACAGAGGTGTTAATTGAAACTCTGAGACTGGATATGCCTGCTGAAGGAAAGAGTGTTGAGTGAGAAGGGTAGAGGATAAAGGATTGGGCCTTGGGGCATACTTGCATTTTGAGGGGAAGAAAAGGAATAGAACCCAGGAAAAGAAGAATCTTTTTGTCTGCTGTGCAAGAAACTAGACCCTAGATAAAAATAGAAAATGTACTTCCTTCCCATTTTTTTGCAAAGAGAAAAGAGTGTTGTTGTTCAGTCCTTTGTAAGCCATGTCTGACTCTTTCTGACCCTGTTTGGGGTTTTCTTGGTAAAGATACTGGAGTGGTTTGCCACTTCCTTCTCCAGCTTATAAGGAAAACTGAGACAAACAGGTTTGTCTGAGGTCAGATTTGAACTCAGGTCTTCCAGACTTCAGCTCTGGTGCTCTATCCACCGCACCACCTAACTGGAGGTTATTGGTATAGATTATACCTATCTGACTTAACTAATGCATTGTTATTTTTCTGAACTAATTTCTTTCCTCTTTCTTTCTTATTCTTGGACTCACTTGGTATGGGAAGGAAACTATTCAGAAATTAAGGTGATGCAAAACCCTCAAAATCAATAAAAAATTGAAATTAAAAGAGGAAGTGTATAGATAAGTAAGCAGGTGAGAAAGAGGAGTGCCACGTAAGTCAGGAGAGGATAGAATTTCCAGGAAGGGATCAACAGTGTTAAATGCTGCAGAAAAGTAGCTAAGAATGAGAAAAGGCCACGGTGTTTGACAATTCTGGATTCACAGAACTTTAGAGCTCAAAAGGCCCCCAGTGGCCTTCTAGTTCAAAACCTTGCCCCTCTAAAAAGCCAGACTACTCCCTCTGTGGCAGATGGTCAGTCACTCCATCCTCTGCTTAAAGGCTCACCACCTCCAGGAAAAGCCCATGCTGCTTTTGGCCAGATCTATCTGGGAAGAAGTTTCTCCTGACATCAAGCTTGATTTGCCTCTTGGCAACTTCTGCCTATCAATGCTGGCTTTGCCTTCTGGAACCAAATAGAATAAATCTAATCCCTCTTCCATATAACCCTACTAATATGTGAATGAGGAGGTCATTGATGACTTCATGAGACACTTCCAATCAAATCATCAAGGAAGAAGTCAGATTGCAAAGAGTTATGGAGTGGTTGGATGGTAGGGAAATGGAGGCAGAAAGACCACTTTGGAGAGAAGTTTGTTGGCAAATGGAAGGAGGGAAATAGAACCTTAGCTCAAGAGTTTGCTGGATTGTAGAAAAGAAATCTGCTTCTGGAAAATGACTTCAGAGGGGATATGTGGCTGTGGGAACAAATGTCTGGAGACCTGAGTAGCAATCCATTTGCACTCTTTAGACCCTGGTGAAAAACATTTGTTCATATCCCAAAGACTCAGACAATGGACTTTGAGGCCCCTTTAGTATGGGCTTCTAATTCTGCCTCCACCCACTTGCTATGGGTGCTATTCATCCCTTCCATGCTTTCTTTAGCTTCTCTTGTTGAAAGAACCAGGCAGGTGATTCAGAGGAAGTGCTGGTGCTGCAATAAAATAATGGGATTTAGCGGATACTCAAAGATGGGCCTGGAGATTAATCTAAACCGATTATATCAAGTGAGAGTGGTTGACTGCTGATTAGTGGCGGAGGACTTGAGGATGAACCCAACCAGGCCGGAACTCTAGGCTAGATAGGCCTTTTCTTAACTTTCTGAACCCCTTGTGAATACCTGTATGCTTTAATAAATGTTTAATGCCCAAAGACTGGTGCTGAAGCTTCTAATTTAAGATGACCACAATTTAGATTTTAAACATCACACTACTAAATGATTGAAATAGTTCTCTGACTTTAATAAGGTGGTTGACTTGGCCATGAATGTTCTCTAAACAAACGTGCCAAACTAAGTGTCTTTCATCAGGTTCCCAAAAGCCATTAGTCAAGAGAGCAAAATCCAGTGGCAAATGAAGTAGTTTTAAAGAACTATGCACAGGAGAGATGGTATCCAATCTCAGAGAAATGCCGATATTGACATAAAGGTGGCCTAGGAGATCTGGCGATCTGGTGATCTGGCTTCTAGCCCAGGTTCAGCCTCTGATTAACAGAAATTCTCAGTTGGAAGGGATCTGAGGAACCATCTAGTCCAACTTGTACGTGTATAGTTATTTCTTCTATAACAAATCAGCCCCAAAGAAATTAACTACCACAAGATCTAAAGTTTCTTGCATATCAGATAACTTTCTGACAAACCTCTCTTGATCGGCCATAGTCACAGCATCTAGGAGTTGGAAGGGATCTGAGAAGCTACTAAAGTAACACATACCCAACCCCAACAACATGGCAGGTATAGGTATAAAGTATCCAGCCTTTTCTTGGAGATTTCCAATGAGAAGTAACACATTATATCACAAAGCAGCCCAATTCCCCTTTCAGGCAGCTGAAATTGTTAGAAAGTTGCTTTGTTTTTGTTGATATTCTTTACATCAAACCCAAATCTACCACTTTGCAACTTCTACCTATTCATTGCTCTTAGTTCCTCCCCCGCCCCCCCAGCCTAGACAGAACAAATCTAAGACCTTCCATATGAAGGCAGTTCAAATATTTGGAAACAGCTTTCATGCTCCACTCCAAGCCTTCTGTACCCAAGTTAAACACCACCATGTGCTTCAAATGGTTCTCATGCAGGGGGACTATCACTTCCATTATCCTGAGTACTGTGCATCATTTAATGCAGTCTAAGATTACATTAACATTTTTAGCTACCATGTCTCAATGTCAACTCCAATAAACAAAATCAATCTTTTTCAGGTGAATTGTGGTCTAGATATGCTGACTCCATCTTGTGCTACTCAATTCAAATATATAACTAAGGTTATTTTTGTTTTGGGGATTTTTTGCGGGGCAATGAGGGTTAAGTGACCTGCCCAGGGTCACACAGCTAACTAAGTATGAGGCCTGATTTGAACTCAGGTCCTCCTGAATCCAGGGCAAGTGCTCTATCCACTGCACCACCTAGCTGCCCCCTATAGCTAAGTTTTACAAATGTACCAAGCCATAAGAATGTGCAATCTAATTTATAAGAATCCAAGTCATTCCCCAATTGGGAAATGGTCAAAGGATATGAACAGGCAGTTTTCTGATGAAGAAACCAAAGCTATCTATTCCCATATGAAAAAATGCTCTAAATCTCTAATGATTAGAGAGATGCAAATTAAAACAACTCTGAGCTACCACCTGACACCTATCAGATTGGCTAAAATGACAAAAAAGGAAGATAATAAATGTTGGAGAGGCTGTGGGAAAATTGGAACACTAATGCATTGTTGGTGGAGCTGTGAACTGATCCAACCATTCTGAAGAGCAATTTGGAATTATGCCCAAAGGGCGATAAAGCTGTGCATACCCTTTGACCCAGCAATTCCACTTTTAGGTCTTTTGCCCAAAGAAATCATGGAAGGAGGAAAGGGAACCACATGTACAAAAATATTTATAGCTGCTCTTTACGTGGTAGCAAGGAATTGGAAATTGAGGGGGTGCCCATCAATTGGGGAATGGCTGGACAAGTTGTGGTATATGAATACAATGGAATACTATTGTGCTGTAAGAAATGATGAGCAGGAGGAGTTCAGAAAAACCTGGAGGGTCTTACGTGAGCTGATGATGAGTGAGATGAGCAGAACCAGAAGAACATTGTACACAGTATCATCAACATTGAGTGTTGACCTACTGTGATGGACTATATTCTTCTCACCAATGCAATGGTACAGAAGAGTTCCAGGGAACTCATGATAGAAGAGGATCTCCAAATCCAAGAAAAAAAGAAAAAAAAAAGAACTGTGGAGTATAAATGCTGATTGAACCATACTATTTCTTTTGTTTTGGGTGCTGTTGTTTTTTTTTTCTATTTTGAGGTTTTACATCACTGCTCTGATTCTTTCTCTTGTAACAGGATTAATACAGAAATAGGATTAATGTTATTATGTGTATATATGTGTGTGTGTGTGTGTATATTTATATCTATATGTCTATGTATATAGATATATAGATATAACCTATATCAGATTACCTGCTGTCTAGGGGAGGGGGGAGGGAGGGGAGGGAGGGAGAAAAATCTGAAATTGTAAAGCTTGTATAAACAAAAGTTGAGAACTATCTTTACATGTAACGGAAAAAATAAAATACCTTATACATAAAAAAAAAGAATGTGCAATCTACTAAATACCATCTGGTATTTTACATCTTTTGTCATTTAAGTGAGGGTAAAGATGCATATCACTGTAGTTCAGGGATTCTCAAGCATTTTCTATTCAAACCATCTTTATAGTCTTAAAATGGAGGGAATAAAAAGTTGTTGCTTATGTTGGTTAAATCTACCAATATTTAACATATTTGAAGGTAAAACTGATCTTCTCAAAATGATCCCATGTGACCATAAAGAAACTTATCCATTTTCTAGTGAACTAGTTTGTTTCCTGTGAGCCTCTTTGAAGAGCCTCTCAAATTGGCACATGGTCTCATGCTATGGCTTTCCCAGACTGGAATGTTCAGATTTACCTTAATTCTCTGCTTCATTTGGCCAGACTTAATCACATCATCACCCCATTCTGTGGCCAGATCTCTGTGACTATGCCCACACTGGACAAGACTGAATATCCTGTCCATCCGGTTCACCACTGTTCACCAATTGGCAGCTACACCCTATAACAAGAACCCAAAAACTTGCTGTAGACTTATTGTTAAATCAACCTGGGGGAAGGCCCTGGAAAAAGGAGAGACTTTTGGATCCTTGGCCAACTTGGCAATGGATAGCATTGGTTTTCAGGAGAAAACTAAAGCAAAATCTTAACTGAATTTTGGCCCAATCTACTTCCGAATAGAACTGATGCACTCAGCGCATCCATATTTCTGGCTTGGTCTACAAGATTGTAAATGTCTTCAAATTATTATTTTTTGTAATCTAAGTTCCTGTTTACTTGGCAAGCTGAAGGATGCTTATATCCAGACTTCTCTGGCATGCTTTAAGCAGTATAAGGCTTGGTAGATAACCTTATTAATAATAGTATATCATTTTCGTGGGCAGCTAGGTGGTGCAGTGGATAAAGCACCAGCCCTGGATTCAGGAGGACCTGAGTTCAAATCCAGCCTCAAACACTTGACATTTACTAGCTGTGTGACCCTGGGCGAGTCACTTAACCCTCACTGCCCCACCAACCCCCACCCAAAACAAACAAACAAACAAAATAGTATATAATTTTCGATCTTCATTTGATTAATACAGTTTGGCCACATACTAGTAGAGAAAGAATGATAATATATAAATGGTGTAATGTAATATAACTTTCTTTTATTAAAGATGTAGTGTTTCATAATGGATAGAGAGATAACTCTGGAGTAAAGCAGACCGAGTTCAAATCATGCCTCTGATATATTAGCTGAAATAAGGCAATTAACCTCAGGGCAATTCTGACTATAAATTGCAGAGCTGGTATTCATCTGCATCAATGGGGAAAAATAAAGCTTCCTTACTGGGAGTTCCCTATATCAATGAAATCATAGGTCTATTAAAAATAAAAGATAGAGGAGCCAAGATGACAGATGAGAGGGAACTCAGCTGAACTCTCTCAACATTCCTCTCCAAACAACCTTAAAATAACACCTCAAATTGAATTTTGGAGCAGCAGAACCTAAAGGTCAGGATGAGCAATTTTTCTAGCCTAAGAAAACTTAAGTGGTCAGCAGAAGTTTGTGACACTGGGGTGGAGGCCTGTCAAGAGACCACACACATGTAGTAGCAGCAACAGCAGCCACAGCAGCAGCAGAAACTTCAAGAGCTCTCATACCAGAGACAATAAAAGGGGTCAGAAAGAGGGGACTCTTTGCTGGTACTAGCAACACTGATTGGCAACTCCACTGCCTGCATGGCAATTCTGGTCACAGTTTTAGGGCAGAGAAGAACACTGGGGGTCAATCACAAGGAATCAGGGGCCCTGTTGCAGTTCCAGGCAAAGAGGAGTGTTAGTACTTGTGGCTGCAATGAAATAGGGCCCTTTCCTGGATAAAACTACAGCACAGACCAGGGAAACACTGACTACAACACCTCTCCCTGTAATCACACCACCCTTGGAAGCATCAAAAACGTTCAGACCACCAGAACTATCTCTGAAAACAGAAAATGGGAAAAAAAAACCCTGAAGCTTAGACAATGCCTCCCAACCCTCTGGTCAGCAGAGCCCAACTTAATGTAAAGCTTAAAGTAAAGAAATATGTTGGAAAATGAGCAAACAACAACAACAAAATAATATGACCTAAAAAAACTAGTACGGTGGCCGAGAAGAACAAGACATAAACTTAGAAGAAGATAACAATATGAAAAGAGCTACAAACAAAGTCTCAAAAATGCTAATTGGACCTAAGGCCCAACAAGAAATCCCTGGAAGAATTAAAGAGGTTAGAGTGTAGAGGAAAAATTGAGGAAAGTGGAGGAGATAGAGAAGAAACAAAAGAAAATAGGATGCAGGGGAAAACACAGGTTAATAATCATAACTTTGAATGTGGATGGGATGGAGTTCACCCATAAAATTGAAGCAGATAACATAATTAATAGAAACCAGAATCCAACAAGTTTTGGTGTACAAGAGACACTTTTTAAAATTCATTCTTTTTTTATTTATTTAGAAATTTATTTTTCCCCAATTACATGTAAAAACAATTTAACATTCATTTTTAAAATTTGTGCTCCAATTCTCTTCTTTCCTTCCTCCTCCCCACCCTTAAGAAGACAAGCTATTGAATAAAAGTTATATATGTTAGACATGCAAAACTTTCCATATTAGTCAGGTTGTAAAAACAAACAATCCAAAAAAGTCAAGAAAATAAACTAAAAAAATTATGCTTCAGTTCAGACACCATCAGTGTTTTCTCTGGAGATGGATCACATTTTTCATCATACGTCCTTGAGAGTTTTGTTGGATCATTGTATTGCTGAGAATAGCAATCGTTCACCAGCTGATCATCTTAAAATATTCTGTTACTTTGTAAACAGTAAATTTCACTTGCATCAGCTCATCTAAGTTTTTTCCAGGTTTTTTCTGAGAGCATTCTGCTCATCATTTCTTTTTTTTTTCTTTTTTTTTCTTATGAGATATTTATTTTTTCCGTTACATGTAAGAGATAGTTCCAACTTTTGTTTATACATGCTTTACAATTTCAGATTTTCTCCCTCCCTCCCCTCCCTCCCCCCTCCCCTAGACAGCAGTAATCTGATATAGGTTATATCTATATATCTCTATACATATACATATAGATCATATATACACACACACATATATATACACATAATAACATTAATCCTATTTCTGCATTAATCCTGTTACAAGAGAAAGAATCTGAGCAGTGATGCAAAACTTCAAAATAGAAAAAAAACACAACAGCACCCAAAGACAAAAGAAATAATATGGTTCAATCAGCATCTATACTCCACAGTTCTTTCTTTCTTTTTTTTTTCTTGGATTTGGAGATCCTCTTCTATCATGAGTTCCCTGGAACTCTCTGTACCATTGCATTGGTGAGAAGAATAAGTCCATCACAGTAGGTCAACACGCAATGTTGATGATACTGTGTACAATGTTCTTCCTGGTTCGTTCTGCTCATCTCACTCATCATCAGCTCACGTAAGACCCTCCAGGTTTCTCTGAACTCTTCCTCCTCATCATTTCTTACAGCACAATAGTATTCCATTGTATTCATATACCACAACTTGTCCAGCCATTCCCCAATTGATGGGCACCCCCTCAACTTCCAATTCCTTGCTACCACGTAAAGAGCAGCTATAAATATTTTGTACATGTGGGTCCCTTTCCCCCCTTCCATGATTTCTTTGGGCAAAAGACCGAAAAGTGGGATTGCTGGGTCAAAGGGGTATGCACAGCTTTATCGCCCTTTGGGCATAATTCCAAATTTGCTCTCCAGAATGGTTGGATCAGCTCACAGCTCCACCAACAATGCATTAGTGTTCCAATTTTCCCACAGCCTCTCCATCATTTATTATCTTCCTTTTTTGTCATTTTAGCCAATCTGATAGGTTCAGGGGTGGGTAGCTCAGAGTTGTTTTAGATTTGCATCTCTCTAATCATTAGAGATTTAGAGCATTTTTTCATATGGGAAATAGATAGCTTTGTTTCTTCATCAGAAAACTGCCTGTTCATATCCTTTGACCATTTCTCAATTGGGAATGACTTGGGATTCTATAAATTAGATTTAATTCCCTATATATTTTAGAGGATGAGGCCTTTATCAGAAGCACTGGCCTCAAAAATTGTTTCCCAGCTTCTGCCTCCCTTCAATTTTGGATGCATTGCTTCTGTTTGTACAAAAATTTTTTAATTTAATATAATCAAAATCATCCACTTTGCATTTTATGAATATACCTCTATCTCATGTTTGGGTCAAAAACTGTTCTCCTTTCCAAAGATCTGATAGGTACACTATTCCTTTCTCTCCTAATTTACCTATGTATCCCTCTTATGTCTAAATCATGTATTCCATTTTGACCTTATTTTAGTAGAAGGTGTAGCATGTTGGTCTAAGCCTAATTTCTGCCATACTATCTTCCAGTTTTCCCAGCAGTTTTTGTCAATACTGAGTTCCTATCCCAGAAGCTGGAGGTCTTTGGGTTTATCAAACACTACATTACTAGTGTCATTTTACTGACTGCATTTCCTGAGCCTAGCCTATTCCATTGATCTACCACTCTATTTTTTAGCCAGTACCAGATAGTTTTGATGACTGCCGCTTTAATAGTAAGAGCTCCAGGTTTGGTACCGCTAACCCACCTTCCCTGTGAATTTTTTTTCTGTATTTCCTCCTGGATATTCTTGAGTTTTATGTTTTTCCAGATGAATTTTGTTATTATTTTTCTAGCTGTATAAAATAATTTTTAGGTAGCCTGAGTGGTATGGCAACTGAATAAGTAAATTAATTTAGGCAGTATTGTCATTTTTACTATATTAGCTCTGCCTATCCATGAGCAATTGATATCTTTCCATTATTAGATCTGATTTGATTGTGTGAAGAGTGTTGGTAGTTGTGTTCATAGAGTTCCTGGGTTTGTCTTGGCAAGTAGACTCCAAGTATTTTACATATTACCTGACTGTTACTTAAATGGAATTTCTCTTTCTATCTCTTGCTGCTGACTTTGTTGGTCATGTATAGAAATGCTGATGATTTATGTGGATTTATTTTATATCCTGCTACTTTGCTAAAGTTGCTAAGTTGTTTCAAGTAATTTTTGACTTGATTCTCGAGATTCCTTAAGTATACCAGTCATATCATCTGCAAAGAGTGATAGTTTTGTTCTCCTTGCCTATTCTAATTCCTTTAATTCCTTTCTCTTCTCTGATTGCTAAAGCTAACATTTCTAGAACAATATTAAATAATAGGGGTGATAATGGACATCCCTGTTTCACCCCTGATCTATTGGGAAGGGCCTCTAATTTATCTCCATTGCATATAATACTTGCTGATGGCTTTAGGTAGATACTGTTTATTATTCTAGAGAAAGCTCCCCCTATTCCTAAACTCTTCTAGTGTTTATTATTAGGAATGGGTGCTGTACTTTGTCAAAAGCTTTCTCTGCATCTATTGAGATAATCATATGATTTTGGTTGGTATTCTTATTGATGTGGTTGATTATGTTAATAGTTTTCCTAATGTTGAACCAGCCCTGCATTCCTGGTATAAATCCCACCTGGTCATAGTGTATTATCCTGGTGATCACTTGCTGTAATCTCCTTGCTAATATCTTATTTAAGATTTAGCATCATATTCATTAGGGAGATTGGTCTATAATTTTCTTTCTCTGTTTTTGCTTTGCCTGTTTTTGGTATCACCACCATATTTGTGTCATAAAACGAATTTGGTAGAACTCCTTCTTCACCTATTTTCCAAATAATTTGTATAATATTGGAATTAATTGTTCTTTAAATGTTTGGTAAAATTCACTACCGTAAACCCATCTGGCCCTGGGGATTTTTTCTTAGGGAGTTCATTAATAGCTTGTTCAATTTCTTTTTCTAATATGGGTTTAATTTAAGGATTTTATTCCTCTTCAGTTAATCTGGGCAGTTTGTATTTTTGTAAATATTCATCCATTTCATTTAGATTGTCAGAATTTTATTGGCATACAGTTGGGCAAAAATATTTCCTAAGTTATGGCTTTAATTTCCACTTCATTGGTGGGGTAACATCACCCTTTTCATTTTTGATACTGGTAATTTGGTTTTCTTCTTTCTTTTTTTAATCAAATTAACCAATATTTTATCTATTTTATTGGATTTTTCATAAAACCCTCTTAGTTTTATTGATTAATTCTATAGTTTTTTTGCTTTCAATCTTATTGATTTTCTCCTTTAATTTTCAGGATCTCTATTTAGTGGCTAATTGGGGATTTCTAATTTGTTCTTTTTCTAGCTTTTTAAGTTGCTTGCCCAATTCATTAATCTCCTCTTTCTCTTTCTTATTCATGTAAGCATTTAGAGCTATAAATTTTCCCCTAAGCACTGCTTTGGCTGCATCCCATAGATTTTGTATGTTGTCTCATTATTGTCATTCTCTTGGATAAAGTTATTGATTGTTTTCTAATGATTTCTTGTTTGGCCCATTCATTCTTTAGAATGAAATTATTTAGTTTCCAATTGATTTTCATTCTACTTTTCCCTGGCTCTTTCTTACATGTAATTTTTATTGCATCATGATCTGAGAAGGATGCATTTACTATTTCTGCCTTTCTACATTTGACTATGATGTTTTTGTGCCCTAATACATGGTCAATTTTTGAAAATGTGCCATGTACTGCTGAGAAAAAGGTATATTCCTTTCTATCCCCATTCAATTTTCTCCAGACATCTATCATGTCTAATTTTTCTAGTAATCTATTCACCTCTTTCACTTCTTTCTTATTTATTTTTTGGCTAGATTTATCTAATTCTGAGAGGGGGAGATTCAGATCCCCCACTAGTATAGTATTACTATCTAATTCCTCTTGTAACTCATTTAACTTCTCCTCTAAGAACTTGGATGCTATACCACTTGGCGCATACATATTTAATATTGATATTACTTCATTATCTATAGTACCTTTAAGTAAGATGTAGATTTCCTTCCTTATCTCTTTTAATGAGATTCTATTTTTGCCTGCACTTTGTCTGAGATAAGGATTGCTACCCCTGCCTTTTTACTTTAGCTGAGGCATAATATATTCTGCTCCACCTTTACCTTTACTCTGTGTGTATCTCTCTGCTTCAAATGTGTTTCTTGTAAACAGCATATTGTAGGGTTTCTGGTTTTAATCCACTCTGCAATTCCGCTTCCGTTTATAGCAAGTTCAGTCCCATTCACATTCACAGTTAGTATTACTGACTGTCTATTCCCCTCCATTCTATTTACCCCCTTTGTACTTTTCCCCCCTTCTTTCACCCTATTCCTCCTCACCGACGTTTTACTTCTTACCCCTGCCGCCCCCAATCTGCCCTCCCGTTTTATCACCCCCCTCCCTTTTCTTTTACCCTTTTTCTCCCTGTTGCTTTTGTCCTCCCTTCTATCAGCCCCCCCCTTTCCCGTCCCCTTTTGTTTCCCTAAAGATGAGTTAAGTTTCTTTATCCCAATGAACGTATATGTTATTCCCTCTTTGAGTCAAATCTAATGAGAATAGGGTTGAAACCATGTTCCCCCCTCCTTTCTTTCCCTCTATTATAATAGGTTTTTTTCCACCTCTTCATATGATATAATTCATCCCATTCCACCTCCCCTTTCCTCTCCTCCCCATAGACTCCCTTTTTATCCCCTTAATTCTTTTGTATCATCACATCAAAGACAATTTATATTTATACCCTCTATATAAAGTCCTTCTCTCTGCCCAAATACATTTACAATTCTTAAGAGTTATGAGTATTATCTTCCTGTGTAGGGATATAAACAGTTTAACCTAATAGGGTAACTTTTTTTTTTCCCCCTCTGTTTACCTTTTTAAACTTCTCTTGAGTCTTGTATGTTGAGATCAAATTTTCTATTCAGTTCTGGTCTTTTCACCAGGAAAGATTGAAAGTCGCCAATGTCATTAAATGTCCATCTTTTCCCCTGAAAGAAAATGCACATTTTTGCTGGGTAATAGATTCTCGGCTGCAATCCAGATCTCCTTGCCTTCCGGATATCATATTCCAAGCCTTGCAGTCCTTTAATGTTGAAGCTGCCAGGTCCTGAGCAATCCTGACTGTGCTCCATGATATTTAAATTGCTTTCTTTCTGGCTGCTTGGAGTATTTTCTCCTTCCACCTGAGTAATTCTGGAATTTGGCTACAATATTCCTTGAGTTTTCCTTTGGGGGTCTCTTTCAGGAGGGTGTTCGATGGAGTTCTTTCAATGATGATTTATCCTCTGATTCTATGATATCAGGGCAGTTCTCCTTAATAATTTCCTGGAATATGGTATCTAGATTCTTTTTCTGGTCATGGCTTTCAGGCAGTCCAATGATTCTCAAATTGTCTCTCCTTGATCTGTTTCCAGATCAGTTGTCCTTTCCAATGAGGGTATTTCACATTTTCTTCTATTTTTTCATTTTTTTTATTCTGCTTGACTGATTCTTGTGTCTCATGGATTCCTTATCTTCCAACTTGTCCCACTTTAATTTTAAGGCAGTTGTTTTCTTCAGTGAGATTATGCACCTTTTTTTCAATTTGGCTAAGTGAATTTTTTAAGTACTGTTTTCTTCAGTGAGATTATGCACCTTTTTTTCCATTTGGCTAAGTGAATTTTTTAAGGTATTGTTTTCTTAAGTGAGATTATGCAACTTTTTTTTCCATTTGGCCAAATGAATTTTTTAAGGCTTTGTTTTCTTCAGCTTCCTTTTCCAAGCTGCTGATTCTTTTTTCATAGTTTTCCGTGTTTTTGCTTCATTTCTCTCGCCCATTTTTTCTGCTACCTCTTGCAATTGATTTTTAAAATCCTTTTTGAGCTCTTCCAGGAAAGCTTTTTGTTCTTGCGACCAATTCAACCTTCCCTTGTGAGGCTTCAGATGTAGACAATTTGAGGCTATTGTCCTCATCTGAGTTTGTGTTGGCTTCTTCCCTATTGATACAGAAGCTCTCAATGGAGAGGGCTCTTTTTGCTTCTTACTCATTATTGCAGCTTTATTTATTTATTCTTTTAAGTTGAGGTCTGCTCTGGGGGCACCAGGGTCCCCTGTTTTGGGCTTCTTGTGCAGGTGTATAGGTGCTGTGTGACCGGGCTTTTACTCTGAGGCCCCTTATGGTGTGTGGAGATGCCCCGCCCTGCACTTCCTGTATGATTGTGCTCGCCAGCCAGGCGCCAGACCCCGGCGTCTGATCCCGCCCGTTCGTGCCCTCGTCGGCCGTGCAGGTAAGTTTTTCCACTGGTCCTTCTTGGCCACCAGATTTTTGAACCAGTTTCCGGGAGCCTCAGTTGTTCGGGCGTGTGGCCCGCAGCTCCTGCTGACTTGCCCCGACCCCCTCGGCGCTGGGTTGCTGCCCTGCGCTGGGGCCTCCTTTTGCCCGAGTCAGACCGACCTTTTCCTGAAGTCTTCTAATTATCTCTGGTTGGAGGACTGTGTCTCTCTGTCTCTTTGCAGGTTCTGTAGTTTCAGAATCCGTCCAGAGGCTTGATTTAATGTTCGTTTTGAGGGAACAGAAGGAGAGCTCAGGCAGCTTGCTGCTTCCTCTCCGCCATCTTGGCTCCGCCACTGCTCATCATTTCTTACAGCACAATAGTGTTCCATCATAATCACATCCCACAATTTGTTCAACCATTATTCAATTGATGGGCATCCCCTCAATTTCCAATTCTTTGCACCAGAAAAGAACTGCCATAAATATTTTGTACATTTTTGGTTTTTATCTCTTTTTGGATACCGACCTAATAGTGGTATTACTAGGTCAAAAAGGTTTTGTAGCCCGTTGGCCATAGTTCCAAATTGCTCTATAGAATGTTTGAATCGGTTTTACAATTCCACCAACTGTGCATTAATGTGTCATTTTCCCCATATCCCCTACAACATCTGTCATTTTCCTCTGCTGTCCTATTATCCAATCCAATAGGTATGAGGTAGTACCCCAGAATTGTTTTCACTTGCATCTTTCTAATCAGTAGTGATTTAGAGCATTTTTTCATATGACTATAGATAGCTTTGAATATTTAATCTGAAAACTGTTCATATCTTTTGATCATTTATTAATTGGGTTATGGCTACAAGAGACAAAACAAAAAGGCATGCACAAAGCTAAAATAAAGGTGGGGAGCAGAATATAATATGCTTCAGCTAAACTAGAAAAAGGCAGGATAGCAATCATAATTCCAGACAAAGCAAAAGCAAAATAGACCAAATTAAAAGAATGATCAGGGAAACTACATTTTGCTAAAAAGGTACCATAGACAATGAAGTAATATTAAAAAATTACAGCAAGTTTCTCTGATGAAGGCCTCATTTCCCAATTATTTACTGAGTATAGAAATGAGTCAGATTTATGAAAATAAGAGCTATTCCCCCAATTAATAAATGGCCAAAGGATATAAACAGGCAGCTCTCAGAAGAAATTAAAGGTATATGGTTTGTGAAAAAAAATGCTTTAAATCACTACTTATTAGAGAAAGACAAATTAAAACAATATCTATCAAAAATGACAAATTCTAGTGAGATGAGGGAAAAATAGGTACGCTGATGAACTCTTGCTGAGTAGTAAAACTAGTTCAACCATTCTAGAGAATAATTTGGGAGCTGAGTCCAAAGGGGGCCCATAAAACTGTGCATACCCTTTGACACAACAATACTACTATTAGCTCTGTAGACCAAAGAGATTAAGTGAAAAAGGAAAAGGATTTATTTATGTACAAAAAATATTTATAGCAGCTCTTTTTGTAGTGGCAAAGAATTGGACATGATAAGATTGCTCATCATTGCAGAATGACTGAACAAGTTAGGGTGATATGATTGTGATAGAGTACTATTATGCTGTGAGAGATGAAAGGAGGGAATGTTTCAGAAAAAGATTGATAAGACTTTTTATGCACTGATGCCAAAGTGAAGTTGAGAAGAACCAGAGATCACTGCGTACAGTAACAGTAAGTGTTGTAATGATGTTCAGCTGTGAAAGACTTGATCAGTACAATGATCCAAGACAATTCCAAAGGACTCATGATGAAAAAATGCTATATACCTCCAAAGAGAGAACTAATGAACTCTCTAAGCAAATCAAAGTATAATTTTCTCACTTGCTTTATCTTTCTTCCTTTTTATAATGTTTTATATAATTTCACATATAATTGATATCATATTGCTTGACTTCTTAATGGGTAGGAGAAGGGGCAGGAGGGAAGTAAAGAATATGGAACTCAAAATTTAAAAAGAAAAGAATGTCAAAAATAATAAAAATTTTAAAATAAAAAATAAGAAATTATTATTAATGCAGAAATAATTAAACTATATTTTAAAGTATACTTTAGATGATTGATGATATAGAAGGAATGATAAAAGAAAATTTTTTAGTCCCCTTCACCCCTCCATATGTAAAGAGTTTGAGAAGAACATAATGATTTCTAGTGCAGGGGTATCAACAATTCAACAGAGATTTATTAAGCACCTACTTGCGTGCAGAGCATAGAACTGTGCTAGGTGCTTTGAGAGGTATAGAATTTAGATAAGGTCAGTCCCTGCTCTCATTGAATTTATAGTCTGATAAACTTCCTGTAAAAATGGGCCACTCAGGCCAACTCAGAACTTTGGTCTGCCTTCAGGCACATAGATTTAATTATTGGTAGCTGGGTAATGGCAATCTGGCCACCCAGCAATGCATTGCCTGGTAGCACTACTTCAGGAGAAGCAGGAGTACTACCTGCCTTCAGCTAGTGGGGCACAGAGGCCCATCAAGACACCTTTTTTTTTTTCAGTTTCCCAAGTTTTATTGCAATACCGTGAGTGACCACAGGGAGAGCACCATGGAGGTGTTTCTCCCAGATGACCTTTGAAGGCAGTATGGTCCTGGCATTTCATCTTGAACAGTAAAATGGCTTGCCCTTGGTTGAGAAGATAATAAGCAACACGCTGAAGATGTGAACCCAGGTCTTCTTGCTCCAAATCTAAAACAAGACAAAACAAAAATTGAATGGTTCACTCACAGATTCAGTGCTTCAAAATAAAACTCTCTTAAAAATTACAGCAACACCTGGAAAGATGACATTTACAGTGAATTTGGGTGGGTTGATTAAGACAAGTGAAGGAAGCTTAGGGTTCCGTGGGAGGAGAAAGGGAATCTGATGTTAGGGGCACAGGTGTTAAACTTGAAGTTCAATGAGAGACATTTCCAGTTTCAATGAATACCTCAGCCATCAGGTTGCCTGGCATATGACTTCTCTTGGCCTTACCTTCCTTCTAACCAAGGGATAGATGATGACCAACATGACCATCTCTTACAGAGTGTTGTGAAGATTAACTAATAAATGATTGTGAAAGCACGTTGCACAATATAAAGTGCTAATATAAATGCTTAATAATAATAACTACCCTTGTCAAGCATCCAGATGTACGTTTGAGTCCTGTGGTCCCTGTGTAATGATACTGAGCACTTTATAAAGTGCTCGACAAATAGTAAATAATTCATCCCCAGAGCACCCCAGGGAGGTAAGAAAGTACTCCTATTCCTTCTTACTTTAGAGGCACTGAGATACTACATTTGCCCAAGGCAATGGAAGTCCATTGGTGAGAAAGCCAACATTGGAACTATGGCCTTCCCAGGGTCTGGTGCAGGCCACTAACAATGTGGAGAATGGTGCTCAGGGGAGCATATGTGTGCAGAGGGACTGGAAGGGGGTTGGGAGAAGGTCATTCTCATCCCATGGGTCTAGCCAGGCATTTGTCACTCCCCAGGGTGTGGTGTTGAAGGTTCTAACTTAGAAAGCAACAGACAGAATATGGCTAAGTATAGATTGAAAATAGCAAACAGACGTGTTTGCTATTGCTCCTGGGTTCTCACGTTGGATAGAATGTAAGATGGGGGCAGAGACCCCCTCTTGTGCCTGGGTGGGTGAGGGAAGGAGAGAAAATAGGAAAGTGTTTTCAGAAAGAGAAAATTTAAATGGCTTCACATAAATCAGGGATCAAAGTGAATTCAGGTGGCTAAATTTAGGTTGAGATGGTTTCCTATATCCAAGGACCAATTCCAGTACACTAAGGCTGGGATTGGGGCTTTCTCTGGCTGGGCTCACAGTAACCTGAGCCCTGCCTAGAGCAAGGTAGTCGAAGCAGGCTGAGCCATGCCAGAATTTGAGGGAGAAGCAGAGAGAAAAAAGAAGGCAGCACAAACAGACCACATGCAAGGACTGTCACCATCTCAATGGTCTCAAACTTCAATGTTTGTTCTGCTTGAAACAACATGATGAAAGAGGAATAAATGCTATCTATAGAAAATCCCCAATTTTATGAGTAGGTAGAGATAACCATGGACACCTTGTAACAGTCACATCTTCTCTAGGGAAACTGTGCAGTGGGAGACTAGAATGACTTAAGGATACTAGTGACAGCTATTGATTCAGACCTGGCCATGGTATGCAGGGTGTCTGGGTTGTTTTAATGGGGGTGGAAGGGTCATGCTTCTCTTGGCTAGATCCCTATCTCAAAATCTCCACTGAACAATTCAGTAGGCTGGTACCATCTCCCTAACATCAATAAAGGAAATTTTTATTAAAGGTAAAAAACTTATTCTACAGTATATCATGGTGGACTAAGGGCCAACCTTGGAGTCGGAGAGACTTGGGTTCATGTACTCTCTTACACATACTGGTTGTTCTATCATTAGGTCAACTCACAGATCGTCTTATTGGCCCATCAAGCTCTTTAAGATTAGAGAAGTTACAGATGAGTTGCTCATAAGCTTTGGTGGAGGGTGTTTCCATAGCAGAAGTTCCATACACTAATGAAATAACACATCTGGACCACTACCCCCTCAAGTGTTCTGCACCAGATATATCACAGTGATTGAAAATCCTACAATTCATATTCCCTCAGTTTTCTGGATGAAAAAAAAAAATCTTTCTCATACTGGGCCCCTTGGCTCCCATGAAATAAGTGTGATCTGTGTATTCCTCCAACCGCTACCCACTGTCCTTGTCAGTTTCTCTACTATGTAACAGTAATGAATCAACACTAACATTCCTAGAAGTGCTGGGTCAATTAATTGCCCCATGGCACTACTTGATTATTCCTGACTAAAACTCCCCTCCCCTGATTGGCCCCACTTCCCTATTTGTGTTGAACTTCCTCTATCAGAATATAAGTTACCTGAGGGCAGAGATAGTCTTGCTTTTTGTCATTGTATCCCTAATGCTTATCAGTGTCTAGCATATGGTAAAGTGTTTAATAAGGATCATCATTCATTCAGGGTGCTGTCCTCTGCTAGTTGAGCTGCCAATCTAATGTACAATGCTTTCTCTCCAATTATTTAGGAACCATAAGATCCGTGATCTAGAACCTAAAGAAATTTAGGAGGCCAAAAAGCCAACCCTTTCATGTTACAGATAAAGAAACTGAGGTCCAGAGAGATTGTTTCTTGCCAGGGTCACACAGCCAGTAGGTGTCCTAGGATAGGGATCAGTACCCTAAGTATAGAGCAAAAGGATTGTAGGAGTACCTTTCCAGTCTTACCTCTTTGGCCTTCATTTTTCTTCTGTAAAGATAAAGTGAACTGAATGAACTAGATGAAGTCTAGGGGTCCCTTTTTAAGCTCTAAATTTTAATGATCCCAGTGTTCCTGTTTGCTTTAAATATTTGTTTTCTTTTGTAACTACAGCACAAGTATAATCCATATCAAATTGCGTATCTGCTCAAGGAAGGGGAAGAGAGGGAGGAAGAGAATCTGAAACTCAGAATTTTTAAAACTAATGTAAATATTTTGTTTCCACATAGTTGAAAAAAAGGAACATTTTAATTTAGAATTAGAAATATACATTAAATTTTACAGATGGAGTATGCATCAAGAATGTATTTGGAACAATATGGAACAGATAAAAAACTGCTTTAATACACTTTGTTGCTCTGTAAAATTATGCACCGGAAAAGAAAAGGAGAGATGATAGTACTTTGAGTTTCTCCAAAGAAGGGCTCTATGTTAATTGAAGATATTAATAATGTCAGCTTCCCTGCCGACTCACTGTGTGACACTGGGATAAACTCTTGACCCTTTTCACGTCAGCTTTCCCAACTATAAAAGAGGGTAATGAATGCTTGTCACTTATAACCACATGTGGATGCTGTGATGAGCTAATGAGATAGTGAGTCACATTCTTCCCAGGGTCCGAGTCACTCCCTTTGATAAGTCAATGCTTCAATGACTCTTGATACCAGATGACTAAATTATGTGGCTAAAGAGCGAATGACCATATCCAGTTCTCAGTCCCACCGAGATGTCCATGACACTCAGGCCAAGTTCTAAGGAGCTTTGCTATTTTCCTCAAAAACTAGATCCAATGTTTTATTTCTTTAAGGAGTCTTCAAAGCAATTGCAGAGGGAAAGGGACCACAGAGATGAAAGTGGGGAGGTGGAAAATGGACTATCCCTAGCAGGGGAAAAGGTGAGCTCAGAAATGCTGGAGAAAGATGCCAACAAATGAGAAAGAAGCAAAGGAATATTAGAGAGTCTAGAAACAATATAGCAAAGGAGTCAGGAAGAGGGAGTGTTCATTTTTCCTATCCTACTTCTGAAGTTCCAGAAAGAAAGCAAACTGCTGAACATCGTGTGAAAATAAAAGATATTACCTAAAGGACAATGAGAGTCACCAGATAAGTGTCTCCCTAAGAAGTTTCTTTAGGGTTCAGGTGCCACTTCCTACCTAGGCAATGCTAACTGTTTTACTTTGGGAATGCATTTGATATTCATCAGTTGTGTGAACTAGAGGGCTATTTTGGGAAAGGAAATGAGTAAGCAGTTAGGTGGTGCAGTGGATAGAGTGCCAGGCTTAGAGTAAGGAAGACTTATCTTCCTGAGTTCAAATCTGGCCTCGGATACTAACTACCTGTGTCACCCTGGGCAAGTCACTTAACCCTGTTTGCCTCAGTTTCTTCATCTATAAAATTAGCTGGAGAAGGAAATGGCAAACCATTCAAGTATCTTTTTTCCCAAGACAAAACCAAATGGAGCCACAAAGAGTTGGGACACAACTGAACAAACCACTTAAATAGATCTGTGATCTCATTATTTCAAGTATTCCTTCCATTCATACCTATCCAACCTGAAGCAACTTTTGTCATATCTTTTCATAAATTCCCCATAGGGTGCCCACCATGCTGGAAACCTGCCTATACCTTCTTACTGCCACTGCAAGGAAATCAATGGACTACTAGCGTTAGACAATTGTCATCCTCACCTTGACCAACTCACCTTGTCTTCCTAGACAGTTCCCTGATGACATTTTTTGATACTTGTTCTTCTTTGAAGTACCTCATCATCATGTGTCATAGCCTGTTCATGCCACTCATCCCCTACCCCACCACATCTTCTGGTGATATGATACTTATTTCAATTCTTTGGAAACTATGGTATTTCGTGTCTAGCAGCCACATCCCCCAGTAGAATATTGTTTTTTTTTAATTTTGCTAAAAAGATATAATAACGAGAAATTACCCTAGTCAATTACTTTCTAACCTCAAACATTTGACAAAGAAAAAGGTGACCCTTTAAATGTAAATAATAAGCAAAGTAAGAGGTAATCTCACCAAAGGGTATTCACTTGATGAAGGATATCTAGAGGCAGAGTCAATGGTGAAGAGGATTTCCCTGTGGATAATAGGGACTTCCAGTTGCTCCATGCATATTTGGAACAAACAGCACAATGGGTAACAAGTTGGGCACAAAATTTAAACAGGAAGAAGAGAGGAGGCCGAATTTTCTTCAGGAAATTACAAAGTTCCTTTAACAACTCTAAGCTTCCCCTGGAAACAGATCTGGAATAAGCAGCTGAATCATAATAAAGATCTGAAAAATATGAATCCACCAAAATGGAGTGTGGGGGTGTCACTGAGTCTTTTCAGCTAAGGATTCAACAACTCTACTTACCTATGTTTTCAGATAACTGTGCTTCCAATACCAAAAAATTTAGGCAACTGTATTTGTGAGAAATGAAAAGTAGAATAATACAACGAAAGAAAAGATGAATAAAGGAAGATATATAGTTGTTTTTCAGTGTTAGAATACTCTTATAATGTCAGCTATAAGTAGAAGAAAAATAGGTGAGTGTTTGTTTTTGCCCATGATGGGTGTGGAAGTTACAGGAAGCTAGATTTTAGCAGGACTTAGGATTTTTCTCATAATAATAAGGTAGTTAATTCTTTCTCACCAAGAAGCATAGATTAGAAGAGCATCTATCAGGAATGCTATCAAAGAGATTTTTGTATTACATGAGGGGTTGGTTTACATGGTTTTTAATATCTCTTTCTTTAGAAGGATGGAGCAAAATTTTGACCCCCAACATGGCTTCTTCTTGCCACCCAGATTGCTCCTGGGCTATTGAGCTCTACCATCCAGTTATTGAATGCTCAGGGAAGGCCACTTCATCTCAACATAAACCTGCACCAGATGTTTGGAAAAGAGTGAATCTGCTAGGGGAATAAATACTGACTTAAAATGCATTATAAAAGCTTAACACAAATGTTTCTTTGGAAACATAGGTGGGCTCTTGCCTTCATTCACAGCCCAAGGTCAGAGGTGGCATTCTCTCCTTAGAAAATTTCCACTTGAAAGTTCTCCATAGGAATAGGTTATGCCTAGGGAGATACTCAATTAAAAATTTATTCTGTAGTTTAGCTTCCATTCTTAATCCCTATATAATGACTTCCCATTGTATCAAGAGTCCCACAAATTCTGTTCAGAAGAGCTCTGTCCTGGGTCAGGATAGACAAATTTGACCAGTCTCTTAGGTAGAGATATTCTCACTTTGGTATTTGTTCTCTTTTTTAAGCATTTCAAACCAATGAGTCACACACCTTCTTTAATTGAAGAAGCTGGGATTTTTAGGTCAACTAAAGAGGGCAGCTAGCACAGAGTGGGTAGAGCACTGGCCCTGGAGTCAGAAGGACCTGAGTTCAAATCTGGCCTCAGATACTTACTAGCTAGGTCACTTAATCTGAATTACCTCCAAAAAAGAAAAAAAAAGTCAACTATAATAAATTGCTTTACTTCTGCTCTGATTTTTTCCTCTTCAATCCAGGGTTTACCCACATCTTAGTGTAAAAGTTCTTGACCACATTTTTTGTGTTGTGGCCCCCTTTAGCAGTTTGGTGAAGCCCTGCTCAGAAGAATGTTTTTTTAATGTATTTAATAAAATGCATAGAACTACAAGGGAAACTAATTATGTTTAAATACAATTATCAAAATATGAAAAGAATCAAGTCAAGGGACCCCAGATTAAAAGCCCCTGGTAGGATAATACAGTAGTTAAATACCAGGACTTAAAGTGAAACATTCAGATAATGTAAATCTTTTGAATACACATAGCTGAATGAATATGTCAACTATAGGGTAATACCCAGATGCCCAACTGATTTTTCCCCTTTTATCCCATTACTTAGCATTGTGCTCATATAAGGTAGTTACTATCTCTTTGTCTCTATGAGAAGTCTAAAGTTAAAGGGGGATTCTGCCTCCAGGTGATGGAAATTAATGATTGACAATAAAGATCAAGAATCAAGTCCTGTTGTCCCTATAATATTAACTAGATAATTCCTAAGTCTCCTCTCAAATCTAGCAGGCATTCTATTGGTGACTCCAGAACCCCAGAGCTATGGTAACTATGAGTGAACATCAGGGCAAAAGACTCCATGGGCTCATGGGTTTTAAAAGCCAAATTATAAGCTCAAAGTGGAAGAGACTTCCTTCAGTTACCAAACAATTAGTGGATATTAATTATTGTGGTGATAATTACAAAATATGCTATATAGATAAAATATGCCATTAAATAATTATAATTGTTCATTAGTGCCCACAGAATAATTAAAGGATAATAAGCAAGGTTAATAATGGTGTTCACATTAAACATGCATCCCTTCCTTTCTTCCCATTAGGGAATCAGGGGGCAGCTAGATGGCGTAGTGGATAAAGCACCATCCCTGGATTCAGGAGTACCTGAGCTCAAATCTGACCTCAGATACTTGGCACTTAGTAACTGTGTGACCCTGGGCAAGTCACTTAACCCTGATTGCCCCACCAAAAAAATTTTTTTTTTAAACCTTCACCTCTCTCCCCATTAGTTTCCTCATTTGTAAAAATGAAGCAGTGCTAGAGTATGATTGTAAATTAATCCAACAAACATCTGTTTAAGCACTTATTATGCACTATGTTAGGCACTGGAGCTCTATGCTTTTAATTTCTGGCAGATACTTCCAGAAAGCTCATCAAAATTATTCTACCAAATTGCAATTCCATTTGTAATAGAAGAGTAGATGTCTTTCTCAACAACCCTATCAGAATTATTTCCTCATTTTGGGACAGAGCATTTAGGTTTTGGTTTCTTTTTGATCAATTCAATGAGTCTGAGGTGATAACTCAGGATTATTTAAAATTTTATTTCTCTATTATATTAGGGAGGCTGAATATTTTAGATGTATCCTTTTATAATCTGTGTATCCTTTTATGAATTATCTGTGTAAAAATTTGTCCACTAAATGATGGTTGTTTTTTCTTGAATTTTTGTATTGGTTCATAGTATATTTTCAATATCAAAAGTTTAATTATCCCATTTACAACAACTTGTTTCTCCAATCCTATTTTGAATCATATTGCTCTCCAGTTTTCCCAACAATATTTACTAAATAATGAAACCTTTTGCCCCAGTTTACATTTTTCATAAATTTTATCAAAAATATATTTTCTATGTATTTGATTCTATTTCAGAAATCACTATACTATTCCATTGTGTGTGTGTGTGTGTGTGTGTGTGTGTTAGTCCACATGGGTTGGATATAATTGTAGAATAAATATTTAAGCCTGGAATAACAAATCTATCCTATTTTATCAAGCTTCCTCCCAAAATTCCTTTTAATTCTTATTGTTACTTAGTTGTTTTCAGCTGTGTCCAACTCTTTATGGCCCCATTTGGGGTTTTCTTGACAGAAATGCTGGAATAGTTTGTCATTTTCTTCTCCAGCTCATTTTACAGATGAAGAAACTGAGGTAAACAGGGTTAGATGACTCTAGGCCCAGTACTCTATCCACTGTACCAGCTAGCTACCCAATTTTATTTTAATTGCCATTTTTATTGAAACTAAACTAAACCTATAAAATAATTTAGGGATCAATGTCATTTTAACTACATTTATTCAACCCATTTATGAACACTGATTTCTATACTGTTACAAAGTCACAGAATTTTTTAGCTAGAGAGAACCTCAGTAACCATGTAGTTCAAACTGCAGTTGAAAGAAACCATTTATATAACATACCAGGTTTTTTATATCAGCTTTTATTTTTGACAACCACTTTATGGACACTTTATTAGGATCACTGATGTGCATGGTAAGTTAAATTCCCAAATATTAAACTTTTGTTTCTAATAGCATTTTATAACACATTTTCTCTATCTTTTTGTGCCACATAAGGATATGAATGATCTGCATTGGCTTACTTTATATTTGAATATGTTGCCAAATTTTATCTTTCTTATTGTTTTATTGACACTTCTGGATCTTCGTAGGTTAAGAATCACATTATTTAGAAATTATAATATTTTATTTTTCAGGTCCAATGTTAAATCCCTTAGCTTTTGTGCCTGCTCCATCAGAATTGCTAGCAGTTTTAAACATTTTTCTGATATGTTTAATGATGATGAAAGTGGGAAACTTTCCTTTCTACATATTCAGTAGGAATATTTCCCCATTTTCAATTGTGATGACTCTTGGTTTCAAGTAGACAGCTTTTTATCAGGTTGAGTTAAGTTTCCTCAATTCCTATTGTTTTTAGTGTTCCTTTTTTTAATGTTAAATTTTTATCAAAGGCTTATTGTCATTTTGTTGTATCCTATTATAGAATGTAAGCCCTGGAGGGTAAGGAAATATTTTCATCTTTGTGTCCCAGTGCCTAGCAGGCTGTCTAGTATGTAACAAGAGCTTAATAAATGTATATTGAACAAATATCATTACTGCTGCTTATGCTTGTTTAAATATTCTGGCATTGTGTGTTTCCCGTAAGTGGCCTGTTCACAAATTTTGTTAAGCCATAAATCAATGGCTTATGGTACATGTACCAAAGATGGTATGCAGTTAATTTTCTTTAGCACACAAAAGGACTTTCCTCCATCTCATGCAAAACTGGTACTTTAATACCAGTTAGATTTGTTTCAAAATTCTCAGCAATGACTGGAGGAAGATAGTAGGATATGAATAATTATCCCTCTCAGAATTGTTTTAATTTGCTTTTCTGTTTCTCTGATCAATAATCACTTGAAAACTCAATCATACTTTCTTGAACAATTATTCAGTTGGTTATTGATAATTTATATTTTTTCTTTCATGTCCGGCATGTTCATAACCATTGAACTATTGGGGAATGCACCTTGCTTACAAATGTGTGCCTGTTTCTTATAGATTTTAATGTCAGATTTGATCAAAAAATTTAAATAATGAAGATTTTCCTCGTTTGTTTCTTTCCTTTCTTCCTGGGAGCATTACTTTTTGATGTGCAAAAGACCTCTGTTTTTACATAATCAAATTTGCCTATTTTATGTCCTATAATATCTTCTATTTGTTGAATAGCAAAAAAAAACTTCCATCTCTTCACACTATGTATAATACTTCATTATTTTACCATACTTTATCAAATTATTTTCAGACGATAATATATTTCTAATTTCCCTTGTTTCTTAATTTTATTCCACTCTTATGACCCCAATTATTCATCTGTGTGTGTTTCTCATTCCACAGTTCCTTTTATTATATAATACTAACTAATTAACATTGCTTTGCAAGACTTTGAGTTTTCCACTCTCCTCTTATTTGAGATGTGTGCATTACTCATAGATTGTTCTTCCTTGCAACTCAGTCACACACCCACTGTCTCCCCATTCTTTTTCCCATCATACCCCAAAGTCTCTTTCTGTAAATAAGTGGTTAATCAAAACAACATCATTATTTTTTTTCCTTTTATGGTAATTAGTTATAATGAACTTGTTGATTTTAATACTATCTTTGATGTTATGTCTTAGATTGTTGTTTGGCCCTGACCTTCATAAAATATTTAATTTTTGCAGATTCTTAAATGACTTTTTGTTTGTTTTTTAAAAGTTTACTTATATTTTCTGGGACATTAGATTTAGAATGAAGTTTTATATCTCTTAATTTTTAGTTTATCATATTCTATTTTCCCCTATCATACTTTATAGAAGAATTTTGTACAATAAAAATGGATGGTTTGGGGGGGAAAGATTATCCTCTGACTTTTTCTTCTCTTCTCTTTTTTTTTCTCCTCCTCCTCCTCCTCCTCCTCCTCCTCCTCCTTCTTCTTCTTCTTCTTCTTCTTCTTCTTCTTCTTCTTCTTCTTCTTCTTCTTCTTCTTCTCTCTCTCTCTCTGTCTCTGTCTCTCTCTGTCTCTGTCTCTCTCTGTCTCTGTCTCTCTCTGTCTCTCTCTGTCTCTCTCTGTCTCTCTCTCTCTCTCTCTCTCTCTCTCTCTCTCTCTCTCTCTGTCTCTCTCTCTCTCTCTCTGTCTCTCTCTCTCAGAGATCCAGACATGATTGATTTAGTTTGAAGAAGTCCTTGTATGGAAACTCTCCTCACTGATTTACATAAGCAATTCTCCCACAACCTATAGTCTTAGCTGCCTGTGGTCCTGTATGACTTGTTCACAGACAAAAAGCTATTAAGTGTCAAGGAAGAGTAAGATTTGAGCCAGATCTTCCTGCCTCCAAAACTGACCTGCTAGCCGCTATCACAGTGAGGTCATGAGATAGGACTTGCCTCTACTTTACAGATGAAGAAATTGAAGCTCACAAGTCCCAAACCCATGGCTGTTTCCTAATAACATACTGTCTTTACTAAACATCAAAAGCTGCTCAAGATAGGGACGTAGATTTCTGTCAAATGCAACAAATCAGAAGAGGGAATACTCCTGAGAAATTCTTAGAGGGCAGCTACAACAATCATGGCTTGCTGTAAAGATGCCTATTAGCAAGTTGGGCCCCATAAAGAATTTCAACCTTGGGGGCACCCAAGTGGATAAAGCACCGGACCTGGATTCAGGGAGACCTGAGTTCAAATCTGGCCTCAGACACTTGACACTTACTAGCTATGTGACTTTGAGCAAGTCACTTAACCCCCATTGCCCCACAAAAACAAAACAAAACCAAAAAACAAAAAATTCAACCTTAATAGTTTAAAAAGGGTAGGGTGAAAAGAGACAAGGCTTTATTTTTTCTTGCCTTACTCCAGAAAAAGGAACAAGTGACAGATGACCATAAACTCTAGTCATCATTCTGCTTCCAAAGCACATACTGTCCTCACACAAAGAGGATGCCAATGGATTTGTATGTACTTTTCCTCTCACCTGGTATGCCTTACAATCAATGTCATATATTCCTAAGAAGACTTGATCAAAATAACAGAGGGTAGTTTACTGTCTGATCTTGAAAGACAACAAAACTATGGGAGTGAAACTATGAATCTAGTTTGATTAGCACGAGGCCCAAAGTAATTTGACTCAGCAGATCTCTGCTTCATTATTCCACTTGCCTTTGTGTGTGTAGACTGTGATTTGAAGTGAATGAATTCACAACACAACTATCTCAGTCATCCTCGAAAATCATCCTCCATTGAAAGAGAAGCCAGACATGGTACCCTGCTATCAATGTCTCTGAAAGCATGCCATGGTGGATGGAAATTTAAGGTAGCATATAAATGCCACCTTAAATTTCCATCCACCATGGCATATATATGCATATACATATATATACACACACATGTATATACATATATATGTATATGTATATGTGTGTGTGTGTGTGTGTATAGCATGGGGCCTGGAGTCAAGAAGACCTCAGTTCAAATCTGGCTTCAGACATTTATCAGCTGTGCAATCTTGGGCAAGTCATTTGATCTTTCTTGGTCTTAATACTTCATCCACAAAATGAGGGTAATAGGACTGAGTCCCTGCCAGGTCTGAATATAGCATCCTATTTTATGTTCTTGATGTTACTAGAGTCTGTCAATCTACAGAAAGGCGACATCTGCCCAAGGGCATTGCTGTATCCAACTCCAGGTAAAAGAAAAATGTCATTAGGACATTTCCAGCCATCCATGAGCTTTTCTGCAGCCTTGGCAGGGGGCACCTACTGGCCTTATTTCGTCAAGTCCTTTGTTCTCATCCCAGGCCACAGATGCAGGAATGAAAAAGCTCAAGAGCCCCAAACCCATTTGACAACTTCCCAAGTTATGCGTGTAGTGTGCTAACCCAAACTATTGAAGCAGGAGGCCTGGGCTCCAAATCTCTAATGAACTCCTCCTTCTAGCTCCAGGTTTAATTAGTTTTCATTGCAATATTAATGATCCAAACAAACCATTTTAACTTTCCTGCTGCACAGCTGGAATCCTCTTATTTAGCATTCCGTCTTTATAAGGGAATCTTGCAAACATCCTACTCCCCATTTGTCCCATCAATAGGGATTAAGAGCGCTGTCTTACTCTGCTTATGGCTCTGGTCAGCCAATGTTCACTAGTGCTAATAATTTCAAAACAGGGAGTATTAAATGCATCACAAACTGCCATACAGATAACATATAATCTAACTCCAGGATCTTAATTACAGTGACTAATATATGTGCCAACCCTAAGGTCTCCATAGAACTATTAAACTACGTGGCCCAACATTATAAGAGAGGTTTAGAATTAGCCAAAGGTGCTATCACTACTTTATCTGGGTCTTCTTGACCTATCATTCACATCTGGGACCCTAAATTCATTTGGCTGGCAATGCTGTTGACATAGCCAAAGACAACGTAGTTTTCATCCTTGAGTGTGAAAAATGCTCAGACTGTTTATATTTAGGGAAAGATAGAAGAGAATGGAAGTGAGCATTTTCCTGTTGTTCTCTGAGGAAACCTAGCCTTTTTTTCAGCACAGGAAGAGAAGAAATCATATCCCATGCTGAGGAACTTGGAACAATGATTTGGTGTCATGGGAATCTACCCATCTGACTTTGCATTTATGTTCATCTTTAATTCACCAGTATATTGTGGGATAGTCTTGTATCATAGAGAGGTGGTGTGTGTGAAGCCATGAAGATCCAGATTCAAACTTTCCTTTAACACTTACTAGACCTATGATTTTGGACAATCCCTTCATATACCTCAGGTAACTCACTAGGAATTATCTAGACAGGTAGGTGACATAGTGCATAGAGTGCAGACTTAGAGTTAGGAAGACCTGAGGTTCAAATCCTGATACAGAGTGTTGATCCTGCCTAGCTTTTTTTATCCTAAGCAAATTATTTAACTACTCTCAGTCTCAGTTTCCCTTTCTTTAAAATGGAAATAAAGTAGCATTTATTTGATGAGGTTGTTGTGAGGATGAACTGAGACAACTTATTGAAATTTCTTTGTAAACTATAATGTACTATATCAAAAGTAGTGATTGTTATCTAATAAGTCAGTTAGGTGAAGGTAATTTGCATATTCTGGGTTTCTTACACATCATAGATCCTTCTAGTATTCACTTATTGTATCCATCATAGTTTTAGGTGCAGTGATAAAGTGGTACCATTGTTGGAAGATTAGAAGAACCCTAGACCTGAGTTAAATCAAGTCAACAAACATTTATTAAGCACCTACTAGGGATACAAAGAAAGGCCAAAAAATAATCCCAGCTGTCAAGGAGTTCCCAAGCTAATGGAGAAAACAACATGCAAATGATAAACAAAAGTTATATTTTTATTGTTGTTAAGTCATGTCTGACTCTGTGACCCCTTTGGGGGTTTTCATGGCAAAGATACTGGGGTAGTTTGCCATTTACTTCTCCAGCTCATTTTACACAGAAGGAAACAGAGGCAAACAGGGTTGAATGACTTGCAGAGGGTCACCCAGCCAGTTAGTGTACAAGGCCAGATTTGAACTTATGAAGATGAATCTTCCTCACTACAAGCCTGGCACTCTATCCTCTGCCATCACCTAGCTGATAAATTGGGGATATCTCAAAGGAATTAAGGACTAAAAAAAAGGCTTCTTGCAGAAAGTGAGACTTAAACTAAGACTTGAAGAAGCCAGGGAAATAGGCAGGTGAAGATGATCAGGGAGAGTAGTCCAGGTGTTGGGAGACAGCCCAATGAAAAGGCCTGACAGGAGATAGGTTATTTTGTGTGAGAAACAGCAAGGAGGCTAGGCTCACATCCTGAGTAGAATACGTGGAGGGTAGCAAAGTGTAAGAAGACCAGGAAAGGTAGGAAGAGTTATAAAGCTTATTAAGGGCTTTATGAGACAAAGAGATGACTGAGTTACAACCATAAATGATTCAGGGGATAACAGAGCTTATGATCAGGTTAAATTGGTAAAGAAATATACCTGCAGCTTTCCCACCTTAGGTGAGAAAAAGAGCCAGAAGTTCCTTTCAATGAGCTATGAAAAACTTATTTTTTAAGTTCAGCATTATCTATTATCATATGAAAAATATTCTAAATCACTATTGATTAGAGAAATTTAAATAAAAACAGCTCTGAGCTACTACCCCACACCTAACAGATTGGCTAATATGATGGAAAAGGAAAATTATAAATGATGGAGGAGATGTGGGAAAATTGAGACATTAATGCACTGTTGGTGAAGTTGTGAACTGATTCAACCATTCTGGAAAACAATTTGGACTGTGCCCAAAGGGCTATAAAACTGTGCATACCCTTTGATCCAGCAATACCACGAATAGGTCCCAAGAAATAAAGAAAAAGGAAAAGACCTATATGTATAAAAAACATTATAGTAGCTCTTCTTGTGGTGGCAAAGAATTGGAAATTGAGGAAATGCCCATTAATTGGGGAATGGCTATGCAAGATGTGTTATGTGATTGTGACTGGAATACAACTGTGCGATAAGAAATGACATGGGCAGCTGGGTGGCACAGTGGATAAAGTGCCAGCCCTGGATTCAGGAGGACCTGAGTTCAGATCCAGCCTCAGACACTTGACACTTACTAGCTGTGTGACCTTGGGCAAGTCACTTAACCCTCATTGCCAACCCCCCAAAAAAAGAAATGACAGGAAAAACCTAGAAACGCTTACATGAACTGATGCAAGTGAAGGGAGAAGAACCAGAAGCACATTGTGCATAGTAATAGCAATACTGTGTGATGATCTACTGTGAATGACTTATACAATGATCCAAGACAATTCTGAAGGGCTTATGATGGAAAATGCTGTCCACCCCCAGAGAAAGAACTAATGAAACCTGAATGCAGATTGAAGAATACTTTTTTCACTTTGTTTTTCTTATGTTTTTTTCCAACATGGCTAATATGGAAGTATGTTTTGCATTATTTCACTTGTATAATTAATATATTTTTTGCCTTGATAATGAGTGGGGAGAGGTGGGAAGAAGAAAATTTAATAAATGTTAAAAATTTTTAAGTTCAGCATTCTGAAGAATGATGGTTTGGTAGAGTCAAAAATTCTCATACAATATGTTATCATATTTACATGAAAGGATGGGTGGCTTTTTTGAATCACTCAAAAAAGTAACTTAAATTGTAAGCTATCTTCAATTACAAAGGGTCTCTATTTTTTACATATTTGATTTACTAATCCATCAGTTTATTCTGTCTCCTATATTGTAGACTAAATCATTTTACCTTACTAACACAGAACACCCTCTATTGGCAAAGGCATGTAACTTCAAGATTCTCTAGTCCAAAGAGGAAGAAGAGAGCGAGAAGTGAGAAAAAAGAATGGTCCACAATCCATCTTTTCACCTTATGTTCAGATTGACTTCTGTTAGGAAGGAAATCATGCTTAATCCTGTGAGAGAAAAACTCCAGGCAGGAAGGGACTAATGATAGACTTGTCCCTGTTTCTCTTTGCTTCCAGATTTTATACTTGTCCATATGGGTCAGCTCAACTTGCTTTGTTCAAGAGACTATGCCTGTCACTACTGCTACTATGTGTATTCTCTCAGAACTCTCTAATATCCATTTCCAGTCAAGTTGTAAACAAACCCCCATACTGTCTAGTTTGACTAATACAAGGTTGGAAATTTTCAAAAGAAATTTTATTAGTAAGAACTCCTACTTTCCCCTTCCCTCTCCCATGCTAGAGAAGGAGAAGGAGAAGGAAGAGGAAAGAAAGAAGAGGAGGAGGAGGAAGAAAAGAAAAAGAGTTATAAAGCATAAATCTCTTCTAACTTCACTAAAGTCTTGCCAGTGGTCTATTTGACTAGCACTGTCCACAGACCATATCTATTCTCTTCACCTCAATGCTATCTGAATAATTTGAGATGAAGCATTTGGAAATTGTGTCATAAGGGGAAGAGGTGAAGGAAGTAGAGGTATTTCACCTGAGAAGAAAAAGAGTGGGGGTGGGGGGAGGTTGTCCTCATAATAGCTGTCTTCAGCTATGTGAATAGCCACAGCTGGAAATAAAGAGTAAAACTGCTTAGTTAAGAGGCCAGAGCTAAAACGGAGAGGTATCAAAAGGGTACTACTGTTCATCACGATATTGTGACGGCCATTCTAAGGACAAGAGCTGCCCAATAATGAAATGAACTTTCTTGGGAAGTAAAAGAAGTTTCTCATCACTGAAACAGAAGATGGTTGTCCCTCTGACAGAGATGCTGCTGGGAAAACTCTGAGTAGGAGATAAGTCTAGATGACTAATGGCATATGTCCTTTAAACTCTATGATTCTGTAGCAACAGGTTGTTGAGACCCAAGATCACAGAGACTTTGGAGAACCTCCTTGGTATGACCAAGAATCCTTGATCTAGACTGTGGGCATTCAAGAGTACTCCGTTTAGGGTCTTGCATGGGCTGATGATGAGTAAGACGAGCAGAACCAGAAGAACATTGTACACAGTATCATCAACATTGAGTGATCTACTGTGATGGACTATATTCTTCTCACCAATGCAATGGCACAGAAGAGTTCCAGGGAACTCATGATAGAAGAGGATCTCCAAATCCAAGAAAAAAAAAAAAGAACTGTGGAGTATAGATGCTGAATGAACCATACTATTTCTTTTGTTTTTGGTGCGGTTGTTTTTTCTATATTGAGGTTTTTCATCATTGCTCTGATTTTTCTCTTATAACATGACTAATGCAGAAATAGGATTAATGTTATTATGTATATATAACCTATATCAGATTACCTGCTGTCTAGGGGAGGGGGGAGGGAGGGAAGGGAGGGAGAAAAATCTGAAATTGGAAAGCTTGTATAAACAAAAGTTGAAAACTATCTTTACATGTAATGGGGAAAAAATAAAATACTTTATTAATTTTTTAAAAAGAGTACCCCGTTAGATTTGGGATTCCAGTGGCCTGAAATAAGGGAGTTCCAACCATGTTTGGGAGCTACAGATGGGAGGCAGAGAGATAAGAGCAAGGTATAAGAAGATAAGTATACCAACTAAGGAGTGAGAAAAAAAAAAAAAGATGAGTTCATGTCAGGAATGAGCTGGAGCTAAGACCAAACCAAACTGTTCATTGTAGTGGGTGGTAAGATTGAAATTAAGTCGGGCAGCTAGATGGCGCAGTGGTTAAAGCACGGGCCCTGGATTCAGGAGTACCTGAGTTCAAATCCGGCCTCAGACACTTGACACTTACTAGCTGTGTGACCGTGGGCAAGTCACTTAACCCCAATTGCCTCACTAAAAAAAAAAAAAAAAAAAAAAAAAGAAGAAATTAAGTCAATAATTCTCTTTGTATTTTCCAGAGCACAGTGCTGAGAGAATTTCCATTTAAGAGTTAAAATATTTTTCCCTTTCTCTAGTAACTGCCCTCAGGCAAGCTGGAAGTATGATAGAAGAGGGAGAAAAGAAGTGCCCTTAGCTATGAACTCCAAAACAGCCTTCTGTGGCTTATTTCAATATTTATCTGTCTTTATTTTTTCCTTAATATTACTAAGTTACTTAGATGCTAACAGTAATTTTTTTCTAAGACTATAAATTCACAATTCGAAGGTGAGAGATGGAAATCTAGTTCATGAGAAAAGAGAATTCTTTGGTTTTCTCCAGTTGTAGACCTACCTGAGTAGGAAGAGGGTATATACAATTTAGGTAATTTTCTGAGACTATTCCAAAGGATATATTTCAGAAGGTATACAGACTAACTTTGGAACTTATTAAAAAGATAAGATGAGCCAGTAGTAGAGAGGCGTGAGGTTTGGTGTGGAGATCTTTGAGTGCACCCTTTATCACAAAACCATGCCCCACAATACTACAAAACTATAAACCATCAAATTAAGAGAAATAATAAAATAAGTAATAAGGATCCCCTGGATAAAGAAGAACTACTTCTTTAGTTCTTGTTCAAATACTCTCAAATACACAAATACAGCCTGCACAAAAAATAAATTTCATAAACTAATTTTGTAAAATTACTTTTTTCCTTTATTTAGTAAATGTGCTGAAGTTTTATGATAAAGAATGAGCTTCTCCACAGTTCCTATAAATGTTAACCAATAACAGATATGCATCTTGAGCGTTCAAGGAGTTTCCCTGAGTACTAATACTTATGAAATATTAAAAGATCTAGAGGAAAGCCTCAAGTGTGTTGGGTAGAACCTCTATGGAGGATTTATGGGAGGGCATAGACCACAATTACACATGGATAGATTAGTATTTGTACATTAAAGTGCATATGCACCTTGATAAGATTATGGATAATTTATTCACTTATTATTTATTGAACACTTACTATTTTTTAATTGAGAATAGCTGGTTAATAATAATAATAATAACCTATGTTTTACAGAGCTTTAAGGTTCAAAAACCAGCTTTCCCACAACAGCTCTGTAAGGTAGATAGTGAAAATGGCTTCTTCAATAACATTCCATCTTCTGCCTTCATGTCTTTGCATAAACTTCACTCACACCTGTCCCTGGAAGGATTTCCCTCCTCATTTTCTCTCTTCAAATCCCTAGCTCCCTTCAAGGTTCAATTCAAGTGCCATTTCCTACAAGAGTCCATTCCCAATCATTTTCCCAAGAGGCAGCTTAGTGAGGGTGGGGGGTAGAAGTTGATAGAAAGTCAAGACCAAGGGTTTATATTCTGCCTCAGACACATACCACAGTGTAACCCTGAGAAAGTCACTTACTCACCCTCTCAGCTCTCACCTGTAAAGTGATAGAATTGAACTTGATTACCTTTTAGGTTCCTCCACTCCAAATGTATGACTCAGTTGTGAGTGATCTTTGTACATATTTTTAATTCCTTTTCTGTGTGACATATTGCCATTGTCTATAAATATAAGATCCTCAAGGACAGGGATTGTTTGATTTTTGCTTCTGTATCCTTCACCAAATAAGTAAAGTGTCTGATACATTACAGAGGCTTAATAAAGGAAAGTATTATCACCCCCATTTAATAGAGGAAGAAATTCTGTCTCAGAGAGGCTAAATGACTTGCCCTCAGTCCTCCAACTCAAGTAATTGATACAAGTTCTTTCTAAATGTTTATGACAACCAGAATACTCTCCATCATACCACATTGTCTCTTTTACATGAACCAAAATCCTTATATCACTTCATTCAATGAGCATCTGTAGAGGATCTGCTGTTCACAAGTACATTGGCTAAGTTCTGGTGAAACAGACAAAAGATGAAATAACCCTTGCCTTTGAGAAACTTACATTTTACTTGTAAAGACAACATGTACATAGATAACACAAAAGTATGTACAAGATAAATGCCAATTGATTGGGGACAGAACATGAGAACCACTAGGAAATAGTAAGAAGTCTTCTTGGAGTGCACTCAAGTTCACAGCCTTGAAGGGATCTAGGGATTCTCAGAGAAGGAATAGAGGAGGGACAACATTCCAGGCATTAAAGAAGGATATGGATGGAATGTTAGGACAAGGACAGACAGCAAGCAGTCCAGTTTTACTGACAGAGTTCAGGAAGAAGAGTGTTGTACAAGAAGCCTGGCCAGGTAGACGGGAGCCAAACTATGAAGGGATTGAAACCCCAAGTTGAAGAACATGTATTTATCCATGAGGAAAGAAGGAACCACTGGAGTTTCTTCAGTAGATGAATGATATGCTTAAGGAATGTCTATTTGGAAGCTGTATAGAAGATGGATGGGGGAAATACTTGAGGCAGGGAGACCCATTAAGAAGCTTCTACAATGGTCTAGGCAAGAAGTGATGAAGCCATGCCCCATGATGACGTCTTTCGGGTGAAATTGAGGGGTGAGAGGATTGCACTGGGGAATAGGGAGGGGAGAGGTAGAATGGGGTGAAATCCCACATGAAAGAAGCAGGAAAGGGCTTATGGAGTGGGGGGAGAGATGAGGGAGGAGCCTGGCAGTGAATAAGCCTTACACTCACCCAAATTGGCTCAAAGACCTTAATTTCATCAGGATTGGCTCAAGGAGGGAAAAACATACACACTCAATTGGGTGGAGTAATCTAATCCTGCAGGAGGGTAAGAGGGGAAGGTGATAAGGAGAGAGGGGTGAAAGTAGGGAGGAAAGATTGGGGGAGGGACAGTCAGAAGCAAAACACTTTTGAGAAGGGATAGGGTGAAAGAAGATAGAAAAGAGGGTATATATCATAGGGGAGGGAACAGGATGGAGGGAAACAGTTAACAATAGTGACTGTGAAAATAATTTTGAAACGGAGGCAAGAGTAATGTAAGAGGATGATGATGATGCTGCTGATGATTGATCAAATGGTGGATTGATGATTTAATGAAGATGAGGATTGATTGACAATAAGGACTGATTGATAATGAGGAGGATTAATTCAAGAAGATGAGGTTTGATTGATGAGGAGGAGGATTTAGTGATGATGATTGATGATGACAATAAATCATATGGTACTTACTTTGCTGGGCTACTCTGAAGAAAATTCTTTGTCAGGTATAAGGTACTATATAAATGTTATCTATTACTTTTGTTGCAAGAATCAACCTCATGGGTTTATTGTAAGGAAATCTCTCTTTAAAGTATTATATAAATGTAGTTTACTATTAAAAAATGGTGAGCATGATGCTCTCAGAAAAACCCAGAAAAAACCTGCAAGAGATGATGTAACATGAAATGTACTGTATACAAAATAACAGCAATACTGCAAGATGATCTGCTGTGAATGACTTGGTTATTTTCAGCAATGCAATGATCCAAGACAACTCTGAAGGTCTTATGAAAAATGCAGTTCATAACAAAATTCATTTGGAAAAACAATAGGTCAAGAATATCAAGGGAAATAATGGGGAAAAATGCACAGGAAGATGGAGTGGCTGTACCAAATCTGAAGCTTTACTATCAAGCGGCAGTCATCAAAACTATTTGGTACTGGCTAAGAAATAGAGTGGAGGATCAATGGAATAGGTTAGGCACAGGAGACACAGTAGTAAATGACTTTAGTAATGTACTGTTTGATAAACCCAAAGACTCCAGCTTTTTGGATAGGAATTCAGTATTTGACAAAAACTGCTGGGAAAACTGGAAGATAGTATGGCAGAAACTAGGCATAGACCAACATCTTACACCTTATACTAAAATAAGGTCAAAATGGGTACATGATTTAGACATAAAAGGTGATACCATAGGTAAATTGGGAGAGGAACGATTAGTTTACCTCTCAGATCTTTGGAAAGGAGAACAGTTTATGGCATAACAAGAGATAGAGAATATTATGAAATGCAAAATGGATGATTTTGATTACATTAAATTTAAAAGATTTTGTACAAACAGAAGCAATGCATCCAAAATTAGAAGGGAGGCAGAAAACTGGGAAACAATTTCTATAGCCAGTACTTCTGATAAAGGCCTCATTTCTAAAATATATCAGGAACTAACTCAAATTTATAAGAATCCAAGTCATTTTCCAATTGAGAAATGGTCAAAGGATATGAACAGGCAGTTTTCTGATGAAGAAATCAAAGCTATCTATTGCCATATGAAAAAATGCTCTAAATCACTATTGATTAGAGAAATGCAAATTAAAACAACTCTGAGGTACCACCTGACACCTATCAGATTGGCTAATATGACAAAAAAGAAAAATAATAAATGTTGGAGAAGCTGTGAAAAAATTGGAACACTAATGCATTGTTGGTGGAGCTGTGAACTGATTCAATCATTCTGGAGAGCAATTTGGAATTATGCCCAAAGGGCTATAAAGCTGTGCATATCCTTTGACCCAGTAATACCACTATTGGTCTTTTCCCCAAAGAGATCATAAAAATGGGAAAAGGACCCACATGTACAAAAATATTCATAGCTGCTCTTTTTGTGGTGGCAAGGAATTGGAAATCGAGGGGCTGCTCATCAATTGGGGAATGGCTGAACAACTTGTGGTATATGAATTTAATGGAATACTATTGTGCTATAAGAAACGATTAGCAGGAGGAGTTCAGAGAAACCTGGAAGGACTTGCATGAACTGATGATGAGTGAGATGAGCAGAACTAGGAGAACATTGTACACAGTATCATCAACATTATGTGTTGATCAACTGTGATAGACTTGATTCTTCTCAGCAATACAATGGTACAAGATAGTTCAAGAAACTCATGAATGGAAAAGGCTCTCCAAACCCAGAAAAAAAAGAACGTGGGAATATAGATGCAGATTGAACCATAGTATTTCTTTTGTTTTGGGTGCTGTTTTTCTTCTTTGAGGTTATTTCTTTTTGCTCTGATTCTTCTTATAACATGACTTATGCAGAAATGTTTAATGTTATTGTACACATATAACCTATATCAGATTACTTGTTGTCTTGGGTGGGGGGAGGAAGGGAAAAAATTCGAAACTAGCAATCTTATAAAAACAAATGTTGAAAACTATCTCTACATGTAACTGGAAAATAATAAAATACTTTCATAAATTTTTAAAAGAAAAAAAAAGGAAAAAAATGCAGTCCATCTACAGAGAGAGAACTAATGGTGTCTGAATACAGATTGAAGCAGTTTTTTTTTGTTAGTTCCTTATCTGAAGTTTTGTTTTTGTCGTTTTCTTTCACAACCTGTCTAATGTGGAAATGTTTTGCATGACTACTCATGGATAGTTTGTATTGAATTTCCTGAGTTCTTGGGTGGGGGAGGGAGGGATGAAGAGAATTTTTAACACATCTACAGAGCATGATAGGTATCTTCAAGTATCTGAAGAATGCTCATATGGAAGGGGAAGTAGACATGCTTTTGGCTCCAAAGAGTCAAAATAGGATCAATGGAAGTTGCAATAAGGCAAATCCTGGGTCAAGGTTATCAAGGAACTTCCTAACATTATGGGCTCATGAGTATTGCAAAGGAAAATGTGAGAAATGAATCACAATGACTTTCATGGGTTCAAAAAATAATTATTACAACACCAACTTCATTTCTTTTTTGACAGTGTTACTAGACTGTTACAAGAGAAAAATCTTTACTATTATGGGATTTCAGAAGGCATTTGACAACATCCTTTATGATCATCTTATAGATACAGAGTTAGAGATAGCTATATAGATATGGTGTTATTGACAGAATTCAATACTTTGATGGGGCTCATGACTGACCAAGCAGACTTTAAAAGTGGATTCAATATTAAAAGGTAAAAGAGGGGCAGCTAGGTGGGCGCAGTGGTTAAAGCACTGCCATGGATTCAGGAGTACCTGAGTTCAAATCTGGCCTCAGACACTTGACACTTACTAGCTATGTGACCCCGGGCAAGTCACTTAACCCCCATTACCTGCCCCCCCCAAAAAAAAGTAAAAGAAACTCCTACTAGAAGCCCACAATTCTATTGTGTTCAAAAATCCTGTAAGTTACTGGAATTAAGGCATAGGTAGCATCCTTATCCAAGTCACAAAAGACATAAAGTTGTATAGGTTAATTAACACATTGTATGATATAAATGGGTAAGATATAATAAAATGTCATGTTATAACTATAAATGTTAATTCTATACCATGGACTCAAAAAATTAGCTGTTACAAGTAGAGGATGGGAATAGCATGGCTAAAAAATCCTTTAGGTAAAAAGGTTCTTTGTAATGGTCTGAAAGCTCAATACAAGTCAACGTTATGCCAGGGCTACATTAGTAGTAGTAGTAGTAGGCCTCCACCAGTCACGGATGACCATGGATCAGCGCCTTGAAGAGCCACAGGCTACAGTGTGGCTGTGCAGTCCGATATGGGAGCTGCAGCTCCTGAGTGACTTATAACCAGTAACTGCCACATCCCATGTTGTATCTACCCCATGAGGAGTAGCTGGAGTATCCTCTCCAGGGCGCTAGCCTGAGCAGATCAATATGGAAAACAAGCTGTTGCCAATGCAGCAGGTTTTCCCTCTCCGCGACATTGGTGGATCCAAAGGAGAGGCAGAGCCAATACAATTTGGCACCAGTGCCCCCTCAGGAGTTGCCAGAGAGATGTAATGTCCAACATCCAACTGCCCAAGGGACTCCAACTCCTGATTTTTCTTCGGGGTTAACTTCCGAAGCCTTTCCCATATATGAGTATAGCTGCAAGGCTACATTAATAGAAGTATATTGGGGCAACTAGGTGGCACAGTGGACAAATCACCGGCCCTGGATTCAGAAGACCTGAGTTCAAATCTGGGCTCAGACATTTGACACTTACTAGCTGTGTGACCATGGGCAAGTCACCTAACCCTCATTGCCCCACAAAAAAGTATATTGTTCAGAAGGGAGGTAATATTCCTACTATACTCAGACCATATGTGAAGAACTGCTTAGTTTTGAGAGCTGGCAGGTAGGTGGCACAGTGGAGTAGAGCACTGGCCCTGAGTCAGGGAGGACCTGAGTTCAAATCTCACCTCAGACTCTCCCTAGTTATGTGACCTGGCAAGTCCATGTAAGAGTCAATTTCCTTAAATGTCCAGGCCATTTCCAATCGGCCTGAGTCTATATCTTGCCATTGGACCCAGATGCTCTGGAGGAGAGAGTGAGGTTGGTGACCTTGCACAGCCCCTCCTCACTTAAATCTAATTCACTGCAAGTCATGACATCATCCTGATGGAATGGTTCTCTTCAAGAATGAAGGACCAACAACAAGTTTTGATAACCATATTTGAGGAGAGCTTTTGTCAAGCTAGACTGAATACAAAAGAGGGCAATCCAGATGCTGGGGAAATCTACATGTATTATAAGTAGTGGTTGAAAAAAATTAAGTTACTTGGTCAAAAAAGAGAAGATTCAAAGGAACCATTATCACTTTCTTCAAATTTTGGAAGGGCTGACATGTGGAGAAGGGACTAGATTTTATTTGGATTGCAGAAGGGAGATCTAATGGAGAAATTAGAGGAATCAGATTTCAGCTGATACTGGAATGATGGACTTCCCTAGGAAGTAGGAAAACCTCTCTAGAGGTCCTTCACAGTAGAGAAAGGAATCCCATCCAGCCAAGTGTTGGACAAGGGTGACCATTGAAGTCATTTCCCAATTTGATATTCTAGAATTCTTTGACACTTGCTCATCCTGTACCACAAGTGTAATCCTTAAATACCCTGATCCAACTTGCCTAATGCTTTTTTCTTTGGCTTTCTTAGAACTTGACTTCTGCTTTCTGGATTAGAAGTAGACATGGGAAATTTCTATCTGAATACTGTAGATATTATAGGGCACTTACACTGTGCCTTAACTTGCTCCTCTATAAGAGTTAATCCTATATAGTGAAGTAAAATGAAAGCAGTATATTATCTGGGTTGAAACCTGACTCTGCATTTTATAACCTTGAGAAAGAAAGTCACTTCCCCACTCTGGACCTTGTTTCCCCTATGTGTTTGACTAAATGACCTCTAAAGTCTCTCACAACTCTATAGCTTATGGTTCTATATTGTTAAATAATTGGAGGAGAGCCTGAGGAAAGAGAGTCACAATAAGGTAAAATTGGATTCTAGTTCCCTTCAATAGATATCCAATCCTTCTGAACTATAGAATAACAATGATCTCCCCTGCCCCCTTATACATACATACACACACACACACACACACACACACACACACACACACTTTTAAGAGACCAGGTCTCCTTATTTCAGCTGGAAGTTCAGTGGCCACTCATAGGCTCAATCCCACTCCCATTACTAACAAGCACAAGAACTTCAATGCACTCTACTTCGAACTTGAGTTTGGTGGCCCCTCCGTAGGCAGCCTGGTGCTCTCTCCCCTCCTCCTCACATGGGGATCACTATATGGTGACAGATTAGTATAGATACACAATTGGCTTAGCCTATTGCAAGTAGGAACTCCTGAGTCAAATTGATTTACCAGCTTCAGGCTCTGGAATAACAGGGATCACAAGTCTGTATCACTGTGTCTGTATTCCTTTTTAAAAAGACTTTAAAATCTGAACCATGACACTCAGTGATGAATATTACATAGTGTCCTTAGCAGGAGGGCGAAGGGCACATGTACAGTATGTGCCTCTTCTTCCTCTCCGGGCCATCAGGGAAGCAGTGTGGCAACCTCACCAGGTTATCCACATATACCAATAAAGACAGTCTGCTTTCCTAAAGCTTCTAAAGTACAACAAATATAAATAGAGGCTTCTAAAGAGTGTACCCAATGTCTTCAAAGACCATCAATTTAGTGGTAGAAGATTCTAGAGGTTTGTCAGTCTAACATTTTTCATCTGTAAGATGAAGAAATGGAAGCTAAAAGGCTTGCCCAGGATTACACAGGGAATAGAATGAGGAGAGGAGAGGAGAGGAGAGGAGAGGAGAGTAGGGGGGAGGAGAGGAGGAGAGGAGAGGAGAGAGAGGAGAGGAGAGGAGGGAGAGGAGAGGAGAGGAGAGGAGAGGAGAGGAGAGGAGAGGAGAGGAGAGGAGAGGAGAGGAGAGGAGAGGGAGAGGAGAGAGAGGAGAGGAGAGGAGGAGGAGAGGAGAGGAGAGGAGAGGAGAGGAGAGGAGAGGAGAGGAGAGGAGAAAGACCAAAGATTTGGGACTGTGTTTCTGTCTCTGATTCCTATACTTTCATATATCCTTAAAGCAACAAGACAAACAAAATCTCCAATCCCAAGCCCCAATAGCCTAGGAAAAAGTTCTGCTCTTTAGCACTACATACAAATGTCCCCCAGCATGGTGGAGAATCATTAGTCTCAAGTGTTATGAACACTATTTCAAGCATTAAATGAGTACACCCAGGATGGAGGGGAGAAAAGGAGTGGGGGGGGACAGAGGGCACATGTCACTAGCATAATGTCATAACTGGAATGTAAGCATCTTGTATTCATGAATGGTAGCTGACCTCAGTGCTTCCAGAGCACACTTGTGAGTGTCCATCAGCATGTTCTGAAGCTTTGCTGGCTCTTCAAGAAGCCCATGGGAAAATATCTTGCATGCCCATCTCTGGTAATGGTCATGATGTCCTGCAGTAAAAGGTGGTGGGAAGTGAAGCCATTTGAAGATGGCATTTCTGGTTCTCTAAAGGTCTGACCTCTCAGGGCTGAGAAATGTTTGTGAAAGGGCATGTGCCCATTGCTTACAAAGGCAAGATATTTTTGGAGTTCCTCTTTGGAAAATTCCCAGATACCCCCCAAAAGAGCCCCCAAGTCTATCTAAAGCAATGACTCCCAATGAGGTGTGTGGCAGAGACAAGTTCCTGAATCAGTCATACCAACAAGACAATCAGGAATGGAGGTAATTATACACAGTAAGTAAACAAACAATCTCATCTACAAGCATTTCCTAAAGGCATACTACATACTTAGCAGTTGTGCTAAGTGCTAGGGATTCAAAGCAAAAGCAAAAACATTCCTGCCTCAAGTATCTTATGTTCTAATGTGAAAGACAACTAGGTGGTACAGTGGATAGAGCACTGGCCCTGGATTCAGGAGGAACTGAATTCAAATCTGGCCTCAGACACTTGACACTAGCTGTGTGACCCTGTGCAAGTCACTTAACCCCCAATTGCCCTCACCAAAAAAAGAAAGAAAGAAAGGAAAAAAAGAAAGAAAGACTATACATGAATAAATAAGTATAAATAAGCCAGAAAGCTGAGGTGAATCTCTTGAGCAAAAACACAGGCAAAAAATAATTGTCTGTACTAAGTACAGCCTCAATATGATTAGCCCTTGGGCCTGGAGTACAAAGAAGGAAAAGCTACCAGGTTTCCTAAAGAGAGGCCCAAGTCAAAAATGGAATTGGTCAAAGCTCTTGTGCCAATCAGTGAGATCAGACGCATTAGTAACCCATTACACTTCTAGCTTGAGTAAGATAGAGAGACTCACTCTCCAAAGAATGTGGGGAGTATATTCAAATATATAAAGAGTAAGTACAGAGTAACCTTAGAGGGAAAAGCAATAGTAGCTGGAGGAGACCAGAAAGATATCCCATAGAAGACAGAATTTGAGCTGAATTTTGAAGCAAGTCAGAGATTCTGAGAGTCAGACCGGAAGAAGAAAAATTACAAGCATGGGGGGAAGCCAATGCAAAGGCACAGAGACAGAAACTGAGCACAGAATGTAAGAAACAAGTAGGTCAGTATGGTAGGACCATCAAGAGTGTTAAAAGGAGTAATGTGTAGGAAGAGTAAAAAGATAAGGAGGAGATGGGTTATGGCTTTAGATTTGATCTGAGGAAGCCTCTAGAGTTTATTGAGTTGAAGGACAGGTGTGACATGGTAAAACCTGGACTTCAGAAAAAATCATTTTGGCAGCTGAGTGGAGGGTGAATTAAAATAGATAGGGATTTGAGGCATAAAAATCAATTAAGAGGCAATAGCATAGATATTTTAAGACTTTACAGGTCAGGAAACAAGTGACACCCAGTAGTGTTTCTACTGTAACTTGAGACAATCAGACTGTCATTTTCATGGCAAATTGGGAGTTCGTATAATGGAAACTGGCCATTGCTAGAACAGGTAAAGTGAATGGGATTGATTGGGACAATACCAAAAGAAGAGGAAAAGGAGAGATAGGTCATCAATGCTCACAGTAATGAGGATAGGGACAGAGACTATGATGAAGCCATGGAAATGCAGAATCCCTTCAAATAGGAAAATAAGTTCCTGAGGGGCAGGACTTTGCCTTTTTGTATCCCTAGTATATAGCATAGTACCTTGAAATCTTCCCATTTGAATGCCCATATTTGGTAAAATCAGGAAAGTAAATTTTCTCAAGCAGAGTTATTGACACACTGGTAACAAATGTGGAATAGATGAGGGAGAAGAGGAGACCTGGGTTTGAGCTTCAGATCTAGGACTCATCATTTGTATGGCCCTAGAGAAGTTTCCTTCCTTCTCTAGGTTTCTGTTCTGCCCCTTGACCTCCCTTCCTTCTTTATTTTTACTATTCCAATCCAGGACTTAGAGATGGACCCTGGACATAGCACCAATTCCCATTTCCTTTTCCATGAGTTATATGTACAGAAGAAGGTTCTGGGATACCGTCAGATGGCATGCCCTTTTAGGAGTGAAGAAACTTTTCTCCTTGTATCTTCTTTGTTTTAAATAAACTAAATGACCATAAAGAGTTGATTGCTGATATAATATAAATACAAAGAGATGAAATTGAGCTAGGGATTTTTATAGGATCATAGATCCAGAGCTAGAAGGGGCTTCAGAGGCAATCTTCTCCAAACCTGTCATTTCACAGATGAGGAAAAGGAGTACCAGGGATGTGAAGGAAGCATTGCCCATTATCATCTACATAGAAAATGTCAGATACCATATTTAAGCCTAGATCTCTGACACCAGGAGAGTGCCCTTTCCACTATCTCATACAATGCAAGGTAGATGACTTAGAGCTACAGGTTTTCCCTTTAATAAACCCAAGGATATTTCTATATAAACGTTCTTGCTATAATTAAGAAGCTGGTGAGAGAGGATTTCTTTTTTTTTTCAAACCACTTGAATATACGCAATTTGGCAACATGCAAAGATTGCATATGTGCATTAGAGAAGATCTTCTATGCATTGTCAGACAGACCTTGATAAGACCATTTGATGATGTCATTTATTAGAAAATCATAGATGATGCTCCTTTACTGGTTAATTACCAAAGTGATTCCCTTTCTTTCTGTATGTTTATGGGAGGCGAGTACATGAAATGATGTGGGCTGCTACTCCCCTGAAACACCTCAGATGTCACATGGGATATTCATCAAGTGAATTGTAACATTTGTCACACTTGTAAATGGAACAGAGAATAAAGCATTTCTAAAATATTTTACCTGGCTGGTGAAAATGATATAACGCTATCTTTAAAAAGAAAATTAAATCTTTAATTTACACTATGCATAATAAAATGGCACACTCATTCTCTGTGTGAACAAATGGCTGCTTGATGCTTTAATCTATTATTTTTGAAAAGTTCTATTATGTTCCAATATTATTAATATAGTAATATATGTAACCATAAGAACCAGTCTTTGAATATCATTAAAGTTTGAAATTAAGTCAATGAAGAGGACATAAGACATTTGGAAGGACAGTGATAAGAGGAGAACCTCCCAGGGCAGGGAATTGCCCAAAGCAAGAAATTTGTGTTCCCCTCCCTTCCTGTAATACCCTTTAAAAGTAACTATTCCTTTCAGGAAGAAGGAAAGGATAGGGCTTGGTGGAGGAGGCAGAGGGTAGAGCAATGGGCTTAATGAATCATTGTCTAGGTGTCATCTTTTACTACTAGCTTCCTGGCCTTTAATGCCCAACTAAAATCCAGTCTTTCACAGAAAGCCTTTCCAAACTCCTCGTAGTTTCAGTGCTGTCTCTCTATTATTTCCTATTTAATAACTTATTTGCTTCCCCCATTGGATTGTGAGCTTCTTGAGGGCAGGGACTTTTTTTGCTTCTTTTTGTATCCCTAGCACTTAACATGGTGCTTGGCATATATAATAGATGCCTAATAAATATTTGTTGATTAGCTAGTTGAGAATTGTTTTACCTAGTATCATAGGGGAATGTGGTTTATTTGAAAAGCCTAGTATTTCTCTGGATACCAAAGACCGAAGTCAACAAGCATTTATTAAGAGCTTACCATATATTTCCAGGCACTGTGCTGTGTTGGGAATGCAAATATGTGTGTGCATATATGTATGTGTGTATTATATATGATATACAACATTATATATATAATGCACATTTATTTTTATATATGCATATATACACAAATGTGAATGTGTGTATGGGTATAGGTATGGGTATAGGTATAGGTATAGGAATAAGTATAGATATAGGTATATTTTATTATAATATAAGGTTAATATATGTATTATATAATACATATAAGGTTAGAGAATATTATATATGCATAATATTCTCTAACCTTAAGTATCTTACATTCTAAAGGGAGAAGACACATAAAAGAGAGCTAAAAAGGAGAAGGGGATAGTAGTAGTAGTAGTAGTAATAGTAGCAGCAGCAGCAACAGCAGCAGTAGTAATGGTTAATATTAATATAGCACTTAAACTTTGTGCCAGGCTCAGCTGTGCTAAGCACTTTACAATTATTATCTCATTTGGTCCTCATAACAACCCTGAAAGATAGGTGCCATTATTATCATCCCCATTTTACAGATGAGGAAACTGAGACAAGCAGCAATTAAGTGACTTTCCCCAGGGTCTGAAGCCAAATTTAAACTCAGGTCTTCCTGACTTCAAGCCTGGTGCTTGGTGCACTATGGCGCCACCTAGCTGCGATGGAAGCAATGGTGGAGAAGTTCAGAGAATGAAGCATGTCTGCTCCTTAGACCTTCCTCAAAGTGAAGGTCCTAACAGGAATTCACCAACAGGAGAAGGGGGCCACCAGGGTGGAGGCAGAAGGCAGTTGAAACATGGTGGCAAATTCCAGAGAATGAAAAACAAAAGGTTATCTTAATAACAAAGTCAGCTGGCACAGGTAAGGGGATCAGAATCGAGTCTTAGCTCCCTAAGAAACAGCTATTCTGAGATGCCCTTTTATCTTCAAGCCTAGGAAATAAAGGAGATGTTACTTTTAGGTGTGGAAAGAACCCTCTGAGGCTTTTAAGCCTAACCCTTCCTTTCCCTTTTTTTTATAAGTAGGATAGATATCTTTAATATACTGACAATTAAGACCCCTTCTTAAATTATTGTTAGTGTTGTTTTAGTCATATCTAACTCTTTGAGAACTCATTTGGAGTTTTCTGGGCAAAGATACTGATGTGGTTTGCCATTTCCTCCTGCAGCTCATTTTACAGATGAGAGAGCTGGGGCAATTGGGGTTAAGTGACTTGCCCAGGGTCACACAGCTAGTGTCTAATGCCAGATTTTGAACTCAGATCCTCCTGCCTCCAGGGCAGGTATTCTATCCACTGCACCACCCAGCTGTCCATCTCTTTTTAAAACCAAAAGAAAAAAAGACCAAGAATTGAAAAGATCAAGAGCTCAGAAAATTATTCCAAAAGTAAGACAGAAAAATTCATCTCTATTCAAAATTTGAAATAATAGTTCCTGACCTTGAGCTTACATTCTCCTGGAGTGATACATCAGTATGCAGACAAAAAATTTAGATATGGATATAGTTTTTAAAAGTTACAAAGGGAGAGTACAAACAAGAAAGGCCTTTCATAAGGAGAGGCACCTGAACTAAGTGTTGCAGGAAGCTGGAGGTTCTGGCCAATGGAGGTGGAAAGGAAGTTCATTCCAGACATATGAGACATCCTATCTAAAGCAAGGAGTTGGGGGATAGAATGCCAAGATAAGATCAGTCAGTCAGTCAACTAACATTTACTAAGCACCTACCATGTTTCAGATCCTTTGCTAAGCCTTGGGGATGCAAAGAAAGGCAGAGAGGGCAGAGCATTATACACAAATCTAGAAGGAAAGTCAGGAGTTCAGCCTAGAGAAAAATAAGGTTAGTGACCGGTCCAAAGTCATACAAATAGTCAATAATAACTCCAAATCCAATGCTCTTTCCACTCTACCACATTGACCTCATTGATCAGGCCCCATTCATCAAGCTGTGAACTTCTGCCCAAGTGAACCCAAAGTAGTTGTAGAAGTTGAAATTGGAGTCTCCTTTCCTTCCAGCTCAGTCATCCCATGTGGGTGAAATTCACCTCCCCAATCCCATTTAGGCAATTCACTCACAGGCACATGGGCAAAAAGTACCAATTATTTCACTGCTTTCATATTGTTGACCAAAATCTATACCGTTTCCCTGTTACTGACATTTCCAATAAACCAAAACAAACAATTAATATTGGCCTTCAGCTTGTTATCATTTAGTTTTTGAAGGGAAGTTGGAAGACATAAACACTAGAACAGTTCAGGTGTGGATATAGTGGAGGCAGCAACATGAGTCAAGTACCTGGCTCAGCACTCACTTCTGTACTTGGAGACCAGCCAGTCAGAAGGCCACTGTGGGAGCAACAGACCACCCACGTGGCTTCAGCTGTCCCTGCCAGATACTACGGGTCTCCTGAGAGTCACTCTTCATACCAGTTATTTATCAGTGGGGCAAAGCAGAGCGGCATCTGGCTATCATGAGGTAGAAAGCACTCTAAGAGCCAGCAAATGAGTTAGTTCAACATCCTTTCTGGTTATGGTCTATGAATTTCTCGTAAGCTCTATTCACTGAGGTTTTCTAGTATGGTAACTCTGGAACCAAACTACTGGAGAAGAGTGTTTCTGGGTTGAAATTCTGCAAACCAAATTATGCCATCCTTGCAGCTGTGCATGACCCACCCGTCCCTTTTCCTGAATGATCATTTTCTCTTCTCTGGGATCATGTATGTCTGGCTCAAGATAGGGTCGTCTTGCTGATAGCAGATATTTAATAAATGTTTGTCGAATCAAATTGTCTTATCCATATTCCCTAAATGAAGAAGACCTGCTGGTAATTCATGTGCTATATAGCAATTGGGAAGGCTTTGGAGAGCAGTTTGGGTTAGCAGAGCTCTCTAGTACAGGTAGACAGTCTGTGATGAGGCTTGGGTCATGGACTATTTTGTTGTCTGAGGCTGAGCTAGCTGAGATCCTGCCTTTTATGGTCAATGAGGACATAATGAAAGAGCTTAGTTGAGTCTGGCAGGTACATCTGAGACTATGGTGAAGTCATAGAATGAGTTTCACTGTCCCCTTCTACCCTAAAGTTTCCAGCTTTGAGGTCATGGAGGTGGGGTCACATCAGGAGGGGTTGAAAGAAAACTTTCTTATTTGGTCTCAGGATAAAAGTCAATTGCTGTCAATTTCTGAGAATTTTTTTTCTTAAAGGCCTCTGTGTTTCTTAGCTCTCCTAGCTTGCTCCCCACCCAGAAACCTCATCTTGGTGCTTGGTTTATGGTGGACGTTTCCTGTAGCTGAATTGTTGAAAAGGTGGAGTTTCTTATTTAAAAAAAGAATAAATAACTTTCAATAAACTCAGCTCCCATGACAAGTATCAGCCTGCTGCTTACACTTGTGGCTAAGTTACAAAACCCTGAGGAGAGCTGCTGACAGATGTAGCTATAGCAGAGCCAGGGGGAGCTGCTATTTTTAGCCAAATTCTTTGCCTAAAACATTGCTCAGGAACAAAATAGTTATATTTTAGGAACAGAAGGAGGAGACATCTTAGGGTAAAGGGCAAGACCACAGGACATCAATTTTCATCATGAGGAATGTTTTCACTCTGCATGCAATGCAACAAACATTTGTTAGCCTCTACTACGTGTTTGTACCATGCTAAGTGATGGGAATACAAAGACAAAAACGATATCAGCAAGTGGCATTGAAAGCTTTACATCCTGTTGTGAAGCTATTATTGCTTCTAATATCACTATAACTTTATGATGTACCAAGTGCTCTCTAGTCATGGACTTTTGGGGTAAGGGATACAAATCCCTAGTAAGAAAGCTAAAACTAAGATTTATCGGTCTCATTTTACAGATAGAGAAACGTGGGGATAGAAAAGATAAAGAACACCTCATATCACACATCAGTATGCCTATCTTAATGGAATTAGTATTAGAAGGAACCCTAAATGATACCAAATCCAAACCTTCTCATTTAATTTATGAGAAAACTAAAGCTGAGTTTAAGTGACTTGCCCCCGATCAGTAATAAGTGGAAGAACCAAAATTTGAATCCAGGTTCTCTGAGGAAATAGTTCTTTCTACTATAGTTTGTGGTGATTCAGGTCAGACTACTGGACCATATACTCCTCTTATAATTTTAATATCCAAATGTGTACCTGTGATGTGATGCTCAGATCTAGGAATTGACTAGGCTGTCAGTGTCAGGGCCCTGTCCTAAACTGCGTTCCTGTCTCTGGCTTAGGAAAAAGATCCTCCAGAGAATGTAGTGTATAATGCTAAGGAGAATTGGAATCTCTCAGTCAATCTGCTGAAGTCCTAAGATTCAAAGACTCGTTTTGGAGCCCCCATCAGACCAGAAGACTTGGTCCTCCCATGTAACCCAGAGAATGAAAGTTCTTGGAAAGATGAGGATAATTCACCAGTTCCTGGGGTTATACCTTACATAAAGTGGGTGATGACTAAAAAACATCATGATGTTCTAGAAAGAAGTCAAAGGCAATCCAGTAGGCTTGGAACTCTAAGGATAAACAACTTCAGTGTACCCTCAGAACTTATCACATTAGCTTAATTCTCAGGGACCTGTCCAGGGTACTGAACTATCTTTGAAGTTATCTCTGACCCAGTTGACCAGAGCTTTCCATTTCTGATCTATTACTGCCTTTGCCTACCTTGAACCCTGACCTCAGCTCATCTAATCTAAGCTACATACAACTCTGACTTCAACTTCTACATGATCTTGCAACTTTCATTAATCATTCCATCTCAAGTTTCCAAGAAGCATTGTATAATTGAAAGAGTTGAACTAGAAGTCCCAAGATCGCAATTTAGCTTCAACATTGACTAGCCATGTGACCATGGACAAATTGATTAGCCTCTCTGTTTCTAATCTTCCTTGTCAAAAAATGAGAATAACTAATATCTTCTCTCACTGCCTACCTCACAGAATTGTTAAAGAAAAATGCTTTTCAAATTTTACAGCATCATATTTGTTTGGGTTGATATAATTCCCAAAAGGCAATGGAGAGATATATGGTGGGGATGATAGACTGCATCATGAACTACAAAAAATAAGTGGTCTAAAAGACACAATCAAAGAAATGTATGGTCAGAAAAGAAAATAGATTAGTCATGTAGTAAAAATGAGGGATAGTAGATGGACAGCCTAAGAGTTGGACTGGTATCCACAAGACATTAAACTACATAGAGGAAAATCTCCAGTCAATTTGGTACATTTTCTTTGACAGTAAGGTTAATTGAAGGACATGGACAAAAATTTGCCCAAGATGATAAAGCATAGATGAATTATAACCTGCACCAGAGGAGGAAATATTCATGATTATGATATCACAGATCCCTCTACTCCAATAATCATTTTTAAATCATCAGTTACATGTAAGAAACTATGCTGGGCACTGGGAATACCTAAAGACAAAATGAAAAACAGGCTTTACCCTCAATGAATTTCCATTCTGCTGAGGGGAGACTAATGTAAATGTGTAAGTATGAGCAGGACAATTTGGGCTTTTCACCTTGTTTTATTTTTTCCAAAGAATGATCCACCTTCTCTCCATCCCAGCCCACCACCACATTAAGAAAGTAAATCCTCTGTTGTATATAAGTATCATTAAGAAAAACAAATGTCTACATTGGCCATGTCTAAAAAAGCATGTGTCTCAATTATGCAGTATAATTTGAGAATTGAAAGAGCACAAAAAAGTAAAAGAATCAGGACTGGTTACAGGAAGCGATATTTGAAAGAATTGTAACAGGTGGGGGTATCTAAGGCATGGGGGTAATAGCTCAAGAAAAAGCAGAGTAGGGAGGAACAGCACCAATGATTCACCAAAGTATTGTTCCTGACATTCATTTAGAATCATAGAAATGGAAGAAAGAGAGGAATATTTTCTTTTATTGCAAATAATTTAGTATCAAGGATCAGAATGGTTTCTAAAAGATTGGAGAACAATCTTTCTTTTAAAAAAATAATGCTAATTGCCGTTGCACTAGCTTTGGTGCTAATGTAATGTGAAACTGGCCAATGAGAGCCCAGTCCTTAGAGCATGCACAATCCTCCCTGACTGGTTCCAACTCACATGGAGGCTTAGTGAGCCCACTTCAAAGCATGCATAATGGAGGAGCCTCCCTCCCCACCTCCACTGGAAAGCACTCTCAGGTAGCCTCTGACTGTTTCTTGGAAGCTTAGTGTGTGGTAATAAAAAGTATTTATTTTAATTGGTTGCTGAGTATGCATACCAAGTTGGAACTGAGTGTGCATACAAAAGGTTAAGTTGACATCCTTTGCTCTCTTCCCTCATAACTGGAAGTTTCTGAGTACGAATGAAGAACAGCAGAGAAATTTAGCCCTCTCTTCCTCTCAGCCACCATGTGTCCATTCATACATGGTGCCTCTGTTCCTATTTTGTTCCTTCCTTGCAACTCTTAGGTAAATAAGTATCCTGAATTAAAAACATCAAAGAAACTGGTGAGACCAAGAGATCAACCAAGAGGAGATTTTTCCCTGTTACAAATAATTTGGTGTCTAGTATTTGAATGGATGCAAGTATTTGGAGCATAATCTTTCTTTAAAGAAAAAACATCATACTCATTGTCATTGAAGAGACAGTCTTAATTAAAACAAAACGCAAATTTTGGCAAAGAATAAACTAGCACATATGAACATGGATTGTAGTTTTTAAACATTCAGATAAGACACTTTCCCTTTGCAACTTGATGAAACATCTCATTTAAATATTTTATTCAGACCAGAGTATCTTACTAAGTGAAGATATTCAGACAAGACATATAAATTAATCTTCAGGCAGAAGGAAATGGTCTCTTATAATTGTCATTATTCACCATGGTACAGTGTTGCAGCCTAGAGTCTGAGACACATTTGGGGTCAGAAGATGTGCTCTGTCAATAGCCTGAAGTCCAGAGGTGGTGAGTAGCACAAGCCAGGACACCAAAAGTGAAGAAATAGATAGGAACAGATAAAGAGGTATGGACTCAGTTGGAGTGAAATAAGTGAGCAGTCATGCAGATGGAAGATAACAAAGAAACCTAGCAGGGAAGATCCAGAGGATCAAGTAGATATACAGGAAACTTAGAGCAACCAGTGAGGTCACTGCACACTGGAATGTATCTCTACCTTGCTTACTTTTAATAGTAAGTGGAGTGGATGGGATAGGATGTTGACTGTGCCCCTTCTTGTATCTTATGGGATTTCTGGGATTTGAAAACTTAGGTTTTAAAGGTCACATCTTTCATCTGAGTGACTTGAGTGGAAGAAAGTAGATTAACCACATGTCTAAGTCAAGGAAATACTGAATTTCAAGAAGCTCCTTGAAAACAAGCATTGGGTTTTATATGTATGTGTATATATGCATGTGTATGTATGTATGCATGCACATATTGCATATGTGTGTATATTTAGATACAGCTAGTGGTACAGTGGATAGAAAGTTAAGTCTGGAGTCTAGAAGACTAGCTTCAGACACTTCCTAGCTATGTGATCCTGAGCGAGTCACAACTTCTGCCATATATATAGCAATTGACAAATTGCCTGGCACTTAGAAGGCACCTAATAAATGCTTGTTTCCTTCTTTTTACTTCTCCTCCAGTTCCTAGCACAGTGATCTGCACATTATTATAGACCATTGATGCTTATCATAGTTGAATTTGAACCTTATATGTGAAAGCAAGGAAGTGAATAAGCCTTTATATAGCACAATGTGCTGGTCACTGTGCTAAGCTCTTTACAAATATTATCTTATTTGATCCTCACAACAACCCTGCAAGGTAAGTGCTATTATCACCCCAACTTTGTAGGTGAGGAAACTGAGGCAGAGAGAGGTTAAGTGACTTAAGCAGGTAGTTTATGATGATCTGTCTGGAGAAAAGGGGTCAGGGTCCCCTGGAAGTTTTGCTGGAATTACTATAGATGAGTTTGGAGTCATGGACTTCTTTGGCAGTCTAGTGAAGCCTAAAAGGCTCTCTTTTTGAATGGCAATTTAAATGCATAAAATAAAATATATTGGATGACAAAGGAATCCTATAAAACTAAACTGATATCAAAATATTTTTTTAAATCTCTGCTTTAGGGGTGTGGAGAAAACCAAAACCCCAGGCCATTTTGGACCAAATAGAAACATACACTTGGTAAATATTTACCTTTTAGAAATAAGCCCAGATAACTAGTGATTTAAATCTCCTTTTAGCTTTTGGTCACTTCTGACTTTGCAATTAAAATCTAGTCCAATCCAACAGGCATTTATGAAGTCCCTACTGTGTGCAAGGCATTGTTCTAGGTACTGAGGATAGAAACAAAAAGATTCCCTAACTCTAAGGAGTTTACCCTCTACTGAGGGGGGAGGGTGTAAAATGCAAAGGCCTGAATTGACAAAGAACCTTTTTTTAGCCTCCATCAAGGTCTTAGCAACAATGCTGTTGCAGAAGCATCAATATTTTCAGTCTCTGGGGTTGACCTATCCCCAGTAGCCACAGTCATGGTTGGAGGGTGGGGGAAGAGATAGGAGAAAAGAGAGCTAAGGGACTCCTAATTTACCAGAAGAAAGCTTACCTCTGCCCTTTGAAGTGTTTAAATAATGTAGTGGGGTTGCTCCTGTCAGCAACACAGGGGCCTGATGAAAGTACTTTTAACACCTGATTTAAAAGGAGGAGGGATTATTTTCCCTTGCAGTTACACAGACTATATATATTGTTATCTCAAACACAGGAATGGGCAGCTGGGGAAAACTTCCACCAAAAAGCTGATCCCACAAAGGAACCTGGTGAGTTTGGACATAGGAAATGTTCTCTGAAATGCTTGACTGGCCCTTCCTCGTGTCCAAAGGGCTCAGGAAGAAGTGACTCACATTGACTGGTGTTTTGCTGCAGGTATCAATTCCATTTACTATAAAGTGTGACTGTGTGTTTCCTTCTCTGCTTCTGAAAGGAAAAAAAAAGGTTCCCAGGTGTGGAGGTGGAGGTGAAAGAAAGGGTTAGCTACTAAGCTAGTCAGGCACTCCGGCACAAGTTCCATATGCTATAAATTGGCTATAAGTGACTTAGTTTGAAGACTGTCCTGAGAATATGCATGTGAAGTAAGTCTGTTATTGCTCCCATATTTGTAGAAAAGCCCTCTGACTGGGGCAAAGAAAGAGGGCGTTTCTGTAGGCCCATAAACCCTTGGGGTCTGGAGGACCTGTAAACCAAAGATCTTATCAAGCTAGGTTATGGTTGGGGATTGGGGAGCGCCTCTAAGATAGCACTCCATAATATCGACTCAGAAACTTTGGGATGAAATATCTCAAAAGATAATCAGCTAGCACCTCCATCATCTCCAGTACAGATGCTATTGTTTGTTTTCAAGGTTAGTAGTTATGATGCCCTCCTTTACCCCTTGTTGCTTCCTTAGCTTTATAAACTCTCTTTTCTTTTTTTGCGGGGCAATGAGGGTTAAGTGACTTGCCCAGGGTCACACAGCTAGTCAATGTCAAGTGTCTGAATCTGGATTTGAACTCAGGTCCTCCTGAATCTAGGGCCAGTGCTCTATAAACTGCACCACCTAGCTGCCCTATAAACTCTCTTTTAAAAAAACTCTAGGAAAAACATAAAATGAGTGCAGTTCATTCCATTTTTCTTGGCCCAGATCTGTGATTTTATTGGTACAGGGAACTGCCAATGAAGAAAGTCTTTTCACCAATGCAGACCAGCACCTGCTCACAACTCATGGTCTGAGAGGGTTGCCCAGGGGGCACTGAGAGATATATGACTTGGCCAAGGTCAGACAGACAGTATGTCAGAAGATAATGCATGGAAGATGAGCTCCTTGAGGTCAGGTTCTTTTTTTTTTTTTTTTTTTGCCTTTGCATTCCCAGATCTTAGTATCATCCCTTATACACAGTAGATATATTTGATGAATTCCTATTGTGTTTGATTTCTGACTCAGTTCAGATCTACTACTATGATGCTATCAAATTGTGTCCCAAAGTGGGATTTAGCATGCTGTAAGTTTTTGGATTTAAGAAAAATATAAAGGAGTTGGAAAGTTATTTATTCAAAATATTGGGTGCTTTCCCAATCATTTTAGGAGAGAATCCTTTCTGTTTTACCCTAGTGCTGATTATGCATTTTGTTATACCCTCCCTTTCAGGAGTTAAATGATTGGTGTTTTGCCTCCCTACATAGGGGCAGGGGGCTACCATTGTCATGTCCAGGAATATTACAGTACTCTGAGATCGTGAAGGATTATTTCTCTTCACTGAGACATCCTTGACTAGAAAAGTTCTCATTAGGCCTACTCAAAAATATAGCACATGCTTTCCCCTTAACTTCAAACTACCCATTTCCATGTAGGATGGACCTATTGGGTAGCTTCCCCATGATCACAAAGCTAGTGTCTGAAGATGGATTTGAGTCTGGGTCTCAAGACAGTTTCTGATCAAGAATTCTACTCCACTACACCACAGAACTTCCCATGTATTTTATAGCATGTTGTTGTTTGTCCTTCATTCTCTTTTAATTTTTTTTTGGGGGGGGGACAAGGAGGGTTAAGTAACTTGCCCAAGTTCACACAGCTAGTGTCAAGTGTTTGAGGCTGGATTTAAACTCAGGTCCTCCTGAATCCAAGGCCAGTGCTTTATCCACTGAGCCACATAGCTGCCCCTTCTTTCATTCTCAAAGAGGACCATAACATCAGGGTGATGTCATGACTTAAACTGAATTGGATTTAAGTGAAGGAGGGTTGTGCAAGGTCACCAACCTCCCTCTTTCCTCCAGAGCCATCTGGGTCTTGTGGAAAAATATACATCAGGATGACTGGAGATGGTCCCCGATGTTTAAGGAGTGACTTGCCCAGGGTCACGCAGCTAGTAAGTGGTCTGAAGTGAGATTTGAACTCCGGTCCTCCCAACTTCAGGGCCAGTGCCTATCCATCATGCCACCTAGCTGCCCACCTTTTCATAGCATACTTAAATAGAATCCTAACCACTACCTGTGTGACCTTTGGAGAGTCAGTTCCTTTCCTTAGGCTTTAGCTTTCTTTTCTATAAAACAGGGCAAGGGGTTGAGTTAGCTGAGACTTAGGAAGGAAGCATGTATAGTGGAAAACACACATGGACTCTGGATTCAGAGAATTTGGATTCCAATCCCATTTCTGCTCCTTGCTACATGGGGGCAAGTCACTTAGCTGCTATGGGCCTCAGTTTCCTCATCTGTAAAATGAGAGGGGTAGGGTTAAATGACCTCTGAGGTCCCTTCTAAAGGTAGAGCTATTATCTCCATGATTAGATAACCTCTGAGGTCAATTCTGGATTAAAATCTATGGTTCTGTGCTAATATTCAAAAGTGAATTCTTCAAAGTAGAAGTGAAGGAATTTGACTTCAAATCCTAACCAAAAAAAGGGGGTTATAGCCTGGCAAATCAAATGCTACATGTTTATCTGGTTACATGTTCAAATCACCCCAGTAGGATGCAAGCTCCTTGAGGCAAAGGTCTGGTTTTGTTTTGCTTTTTTATTGCCAGGACACAGTACAATCCTTTGCACATAGTAGGTACTTAATAAACACTGCTTGGCTTGGATCATCACTTTGATAGAGTGACATTTGAGTTAGGTGTTGAACTTTTACTAGTGTCCCATCTTGGCTCCTACTCCTACCCTATCATCCAAATGGACAGATTATTTTACTTGCACATGTTTAATCCCTGTGTTGGGCTAGGGAACAGGAAAAGATCTTGCTGAAATTGTCCCAAGACAGTGCAGAGTGTCTAGTTGATAAACCAGGGATGGAACATTAGGAGATTAGTGTATAAATCAACTCTGTTTTGAGAATCCTAGGAGGAAAGGTTAAAGATTATTATTATTTTGTGCCATTTCCCAAGGATTTGTCCTTGTTTTGAATGAAATACACTTTTTTTAAAAAAGCTTGCTTCTGTCAGTCCACAAGCATTTCTTAAGCCTACAGGTCAGACACTACTAAGTGCTGGAAGTACACAGAAAGGCAAAAACATAACCCCTGCCTTCAGAGAGATTACTTTTATTCCCCTCCCTGCCCCTAAGAAATCCTTCAGTCCTCCAATGAAGCCGATAAATGGGTTCTTCATGTCAGGGATCCCACTAAGTCTTTAACTTCACTAATCATTGTGATTCCTAAATGAAGGATAGGTAAAGAATTGAATCATTTTGTCCTCACAGATTTTCACAAAGAAAAATGTGGGATGGAGGGTACAGGAATAATAATTCTTGAGGATTAGTTCAGCAACTACAGCCCCCCCCAAAAAAAAAACCAGCTCAAACAGTTTACCAAGAAAGGACCCAAGTAATACTCTCAGTTATAAGCTCCCCCCACCCACCACATCTTAAATAAGCTTCTTTTCCTTTTACACAGGGTGCCTGCCTAGGGGTTGAATTTAGTTAATTGCAGGCTCTGGACCTCCATCACTGTTTACCACTTGTCTGTAGAGACAGCCAGGAAACAGAGCGCTCCAAAGATCTGTGTCTATTTCAGCCCCAGCCGCCATCCCATCCTGAATGAAGGCACAGCACAGATAAATGCCTTGATAGAGCACCTGTCATAGAGTGAGCTTAATGTACTTTACAGACGTGACCTCATCACTACTCCCAGAATCCTTGGGTGGAAAGGGACATTGAGACAACAGAGAGGGCACCAACTTCTAATCTAAATCCTTCTACCAGTGGTGAATAGACTAAGATAGGACCCAACAAACAAGAGATTCTGAGCAGCATGAACATCTGCCCCATTGTTTACCTGATCATTTGGAGGGAGAAATGCTTATTAAAGACAAAAACTGGAAAACTGTTTCTAATCTACAAGTGTGATAAGCTGAAAACCTCTTTGTGAAGAGACTAAAATGAACATGGCATCTGGCTATTTTTAACTTTCCAGAGCATAGGCATTAGACAAAATCTATGGTATCATCAATCATTTATTTATTCATCTGTTCTATATTCCAGAGAAACAAAAACAAATATAGGTAATAGTCACTGCCTTCAGGAAGCTTACATTCAATTGGAGGATGAAACATATAAACAGATAAATAAATACAAGGTTATGGGTAAGGAGTACGAGTGGGGGAGAAATGAGCACTACTAATCACTAGGGGGATTTGTGTCTCAGTATGGAGTTGGCAAGGCTTAGGATACCAATAATTCAGTACAAGGAAACATGAAGTACATAACAAGACAATAATAAGAAGCCTAGTTTATTTAGGGGTCATACTTAAAGTATGGTAGTTATGGAGGATAGTGGAAACAGGTCAGATCCAATGGGACCTAGGTGGAATTGGGTACCACAGGCTGGTAAAGTCTAATGGGTTGTTATAGGGTTTTAAGTAGGACAAGTGGGGCCAGATACTGGGGGAAAGGATGGAGGAGCCTGGAGCTGGAGACTGGAGCTGATTCATACTAATCAGGAGTTGGAAAACTCCCGGGGTATTGTTGGCCACTCACTGGTGGGAAAGGAGCTTTGGACAGTTCCCATTGGTCTAATTCCTACGGGGTGACTCAAGGGTTTTGAGTTTTTCCAGGACTTCTTCATTTAGCTGGGTAGGGAAGGATACTAAGGTCCTAATAATCTGGAACAGCTTTCATTAGGTGGTAGTACCTAAGTAATTGTTAAGGGAAACTCCAGCTTCTAAGAGGCTGAGGAGACGATCCAGCACGTTCTGGGTATGTGGAGAGTCTGAGCAAAGGCAGACAGGGTGATGATAGAATAAAGAGTTTAGGAAACAGACCAGTAAGCCATTTTGGCTGTACTACAAAGTGCAAATAAGGGAATAATGGGAAATAAATCAAGCATGGTAGGTTGGAGCCACATTGAGAACAGCATCTACAGTCAAGCTGAGGAGTGTGTATTTTATTCCAAAAGTACTAAACCACTGGTAATTCTTGAGTCAATCTGTCCTAATTGCATTATTAAGCCAAGCTGTAGAATTCAACAGTTCATGCAAAATAGGACCCCACAAAAGAGGAGACCATATTAGCCACCCCAAAGAATCATACTCTGACTATATATTCCTGGCTTCCATCATCTTCTAAGCTCTCAAAATAAAGAGCTTCTAGGGAACTTACAGAGTAAGCAGATCAGCCCCCCAGAGAATCCCAGGAAACACCCATTGGCCAGCTTCATTCTGTTGCTTCCCTCCCATTGTCTGTGAGTTGGGTTCCACAAGAATTTAACCTGAGGGATTCCATGTTAAATATCTCTACTTCTCTTCACCTACATCCCAAGATTTGTTGTGAGGGGAAAATGAGAAAATATTTTAAGCATTTTGCAAACCTTAAAGTGACATATAAATGCTAGCTACTATTGTTTTGGGAATGGGAACTATTTTTCACTGGTATAAGGAATTAATGGGTGAAGAAACTGTCAGTGCAATTCAGAACTTTCTGGGGTGCTGAGAATGACTTGTCCAGGGTCACACAGCCAATACTGCCAGGAAAAGGACTTGAACCCAGGTCTTCTTGGCTTCTTTCAACCATGCCAGGCCATCTCTCAAGTCTCTGGTTTTACCTCATGGTGCCCATGCATCATGCATGGGGAAAGACTCATTTTTTTCTCCATTGCGGAAATTCTTAAAGGTCAAAGCTTTACAACAGATTGTGTTCTGTTTCCCCACGAACATCCTGTTTGTTTACCAAGCTAAATTTTTAATATCCTAGTGAATGAACAATAATCCCCTAGAGGCTTCAAATCAATAAGATGGAGGTTGGCCTATTACAGTGGTTCCCAACTCTTTTGTTCTGAGAACCCCTTTCAAGAAAATGTGTTGTAAACGCCCAGGACAATTTAATATACTACTCATAATATTCTTTACAATTATTTCCTGCCTAAAGCATCATTAGTCAGTCCATCATTAAATGTTTTTAAACACCTAGTTTGTGCTGGTCAGAATCGTTAGCATGAACCCCTTGGACCATCACTGGGAACCACTAAATGGGAACTACTTGCCTACTAAAGGAAAGTCCTCTAAAGCAAATGGAAGTAGTAGAGAGGGGTCTTTCTTCCATCTGGCTCCAGAGGATGTATCGCTAAACTACAGAATATTAAGTAGAAAACAGAGCTAAATGATAGAAGAATCTTTTGAGCAGTGATATTCACTGTTGTAGTTTTTCCTGTATTGTTTCGTTCAGGCTAGACTGTCACCAATGTCCTTCTAATTCAGCTTTCAAGCTCCTTTCAAAAATCTAGCCCCTGACAGAGTGGCAAGAGCATTAGACTCAGAGTCAGAATAGGGTTCTGTGCCTAGCTTAGGGCAAGGCATTTAATTAAATTCCACAAAGATGTATTAAACACCTAATGGATAAGTAGGGTGCTAAACATTAGAGATACAACAATAAATAAGACTATCTCTACCCTCAAATTTCTTACCAATAACCTCAATTAGAATATGTATGTGATGGACATAAAAATGTTATGAGAAAATTGATATTTTAAACTTACTTTCAGCTTAGCTTAGTTTGTTGGATCAGGGATTTGGTGGCAGAGAAGTCAAAAGGAACTGAGGATCATGGGAAATCTCATGGAAAAAGGAGCAGCAGAGGCGGCCTTGAAGGGTGGAAAAACTGTCAGCCTAGGCTTTAGTATCTTTATCTGCAAGATGAAAAGGTTGGACTAGATTCTCTTTTAGGTTCCTTTCAGGTCTAACGTTCTATGATTCTAATCATGATGAATTCAATTATACTCTATTCCTGCCAGTGATTCAGAGGATAACCTATCCATGACTGCTCATCCAATGCAACCTTTGTTTATGCCCTCCTATAAATTCAACTTAGGAAGTTTATTTAATACCTGAGACTCTTTCTTAAGTTCTCTTGATATACTGAGGATATCAATGGATCAAATATGATGATATCACATGACCGACCCAACTCTTTTTATTACACTTTTAAAAATGTCATCCTTCATATCAAATTTCCTTTCCAATGTCACAGTTCATGTCTCCTAAAAACCTGACCATTGCTCTTTAAGTGATCCCCAACTTTAAAAGTTTGAAGCCTAATTGTGTTCCATGACTTGTAGCAATGCAATATCATCTAAGTATGTTGATGCTAAAAAAAAAGTAATCAGAATATGCTCATCAATTCACAGTAAAGAACTACAAAGCCTTTTATTAGGGCAACTTTTCTTTGACTAGCCTACATATTTCTTCCATAATGATATCAGCAAAGAATACAAGGTACTTAAAGGAGGGCACAATTCCATTGGAAACTGGAATCCAAAATAAATAGAAATTTGGTTTCCTGGTATCTTTTTAATAAGATTGATATTATAGTACCTGACCCACCATCTTACGGCTGCTGGTGACTTTTAATAAATTTTCCTAAGAAACAACATCTCTTTTCAAAATTATGATTTCTTTAAAATGATAATGCCTGCCAGGAAATGACATTATAAGTGACCCTGAGAGACTCTGGCTACAAAGCATTGCCTGTAATTTTGTACACTAGAGGAAAGCAAAAGCCTTTAAAAGTTTTGAATCTGAGTTAGATAATACTGAAATTAAGGATCTCAAAGCAATTTGAGATCTTTGCTGGATGCTGGGCAAAAGAGACCAGAACTGTATCGTCTGCATGCCAACATAAACAGTAAAGCAAGATTGCAATTACATGGCGACCAGGGGAGGGATTGCTAATATTGGAACTAGAAGTCATCTCCTGGCATAGCCTGCCTCTCCCTGTTATTAAAACCACCTTGCCTGTGCCAAAATAGGTAAAAAAAAAAAAACATTGCTTTACAAAATCTACAAATACTCTCTAATCTGTTGGGGGATAGGGGAGGGGAGAGTGTATCAAAAACTCTTGAGAAAAGCCAGACTCTCTGGACTTTGCCATGGTGCTAAAGGTACTTTCACCTCTTCAGCCCCCTCCTGTCTTTGGTAAGTTCCTCCCAGAACCTCCATTTTAAGTCAAGACCCAAGTCAGCCATCCTTCCCTCCCCTCTAAACTCTCTTGACTCCCCAGACTTTACCACCATACCCTAGGCTGGGAGCCTTCTCCTTCCCCAACTTTTTCATCTCCCTTTTATGCATATGTCTTCTCCAGTGAGAAAGGAAGCTACTAGAGGGGAAGGACTGTCTTTCCTTTTTCTCCTATTTGTATTTCCAGGTCTTAGAACAGGACCTGGAAAAAATAAATACTTAATAAATGCCAGGTGCTTGTTGATTTGTTGACTTGACTTTATCCAATAGAATGTAAACTCCTTGAGGACAGGTACTATTATTGCTTTTTCCCAGAGCCTAGAGTAGTGCTTTACACCTACTAGATGTCTAATAAACAATGATGTATATTGAACTGGATCTGTTTTAGTTGGAGGTACATTGGATATATTCTCTTGTCACATTGGACTCAGTCATTTTATACAGCTGGACTCTTTTAAAATAGCTCCTGAAGGTGCTGAAACTTATTCTGGTTTTATTCATTTGGGCTTTGTTCCCAATTAAAAACACATTTAATTGATGAACCATAAGGACCATCCTCTGATTCATAGAGTTCTCATGAACTCCTGCCTCACTTAGTAGTTATATTTGTCTGAATTTTCTACTTATGCAAACTTGATCTATAAAGATTAATCACTCTAAGTGTCATTTCTAAATCTAGGCTTCAACAGAGCAAGATAGTTTGTTTCTAAATCTGAAAAACTAGCAGGCAGAGAGATGCATCTAAAATGATAAAATGATAATATTTTACATTTATTTAACTCCCTCTCATCAAAGGACTTCAAAACCTTTTAATTTAATCTTCCAACATGTCTCAACAGGAAATTAGCAGCAGGGCTAGACTTAGGAACAATATCCAGTACAGATGGATTTACACTAAAGGTAAACGGGTCCCTGGGTAGGGGGGAGGGGTGCTGTTCCTATTAACACCTTGTTCTAGTATCTAAGAAATGCTTATAGAGTTGCAAACACTTTGTCTGCCCTGAGGAAGGTGGCAGGGTTAGGTAGTAATAGCCCTTCCCTCCCCCCCCTCCGAAAAAACCAATATTAGTGGGTCAATCAAAAAGGGAATAAGGTCTTCTGGAGTCTTTTCTATAGAATCAAGGCAAAATGACAAAGAAAGGGGATAAAATCAAATCCATTCACAATCATTTATTAAGTGCTTAATAATATGTGTCAGATATTGTACTAAATTATAGGGAAACGTGGGCAAGCAAGTGCACACACACACACACACACACACGCACACAAACAATAACAACTAGGCCTTGTGTTCAAGGAGCTTAGGGAGGGCCAGTTCTTTGGAGGACTTTTCCATTGTTGTCTGTGTATCTCTTAAACCCAGCAGAATGCCTTGTACCCAAGTACCCAAGAGCCACTGTTTGTTGAGTTATTGGAGAATTGAATTTGCCTAGAGAGTGTGCATCACCTTGCAGCTCCCATAAACCTCAAAACGAAGTAATATGGTTCATTATCTTTTAGGTTTATATGATTCTTAACCTATTCCTAAACTTGAGAGAGGTTTTTGTATCTGTTAGCTAAAAATATTGAATAATTATTTCCAGTTTATCCCATATCTCTCATTTGTACGTGACTGTTTCTATGTTGTTTCCCCCCATTAAATGGTGAGCTCTTAAAGAGCAGGGATTGGCCATTGCTTTCATTTCTAAACACTTATATCTCCCAACCCTTAGCACAGGGCTTGGCATGTAGAAGGTATTTAATAAATATTTATTACTTAACCAACTGACTGAGATGGGGAAAACTGAAAACTGCTTTTCTCCTTTCCCTTTCACACACATAACAAAACCCTGATTGTTTAAGATTCTTTGCATTCATATTCTGCCCTCTTTCCCTTGTTGTTTGATGTTGTTCATTTCTTCTACTCATGCCCAAATCTTTGTGACCCCATTTGAGGTTTTCTTAGCAAAGATACAAGAACGGTTCATCATTTCCTTCTCCAGCTCATTTTACAGATGCTCAGGGTCACACAACTGCTAAGGTCTGAGGCCAGATTTTAACTCAGTCTTCCTAACTCCAGGCCTGGCACTCTATCCACTATGCCCACCTAGATGCCCCTTTTTCCTCTATGGAGAAACAAAAATAAATCATCATATTGTGTAGGAGCCCAGGCTGAATTTTATTTAACTTATTCAACAACCTAAAATTTCAATCTGTGGTGGAACTACCTTATATTCTTGTTTAAACCTCTCATTAGGTTCTCGGTTTAAATGCTGAGGAATTTTTACTTTGCTACATTCTATGGAAAGAGATACTTTGCTTTGATTCTTTTATGGTTATGCCCTTGCATCAGTGGATTTCCACTAAATGAATGGGTATTACAAGTCTTACTGTGCATCTTCATTCTGCTATCCTTGGCTGTGTCTTTCTATAAACCATTCTCTGAGCATCTGTTTAATGCACTAGAGTTCTTCTACCAAGGCTAATATACCACCCTACTCCCTCCAGTCATCTCTTTAATAAAAAGAAGTTTTGAGATTGGATTGTTTTCAAATATGAACCAAGAGGTGCCAGAGGCAACACAATCTTGACCATTCTCCATGATTCCTGAAATGAAGAAAGACACCAAATCATGAGAAAAACAGAAATCCATGAACAGTATTTTGACCCAAAAGGTAATAAATGGGAATGTTAATAACTAAAAATTCATGTTTTATAACACCTTTCTCAGAAGATCTACACATGTATAAAAGGCATCCTTGATGAAAATATGACAAGGAAAGAAGCAGGCTTTCACAAATGACTTTCCACAACAAACCACATCTTCATAATCAGACTGAATAATGTAGAAAATATAAGATACTATTGTATTGATTATTTGCTGATTAACCAAAAATAATGCTTTGCTAGGGCAAATCATGCATATGTTAAAAACATGCAAAATTCCTTGAAAAAATATAAAAATGACTATCCTCAGTGATCCTATTCAGTCAGTTAGCATTTATTAAGCACCTACTATGTGCTAAGTGCTAGATCCTGATTATTCATGTCAGGCAAAGCATCAAACAATGTGGCGCATGTTTGCCAAAGACAACCTCCACTGTCATGGAGAGTGTCTGGAAGAGGGATTCCCTCCAGCCAGTCAGAGCCTTGACATGTTTGTATTCACAGATGATATTATGGTGGTTATATCAAGCCCCAGTAAGAACATTACAGGGCCTCTCAATGAGATGGACACTATAGAGATCAATAAATTTGAGCCCAAAATTAGATAAGAAGAAAATAAAGGGCTGGATCACAGTTTGGATATATCACGATGCGTTTAATGATACCAAGGTGCTCTTGGATGATGTCAAGGACAGCTCCAACCAGCTCAAGAAATCATTGTTCAATTGTTGCTATAAGCATCTACACTGCAGAAATCAGCAAATACCCCAAATCAGGGATTGATTTATTTATTGTTTCCCAAGTGATGGGAAAAATGTTACTAATGCAGATTAAATTTTAAAAGTGTCTTACATTGTTGGAAAGGCAGTTTTAAAACTTTTACCAGCCCGTCTTTGGCCTGACTCAAAAAATAATTTTTTAACACTATACTATTTTCCCCCTGTGTGATTGTGATTCTTGGAACACAACAATCTCTGAAGAATCAAAGTTACAGATGACATGAAGGGCAATGTGGGGGAAAAAAGGCAGGATCAGGTAGGCTGCAATATTTTTTCCCAATGATCACCTATAAGCAAAAAGTAGGAAGGATACATACATATTCTGATTCCTGACCTCAGGGAGATTACAGTCCAATAAACAATGAGACATGTGCAGAGGCAAATATAAAACAAATTAGAATCTAAGTAAATAATAATTCATGCTTGCGGAACACTTGAAGATTTCCAAAGTACTTTGCTTATAACAATTCAATGAGACAAGTAGTAGAAATATTATTATTACCCCCATTTCTTTGGTCCAGACCTGCACTTATATCAGAATTGAGACCTCCCAGTGGGGAAACACCCTCCTCTGATATAGAGCAACAGCTATTCCACAATTTATAGTCCTAGAGAATTTAATGAGGCACTGAGAAATTAAATTCTTTTCCCTTGGTCACTCAGTATGTGTCAAGGACAAGACTTGTGTTAGGACTTTCTAATTCAAAAGTCGGTTCTCAGTCCTCTATCCACTATGATAAGTAGTCTGTCATACCCACTTCACAGATGGGGAAATTGATATTCTGAGAGGTTAAGGAGTTTGGCAAACTAACAGCACTAGCAAGTGTCTCCCTTGGGATTAAAATCTCATGTTTCCTGACTTCAAATGCTATACTATACCACCCCTAAGAGGGGTGTCATATGCTAGGAGATGATATGAGGAAAAAAATTATAAAACCATAGAAATTTTACATATATATCAATTTCATATATATATATAAATTTGAGCAATATGCCTACATATGTGTGTATATATACATATATATATATAGCTAGAAATTACTTCATAGGCTATCTAGTCCAACTTCATTTTTATTGATGAGGAAATTGATGTGCATGAAGGTTTTGATTTGCCTAAGGTCACATAATAGAACACACTAGGGATAGGACTTGAACCCCCTTCTGACTCCAGAGTCATTATTCTTCCATAAAGAGCACCAAGGAAATGCCATTTGAACTAGGCCTTGAAGGATGAGTTAGATGTCAATAGGTAAATATGAGGGATCAGGAAAGACCATAGGAAAGACCAAAAGGAAAGAGGTAGTTGGAAAGAAAGATAACCTATTATTTTCTGAGGCAATGTGATGTTGGATTTAATGTTGTGGAGTCCAAGTTCCATTTCTGATTCTTTAAGTCTGCATAAGTAGCCACAGAAAGCATTATTTTTTGGATTTTTTTTTGTTTTTTGGGGGGGGGGGCAGGGCCATGAGGGTTAAGTGACTTGCCCAGGGTCACACAGCTAGTAAGTGTCAAGTGTCTGAGGCTGGATTTGAACTCAGGTCTTCCTGAATCCAGGGCCAGTGTTCTATCCACTGCGCCACCTAGCTGCCCCCTAAGGAAAGCATTTTTGATGCTATGAAGAGAATCTGGATGAATTACAAAGAAAATGTTCTAATCATATCCTTTAATGGTGAAGATTGGAATAAAGTGATTAACCTCACTGAGCAAACATGTTCAGACATGTTTCATAATAGTATCCTTTTGGGATTGTTTTCGACGGGAGTCATAAGAAATCCTTCTGAAATGGCAGCATATTCTTGTTTTCCACCATCTCTTGAAACAAATCACCTCATTCCTCCTAGACCATTATATCATGTTTTTTACTTTATGTTTATTTATAGTACTTCAAGTATATGCAATTTCATTGATGCAATCACTGCCACTCCCAACACCAATGCAATCCCTCTATAATTTAGCAGGTAGCTTTCAAGAGTTATTGTAGCCAAAAAATTCATTTACTTATTTATAATATGTCAATACGTCAACAACCCACGGCTTCTTGAGTAGGGAGAACTCCTTCTACCAAACTGCATCTTAGAATTAAGTGACTTGTCCCTGTTGACACAGGTAAGATCATAGAATCATAGATATAGAGCTGCAAGAAAAAGGGTCTTAATGACCATCCAATCCAATCCTCTTGTTTTTACAGATAAGGAAACTGAGGCACAGGGAGATTAAGTAACACACTCAGGCAACATAGCTAGTGTCTGAGGTGAGATTTGAACCCAGTTCTCCCTGACTCCAGACTCAGAGTTCTATCCACTAAGCTTCAGATGTGAGAACTGAATCTAGATCTTCCTGACCTTATGTCCAATGCTCTACTAGGTCAAGCTATTTCTCAGCTCATATGTTGTAGTCAAGCAAAAGTCCATAGCCTACAAGTTGCCTTCTTGTATCTTTTCTGGGGATGAAAAGTTTGTGCTCATTCAAATGGCACGTTAAAACTAAATTGTGGCATATTCTAATCAGCTTAATCTCCTAGTCTTGTTTGAGGATGCCAATATCCATTAAACTCTATCATTGCTCCCTCTGTTCAGTTGGTGCACTAAAATGGTAAGCTCTTCAGGGTAAAGGTTCATTTTATACGGATCAGTGACTAGCACATTGTGGGTGCTTAATAAATATTAAATAGCAACCATCTTAATTACCGGATTACATCATAGATGTCTTAGGGTATGGTATAAATAATAGAGTAATAATTAGTACTAGCAGAGTGCCAATTGTAAAGAAGGTTTTTAATAATACTTTGTGCGGTTTTATATTTAATGAAGGCATCCCTTTTCATAGCAGGTAAAACGTTCCTAAGGTCCTACAGTCAAAATAGCTGGGACTACGCCCCTGTTCTTGTACTTACTAATTGCAAGATGCTCGGCAGATCCTTTCACCTGTCTCCAAGTCTCTTGAAATAACAGTTCTTTTCTAATGACCTTAGAGAGCAATAGCAAGAAAAGGGAATTCTAAGCCTTAAAGCATCAGAAATATGTGAGCTATTATTCTAGGCCTGCCCTGGAACCCTCTTTCTCATGAAATCTATTTCCTACCATGAAGTGTGCCTTTGCTTCAGTAAACTAGCTGTGCCTTTAAAGGGCGAGGCAACAGAGTTCCTTTTTCCAAGCCTATAGGAAATAGCTCCTGCAGAAGCCCAGTATGACAACCACACATATGATTTCCATATTAAGCTGCCCCCTCTAAGTTCATGAGGAGGCCCCTTTCTAGTAAGTAGCATATACCAACAAGCTAGTGTGGGTGGGCCATCAGCAGTTGGTAGAAAGCAGGGGACTAACTCTCTAGATAGACCCTGCGGCACAAGGCCATGAATGCTATCTTTAGCCGAGCAATCCCATACATTCATTCCATCCTTATTAAAGCTGCGTGCGACATCATTCGACTCCCATCGGGCAACTCTGATAGCAATCACATTAAACAAACGGAAGAAAATGGTTCCCTTGCCTTTGCCCTTATCAGAAAGCTTAGGTCCAGTTAATTGACAGATCTCCCACACCCACCCCCAATAGCATCATTAAGTTACAATCTCTGGATGAAAGTTAGAGTGGGGAACCTCCTTCCACAATAACCATCATCATGCTGATGCATAGCTCTCCTGATTGGATCTTGCCCGGGGCCTTATCCCCAGCTTCCCAACAAATTCTGGCTATGAGACTGTCAATTTTGAGGCACATCACAGATTCCTTGCTAGTTCATGCAGGTGAAAGGAAATGCTGCTATAGTCCTTCTTTTGGGGTGGGGGGGGCAGGGCAATGAGGTTTAAGTGACTTGCCCAAGGTCATACAGCTAATACGTGTCAAGTGTCTGAGGCCGGATTTGAACTCAGGTCCTCCTGAATACAGGGCCAGTGCTTTAACCACTTGCTATAGTCCTTCTAATGGAAGATTGAAAGCTTGGACATTGGGAGCATCCTGACTCATTCTTGCCTCACCTAACATTGAGAGTTCAGCCAATAAGTGGAGGAAGAGTTGAGAAGTTAAAGTATTAGATTGCAAGCTCTATGAAGGCAGGCATTATGTTTTATTTAAACTTTATATCTCTATATATTACCTTTTCTAATTCCCTGCCTAGTAGAAGCTTAATATATAGGCTCATAGATAAGGAGCTGAAGGGTACTTCAGAGGTCATTTAGTCTAGCCCCCTCATCTTACAGATGAAGAGACAGGCCCAAATCAGTGAATGATTTGCCAAAGGTTGCACAGATAATAAATGGCAGAGCTTGGTTTTGTTTGTTTGTTTGGTTGGTTGGTTTGGCTTGGTTTGGGGTTGGGGGGGGAGGCAATGAGGGTTAAGTGACTTGCCCAGGGTCACTCTAGTAAATGTCCAGTGTCTGAGGTCTGATTTGAACTTAGGTCCTCCTGAATCCAAGCCCAGTGCTTTATCTACTGTGCCACCTAGCTGCCCTGCCACACCACCTCTGTAGGATTTTTCAAATCTCGTTGGGACATTTTTGAGAGCTGTACTGCCTTAGAATAATCAGAAGATATCTATTAGAAGTAAAAAGTGTGTCCATGGCATGGACCAGTCACCAAAGAGCTCTGGGAGACAAATAACTGAGCAAGAGCTATAACAGGCACAGAAAGTGTATGTAGTGAGGACAGCACCTTAAAATGGGAAGGAGGAAGTGGATTACCGACAGGCAATGCCCTTCCCTCCCAGGGTATACCAGCATCCCAAATCTGCAAAGAGGGAGGAGGTGATACGACCATGGTCCCTTTGAAGGATGACTAGGACTTATAAAGGGCTTTATTAAGCACTTGAGAACTAGACAGCAGGGATGAATTCTTCTATCAGGTTGAATCTTGTCACAGAATCTCTGGATTGGAAGGAACTTTAGAGATCTCCTTGGACTAGGCAGAGGCTCAAGGTCCAGGATATTGTATTCTTCCAATATTTTGGTAACTATTTCAGTAAAGAACATTTTTGTTGTAAATCTGCATGTTTTATTTTATGCATTCAAAACTATTATTCTGAGAAGGGATTCATGAGCTTCATCAGACTGCCAAAGGATTCCATAATTTTTTTTAAAAGGTTAAGAACTCTTAGATTAGAGACAGCATGCTATAGTGGATTAAGTGCTGGACCAGGAGTCAGAGAGGAGTCAGGAGTCAAATCCTAACTCAGATATTTATGAACTATGTGGCCTGGAACAAGTCACAAACCTGCTTGAGGCTCAGTTTCCTCCACAGTAAAGTGTTATTGTTCAGTCATTTCAATCATGTCTGACTGACTCTTCGTGACACCACTTGGGGTTTTCTTGGAAAAGATGCTGGAGTAGTTTTCTATTTCCTTTGTTTTACAAATGAGGAAACTGAGGCAAACAGGGTGAATTGACTTACCCAGGGCCACACAGCTAGTAAGTGTCTGAGGTCAGATTTGAATTCAGGAATATGAGTTTTCCTGACTTCAGGGTGGGAATTCTATCCTCATTGCCACCTAGCCACCCCACCCCAGTAAAGCAGAGATAAAAAATAACACCTACTTCATAGATTTGTTGTAAGAATACATGAGGTAATCTAAGTAAAGCAAGCCATATAAGTTATATCTAACTCATCCAACCCCCTCATTTTCCGATGAGAAATAGAGAGAAAGGAAGTACCTTGCCTAAGATTGCACAGCTAGTAAGTGGCAGACTTGACCCCAGGTTGCCTACAGGCCAAAGTCTGATGGCCTTTGTACTGTACTGCCCTCCCTCATTGGGTGGCATGGCTCAGGGTCTGTTGCTAAGGTAAAATTGATAATCCCTTCCATGGGACTTATTAAACAATACTCTCATTTTCCCAAAAGTCAGATGTCTTTGTCAATGAGGTTCCTTAAGAGCTAAAAGGAACCACAGTGGGGCCCTAGTTCAATATTTTCCATTTCTTTTTATGGCTAGACTGGAGGTCTAGATATGTCACACACAGCCTGCATCAATCCTGAATACAACTAGAACCAGAAGAAAGTGTAACTGGAAGATATTGAATAATTTAAGTAAAATAAAATAAAATAGGGGGCAGCTAGGTGGCACAGTGGATAAAGCACCGGCCCTGGATTCAGAAGGACCTGAGTTCAAATCTGGCCTCAGACACTTGGCACTAGCTGTGTGACCCTGGGCAAGTCACTTAACACTCATTGCCCCACAAAAAATAAAATAAAATAAAATATAGATAATATTAATATGGGATTTTCTAAATCAATATGTAGCCCACAGGTATACTTGTGTATGGTTTAGTGGCCCCTTTCTGTTTGTATCTGTCATCACTGATCTAGACCCATGAGTTCATTGATGTAGACAATGAGAAAATTCCCTCTAACAATACAGATCTGCTTTAGTTCTGTACATGGTACTTGGGACAAACTTAGGACTTGCCAAGGGTCCTATAGCCAGTATGCATTAGAAGAGAGATTTGAACCCAAGACCCCCTGACTCAGAGGCCATGCCATGCTACCTCTCCTCACTCCTTTTATAGATGAGTACAAGAAGGCCCAGAGAAACTAGGTGACTTTCAGCCCAAAATCACCCAAAAAAGAAATAGCATGGACTGGATTCAGACTCGAGCTGTCTGACTTCCAAACCCATATTCCTAACACATCACCCTGCCTCAACTGTCGATCCATTTTACAGATAGGGCCAACAGAGGCCTTGGATTTATTCTGGCTTCCAGAGTGAATCACTAACTGAGTAGGCATCCCTGGCCAAAGATCATATCCTCTTGCTAGAGTCAGGGAAAGGGAGGAGAACATGTGGGTTGTTTTAACTTGTACTTCCTCTACAGTGAGAAGCCCCACCAAGAAGCAAGGAGAGAATTAACCTGAGTAGCACTGCTTCCTCCATGAGAGCTGCTCAGAAAGATTAAGGTCTAATTCGGGCATGTTACCTGCAGTACTATGGTTTGATTTATGGGAATTTTATGTCTTATTTTCAGGCATGCAGAGAGTATCTTCTGTAACAGCTGGAGACTAGGTGTACTTATACTTAACACTTGCTGCCCTCTGAGGTCCATGATCTCCAGATTCACATGTATGGGTGGGTGGGGGGAACCAAAAACACTGTTTCCTCACAGAAATGTATCCCCAGCTTGTCTGTTATGGCTAACACATACATAGCACTTTTGTGCAGTGCACTTTACATATACCATCTCATTTGAGTCTCATGACAACCTTGTGAGTCTAATGCTCTTTACTATTCTCATTTTATAGATGAGAAAACTGAAACTAGAGATGTTAAGTGACTTGCCCAAGGTCACGCTATAAGTGTCTGAGGCAGGATTCAAACTCAGGTCTTCCTGTCTCCAGATCCAGCACTCTATCCACTATGCCTAACCATTTTTCATGGCATATCTTAAATGCTACCTTCTCCATAAAGCCTTCCCTGAGCCACCACCCACCCCCATTAAAAATGATACTCTTTCCTTGGGTTTTAACATGACAGTTTTCACTTCTTTCATTCGTGTACACTTTGAACTATAGCTATTCATGTGCCCCCCATTAGGTTGTCAGATCTATAAATGCAAGAACCATATCTCTATATCATCCCCATGTGCCTAACACAGTGTTCTGCACAAAGCCTACGCTTGATAAATTATTTTTAACTGAAGGTAATGGTTAAGTGTATTTGTTTAAAGTGTTAAGTTTCAGCATCATTACTGTCACGGGGTACTCGGCAACCAGGGAAAAGACTAATAAAAAAATCTGCCCAGTACATCAAGACATAAGTTATGGTCTTTCAAACTGTGAAATTAGTCCTTGATGTTTAGAAGATAAGAGACAGCCTTGGCTATCACAGTGCCCACAAGTCTACATTTAGAATTGTGTCTTCATCCACATTCTTTCCATACAGCTCAGAGGTTCCTGGATCCTGGAGAACTGCTCCTTCAGCTGGGTTATTCCCTTTGAAACATTCACAGCCAGGCTCCCATATAGAATCTAAGATTATCCATTCTCAATTGCAGTGGACAGACTCTGAGTATGATTTTATCACCAAGTTGCCCAGAACTGAGTTGCAACTGAAATGTTGCTGATGAGAAAGATTGCCATCTCCAGAGATACTCTATCTTTGGCATGGGGCAGGTAAATAAATTCTTGTTGAGAAATCTGATCCCACCTCAGTCAGCTGTGGTCAGTACTCATTGGTTCCTGTCCTGACTCTTGACAGTTGGAATACACTCTCTCAGAGAGCACCTCCTAGACAGGTTAGTGTCTTGTTCTCTCTCCCTCTCTCATATTATTCTTATTCTATCCACTCTGCTATGCTCCGGGCTTCTTTTACTATGGTGCTGGCTTTTCAATTTTCCTTTAACTCCTCACTCTTCCCCCGCCCCCCCCCCAAAAATGCCTCCTGTGTATTCCCTAAATCCCTAACCTCTGACTCTGTCACCTTCATGTAAACCCCATCCCTTCCAGTAGCAGGAGCTATGTAAAATACATACTTCCTGGTAACCTAAACAAGACATGAGGTCACATTCTCCACTTAAGAATGAGAATGAAGACATAGTGAAAGAGGAAGAATGAAGCTAATTAGCAAACACCAGTGGACCTGTCTCTCATTTTCCCTTATGGTCATCCGTTCTCCTAACTCCAACCTCAACTTAATTCTCTTAGATTGTTAGCCCCCAGAGGTTTTATTCTGTTTTATTTTTATTTTGTTTCCTCCTGGAGAAGGAGGAGAAGGGGATGTCAACAAGGAACATGGAAGGACTTGGTTTGTTCCTCCCTAAAACCATTTCCAAGACTTGGATGAACAGCTTAGCATTCAGATTTGTAAAGGCAACCAATGAACCCGTAATGGGCCTCTCTCCATTTCTTCCCAGTTTGAACTAATTCCCACCCCACCCCTCAATAAACCAGGCTTCTACAACATGATTCAGAAATGGGAAGATGGTTTGTTCAAATGGCGAGTGGAAATCAACACTACAGAACCTTCCTTCTCAGTCCTATGTATGGAAGATAGGCTCTTCCCTGCAAATCCAAAATATTTCTGGACCTTAGCCTCAAAAGTAAGAGGTGAAAAGGGAGGGGGCTGTGGGCGGGGTTGGGGGAGGGGAGAGTGCAGATTAAAATCTTAGTGAGACCTAAGAGGAAAAGCTCCTGAGAAAAGCTATGTGCTTTTCACAAGCCCCATGGACCAAAGCCAGTTCCCTCCATGAGGATCCTGAGATTCAAACCTTGTCCTATGCAAGGAAATTAGTTAAAGAGCAGCGGTTGGAATAATTGTTTCACTTACTGTTTCTGTTTTCCAGACGGTTGTCCTTGTTTATAACTGTGCTTCTAAAACTTAAGGTTATCTTGCTTCATTACATATCTCCCCTATTATTTCATAACCTATTGCAATTCTCAACCTGAAACCTAACCCCTCTGGCTTGTCTCCTCCCCTACAGCCCGTAGTGTTATTTTGCTCTGGGAAGACGGGAGAGAGTGGCCTCCTTACTCGAGGAATGCAGGATACATGTGTCCAGGGTTGATGATGAAATAGGCTATTTCTGAACCTCCACATCAACAGCCCCAACGTGGGTCGCCCAAAGCACATACTTGATCTGCTTTTTTATGGTGACTTAAATAAATATTTTTCTTTATCGTCTTGAGACATTGATCTTTATCGAGGTGTTACATAGTTGCACAGAAGGCTTTGAGTTGAGTTTTGAATCCAGGTTAGCAGCCGTCTCAACAGGCATCGTTATTTTTCACCCCCTTAGTTATCCATTGCCACGGCCAGATCTGAATGTAAAAATAGCTGATGAGTCTGTTTGTTTAATCTGTCTGTTACTTGACACCAAATGGTTGTTCTAGTGCGTACTGTTTGCTTCTTCTCCACCAAGAACTCTATTTGGTTTCCCCCTCGCTTGCTGTATATCTAAGTATATTTTAGTAACTTTGTATCTCTAGCTTGCTTTTTGTTTCATCTAGCTTGGCAGATCCGTGAGAATTCAAAGGTTTGACTTTTCAACTCACTTTCTTTTATTCATCTTCAAGCAACTGAGTTAAAGAGGAAAGCCCAGAATGTTTTGAATAATGGAAGGTCGTTGTTTTGCTATCCTAGTGACTGAGATGCTGTGAAATCCAGTAGCTTACTGGGATCCTGGGAAAGGGACAAAGAGCTGATTTGCCCTTGATTGGAAATGTGGAACTTAGAAGGTAAGATGAGAAGAATGGCTGAGGTTTGTTTTGGGGTGTTTTTTTTTTCAGTGACACTGAGTGGAAGCTGACGAGTCAGATATGAGCCTAGTGCCTGAGTACACTATTTAGGTCTGAGTGTGATCTGGTGTGGTGTGGACATCGTGTGTAGAATTGCATTTTGTGTTGATAGGTGCTGTGTGTCTTGGTACATATTTGCTTCTGGGCAAGGGTGCCTGCATTCAGACCCCTGTGAGATTATGGCCAGTTGTTTTCATTGGTCAAATGAGGCCACAGAATTAGAATCAGAAAATTTCAGAGCTGGAAGGGGCCTGGGAAATCAGTTTAAATCCATCATTGTACAAATGAGGCCCAGAGAGATTATGTGACTTGTCTGCTAGTAATGGTAAAGCAAAGACAAGTAACCAAGTTTCCTGAGCTCTCATCCAATGTTCTTTCCATGACACCAAGCTGCCTCCCATAGCTTAAGGCTAAAGAGGAAAAATACTATGATTTCCTGGCCTATTGTTTTACTGAGTATATGATTTACCAGCCTAGTCTAAAAAAATAATAATAAGGAAAATCATCCTTTGTGAATTACAGCCAATAACATAAGGCATTGAATGTGTTTCCACTGCTAAAACCCTTTCAGTCTGTCCCTGTCCTGTCATATTTACAGGGAGGGATTCCCCTACCTAAATTTCCCTCTTGGTGTTTTTTTACAGATAATCAGCAGTTATCGCTTTTTCTCCCGTTGGGAAGGGATTAAATGCTAAACAAAGAGCTCTTGAGTTGATATAAAAAACAAACATCTTGCATCAATAAAAATGATTTTTCAGGTTTTTTTAAGTCTTAAACTGTTATATGCAGGACTCAGATAAAAATAAATATGTGCAATTAATCAAAGTCTGATTTTTAAAAAAATGATCAACTCCATAAAATGAAGAGAACAAAAGATCCCTGATAAGAAAGTAGGACGCCATGAAATTTGCCCATTTTTGTACCAAACAGTTACAGGGAAGTGTCAAATCTTTTTTAAGGCCATATCATGGGCATACTCCAGGACATATGGATAACTGAACTGGGTCCAGGGTTTCTAGTGCAATAAAATCAGGGAATCTCAAGCTTGCCATTAGGAGGCACAAGGCTGGGTGAGCTCATGAACAAAAACCATTCCTGTGAGAAACACCCTTGTACAGCTGACACCATGAAGGAGAGTTAGATTTTGCTTATCAGAATGATTTATAAATAGATACTCTCTTAGGTGATGGGAGTCAGAAAGAGGATTCCACTTCTGGGCCTTTGGGATGATAGAAATTAAGCATCTCTTTAAATGGAGCCTTTAGAAAGCAAAGTGTCTCCTTTGGGCCTGAACTCGGAAATCCAACCGGGGCACCCTGTGCTAAACTTTGTGCCAGTAATAAGCAGAGGAAATTTAACACAATGGAAAGTTGAGGTGAGCACAGATAATTGAAGAGAAAGGAAGGGCCAAAGAGAAATCAAGTCATTCCATAAAGAATAATATGGCCAACTATAATGTCTTTTCACCAGGACACAGTGAAATGTGTTTGAATTCTCTGCTTCTTTGCTCCTGGTCATAAGGAAGTCATGAAGATCCTTGCAAAGGAAGATAAGCCCCTCGTCTTGAAATAGCCATATTCCAATCATGCATGCCAGAAATCTTGGAAATTGAAACCTTCGACTATGAACCAGGTCTGAGCTGTTTTCCTCATTGGCTCTTGGGATTTGGTTACAACGGCCCCAATGTTACATGAGTGGAGCAAAGAGCCTTAAGGAAAGTCTGCCCAGATGGAGGGCTGAACTTCAGATCCCGACCAAACTCCTCTTGGTTAACATGTGGCTGATCTTATCAAGGAGGGTAGGTAGTGAAAGGAGTGTGGGTTGGGGCTTCTTGAGGTTTTCGGATTAAACCCAAGTTTTCAGGGCCCCAGTGTTCAATAGGCTGTTGCCAAATGTCACATCCTCAGGGTTTTTCTATGTAGGATTTTTTGAAGGCCAAAAGAATAAAAAAGGGAAGAAAGAAAGAAAGAAAGAAAGAAAGAAAGAAAGAAAGAAAGAAAGAAAGAAAGAAAGAAAGAAAGAAAGAAAGAAAGAAAGAAAGAAAAAGGCAATCATACTTTCTGTGTAGATGTAAGGCATATCAAGTCCAAGGGATTGTCTTGAGGTGAATCAGTTTGTGCCAAGAGCAGCAAGAAGGGAGAGGGTGAGTGTGTGAGTCTATGTGCATGTGAGTGTGTGTGTGTGTGTATGTGTGTGTGTGTGTGTATTGGGGGTGGGGTGAGGGATGGGACAAACAGATGGATCAGGGTATATGAATCAAGCATGCCCATGTAAGGACTGTGTATTGAAAGGGTCCGTGTGGTCAGAGTATGCTGACTAGTATCATTGTCAGTTAGAAGCATTAGGCTGGCTGTCATTTTGTCAAGTTCATGAATGCTGAAGGTGTGAGAAAAAAATAGTTTATATGACAATGCTCTGTTGATATGGTGACACTCGTACTTCGTTGTATGAGTATGCATGAAGACTTTTATGAGAAAAATCTTCCTTATCACAATAGGAATCCTTGTGCCTCCCACGTCTGAGGTTATGAACATAATACTAGCGATGGATATGGTTTGAGTTTAATTCATAAGGCTCATCAGAAGTGACAATTATTGCACCTGAGATTATTTTTTGATCTGTGATTTCATTGGTATGGAGTTATTCTAGATGAATGAATTCCTCGTACAATGCAAGTCGGCACCTTCTCTGAAACTCATAGTCTTAGAGTTACCTAGAAGATTGAGAGGTTAAGGACTTACCCAGGTTCACACAGCCTTTATGTGTCAGAGGCAGTACTTGAATTGAGGCTTTCAATGGTCAACTGTCTATACACTATACTACATTGCCTGTCACTTGCACTTTAAATGAGAGACAGAGACAGAGACAGAGAGAGAGAGAGAGGCATCATTTCCACCTGCTTAAAGGGAAAGGGAAGTTTGTTAGAAACCAGAAAACGTAAAGTAGGACAATTAGCTTTACTTCCTCTTAGAGGTCCCAGGCTATTCCATTACCATAGGCACTTTTATGTGTTTCTCTCCAGGTCTGGTCTCCCTGATCACCTTGCTTCTCCAAGTTACCCTTTCTCCTTGCCTCCAGCAGCCAGAAACATTGCCCTGAGGGCAATGGAAAGCAACATGTTAGATTCTTTTTTGGATGGGATTTAAGCTCAAAGGTACCATATCTCACAGCCTTTAACTTGAAATTTAAGGAGGAAGAAGGAGGAAAAAAGGAAACTCTTCAATTTGCTTGAAAAGTCTCTGAAGAAGCTTTGGGAGGTTAATGTTGGATGCCGACCAAATGAATCTGTAGAGTCAGCATGGCATTATCTGCCAGTCCAGGGCTACAGTAGCTCCTTACTATGAGACCTGCCTCTGTCTGCCTGTCAGCTGTATTCTGGCTCTTCTGTTACAGTGAGTCCTGCTTCTATCTGTCATGTTTATTTTGGAATACTTGCTAGCTAGCCCACTTTGCCATCTCCTTCCCTGATGTATATGTTTCAACCCATCATTATTCTATTCCTTTTTCTTTGCCTCTTCTCTGTCCTATCTTAATACAAATTCTAATAAGAATCCCCAACAGAATCAGGAAGCCATAATATATAAATAACAATTGGCTGGAAAACTTTAAAGTTCGTTGAATTTGACCCACCAGCTCTTCAGATTCAGAATGCCATGCAGGTATTCAAAGGGCCTATAAAGTCCTTCTCTAGGTCAGACCATTTACTAGGGATTCAAGATAACAGCAAATAAGCAAATAAGAACAAGAAATAGTGCTGTGTGATGGAAAGAACACTGAGCTTGGTTGGAGTCAAGAGAAAGAAGGTCCAACCTTCTGTGTATTTCCTACTTGTGTGACCTTGAATAAAGTGCGCTCGCTCCCTCTGTGTGTGTGTGTGTCTCTGTTTCTCTCTCTTTGTCTCTCTCTCTCTCTCCTTCTGTGTCTTTCTGTCTCTCTGTCTCTCTCCATCTCAGTTTTCTCTCTTTTTTTGTCTCTCTCTGTCTCTTTTTGTCTCTCTCCCCCTTCTGTGTCTTTTGTCTCTCTCTGTCTCTCTCTCTCCATCTCAGTTTTCTCTCTCTTTTTGTCTCTCTGTCTCTTTTGGTCTCTCTCCCCCCTTCTGTGTCTTTTGTCTCTCTCTGTCTCTCTCCATCTCAGTTTTCTCATATGTAAAATTGGAGGAGAGAACTGAACTAGATGGTGTTTAGGGCTCCTTCCAGTTAAAACCATTCTTGACCATTGTGTGTGTGTGTATATATAATTTTATTCTTTGGTCTAGAAACACAATTTCATTTATTTTGGGAAACCCTAGTATGAAAAAAATCCCTCCATTGATATAGACTGTCGACTGGTCCATAATTCAGGGTTTTGGAGAGTTGCCTAGGATCACACAGATAGTCTGGATGTGTGTATGTTCATCTCTTAAAGCCAGGCCTTCCTGACTCCAAAGCCAATTCTATCTGCTCTTCCAAATAGCTTCTCTAAACCAAGAACTCATATTTATAAGACTTTAAGACTTAACACTTTCCCTCGAAGGCCCCTGTAAAGCAGGTAGTACAGATATTAACAACCCCATTTGACAGCTAGAGACTGAAAGATTCAGTGACTCACCCACAGAGCCTGGTATGGCCCCAGATCTCCTAGTGCTAAGCTCCACTGTCTCTCCAGCACCCCAAGCTGTCCTTTCACAGATCCTAGGAAAGTTTCAGGACACCTTTTGGAGCTTAAGGTTTACTCCCATCTGGACATTTTCCTTTATATCTAATGAAAATCCCTTGTGCTTTATTTTAAGCCTAGTTCCTCTCCTCTGTGCATATATAGGCAACAGCTGGTAGTCATCATTCACATTAACCTTTCGCATACTGGAACAGCATCCCTGGATTACTTCACGGGCAAGAGAGGATCGAAGACAATTAGTGTGGAAATGAATCTTAGACCTTACCTGGGGTAACCCCTCAATTTACAGATGAGAAAATTTAGGCCTAGAGAGAGAAGAAGGTGCTTTCCTGAGGCCACACAGTTGGAAAAAGATAGCGTCCAGAGTCCTATAGCTAGTAAGTGTCTGGAGATTCTCTTTGAACTCAGGTCTTCCTGACTCTAGGTCCAAGGCTCCAGAAAAGAAGCATCAAATTTGAGGCCAGCTGGCTGCATGCTACCCTCAAAACTCCAGAGTGCAGCCCAAATCAGATTAAAATATAATATGAGAAATGTTAAAGATAATAAATAAAAATAAAGAAGTGAAAGAAAGAAGGGAGGGAGGGAAGGAAGGAAGGAAGGAAGGAAGGAAGGAAGGAAGGAAGGAAGGAAGGAAGGAAGGAAGGAAGGAAGGAAGGAAGGAAGGAAGGAAGGAAGGAAGGAGGGAGGGAAGGAAGGAGGGAGGGAAGGAAGGAGGGAGGGAGGGAAGGAGGGAAGGAAGGAAGGAGGGAGGGAAGGAAGGAAGGAAGGAAGGAAGGAAGGAAGGAAGGAAGGAAGGAAGGAAGGAAGGAAGGAAGGAAGGAAGGAGGGAAGGAAGGAAGGAGGGAGGGAAGGAAGGAGGGAGGGAAGGAAGGAGGGAAGGAAGGAAGGAGGGAAGGAAGGAAGGAGGGAAGGAAGGAAGGAAGGAAGGAAGGAAGGAAGGAAGGAAGGAAGGAAGGAAGGAAGGAAGGAAGGAAGGAAGGAAGGAAGGAAGGAAGGAAGGAAGGAAGGAAGGAAGGAAGGAAGAAACTAGTAGGCAGGACTTCAGGTCAGCTTCCCTGACTAGAAGGCAGTATAGAACAGTGGAAAGAACACTGGCTCCGGACCCAGAAGGCCTAGGTTCAAATTCTGTTTCTCATCCCCTTTGTAACCTCAAGATTCATTTACTGTCCCTAGGTCTCAGCCCCCTCATCTTTAAAATGAAAGGACTGGACCTGATATAGTATGTATCAGAGGCAGCCCCTGAAGCCAGGTCTTTCTGATTCCAAAGCCCACCCTCCATGCCTTTATACCACACCAATTTGTAAATAATAACTCATTTAGAGAGTAGAATAATATTTATGGTGTAGAGCAAATACCAAAGTAGGACCATAGGTATAGAACTGCAGTAATCTAACCCATTATGAGTGAATGATGCAAAATTCCCTAGCTTCTTGCTGAGTCAATAGCAACTCTTTTACACTGACTTTAAAATCAGAAAAACACTGATAAGATCTATCACTTTGTGGCTACCTTAGCTCTTTACTATAAGACCTGCTTCTGTTTGCCTGACAGCTGTATTTTCATTTCTCTGTTCCAGTAAGTCCGGTAAGACCTATCTGTCATGTTTATGACCAATCAAGTCCTAATACCAACAAAATCTTCACTGAGATGTTTTTAGGTCAAATTTAGAGGGATAAAAACCCAGACGTGCAAGACTGTTCTACTCTTGTCCTTTCATTTTTCCCAATCCCCAAACTGAAAGGGTAAATTTACTTAAAAGAAAAAAGGCCTATCTCCTTCCATGATGCAATTCAACCTTACTGAAACTAATTTAACAAAATGTATTAAGTGACACTGTGTATGACACACTGTTCCAGGCACTGAGGGTTACCCAGGCAGAAATGAAAAACCCTCCCAGGTCTCAAGGACTTTTCTCTTCAAAGGAAGCAGGGGAGCTGGTGGTTAATTAGAGTTCAGAAGAAAAAGCAGGTAGTGAATTAAGGAAAAAAAATATTTGAAGTCACTTACTCATTTAGTGATGTTATATATTATATTTCACCTTAGCACCCAAAGCAGCCAAAACTCATGGGTCAAAAGATTTGAGAGCCCAAAGGGACCTTGGAAAGCAAAATAACTAATAATTATATAAATAACTGCCTTTTATATAATGATTGAGGCACTTAACCTCCATCTTCCTCAGTTTCCTCCTCTGTGGAATAATAGCACCTGTCTTCCCAGGATTGTGAGGATCAAATAAGATAATATTTGTAAAGCACTTGGCAAACCTGAAAGTGCTATATGTGAAAATATTATTAATATTACAGGGGCCCCCTGCTGTGTGATCATGAGCCAGTGTGTGTGTGTGAGAATAGGCCCTCTGCTGTGTGAGCATGTGACCACTCTCAACCAATCAGCTTGAAGCAGTGTGTGAGTCAGTTGATTTTGGTCAGTTGGGTTGGGAATGGGTGGGGGGAACCTCATGGGGTTGGCAGCTGAACCAGGAGTGGTCAAGGTAGTTAGGGTTTTCCTATTCTTTCAGAGACATTTGTTCTCTCTTTGTTAACCTCTAATATATTTCAATAAATATTTAATACCTAAACTGTTAAACTGTTGGCCTAGTTAGCTCTCCCCACAAGGGGACAGGTAGGGTGACCACACACATTTAGTTTTGCCCGTCACGGTTTTGGCCAGCCAGGTAGGAACCCAACCTGCAATCTTCTGATCTTCACATTGGGTAAGAAATTTTTTCCTATTTCAATGTGCCTGTCCCTTTGAGTTTTCAAAAGGATCTCTTCAACCTCCTAAGTACTTTAGTCTAGTTAATCAGACAAGCTGAGGTAGAGATCATGTCTAAACTTGGTCAGTTTGAATTTTAATATTCTATTCCTATTTTTATTTTTTACCTTTTTTTTGTTTTGTGGTAAGGAAAGTTTTGAATATCAAGGAGAGGATTAGAAATAGCATACCCCAGGACTCCCCATTAGGGAAGCTACTCATGAATTGGGATAAGGGAAAACTTACAGGGAAATCAAACATGACTAAGGGAAATCTTATTGGACTGTGTTTTATATGGCATAGCTTATTAGAGGAAGAATGGCCTGAACATGGGTCATTTAATCCCCAAAGATTGAGGCAATTACAAGGAATCCTATGCCACTGGCTGCCTAAACATTTACTTTATTGGAAAGCCTGGAGTAAATAGAGCAGAAAACTGATAAAAGGGGATACAAGAGAAGGGGGATCCAAGCACAAGTTTGAATCTGAGCCTGTTTCTCAAGCTAGAATGCCAAATAGCCCAACTGCTATTTCCTCTACAGAAAATTCACCTTTAGAGGAGACAGAAGAAAACAAAATTCTTCCCCCTCAAGAAATCCTCACCTATGATCAAAAGGGTACTATAGTAAAATTCAGACAATATATACCTTTTGGCTCCAAAGATTTGAGTTCATGGAAACAAAATATTCCTAAATTTGATGAAGATCCCACAACAGTTATCAGCTAGTTTAGAACAATTTTCAGAGGACATCAGCCCACTTGGGGTGATGTTACTGATCTCATGAAAATGATATTATCCCTAGGGGAAAGAGCTGATATATTAGCTGCAGCAATCTCCTTAGGAATATCAGGAAAAGTTACTATTCAATGGCCTTTAGAAGACCCTAACTAAGACCCCAAAATCCCTGAGCATTTTGATGAGTTTCAGGAAGCAAGGGAAACATTGTTTAAGGCAATGGAATCCTGTGCTAGCAAGACTGATAACTGGCAAAAATTTATAGATACAGTTCAGGAACCTAATGAAAGGCCTAATAGATTCTATGATAGATTGTGTAAGAGTGCCAAACAATATACTAGATTGGACCCATTAGATTCTAGAGATGCCCACTTTATCTCTAATCATTTTGTGCATCAATACTTGCCAGAAAAATGGAAATATTTTGAAAGGCAGTGTCCAGGTTGGAATGCCCTGAATACTGACAGAATTAAAGAAATCACAACATATATTTATAAAGGAAATCAAAGGGAAGAAAGGAACAGACAGAGTATTTTAGCTCCATTACAGGAAACCACGAGGCAACGAGGTCAGGCAGTTGAGAATCACTATCAACCCCCTAGATTTTGCTATTACTGCAATAGATGGGGCACATAATATGATACTGTAGGATTATGCAAAGGGAATGGAATCAGAATAGTTACAGATCTTTTCAGAGAGGTACAGAGAGGCAGAATGAAAACAGTTATAGGCCCCCTCAAAGGGGTACAGAGAAACAGAACCAAACTACTTATAGATCCTTTCAGAGAGAAACAGAGGACTGGTGGTGTAGGGGAGGGGAAAGGATGGTGGAATCTGAAGACTTTACCTTTCCTGACCCCGAGATCTTTAGCCCTCTTGTGCCAGTCCAATCACCTCCCCAAAATAATGAACCCCATGTAACACTTAAGGTTGCAGACACTTATTAGGTACTGGAGCCTCAAGATCAGTCCTAGTGAGCAAACCTGACCCTGAATGTACATCTCTTGGATCTCTAAATGTAGTTGGAGTCTCAGGGAAAACTCTAACAGTTGCAAAAATGAACCCCTCGCATGGTATCTATGGGACCATTAACAGTAGAACATTCATTGCTACTTAAGCCCAACTCTCCTGCAAATCTATTAGGTCATGACCTCCTTTTAAACTTACAGTAAGCATATCTTATTCTCCAGATGATGGCATCTCCCTGGAATTACCAGAGGACACTGTCTACTTGCTACCAATTTTGATCTCAGACACTCAGGAAACAGTGAGGGACACATTTGAAATCTCTTCTGACATTCCTGAGTCCCTGTGGGCTTCTTCCTCTTCTGATGTAGGCCCCCTTAAATCTGCTGTGCCTGTTACCATTAAGACCAAAGTTGGCCCACCACCATCTATTCCACAATATCCTTTATCTAAGGAAGCCATTGAGGGAATTACACCTATAACTGAGGCGTTGACAAACCAAGGTATCATTGTCCCATGCTATCATTCTCTGTGTAATACTCCCATTTTGCCAATTAAGAATCCCAAGCCTGGGCCTGATGGCAAATCCATTTATCGTTTTGTATAAGATCTGTGAGCAATTAACTCTTATGTTATAGCTAGACATCCCAAGAATCATCTGAGAAAAGACTTCCAAAGATTTAAATGGACATTGTCCTGTTTTCCTTTTCCCATTGGATAGACTATTTGTAATGTCCACCTACTAGTTTTTGTCAATGGGTCACTCAATTTCTTCCCTTCATATTGTTAGCTATAAGTATATGTAATGTTATTGCTTCATTTAAGGAAACTCTGTTTCTTAATGAAGCACAGTGGGGAGTGTGAGAATATTATTAATATTACAGGGACCCCCTGCTGTGTGAGTATGTGACCACTCTCAACCAATCAGCTTGAAGCAGTGTGTAAAGCAGTTGGTTTTGTCAGTTGGTTTGGGGAGTTGGTGGTTGGAACCTCGTGGGTTTGGCAGCTGAACCAGAAGTGGTTGAGGTAGTTAGGATTTGCTATTCTTCTATTCTTGTTCCCTCTTTGTTAACCTCTAATATATTTTAATAAATGTTTAATGCCTAAACTATTAAACTGTTGTCCTAGTTAGCTCTCCCCACAAGGGGACAGGTAGGGTGACCACACACATTGAGTTTTACCCGTCACATATATAAATGCTATTTAGTGTCATTTAATGATCATGATGATGACGACGACGATGATAATTTCCTCAACTAGACAGTAAGCTTATTGAGGACGGGACTCACTATTCATAAATATATTATCTCACTTGAACTGGTATTACAGGCAATATTATTCCAATTTTATAGAAGAGGGAAGTGAGGCAGACAGAAGTTACCCATGGTTACATAACTAGTAGAATACTAACTCAAGTCTTCGTGAGTAAGTCCTGTATACTACATGACTCTTTCCACTACACTGAACTCCCTCTAGTCTAACTCTCTCATTTAAAACATTAAGAAACTGAGGCACAAAGAGGGTTTTTGTCATCGATGTTGCAGATGTACAATGATTCTTTGTAATTGTGGAGATTGTAATGACCTAAGGAAATATAATAAGAGATGTTGGAAACTTACCGTTGTTATTTGTCCTTTGTTTTCAAAGAGGACCAATGGCATCATGGGGTAATGTCCTGACTTATTCATTAACTGGATTTAAGAGAGGCGGGGTTGCACAAAGTCGTCAGCCTCACTCTCTGAGCTTTCATAACAAGCACATTTTTCAGCTTAACACTTTAAAAAAGGCAAATTAGACTTAAAACGTTGGATTCTCTTTCTTGTTCCATATACAAACAAATCACTCCTCGCTTTTAAGTTTGTTTTACGATTGAAACCCCAGTCTTATTTTTCACAAGCAGAAAAAAGGGCAGTTTGGACCAAAACACTCACCATTTTTACATGACCTCATCAAACCTTCCCCTCTACCTCCTGCCCCCAGCCCCAGGTGACAGGCATATTGTAGCCTTCTTTCCCCTTTTCCAGGTAAGAAAGTGGCTCACCTGCTACAATATTATTGACTTACTGGAAGTGACAAGTTGCAGCCGAATCCACCCTGCTCCTCAGCTTTTTCCTGGAGAAACTGCTGGGCAGAAGCCACTGGAATCCCTGCCTGGGACATTTCGAAAGCATAGGGCAGCATCATGCCCTGGATCATCATAAACTACACAAAGGGAAAAAATACACATTTAAGGAACGTCATTACTGGCTATTCAAGGAAGGGCCTGGCTGGACCAGACTAGCAGCAATAAGTTCAGGAAGGACAACCTCTCTAGTTAAATTAATTTCCTCTCTAGTGTTTTGTTTTTTGTTTCCTTTAAGCAAACTTACTTCTTTTTTGTCTGGGGAATGGGAGAAATAGAAAGATGAGAAGAGCAGTTTTCAAATTCTTATTTCCAACTTCCCTAAAATTGGAATAAGGACTTTAGAGAAGACCTCCTCATACTCTCAGCTCTTAGAGGACATTGAGAGTGCCCTTTTGTCTGCCAAACACCTCATTTGGCACCTATTCGAGAGACATTTTAGCATGTTGCTAGGTGATGGAGTCGGTAAAATACGAGTTCAAATCCAGCCTTAGACATTTACTAGCTGTCTGACCCTAGGCAAGTCATTTAACTTTTGTCTGACTTAGTGTCTTCAAGTGTATAGTAATAAATCCTACCTCCCAGGTTTGTAAGAATCAAATGTAATAATGATGTAAAATGCTTAGCACAGTGCCTGGCACATAGTAGACACTTAATAAATGCTTGTTCTCTCCCTCTCCTCTTTCTGTATGACCCTAGGAAAGTGACTTAACTTCTCTGGGCCTCAGCATCCTCACCTGTAAAATGGGAAAGATAATTGAAGCACTTATACCATGGAGTTGTTCTGAGAATCATCTAGTATAAATCACTTTGTAAACCTTATCTAAGGACAGCTAGGGGCGCCAAAGTGCTTTGAGCGGTGGACCTGTAGTCAGGAAGATTCATCTTCATGATTTCAAATCTGGCCTCAGATACTTACTAGCTGTGTGACCCTGGGCAAGTCACTTAACCCTGTTTGCCTTAGTTTCCTCATCTTTAAAATGAGCTGGAGAAGAAAACGGTAAACTACTCCATTATCTCTGCCAAGACCCCAAATGGGGTAGCAAAGAGTTAGATATAGCTGAAATGACTCAACGACAACAAAATCTGACATAAGTATGTTATTATTTTTCATGTAAGTAAATATTACACACAATCATGCAGGCATTTGATTCAACAAATATATTAAGAAAAAGTATGGTAGAGTACAAGAAATGCTATACTGTATTTGGAGTCAGAGGTTGTTGTTATCCAACTGTTTTCAGTCATGTCCAACTCTTTGTGACCCTATTTGGGATTTTCCTGACAGAGATACTAGAGTGGTTCTCCAGTTCATTTAGCATAGGGGGAAACTGAGGCAAGCAAAGTTAAGGGACTTTCCCAAGGCCACGCAGCTACTAAGTATCTGAGGCAAGATTTAAATTCAGCTCTTCCTAACTCCAGGACTGGCACTCTATCTACTGCACCACCTAACTATCTCCAGAGTCAGAGAATCTGAATTCAAATCCTGGCTCTACTACGTCCTACCTGTATGACACTGGGAAAACTGCTTCATTTCTCTATTCCTCAGTTTCCTCATCTATAAAATGAGTGGGTTGGACTACACAGTTTAGACTAGGATACCTTAGCCTCAAGCTCTAAATCTATAAGCCTGTGTAACACCCGACAGAGCCTTATGCAAACTGCTAGAGATACAAAAATAAGATACTTCGATAAGTTATTACACTCACTTTTACAGAGCTTACAGTCTAGTACTTTAACTTTCCAACTTTTTTTCCATGTACTGTCTGACCTCAATATGCTTGAGTGAGGTAAGAACCCTCAGAATTCTACAATAGCATCAATCTATTCTAGGCCACATCGAGTTTTTGTGCCCAAGATTGATAATTCAGGCAATGAATTCTCTGTGACTTCAAGAATATCATTTCCTAATCTTCTGATAAGATTCTTGTCTAAATTTGTGCATAATAGCATTACTCCGTAATATCACAGAAGTGATTATGCCCTATGAATAAAAAGAACCTTCCTTCATATATAGTGCTTGGAATTGGAAGTAAATTCAACAAATGCTTTTAAGATGCCTACTATGGGAGCAGCTAGGTGGCGCAGTGAATAAAGCACCGGCCCTGGATTCAGGAGGACCTGAGTTCAAATTCGGCCTTGGACACTTGACATTTACTAGCTGTGTGACAGTCACTTAACCCTCATTGGGCAAGTCACTTAACCCTCATTGCCCCACAAAAAAACAAACAAAACAAAAATGCCTACTATATACCAGGAAATGTTTGGGACCCTGGGTATACAACAATCCCTAATCTCAAAGAGTTTGTATTCTATATTGGGGGAGGGAAAAGAAGGAGGGATACAAAATATACATAGATGAGTATACACAAAGACCAGGGAAAAAATCATTTCAAGACAAGGAAAGAATACTAACACCCAGAGACAATCAGCAAAGGCCTCACAAAAGAGGAGGGTGGGATTCCATGAGGATGAGAGGAGGAGATAGAACTCCCCAGAAATAGGAACCATCCTTTGTAAAGACAAGGGGGCAGCAGGTGGTCAATTTGACGAATGGAAAGTTTCTGAAAGTTAAAAGTCGCTTTTTTAAATAAATAGAAGTAGAGTTTTAGATGTCTGGTATGGGGATTGGTCCTCAGGAAATCATGCTGGTTCTTAACCGGTGGGACACTCAGTGGCTTAATATCAGAGCCTGGTGTGACCCTGCTAAGTGCCTTCATCACACAATCCCTGCCGTCCAACTAGGTCCTGGAGTCCTCAAACCCAAATCTTCTGTTCCTTTGACGGAGGCAACGGGTAATGGAGATTAAAATCACAGTTATCTAGTTGGTTTGGGTTTCTTCCTCTCACTTTCTATTTATTCCTTGTGGTGAAGGTGAACCTTGTTTGCTTACTGGCTTAGCAACTCTGCTTGGTAACAAAAGTCTAGGCCAAGGCTATTTGAGTTGTGTTTTGCATATAATATATCAGGAGAGGACCTCCTCACTGTCCTTAACAATCTGGCTTCACACTTTCTAGCTTTTCTAGGCTGAATACTCTCTATTCTCTTCACACTCTTCAATGTGGCCCCAACTGGCCTTCAGGCCCTTCCTCATGTGATGTTTCATCTCCCATCTCCATGGGATCTGTCCCCCATGTTTGGAATGCTTTCTCTACTTGCCTCCACCTCTTAGAGTCTCATCCCAAAGGTCAGTTCCCCATAGCAGCCAGTGCCTCCCCAATTGCTATTTATATTTTTATATTTATTTTATTTTTATATTTACTTTCAATTTAAATTATTTCTTTTATTTATATTTTATATTTACCCTGATACCTTGAGTGTGTGTACAATGTCCTTTTGGTCTTTCTCTCCCTAGAGCATGGGATAGTGCCTTGCAGGTAGCAGGTACTTAAGTAAATGCTTGTTGAATAAATGATACTATCTCTCTTTCCAGAAGTTAGTCTTCACCCCACATTAATTTTTGTGCCAGGTCTGTCCTCAAGCATATGTGAAGGGTAAAGCCAGGTATGCAAGGGAAATTTTTAAGTCAGTAAACAAATAACTACTATCAGCTGGGCTCAACTCTAGTTAGTCACTCTTCCTAGCTTCCTCCCAGACCTTACGTGTGGTGAAATTACTGTTGTGTCTTTTTGGGACCTGACCTAACACAGTCCATCAATTACCCACCACCATATGGTCCAATGAATTTCTTAATGACATGACTTCTCTATAATTCAGAATGGACACAAAGGACAATGGATAAGATACAGATTCCAGTCATTTCTACAATGTCTACAAACCACAGACACAGAATGTTAAGAAGAGTAAAGAAATTTAAGAGGTTAACTAGCTGATCATTCAACAAATGTATATTTAGCATATTCTATGTTCAAGGAATTATGCTAAGCCCCATAAACATGCTTTGGCAGGAGATAGAGAGGCACAAATGGGGTGTGGGTGGCCATCTAAACAACCAAATTACTACCACCAATTTCCCCCACAATTGTTTTTCTCCATAGCACGCCCATCCTAAAAACAGTTTTCCACCAGACTCCTCTTGGTTGGCAAGCAGTGGAGTTCACATCCTGCTCTATTTTGGGACCTGGCTCTGTGAAGACAGGAGAGGGAAAGACACGTTATGCCACATGTTTGGAAATGCTTGGCTCTGGTTAATGTAGCCTAGGTCCTTGAGCTCCCTCCTGTTTCTGCCTTGCCTATTTATACTGGGTACCAATTCCAGTGTCCTCTATAAGAAGTCAGAGGATGCATTAGCAAAGCATATTGATAAGCAGATGCTAAGTATGGTGATAAGCAGTACATATTGATAAGTATGTGGTAAGCACTGTATGGGAATGCATCTATTACCTTGGAAGTTTGAGCTCTTGGGAGGAAAGGGATCATATAGATCTGCCAACAATATTGAGCCCAGATTCTCTAATGTCTGTGCTCCTTCCTGGTTATAAGTTGGACATCTTTAGAAGTCACATTCATTCTGTCAAACCACTATAGCCTTTACTGCATGGAGACAGAAATTAAGGATCTGGCTCAAGAAATGATTAATCACATGGTAGTCAGGGTGCAATTATTAATTACTGTATTTTCATATGAATAGTTATGATATTAATGCTAACATAATGGTTGAAATATGTGCAAAAACACCATTTTAGATGACATGACATTTATTTGTACGGCAAATACAACTGGAAGGTGAAAGGCAGAACCTAGCTATGCCCCACACCCCACCCAATAGTCCCTTCCCTTCTCTTCTCCAAGCCTTCCTCACCTCAACAAATTGATCTCTATAACCAGGGCTGTGGCTGGCTGAATAGAAGAGAGAGTTAGCCTAGAATCTAATGACAACCTAAACACAAGAGAAGGAAAGACTCTTCTCTACCTGTGATGGAATCATTGTGACTAAGACTTGAATAGCTCTGTCCTAACAATATCTTCTCTTGGACCTATGAAAGGATATTGCACAAGACATCCTATTTTAGACATAGGTCAGCTCCTGGGTCAAAAAGATCTAGGAAAGTCTAATACTATAAGTGATACTTCTCTTGTACGGGAAAATACTATTCTTTGGCTCAGGAGGAATGAGTGTGTAAGCAACTCTGAACCTTGGCTAGAGCAGAGAATGGTGTCAAGTTAGAACCTGTGTCTTGAAATCATATAATGTAATTTGGTAGGATAGTTAAATTAGATGGTCAATTGCACTAACACTCAGAATCTACTCTCCAGTGTTGCTTGGGATTGTGCTCAGAGTTGAGGCCCACCCTTTGTACTCTGGTACAAACTGTCCCATGAAACAATCTCTGGTGCATCTGGGAAGCTATTTTGTCAACCATGTTCCAAAGGGTTGTCCAGGCAGTTTATATTGGTTCTCTGAGGTCATCTGTTATTATTGGAGAGACAGACTGGCATAGTAAATAAGAGTACTAAACCTTGAATTTGGTAAACCTGAGTTCAAATCCTGCCTCAGACACTTATTAGCAAGTTATTTAAACACTCTGAGTCTCAGTTTTCACATTTGTGAAATGGGAATATTAATAGCACCTCCTTCCCAGGGTTTTTGTGAGGATCAATATATAACATTGATAAAGTACTTTTAAATCTTAAAATATCATGTTAATAATGTTAGCTGTTACTGTTTATGTTCAAGCAAATGACATCACCTCTTTGTTCTCTTACGACAATCTCTGCCTCCTATTGCTATTGGCTAAGTATCTGACTCTTATCTTCTTTGGCCAGATATCTGACTCCCTTTCTGTTAAAGTAGAGACCCTCCTGTATTTCTCAGCTTCTCCTGTTTCTGGAAATATTCATCCACCTCCTTCATAATACTTAATCTATATCTTTTTTGGTTGTATGCTGGATCCCATGAAGTCCTCCTGGTTCCTAAAATGAAACAAGAGATGGAAGAGGGAAAATCTGTCACAAGTTTAAGAATGTGTCCTCGTTTGGCTCAGTAGAAGGGATCAGATTCTCTTATCCTATATAGGGTCACTGACACATGGCAGGTTGAATCATAGTCAGGCATCAGAACAATCATCCTGAATCTCAGAGAATGACTGGCCTGGGAGAGTGCTGTTACAATGACATCAACTTATACAGATGATTTGACACTTTGCCTGGGTTTGGGCGCAATGGAATCACCACAATTGGAGCTAGACAACAAAAGGGTTAGTCACCTGCTTAAGGGACTTAAAGAATAGAACACAGCCCTTTGTTTGCAAGCTCCTGATGGCTTCCCTTCATTAATTACCTAATTCCCCTACTTCCCATTTCTTGAGCAAAAGTTTGAGCTGTTGTGGTCATACAAGATGATGGTCTGCTAATCAATCACCCAGAAACTGATCAGTTTCAAATAAAACAATTATGGATGATTAGCTCACTGTCTATGCCCCACCTCCATGCATTTGCACAAACTATCTTCTGAACTTGAAATTCATTCTTTCTTAAAGTCCATCTCTCTGGAGGCAGCTAGGTGGCATAGTAGATAAAGCGCTGGCCCTGGATTCAGGAGGACCTGAGTTCAAATCCAGCTGTGTGACCCTGAGCAAGTCATTTAAGCCTCATTGTCTCTCAATAATAATAATTATTATTATTGTTGTTATTATTATTATTATTTTTAAAATAAAGTTCATCTCTCTTAATCCTTATCATCCTTTGAGGGTCAGCTCAAGTTGCCACCTTCTCTGTCAAGCCTTTCCTGAATCCCTTCCCCTCCCAGCTTCTGCAGTCAGACGCATCCCTCCCTCAGATTTTATGATATGTTATTTTTATATGTAAAGTCGCATGACCCCCACCAAAATAAGCTACTAGAAATTAAAACTGCAGTGATACATTTGGGACACCCTGTAATAAAAATTGTTAAGGGTAGAGAGAGTTGGGTTTTTTCCCTCTGTATCCCCAGTGCCTTTTACACACTAGGTGATTAATAAATGCTTGTTGATGTAGAAATTAAAACTGAAGAACTCTGTTAGTTCCGTGGAAAGGAGAACAAAGCTTAAATTCTAATGTCAATAATAATAACAATAGTATATGTATGTCTGTATAATACTTTAAGATTTACAATACTATATGTCATTTAATCCTCACAACAACCCTAGGAAATAAATGCTATTATTATCCCCATTTTACAGATGAGAACTGAGGTAGACAAAGGTTAAGTGACTTGAGTCTGGATCTGAATTCAGGTCCAGCACTCTAACCACTGCACCGTCTACTTGCCTTAAATTCTGATCACTAGATCAACTATTCACCAGATAATGGGATTTAGTTCTAAGGGGATCTTAGAGATAATCTATTCCAAGACTCTCATTTAACAAATGAGTAAATTAAGGTACAGTTTGGTAAAAAGTGCTTTTCCAAGGTCATACAGATGGTAGCTGAGATAAGATTTTTGACAATAATCCTCTAGCTAAACCTAATGCCCTTTCCACTACTTTGGGGAACCATCAGGACATTTAGGAAATATTCATTTTCATGATATTTATTTTGCGTTAAGAAAACCCAAATTAAATTGAATTATATATAAAAATCTAAAAGTTTATATATACATATATATTTATATTATATTTTATATATTTATAATTATACATAAAAGTCTAAAAACATACCTAGTTGTGATTTTTGTGTTATTAAAGTATTCTTTGTAGTTTTCCCTTAAAATAGATAGCTTCACATGAGAATCAATCAATTTACAAGAATTTATTAAACTCCTATTATGTTCCAGACACTGTGCTAGATGCTAGGTATTCAAAGACAAAAGCGAAATGGGCCCTGCCCCCAAGAAGCTTATATTCTACCAGGGGAGTCAATATATATGTACATTTAGATATGTAAATACATCCAAGGTGATAGAAGGGAAGGGACCAGGCACAAAGTATTATGCCTTGGCTGAGAAATTTACAATATGATTCCATTTACAAAATTGTGATTTATGCAACTTTCTAAGAATACACCGAGGACATAAAGAGATACACATGAATCCAAAATGCCCATCTTCCCTTAATAGACACCACTGTACCAAGATTATATAAATTGTATTAGCAATGCAGGAACCTTAAAAGGTTTGAAGCATTTACATCAGGTTTTCCCATCACCTCTCATTTAAGATTCACAAAGTCATTTCTTAGCTCAGCTCATTACTCTATGCTCTGTTCTTGATGGAAAAGGTGGCCAATATATACATCCACTTCGCAGGCAAGAAAAATGGAAGCATAAAGATGCTGAGGACTTGGTCCAAGATTCTATAGCCATCAGTGATGAAGGCGAGGCTGGGATCCAATCTAAACCATTGTACCCAACATCTACTTGGCCTAAAAATGGTGGGGGCTACAGGAAAGAGACAGTCATGGGCTGAACTGGGAACCTACTCTCCATACCTCAGTTTCCACAGCTGTCATATTTAGATCGGACCCTTCTTCAAGGAAGGCCCAGCCAGGACGTCATGAAAACAAATGGTGTCAAGTTAGAACCTACGTCTAGAAATCATGTAACATAATACAGTAGAATAGTTAGATGGTTAATTGCCCTCACACTCAGAATCTACTCCTGAAATAGACAATGAGATCAATTCTAATGTGATAATGCCTTCTGGCTTGATTTTTTAAAAACTGTCACCTCACCTGCCCTAGATTGTTCTTTATGTTTTCATTGCACTGAGGAGAAAAGATGTTCAATTAAAACAATTACATTTGTCCCTCAAAAATCTTTATTCTTTAAAACCACAAGAGAAACTTCGTTCAAATTCAGACCCCAAATCCAGTCCCATTGGCCTCTTGTGGACATGGAAGGCAAAGGGCTAGAGGAAGAATGGGTCATTGTAAATGACTCCTTTTGTTATTTGTGATTATTTTTTTTAATCTGGGCTTGTGATTTCATTAGTGTAAGGAACCATTAGTGCATAAGGTTCACTCTACCAAAGTAGGATGGCAATTCATTGAGAAGCACATGTCACAGGGCAGCTAGGTGGCGCAATGGATAGAGCACCAGCCCTGGATTCAGGAGGACCTGAGTTCAAATCTGGCATCAGACACTTAATGCTTACTAGCTATGTGGCCCTTGGCAAGTCACTTAACCCCAATTGCCTCACACACACACACACACACACACACACACACACAAAAAAGAAGCACATGTCATGATGGAGAGCTAGCACACTGGACTTGGAAGTCAATGTTTAAATCCTACCCCAAAACACAAATCTTTTAACCACTTTGGGCTTCTGTTACCTCATCTATAAAACGAGAGGGTTTGACTTGAAAGCCTCTAATATCCCTCCCAGCCTTAAACCTATGATCCTATCGACTGACCTATGCCTTATAATCTTAGAGGGTTGCTTTGGGGCACTCATGACTTATTCATAGACATATAACTAGAAGGTAACAATGGCAGAATTTGAATTCAAGTCTTCCTGCCTTCAATGGCAGCAGTCTTACTCACCTATCACAAGTGCCATGAAATCTAGTACTGAAGTTTAGGGAATGAAATGTTCCTTGCTGATCAAGAAGACAAGTCTCTTGCTGCCCTCGCTACATGCCTGACCAACCTGTTAGGAGAGAAAATGTTGGAGTCATAATTCACTTACTCAAAGGAAAAGTTTTCCTTTTATCTTCTGATTGAATTAGTGTCTCTTATCCCTTAATATAATACTGCATTTCTGAGCCTAAAACTTACCTCAACACAGCAGAGGGAGACAGGATCTAAAATCAGAGATGGGTTCAAATTCTGTTTCTGATGTTTACAATTTGTGTGACTTTGAGAAAGTCACTTAACTTTCCTGCACCTCTCTTCCTTATCTGTTAAATGAGGGCATTGTACTAGCTCTAGACCTATGAGAACAGAACATGGGACAAATGAAAACATAAAACCTCCCCGCTCCCAGGCTTCCCGTGACTTTGTTTATGTGTCCCATGTGTTAGTCCTCCGACAATACTGGAGATTTCATTTAGCTTCCTACCAGATGGAGAGCAAAATTTCAGCTTCTTCCTACTACATCGGCCTGACCTCTTTGTGTTCAGTTACTATGGGGCTCCAATTTTATGAAATGTGTACTCACATACCGTGGAAACTGTAGTCTTGGACCTACTTGTGCAGGAAATACACTGGTTTGATTTTTCGCTGTCACTAGTGACGAAGTGTTTTTGGTTTTCAAAAGGGGGGAAATGCCACAGTCAAACATTATGAACCGGGCAGTTCTGTGAGGCCCACATCAGCTTGGAGGCAGCCAGGTAGGGTGGTGGATAGAGCATTGGACCTGAAGTCAGTAAGACCTGAGTTCAAATTTGACCTCAGACCCTTGCTAGCTGTGTGACTCTGGGCAGGTTATTTATCCTCTGTCTGCCTCAGTTTCTTTATTTGTAAAATGGGGATAATAATAGCACCTGCCTCCCGGGGTTAATGTGAGGGTCGTATGAGATAATATTTATAATTCCCTTTGCAGACCATAAGTTATGATATAAATACTAGCTATTGTTATTGTCAGGGAGCATGCCAAGTTAAGGAGAAGTTCCAACAGCCCATGATATTTCTCACGTTGTAGCTAGTACCGTGAAGGTACAAATGTAATCATAGCTACCTGTGAAGTGAAGTGAAGTATATATGTTGTGTGGAGCTGATAGATATAAAAAGTTGACTCCAAAGGCCATGATCCTCATCCATGTGGACACTTAGTATTTGAGATGGCATCATTCAGTGTGATGGGAGAAGAATTCATTGGGGGAAAAAATGCTCTAAAAGAGTAAAAGTTCTACCATAATTGTGTAAAGAAAATGTTAGCAAATAGATATAGAGATGGAAAACCAAAGAAGTCATGTAATTCAACCCCCTCATTTTACAGATGCTGAGGCACAGAGAAGCTAAATCATCCAAGGTCCCATGAGTGTTTTAATCCAGTCAGCAAATCAACCACTGGGCCTGGAGTCAGAAAGACCCAAGTTTAAATGTGACCTTAGACACACACTGGCTGTGTGACCCTGCTCAAGTCACTTCACCCTGTTTGCCTCAGTTTCCTCATCTATAAAATGAGCTGGAGAAGGAAATGGCCAAACCACTCCAGTAAGTTTGCTAGGAAAACCCCATTTGGGGTCATGAAGAGTCAGACACGACTGAAAACAAACATAGACCAGAGACTTTGCTAAGTGCTGGGGATACAAAAAAAGGCAAAAAGATGGTCCCTGCTTTTAAGAAGCTCATGGTCTAATGGGAGACACGTAAACAACTGTGCATCGACAAGATGTGCACTGGATAAATGAGAGATATTTCATATCCAAACCTAGCATTCTTTCCTCTAAACTAAGGCTATAATAATAGCTAATGTTGAAAAAGCACTTTAAGGCTTGAAAAACACCTTAAACATATTCTCTAACTTGATTCTCACAAAAGCTCCATGAGGTAGGCATAATCATTATGCCCATTTTATAGATGAGGAAACTGAGTCTGAGAGAGGGGTGTAAAATCAGGTCTTCCTGACTCCAGCTTTGCCCTTCTATCCACCATGCCTCCTAGCTGCCTGATTTCACAGATAAATTGTTTTTATTTTGCTTAGTCCTCTAATGAGACCATGATCTCATTGATACTCTCTGCCAATGCATATCACCATCTCTACATGGTCGGAATTTTTACCCATTTTGTCCCATAAATACTCCACAGAAGACCTACCCAGTGGCCAGGAGTCATTCCTCTGAATCTTTTAATATCTTAGAGGTACCAGAGTAGCATGCTGTCTAGCCGTTGTCTCTCAGTCTTGCCACATAGTTGGCCAACCTCCCTTTCTATTCCTATGTGTCCTCAAGAACATCTTTTGTCCTGTTTCTCCTGTGTGAGTCATCCTTGGTGACATGTGGCGACCTATTTGCACTCACCATGTGCCTTTCCACTGCCCTTTTGGGTTATTTATCATTTTCATTAGCCTAAGATTATAGTGTTCCACTGGCACTCTCTGCCAATGCGGATGACAACCTCTACATACTTGGGATTCTTGCCCATGTTGTCCCAATCAGATGGAGCATCTTTTGTCCTGTTTCTTCTATATGAGTCATCCTTTACCTATTTGCATGCACCATGCATCTTTCCACTGCCATTTGGGTTATTTATCATTTTGATTATCCCAAGAGTATAGCTTTCCATGATTCATAGCTACATAACTCTGGTCCTCATTGATTGGCCAACAGTAGGTCCCAGCCCAGGTCTCATTTTGCCATTGTTTGGCCTCTTGATGGCTCAGAGTAGGATTAAATAGTAATTGTGTTTCTTTTTGGCTAAAAACCCTGCGGATCTATCTGCCCCCAACCCTTCCAGTTTATCTATTTTTTTGACTAGGTAAAAGATGCCTTTCTTTGCCTCCTTTCTTACCTATCCTTAATCACTGAATGGATGTTGCCTCAGACAGACTGAGACCTGTGAAAATCCTTAGCTTAAAAGGCCAAGGTTTCTCACTGCCCTCAGGGCCATTTCCAGTTGCCTGACTTTGCACAGCCCTTCCTCACTTAAATCCAATTCACTGCAAGTCATGATTTGTTTGGGGTTTTTTTGTTTATTTTTTATTTTTTGGTGAGGCAATGAGGGTTAAGTGACTTGCTCAGGGTCACCCTGCTAGTAAGTGTCAAGTGTCTGAGGCCCGATTTGAACTCAGGTCCTCCTGAATCCAGGACTGGTGCCACCTAGTTGCCCCTACTGCAAGTCATGATAATGCCTCCCTATGTCACAGTCCTCTTCAGAATGAAGAACAAACAACAGCTAAACAACACAGAGAAAATACTGGTGTTGACAAGAGGGTCCTATACAGCTCTAGGCCAGTTGGAATCAAGGAAGAGACTATTCAGCTTCTCTAATTCACTCCTTCCTCTCTGGCCAGCTCTTTATACTTCTTTGTCAATCACTTCACTGCCCACATCACAGACAATGCTCTGGAGGAACTTCTGACCTGGGACATCTAATACTTGTTTGGTGACTTCCTCTCCTGTATGTCATTTCAGGAAATCCCCCACCATGCTTCACCTCTCTCCCTCCTCTCCAGCCATCACCTTGGCCACAACTTCATCTCTTGATGCATCCCCCCTTTTTTTTACATTCTCTACCCCCTCCTGACTGTAGAGTATATCAATTCACTCCTCCATAGCCCCATGCACCATCCCTATAACTTTCCTGACCAAAATGTCCTTCCTTGGTATGCCTCTTCTATGTGTGATTTTCCTCCCATTAGAATGTAAGCATTTTGCAAGCAGGAATCTGCATTGTATTTGTATTGTATTCCCAGGACTAAACACAGAGCTTGTCACATAGTAGATACTTGATAAATATTTTTTCATTCACTCATTCATTCAGATGCAATCCATCCTTAGCCTCTCTTCTTATTCATTTCTGGGTCCAGTTAATCGTCCATCTGAAGCACCTATCCAAGATGCACATAATAATGAATCAGCCTGTCTTTCCAACACATGTCATAGCTTTGTTTAATGTCTACATTGTTCATTCACCTCAATTTTCCCAGTGCAATTGGTGAAATTTATGTCTTTTGTGTTGACATATAGTTCATTGTTACTAATAATAATAATAGTTAACATTTATATGGAACTTTAAGATTTACAAAGCATCTCACATATGCTATATCATTGGATCCTCATAACAATCCCATGTGATATAGGCACTATGATAATCCCCATTTTACAGATGAGACAACTGAGGCTGTAATATGTTAAGTGATTTGCCCAAATACAAAGCTAATGTTTCTATGGCTAGATTTGAATTCAGATCTTCAAGACTCTATATACTATACCACCTGGAGTCTTTATAGTATTCTGGACCTCAGGGCATTTAGAAAGATGTCATTTCCTAATAAGAGCATTTGAATAAACTGTTTCTTTACAGGGAATCTTTTTTATTTGAATTTGGCACAAAATATCCTTCATGACTTTGGTGAACATCTTGAGCAAACATATATCTCTGTTTCTTGATATCAATATCAGCATGTTATTGAACAGCATTACCTCTGGAGCCCCATCCATCATAGAATATTATATAATTTAATGTTTCAGTGGAAGACGTCTTTCCTGAACTGTAAAGTCTTCATTTTTCTCCATTGAATGAAATATCTTCTGAAAAATCAATAGATAATAAACAAAAAATGGATCTTATTTTCTTCACATTCTCATTCAGTTGTGTAACAATAAAGACATAGGATATCATCTATGAAATAATTCCTGTTCTCATCTCATCTTTTCATTAAATTCACCCTTGGTGTATGCACAAACCAGGTTCACATATAGACTTTATAGAGATAAGAAAATAGGGTCGTGGGTCTATATAGTTGCTGATGTCATCTCAATTACCATCTGAAAAACACTGCTATGATATTCTCCATCCTTTTGTAATCTTCCCCTCTTTTGAAATAATCTGAGAATTGCTTCCCAAATGAGTTTAAAATGGTATTGTCTCCATTACTGGTTTCTACCGAGCCCCTCTTTGGAGACAGGTAGGTGGCACAGGGTTTGTAGTCAGGAAGACCTGAGTTTAAATCCTTTTTCAGACACTTACTAGCTCTATGAACCAGGGCAAGTCATTTAACCTGTTTGCCCCAGTTTCCTCAACTGTAAAATGGGGATAAATAGTACTAACCTCTCAGAGTTCTTTTGAGGATCAAATAAGATAATATTTGTAAAGCATTTAGCACAGTCCCTGGCCCATAGTATGTGATTAATAAATTTGCTTCTTTCCTTCTTCTTAAGTGCATTTCAACTTCTTCCTATAATATATTAAACACCAAGAAGGTAGAGTTCAAATGTAGTAGTTCCATTATCATTACAGGTGAGACTAGATTACTATAATAACACCAACAAATCTGTTGTATTTCACTTCTGTTTGGTGCCCTCTTTCGAGTTTCATCTATACATGCTCCTGGATAATCTGGTTAGCTAGATTTCACATAAAGTTCTCTGTAGACATTCTTCTCAACTATTTTTGTTGCTTTCTTTTTTTTTTTAAGTGAGTCAATTGGGTTAAGTGACTTGCCCAGGGAGTAAGTGTTAAGTGCCTGAGGCTGGATTTGAACTCAGGTACTCCTGATTCCAGGACCAGTGCTCCATCCACTGCACCACCTAGCTGCCCCTATTTTTGTTGCTTTCTGAGGTAATACTCCTCATAGTCTTTAATCATTATCCTCCATATTGTTTTATAAATGTGCCTATAGTCTAAATCATCATTGCCTTTAGCTATCATATCTCTGATTGCCAAGGAGACAACCAGCTGAAGTTGTTTCTGGGTAATTCAAATAGCCTATGGTGACTTTTTTTTTTTTTTTGCTTAGCTATATCCTCTAAGACATAATGATAGAGTCAAGGCCCTTACTTTTATTTTTCTAAATTAACAATCTATTTAAATAGGTCAGATTTATCAAGAATGGGCTGTCATCACCTTTATCCTTTCTTTCAATGTGGTGTTCATTTTGACTTTTTCTATAGTCAGTGGACGCTCTAACTACACACATGCAACTAATTCTTCTACCTCTGTGATCTCTCTCTAAAATAGATTTTATTTTTTTTTGTGGGGCAATGAGGGTTAAGTGACTTGCCCAGGGTCACACAGCTAGTAAGTGTCATTTGTCTGAAGCTGGATTTGAACTCATGTCCTCCTGAATCCAAGGCCAGTGCTTTATCCACTGCACCACCTAGCTGCCCCCTAATTTCAATTTTTGTGAGTTTTTAGTACTTACCATGCCCAATACCTATTGACTATTTTCTTGAGCAAGTATCCATGCTTTATAAATATGAATCTTCTGAACAGTATACAGACCTTCAGCCTCTTTCATTTCTTGGCCTCAAACTACATTTTCCAACAAAGTTTTTGCCATTATTCCCATACTCCATTTTCATATTGAAGCCACCATGTATCAGTATATGTGCCTGCTTGATTTGGAGGCTCCTCCAAATTAGATTTCACAGAGCTTCTCTACTTCTTCATCCTCTGCCACATGTATTACCAGCAGAAGCTCTCTTTATGATGGTCCATTCATGTATGTTCGTAGTGAGCACTACAAAAGAAAAAGGCAGAGGATCCCATGAAAGTAGGTTTCTGGTTGTCTTTAGATACGGTGAAGAAACAAATTCTGGTTTCCCTCTCTCAGGAGAGCCTACAGGGTATAGTTGTATTCAGCTATGATTTCTTTACTTCGGATTTCATTTATAGGGAGAAAACCAATAAGAAAGATTTGGTTGCTCTAGTTGTATGTCAACCTATTAATTGTTAGAAAAAGATCAGATACTTGGATTGTTAAGAATTTAACAGATAATTGTAGACGACCTAAGAATTGTGTGATTATTGGCACCTTCTGCCTGCTGTTACTTTCACTCCAAACCCAACACTACTCAGGAATGAAGAGCTGTTTGTGTTTTTATCAACACCTATTTTATGGGTTGGGGGGGGGGGGGAGAAGGAAGGAATTATCACCAGGTTTACATTATGTATGCATATATCTATATGTTTTCCTCATCCCAATGCCATTGTATGCAATGGTGAGAGGAATGTTAAGATGAAACACAAAAGCTTTTCATTTTTATCCATGTACATACATAAGGTTGAACCTTCTGGGTTGGATTATGGGAGGAAAAGGATCAGAGTTATTTAGGATGAGTAGACATGGATCGGCTGTAATCTACATGGTGGGGGACAGAACACCTTCATAAATGAGATTCCAGATTCATTGAAGTATGCAAGGATACACATAAAAATGAACATAGCTAATTCCCACAATGGGAGGAATAATTAGCAAATTCATGCTTCAAAATTGTTGCCCTCCTCCCCTTTTTTAAATTAGTCATAGAAAAACACAATTGTTTGGCCTAAGCTATTCTATAATGGATGGCTTAATTTGTGTTGATATATAAATACCAATATGTTTTCATTTCTGCAAGTGTGTTTGAATTTTACACTCTTCACTGTCCTAACAGGGCCCCAGAAACTGCCAAAATTCCATGTCTTTACAACTGTAATTAAGGCATAAGGTCTTATTTAAACTTATGGTTATCCTTCATGATGGAAGTGGAAGAAAAATGATAATTTATCACTTTGTTACTTGCTATTTCCCTATTAATGTTAACTAATACTCTCTCTCTCTCTCTCTCTCTCTCTCTCTCTCTCTCTCTCTCTCTCTCTCTCTCTCTCTCTCCATGCCTGTCATTTCATCAGTATAGGAAGTGCCTAGTGAGGAATATCCTCTACCAAATCAGACGAGTACCTTCAATATATAACTTTAGTTGCCTAGGGCACTAAAAGGTTAAGTGACTTATCCACTGTCTTGTGACCAACATGTTTCAGAGGTAGGTCCTGAACACAGGCCTTCCTGATTCTGGGACCAGCTCTCTACCCAGTTCTCCATGCTGCTTTTCAGTGTTATCTTTAACAATAACAAACATACATTGTTGTGAATGGACATTGGGTTGATCTAATGGGATGATTAGATTTGACCAAGTTGTGTGGGGACCAAAGTAACATCATATCACAAGTTCAGTCTTCCAGTTCAAATTGACAGTAAGGTCTCTTTATTTCTAGAGTGATAGAAACAAACAAACAAAAACAATTAAGAAGTAAAACATGGGGGCAGGTAGGTGGTGCAATGGATAAAACACTGGCCCTAGATTCAGGATAACCTGAGTTTAAATCCAGCCTCAGACATTTGACACTTACTAGCTGTGTGACCCTGGGCAAGTCACTTAACCCTCATTGCCCCAAAATAAAAAAAAAAAAACCAATTAAGAAGTAGATTGACAGGAAGAACTCTCAACTTTCAGTCAGAAGATTAGAGATTAAATCCTAATTCAGCCACTTACTAGTTGCTTTACCACACTAAATTTAAACCTGTGAAATGAGGAGAATTATATTTGTACTATCTAACTTGGGTTATTGGTTAGGAGAATGCTTGGCAAACAGTCAAATACTACATAAGCATGAGTTGTATTTTTTTAATTTAAATTCCTCTAATATGAAATTTATGTTAATTTAGACAGATAGTAGACTAACTTACCTCTTTACTATAAAAAAGGATTGATATATATGAATTTATGATGAAGTAGGAGAGAACTATTGAACTCTAAGAAAAACCCTTTTAAAGGAGTTAGAAGCAAATATAAATTTATAGCCAAATAATTTAAAGATATAGCAATAGCTGATATTTATGTCAGCTATTATTATAAATTATAAATATATATAACACATATATTATGTTTGCAAAACACCTTACACATTTTGTTCCATTTAAACCCCAACAAAAACCCTATAATGTAGTTCCTAGTATCCTCACTTTACAGATAAGGGGAAGGGAATAAGCATATTATGTGCCAGACAGTGTACTAAGTGTTTAAAAATATTAATTTGTGAGGGCAGCTAGGTGGCACAGTGGATAAACACCAGCCCTGGATTCAGGAGGACCTGGGTTCAAATGTGGCCCCAGAAACTTGACATTTACTAGCTATGTGACCTTGAGCAAGTCATTTAACCCTCATTGCCCCCCCCCCAAAAATATATATATATATAAACTTGTTTGGTCTTCACAACACCCTTTCAAAGTAGGTGCTATCGTTATTCCCATGTTACAGTTGAGGAAAGTGAGGCACAAACAGGTTAAGTTACTTGCTTAGGGTCACACAGCTAGTGTCACAAGCAGGATTTGGTGTGTGTGTGTGTGTGTGTGTGTATGTGTGGCAATTGGGTTTAAGTGACTTGCCCAAAGTCACAAGGCTAGTAAGTGTCAAGTGTCTGAGGCCGGATTTGAACTCAGGTACTCCTGGCTCCAGGGCCAGTGCTCTGTCCACGGCACCACCTAGCTGCCCCTACACAGGCAGGATTTGAACCGAGGTATGTCTAACTTTAGTCCCAGTAGGATTCCATCTTCTATGCCAAACTATATCCTGAAGTTTACTTTTATGTATTCATCAGAGCTGGTCTCCAGATTTGTACCATGCCCAATCAATATTCTGTTATCCTCCTACTGGTTTCTTGAAAGTGATAAAACTATATTCCTTTCCAAATATTCTTTGATCCAGTTATTTCAATGATTCAAACAGGCCTTCCTCCAGTTAGTTGGAAGTAACCAAGATTCTAAATGAAGAATACGAACGTCCTTTAGGCAATGAATTTTGTGGGATCCCAATAAGAGTAAGTGTATTTTTAGGGACTTTTCATTCACTGGGTAACCCCATCAATTCTATTCCAGGCCTTTAAAATTTCAGGACCAGTAGTATTTGTCCTAGGAATGGACACACAGGTCTCTGCTCCAAATCAAAGTGAAAGTCCTAATTATTTTCACAAAATAAAAGCCATCATATACTTATTTTCATTCAACTACAAACACAGCAAGCACCCAAGGTGTGCAGAGTGCGATGCTAAACACTAGAGAAGATTCACAATACAGTAAGTACCCTCCCAGAGCAGAAGAATAAGACAGATACTGACAATAAGATACACAACATTTTATAAGTGCATTAGAGAGGTAAAAAAAAAAGAGTATCACCTGAGGCTATTAGATTGTAAACTCCTTGAGGTCAGGGACTGCCATTTACCTCTTTTTGTATCCTCAGTGCTTACTTAATAAATGTTTATTGACTCACTGATTGCCTTGAGGGAAAGTAATTAGGATATCTGGGTAAGTTTCATGGAGGGGGGATGCCATCTGAGCTGTGCTAGATTCAGCAGTTCAAAGACTATTGATATTCCAATAAGTAGAACAAAGTGAGTTCAGATATGGAGATAGGAAAATTCAGTATGCTGAAAGTAGTTCATTTACCTAGAGCATAAAGTCTATAGAAAAGAGAAATCTCAAATAAATTCAGAAAGGTAAAGTAGCATTGGATTACAGAGAGCCTTGAATGTCAAAGAATCAGGAACCTCACCTAATGAGAAATCCCTAATTCTCAATGGAGGAATCCCCCCCATTGAAGATTTTTGAAGAAAAAATATAAATGACTGGAAGTGATGTGGATTGATTGCAAGTAGGAGAAAGTGTAGATGGAAGTGACAACCAGGGGACTAGTGCAAAGGTCCAAGCAGATGGTGGTAAATGGGGTTCTGTACTAGGGTAGTAGCAAAGGAAATTGATATCAGGGAGATGGAATCAAGAGGAATAGATGAAGAGGAGAGAAGAAGCAAGAGGTGGGGGGAGGACAGGACAGGAAAGGACAGGAGAAGGAAGAGGAGAGAAGGGTCAAAAATAATGTCAAACATTTCATAGGCTCAAAGGAACTAAAACTGAAAGGGACCTTAGTGATCACACACACCAGTCTCTGACACAAGGTAAACTACTGGCAGAGCCAGAAAACAGAGTCCAGAGAAGGAAGAGTTTTAAGGAAAGATGAGTTTCATTCAGGAGCACACTGAATTTAAGGTTCTAGCGGGAATGTGCAGGTAGAGAGATAGATCCTAAAGCTAGTATTCTGTCATTTCGCTGAGGTGCCTTTGTGGTCATTGGACTGAGTCGATATTCTGAGCCATATAAATTGAGTGGAACTCTCTCTCTCCTCATCTCCCCTTCCTGATTTCTCTGACTTCTTTCGAATCCCAGCCAAAAACCTACCTCCTGCGAGAAGTCTGTCCAAATCCTTCTTAATTCTAATGCTGTCTTCTATTAATTATCTCCAGTTTATCCTGTATACTTCTTATTGGTACCTTGTTGTTTATTTGTGTCTCCTTCATTACACTGAGTGCTTCTTGAGAACATGGACTGTCTTTTGCCTTTTTTTTTTTTGTATTCCCAGCACTTAGCACAGTGCCTAATACATCAAAAGCACTTTAAAAATTGCTTATTGACTAACTATTGCCTGACTGACAAATCCTGGATCACGGCATCATGGGATGGTAAAGATAGAAAGCCTCTTTGATTTTACAGATGAGAAAGTGATGTCCAAAGTCCCAAGGTTACACAGTAAGTGGAAAACTGTGACACAGATCTGGCTTGATACCCACTGTTCTTTCTGCCACACCGCTTTGGATCGGCTATGTTGTGATCCAGAATGGTACAGGATACTGAATTAACCAGGGTGATGATGTTTGGCATGACCCAATTTTTTCAAAAACATGCACTTCTTCAAGTACACTTACCATGTAATATAGTGTGTCCAGGTTGTGTGTGTGTATATACAATTCCTCTACTAGACTATAAGCTACATCAGGTCAAGGTCAATGCTTTAATCTAAACTTTGTTTCTCCCCCAGCACCCTCTGTACACCAAAACAATCTTCAAGACAAAGTTCAAATACCACCTTTCCTGATCTCCACCACTGCTAGTGCCTTCCCTCCCTAATTACCTTGTATTTATTACCTATTCATTTATTATCTATTTATTTCTTATATACTTGTCTATGGATATTTTGTTTCCTCTGTTAGAATGTAGGATCCTTGTAAGTAGGTGAATAATACATAGTAGGTGCTTAATAAATGCTTCCTTATTGATTGAAAGACAATAAACGTATCTTCAGTAAATGAACTTCACTCAACTCTTATTTTAAAGATAGTGGAAAGACAGGCTTATCTTGGTGTTTTATATGTGTGTATATATGTATATATACATGTACATACACATACATATATATACACGTGCACATGTATATATACCTATATATGTGTTTTACATAGGTATGTGTGTGTATGTATGTGTGTGTATACATATACATACATATATATATATATATATATATATATATATATATATATATATATTCTCTCCAATGAAACCTATGATCATCTTACAATATACTTGTTGTGTGCCTCTCTTTATTGCAGAAAAATTGGGGTGGCAAAAATAATCCTTTGGCTAACTGTGTGATTAAAGGAATGGTATATAGTAGTGGGTTAATATTCGCACATCTCTGTGATTCTCTGCAGAAACATGTTCCACAAATGTAGGCTATTAGAATTTTTCATAGGGGGCAGCTAGGTGGCTCAGTGGATGAAGTACCAGCCCTGGATTCAGGAGGACCTGAGTTCAAATCTAGCCTCAAACCCTTGACACTTATTAGCTGTGTGATCCTGGGCAAGTCACTTAACCCCCATTGCCCTGCAAAAAATAAAATAAAGTAAAAACACATTTAAAAAAAAAAGAATTATTCATATTGTCAATAAACCAACTTAAGCTAGATTCTTACCCAGTAACTTCCATCCACAAAAAGACTTGGACATCCATTCGTTCCCTTGACAGTTTATGTTTAAAATTTCCATAGTGGGTTTATTTTAATTAGTTTACACTTCATTCGGAACACTTCTGAAGGTCTCTTGGGCAGTTTTTTGGTTCCTTTACTGTCAGAGTGGTTACTAGATTCTTCTGCCAACAATAAATTAAATACTGTGCTATTGCTTTGTAAGTGGACTCAGGTTTGGCTGCACTGACTTTCCCTAACTTTAACTGGAAAAGAAGCTTCATTGTTTATGCACATGGGAAAATGGCCTTGGGTCAGATTTTGTTCACTAAAATAATTGGAGATTGTTTTGATTTAATTTGACACTGTTCTCATTAAGAATTCAAAATGCTTCAAACTGTCTCCTGAATCATTATTGTACGGTGAATAAATGAAGAAAGTCAGGATTCACAAAACTTCAGAGTTGGAAGGGACCTGAGAGGTCCAATTCCCAAATAAGAATCCTCTCTACCACTTCCCCAACATATCCACTCTTTTCCTAATGGTGTCTTTTTAGTGAGGGGAAATCTTCTACTCCCAAAGTATCCCATTCCACTTTGGTATAGTTCTTATATGTTAAGATTTTTCTCCTTATGTCACAATTAAATCTGCTCCTTGGCAATCTACCCATTGCTCCTATTTCTGTTCTTAAAGGCCAATCTAAACAAGAAGTCAGTGTGGCACAGTGGAACATACCTTGACTGTCAAAGAACCTGGGTTCAAATTCCACCTTTGATGTTTACTATTTGTGCAACCTTGGACAAGTCACTTGACCTCTATGGGCCTTGGTCTCCTCTTTTTTAAGACAAAGGGGTTGGGCTAAACAGCCTCTTTTCTTCCTTCTGCTCTATGTCTAAGATTTCTCTTCCATATGACTTGAAGACAACAATCATACCTCTTTCTCTCCTTATTCTCTCCATCTACTCACAGTATTCTTTTCTCCAAGTTAAGCCTCTTTTAGTCTTTCAATGGATTCTCAGTGTGGAAAAGACATTTGTTTGGGCTCTGACTTTGATAGGGATTTGGCAAAACTCAATGAAGATAAAAAATGTTGAAGGTCAAATACATGATAGAAAAAAATATCCTCCTGGTCAGTTGAATTCCATTGAATTTTTTTTTTTTACTCTTTATAGATGGACAGCAATGAAACTAAATACAAGTTCTCCAAGAAATTCTAAACACTCAGAAGGCCAGATAAAATTACATGAAAGGTATGCACCTACAGAATTCACACCCATAACAGGTAAAGTTCCTGAGGACACTTTGATAATGGTTTTTCTATAGTCTGCAATTATTCTGAATAGGATGCTTAGTATTTGGCTATTCTATACTGTTTTATTACAAAGGGAGGTAAGGGAGTCACTTTCATGACATAACAATTTACAGCCCACACTAGATCCTCTAAGTAAGTGGAATGAAGAACTGAGAAAATTAATGAATAACTCAAGAAAGTGGGAGAGAGGAGGGAAAACTGTTTTCTCTCTTTTTTCCCTTGAAATACTTGCATAGGGGCAGCTAGGTGATACAGTGGATAGAGCACCAGCCCTGGAGTCAGTAGGACCTGAGTTCAAATCCGGCCTCAGACACTTGACACTTACTAGCTGTGTGACCTTGGGCAAGTCACTTAACCCAATTGCCTCACCAAAAAAAAAAAGAAAGAAAGAAAGAAATGCTTGGGTAACTGATTCAGTTCTTCATGACACTTTTACCACTTTAGAATTGTTAAATAGGCCTAACAGGCATTTCATTAAGGAGTTTAAATTTACAGCAGAATTCTAATGTTAGGCTCTCCAAGTAATGCTGTTTTCAACAGGTTAAAATAGTACTTTGAGTTGGAGGAAATTGTGCCTTATTTAGTTAAGTTATTGGCAATATTGACATTACTGACAAATATCCCTAGCACCGAGAATTACTTAACTTGTCCAGTATGGATAGGTGGGACAAAGGTGGCCCAGAATGGAGCCTAGATGGGGCTAGGTATTTATCTCATGACCCAGATGATCAAGTATCTTGAAACTGAGAGTTACAGAGTAGGAACCAAAGAGAAATGGTTCCACCATTGGAGAAAAGAAGCCATGAAGTAGGAACAAGAAGATGGTATACACTTCAACCATCCTGATGCCTAGTCCCCAGTCAGCATTCCTAATATCTGCATAATGGACCTTGGGCCAAATAAATGTCAATAAGTGAGAATAGAATCATAACATATTCAAATAGAATCATAGACCAGCATGGTCAAGCTGGAAGGGATAACCTTAAGGACCACCTAGTCCAGCTCCTCCATTCCACAGATGAGTAAACTAAGACCCAAAAAGATTAAATGACATTCAAGGTCACATAACTAGGAAATTATGAAATTTACCTATTAAAACACCTTCTAGAATTTAAAGCATTCTTTGCCATTGTTATTTTCATTATCAATAGAGTTGGAATGGTAATCTAGGTCTTTTATCTCCTTGCCCAATGCTCCTTTTCCTTGCATCTTGTGTCTCTTATCAGATCAAACCCATGGTGTCAGTGGAGAGAATGCAGAACATTGGAGTCAGGAAGACTGGTTTTGAATCCCATGTCAGACACTTACTAACTGTGTGATCCTGGGCAGGTCACTTAAGCTCTCTCTACCTTGGTTTCTTTATCACAGATATTAACTCTGAGGTGTCTTTCAACTCAATCTAAGACCATCTAAACATATTTCTGGCCCCATCAAAACTCTAATAATGTCCCTCAAAACCAAACAATGAATAAGGAACATATTCTCTTACCCCTCACCCTGTTATCATACCTGTTATTATTTATTATTATCTTTTATGATATTACATATTATTATACTTGTTATTACTATATTATTTATTATATCTTTTGTTTTTAGGAATTCAAAGCACCCCACCAAATTTAAGTTATTCCAAACTCCAGATGAGACAACCTATAGGAAAATCATTCCTAAAATGAACAGTGACAACATACTTCCGTCAAAATTCTGTTCTCCAGCCTAGGAGGTTGATGCTTGCTAGCCTAGATAAGGTTGGATGTGAGGAAAACAGGTTGTGCTAAGCTTGGAGTCAGAAGAGACCTATATTTGAATACAACCTCTTAATACTGATATGATTATTGGCACAGTCACTTAATAATAACCAATGTTCATTTAGGATTCTAAAATTTGTAAAGCACTTTAAATATATCAAATTCTTTCAGGTTCACAACAATATCATGAAATAAATACTTTAGGTATTATTATCACCATTTTTCAAATGGAGAAACTGGATTTCATTGAAATTAAGTGTTCACACTACAAGTAAGTGTCAGAGGTAGAATCTGAACTCAGGTCTTCTCAACTCCCTAACACAGAACTCTATCCATTATTTCACATTCCTTCTCCAACTTAACCTCTCTGATCCTTCTCTCCCTAACATATAAAAATAAGATAATGGTGTCTAAATTACAGGGTCATTGTTGGGATCAAATGAGGTAAGGGTTACAAGGCTCTTTGCAAACCTTAAAGTGCTTGTATAAATGTCAACTGTCATACATAGTCTCTATAGGCTTGTGATTTTCTTGCTGATTTATTTTATATTAATACCTCTGCTAATTCTTTTTTACAGAGAAAAAAAGGTCCCATTTTGTGGTTGCATTGGGTGAACTAAATGAGCACATTTTGGAGGAAGATCATCTAAAAAAAATCATTGAGCAGAAATCGACTTTACAGGGAGAAAGAATTTAATTTTGTGAATCACCTCTTCATGCCTGTCCAGACAATGCAAGGGAGTAAGAAATACACAGATGGACTCAGTGACTCTTCAAGCATCGGGAGTGTCTTGGATGATGCAGATAGAGAAGTCAGCAGTCTCACAGACCGGGCCTTTAGAAGTTTGTGCATTTCAGAGGACACATCCTTCAATGACTCTAATCTTGTCATTTCACCAGATTTTGCCCAGCAGTGTTTTGGTAGTTTTCAACAGGGAATAGGCAGTCATGCCATCAGGAAAAGCAATCTCTGCAACAGGATACAAGCACATGGAAGTGAGCACACAGGCTGGGCATCTACATTCCAACAGTTGCCCAAGTATGTCCAAGGAGAGGAAAGATGCCCCAAAAGCAACACACCACCACAAGTTAACACACGGAGAAAACTGGAGATCCCAGTTTCTGGTTTGAGGAGTAGCAAACCTCTTTCCAAAGTATCTTCTTTAATTAAATCTTTTGATAGGACAGAAAATTCAAGTTCTGACAGTGTGCCTCCCACCAGCAAACAGTCTGCTCTGAAAACCCCTCTAAAATGTGTACCCCTCCCAGGAGTTGGTGTGAATTTCTGCATGGATTCAGCCTTTTTAACTGTCAGGAAGGTCCCGGCCGAAGTTTCCAACACCTATCAAAATACCAGTTGGCCTGGTGGCAGGCAGGAGACACCAAATTCACCAAGTACTGATGACTTAACATCTAGTGCTGATGGTTTTCAATCAGCCCCTGTAGATGCTTCCAAGCCATTTGAATCAAATATCCACCTTCCACCAACAAAGACAGTGAAGGGTAAGACTGGAAAAACTAATGAACGGGCAAGCAAAGGGAATTTTCTTCATAGTGAAAACAGTGCTTTTGAGTCATGGAATGCACATCACAAGAAACTGCTTGAGAGGAAGGAATCTGGTGAACTGGTGCCAGAAATCAAAGCTCCCCTAAACTATGAGGAAAACCCACCACCACTAAGAGAGCTCCATCCAAGCAGACATGAAACATCACCCAGCCACACCAGAGTACCCATGAACCCAGAAGAAAAAGCTCTGGCAGCAGGGGCTCCATCCACTTCTCTATCCCAATTGTCTAATGTTCAACCAACTTCAGAATCGCAAAGCTTTGCCTTCGAGGAGAAGGCCCCCAATTCAGAGTCCAAGGCTCAAGTAGAAACTTCACGAGCCCCATGGAGGAGATCAAAAATCAGCAAAGGAGGAAAAGAGAGAGCACATGAGCCTTCGAATGAAAAGAAGACCGATGAGAAAGGTCTGCCTTTGTATAAAAGGCCAGAGCCTACAGTAGAGTTTCTCGAAAATGATGTAATAGAAGAACAAGTGAACTCAAATGAATGCTACGACCCTCCTTTTAACATCAGTAAGCTTTTGACACCTGTCATACCCACAAAGCATGTCCTAGATTCATTAGAAAATCAGTCTGAGTTGGCAACACCCCCTCCCCCAGAAAAGTCAGTGGGATCAAATGAGAATGAGGGACTTAATGAATATCAGTCTCGAGACAGTTATAAGTCAAAAGTGCCTAGTCTGTTGTTCAACCTCAAGGATGTCCGAAAGCGAGTCAAGAGTACCTACAGTGCCTCCCCTCTCCTAAAAACCCATGATGAGAAAACAAAAGGTAGGGATCATGTCAAGCAAGAAAATATAAGCAATGGCACCTTTATATCTAATGGATCTGAAGAAATTCCCCCACACATGTCAACCAAGGACAAACTGAACCACCAACCCTATGTCAATACCAAGGAGAAAGACCATAAAGGAGAGGTGAATGGAGACTTCACAGATAATTACCTAACTCTTAGCTCACCTCAGACTATAGAAGAAGCCTCCTTCTATGTCAATGGGGAGGCTTCAGAACAGAATAATCTCAAGAATGAAGCCTTAGTTGTCAAAGATCCTAGGAACAGTGATATGGAACCTCAGCAGTATCAACACCAAGCAAACGAACACAATTTCAAGAAAAGTCGGCCTCCCCTCTCCTTGAAGCTTTGCAGTAGAGAATTACCAGATGGAAAAGTTGAAGAGAAACTGAGTATGCACCCCCTTGAAAATGGATTGCCAAGATCCATTTCCCAAGAGACTGACTACGAAAGAGATTCAGAATTGCAGCATGTAAATTTCAACCAGAAAATCTCACCAGGTCCACTTTCCCCAGAGGAAGAAGATGTGTTCTATAGTGACACCCAGTCTGATTTCATGCCAAACCTTAAAAGCAAGGCCAAAATAAGCACGAGTTCTTCAGACCAATCTTTTGCCTCCTTTGAGGATCAGCAGAGAACATGGTTTACAGAAAGTCAAAGGGAAGATAGAAGGGGTAGTGTGAGCCTAGAGGAAAGTCAGAAGAGTGAGAAGAAAGAAAAGGGTCTAAGAAAGGATGATTTGCAATACTATGCTTTAAGCAATGGCTTCACTAGTGTTGAAGACGGTAACAAGGAGGAGATGTCTCAGAGAGAGGGTGAAAGCATGTCTAGAGATACAGTGATGATTGAGTCAAAAGAAAAAGAAGCCAATTCCAAAGATGTTTGGTTAGGAGAAAATACTTCTCTTCCTGATACCAAAGATCCTCCAGTATCACCTTCCCCCAATTCAAACAAGCACATTATGTTTACAATCAAAGACAATACCTTCAAATCATCTCCAGTGATCAAGCCCATCATACTTCCCCTACTGAGGACTTCATCCTTAGAAAATGCTCATAACAATAGCCAGAGAGAAGTGGAGAGTCAATTGGCAGAACATAGAGAGAACACTCACCTCTACCAGCTGGAATCCCAAGATATACCAAATACCCCAAAAATTAGCCAGCTCCCTACATCAAGCAGTCAACCTGGTGCCTACAAGAAAACCTACAGGAGCGTGAGTGATAGTGGACAGATTTTTGGATCAGTAAAGATGGAAAATGTCCAGCCAACACCAGAAGCCAACCTTCTTGAAGATGACAGCAACTCCCCATTCTTCCCATTAATAAAAGATAGTGATGGTGTGAGGCCCCCTCAAAATTTATTAAAGAAAGTTGTGGGAAATGATCTTGAAAATGATTACAGGAATAAAGAGAAACCTCTCCCCTTCCGAGGCAGACCCAGCATCATTTTGCCAAATGAAGATTCTGAGGAACAACTACCAGCAAGCCAGTTAGGAGGGGCCCATTCAGAAGAGAAAACTCAATGTTCCAGAAACCCCTTGCTATCCACTCCCAGGGAAGGGTCATTGGTGAAAAATATAATCCCTAATGAGATGATGAACTCACCTATAGCCAGCTCCACAGTAGACAGCAGTGTTTATTCCCCTGTAGCCAGCACCATAATGGATCATGCATCACAGGGCCCTCTAGACTCAGGTATATCACAAGGAGATTTGTCAAACTCAGCTATAACAAGCCCCTTGTCCAGCATGTGTTCCAGCATAACCAGCCTAGGATCAGAGAGAAAAGCTGGTGCCAAAACAACAAGGGAAGATATTACACATGCTGTGGTACCAAGTATAGGAGGTAACCCCCAATTCGATTCATCTGCTGAAGAAACCATGGCTTTGTCTACACGGGATGCATTGTTGGAGGAGACTAGCAATTGGGCAGCTCCCTATGAGAGACCATGGTCCACCGTTCACATGGAAAAATCAATGAACAAACCCCCAGCTGTCCCACCAAAAACCGAAAAAGCCCTAAGACGAGCAAAGAAATTGGCAAACAAAAGGAAAAAGATGGACTTGCAGCAAGAAAAATTGTCTGAAATCCAGGAGGAAAGCCCTCAGGTGGAAGATGAAGATGTGATTTGGAAGAGACCTTTATCCCCTGTAGAGATTCCACAATCCAACTTCCCCCGTGTCCGTTCCCTTCCACCTCCTGTTCACAGGCACTCAGTGGCTACACTCTCTGAGCCCATTAGGAGGAGGCCTAGTGGTGCTCAGTCAGTAATCCCTATGTCCTCCTATCCTGCCACTCAGAAGAAAGTCCTCCAAGATCCTTATTCTGGAGAGTACTTTGTGTTTGACCTACCAGTCCAGGTGCGAATAAAGACATTCTATGACCCGGAAACGGGCAAGTATGTCAAAGTATCGATCCCTTCTTCTGAAAGGGGCTCCCCTGAAATCCCCTCTTCAGAAATTTTAAATTCTCCTTATGTGGTGTATCCTGGCCTCCACCCTCTACCAGTGACTTCTTTAACACCTCTGAGGTCCTCCTCACAGCTCTCAGCACCCACTTTTCTAAGGCAGGTGCCTCAAGCCAGGCAGTCAGCTGACCACTGGCTCCAGAGCTTCAGAGATGCCAAGCACCCACGTCCTCACTCATATGCTGGGCCTGTACGTAATCCTTCAAGACATCACCCAGAGGAAGGTCCACAGAATTTAGAAAAAGACATAAGTGAAGCTCAAAATTTGGACATTATTTCCACTGATGATTTAGAAGACTTTGCTTCAGAAGGGATCTCTTGAAAATTGAAGTTATTAGCAACCCTCTCCTCTTCTGTCATCCTCCCCTTCCCCCAAAAAAATTAAGCACACCCCTCTCCCAGAATAATGTTACATATATTCAGGTATCTCCTTAAAGACACTTATTTTAAAATGGCACCTATTACAAAATTTAACACTGGGTTGTTTAGTTTTTAAGAACAATCCAATTGAAGGATTCTGTCTTCTCCAAGTTGGATTACCCTCCCAACTCAAAAAATCTACTACTGTTTGGGTGAATGCAAAATGGCCAGTCTGTGAGAAGGGTAGTGATTGCATGAAAGAACCCCTCCCCATCACCACCTCTCCCCTCTTTCCCTTCTCCTCTCCCATCCACCCCCTCCCCCTGCTGCCACCCTCACTGCTGCTACTGCTGCTAATGCCACCAAACAGAGAAGATTCATCACCAAGAAATCTTCTCATTCAGGGTTGAAGTCGCCAAGGGGGAGATCTGATGCACCACTTGGAGAATGTCTGTTTACATATCCTCCCCCATTCTCTCCCCCTGCTAAAAAAAAACGAGGCAACTTCCAACTCTGCCCAGGGATGTTGTGTGGACACTCCCAAGTGGGTTGGTTGAGAGTATTCCTTAAATTGCAAACAGTCAGATATTTTTCACACTTCCTTCCCTCCCCGCCCCCCCCCCCCAAAAAAGACAAAAACAAAAAAATGAAACTTTGTGATTATTCTGCTGTGGTTTATAGTACAAAAAATAGTAAATGAGTCCTCTATCACAGCACCAATTCCATGTAGACAAAGAGCTCGCCCACTGGTTCCCAGTTCACGTCTACTCTCCTCACCATCTCAGCTGAATCCCAGGTATCTGGGAAACTCTCTACTAAAGACACAAACTGGAAGACAGTTTAAACATTTATTTGGGTAAAAAGAGGTATTGTTTATATAATGAAACATTCTTCTACAGGTCATCCTCTGAGTTTTAAAAAACAGATTTTTTTTAAATGGGGCAAAAAAAAAAAAAGTTGATAGATGTTACTCTTATTTTTGGCCTAGTGTCATTTATTGAGAAAAGTAATGGAATGAAGCTGCCAGCTGCAAGCTGCTGCTGTCCCTGCTGCTGTTTTAGGGCCATGGACAACCTGTTCTTCTGATACCCCTAATCACTTGATAACAACTCCCATTGGCCCTTGGCTCATGATATGAGTCTGCCACATACATATGGCCCCGTGAAAACCTCATGAGGTCGTACAGATAGAATTCCATGCTGTGCATGGTACAATGATCATTGAGCGGTTCAGCTTTGAAACATCTCAGGTCCACCTCCTAGCACAGGTCTGTTCATTTATTTCCCAAGCTTTGATTGAGGTCAGAACCACTGGACTGCTCGGCAAGGCATAACTGCTTTATTGAGACACCTGCTATTGACTGTACAGTGACTTCCCAGAAAACTTCCCTATTTTGCATGAGATTTAGTAGTAAATATCTGAATCAAAGCAGAGAGAGAGAGAGAGAGAGAGAGAGAGAGAGAGAGAGAGAGAGAGAGAGAGAGAGAGAGAGAGAGAGAGAAAGGGAGAGAGAAAGAGAGGAAGAGAGAGATTGTGGCTCAAACACCTGTATCTTTGAGGGCAGTTAGGATTTGTGAGTAAATATATACATGCATAAAAAAATGCTATGGATATGAAGAACCTTAGTCTGGCTTTCCTTTCTTCCAAGCATCGAAATGTGGATTAAACAAATGAACAAATTCCACCCAAACCATACTTTTTATTTAACTAAGTGTGACTCTGGCAGGCAACATTCTCCCAGAAGCTGCCTTCCTGTCTTTATGGAACTAAGATTTCTGAAACAAGGAGATGTTTTCAGCTATTTGGTAAATCCACCCATATGAAAATAGGAAATCCGCCCACATGAAAATAGGAAATAAGAAGAGACACAGATACAAGTAGACTAATGAACATCTATAGCTATATTCCTTAAGATCTCACAGATCTTATCAGAGAATCCTTTTCCCAGGTACTCTAGGTGACTTGAAGCTTTCCACAGCAACCCCCAGCATCAATTATGTTTCTAAACATTAGATCTAAAAACAGATTTTTTTAAAATGCATACACATACACAAACACTTTACAATATAGTTGCTACAATTAAGTTGCTTCATTGAAACTAGCTGCCTCAATCTCAGTTTGAATTTAAGTCTTGTGTGAAATTTTGGTTGTTACTTTTTTTCCTAAGCATAAACAGGCACACAAGAAGCTGCATTAAATGAGGAATGGTACCTAGATGATTTGGCAGACTTTTTTCCACAATTAAGAGCAATATCCAGAACTAAAGATACCATTTGAACCAAATTTCTTGTCTTTAAAAATATTTTTGTTTGTTTTCTGTGGGGCAATGGGGGTTAAGTGACTTGCCCAAGGTCATACAGCTAGTAAGTGTCAAGGATCTGAGGCTGGATTTGAACTCAGGTACTCCTGAATCCAAGGCCAGTGTTTTATCCACTGCGCCACCTAGCTGCCCTAAAAATATTTTTGAGACTAGTTCTTGCTATCTGGTCCAGGGTAGAAGTGTAGCAAATAGCCTCATCCCACTATTGATTGGTAGGCAAGCTCTGCTTTTAACCTAGACCAGTTGACCCCACCTTAAGCAGCCTTGTGCCCTCCTCCCCCATTCCCAGGGGTCCACCATATTGGCACCAGTCTGCTACAATATGAAGTAGCAATCTACATTGGTGGAAGAGCCTCCTACACTAATATGATCATATATCCTTGAAATATAGATATATGTATATGTGTTCATTCATACCCAAGGTGTTTGAAAAAAGACACAACAGTCTAGAACTTAAGTGCCTTTTCTCTTGAGCTAAAGTGATCCATTAGCCCTAGTCTCTCCCAGTGGGCATGGATTAAAGGGATAAGCCATGACATTAGATCAACCCCACTCCAATTTTTCATCCTTGCTCTAAAATGATGCCTGGCAGGAATATATCTAAGGTACAAAGTCTACCAGCCCAAACAAAGCGTGCTCTCCGAGTGCCCACATCATAATGCTGTTGCTTCCTTGATTCATAAATTAGTAAGTAAATGGTCATTCCTAAAGAACAACAGTGCAACAATTTGGAACAAATCAGTAAAACAGGAAATTGTTATTGAATTGGCTTCCATTGGGAGGCAGCACTGTGTGGTGGGAAGAGCACTTGGTTTGGATATAGAAGACCTACATCTAAATCCAATTATCTGTCACTCATCAGCTGCTCAGTCTTGAGTAATTGATTTCATCTCTTGGTGCATCTGTTTCCTCGTCTACAAAATGGAAGGAATGTCCTCCTGTAAGTTCTCCTACAAGCCCTAAAAGCCTGTGATCTCATTTAACTTATCATCATGACATAATTTTTTTATTATTATATTAAGTTGGTTTCTAATAGGTCTTGCATGTTTATAAAATAGTTAAAGAATCATAGATTTAGAGACAGAAAGGAATTTAAAGTCATCTAGCCCAGTTTCCTTCATTTGATGGATAAGGAAACTGAAGTCCAAAATGATTTTCTTAAATTATTATAGGCAATTAGCCAGGATTTGAACTGCCTCCCGGCTTCCTCAGAAGAAATGCCTGGCCCCTCCCAATAATATGTACACTACTCTTTTTGTCTGGAACAAAATTATAATTAGAGTCATCTCCATATTGAATGAGTTTGGAGGTAGTGGATTTTTCATCATTAAATATTTTCTTTTTCTTTTTTTTCGAGACAATTAGAGTTAAGTGACTTGCCCTGGGTCACACAGCTAGTAAGTATCTAAGGCTGGATTTGAAGTCGGGTCCTCCTGACTCCAGGGCCAGGGCTCTATCCACTGTACCACCTAGCTGCCTCATTTTCAAGTAAATGTGAGATGACTATTTGTCACATATGAAGTACAGGAGCTATTTACATCCAAGTTGGACAAGATGGCCTCTGAGAAGTTCTCTAACCAGAGGACTCTGAGAGTCTATGATATTTTTTTTTGTCCAGGAGAGTGGCTGAGTCTAAACTTAATCAATATCTTTACAGGCTAAAGAAATAGAGGATTATATAAATCACCTAAATGATTTTCATTTGGAGGGGGAAATAGTGGCCAGGGGCTGGGGGAGACAATAGCATGAATTATTCAGAAGGTATGCTTATATTCATCACTTTTACTGAATAGATGCTAAACTCTTCTTTTCACTACCCTCGTGCAGATATAGCAATACTCAGGTGTTTAATCAAGGATAACTCATTTTTATAGTTTCCCTTCCTTCTGGGAACCCTAAGTGATTATAAGGCAAAATGTCATTCCTCACATCTCAATAAGAGAGAAAAGACAGCTCTCCCATAAATGGCTCAAAGAGGTCATTGAGTAACAACTCAATGGAAGAGTTAAGAATAGAACCAAGGTCTCTTCACTCAAGGCCAATGGGTGACAACTTAATTGCTTTTGAAATAACCTTCATAGTTTGGTGCAAAAACTTCAAGCTAATAATTCTAGATTGGCTTTATATAGAGATACAGATGTATATACATTTGCATATATGTGTACATATATAAAACCTTTGTGTACACATATAAAACCAATGTGTGCATATTTACATCTGTATGTATATATGTATTTCCAATGATAACCTTCAAACATTAGGACCAAAGGAACTTGTGTTGTATTTTCATCCAAGAAAATAAAGCATTTGGTGTATTTGATCAGAAAAGTGAATATGGCTAAAATTCTTAACTGTGGGCTATTTTAGGGAAAAAAAAGTCATGTTGTACCATTTTAACAATTTTTAAATGTACAGGTCTTCTAAGGTGTTTTCTCTTGTATCAGTTTAATTAGTTTAAGATTTACAGATGATTTAAGGGTTTTCATAAAGTGACAGAAATTAAAGAACAGACCTAACCATCATGGTGATATCAGAGTTCCAGTGTATTTTCACAAATTTTCATTCTCATCAATCAATGATCACAAGAGTGCTTTGGAGGCAGGAGATTCCAGGCACCCGTGGTTTCTTCAACATGGCCGACTCACCATATGGGAACTCCCTTTGCAGAATCAGATCAACAACCTATCTATAAATTATAGCTGAGTCGCCCAGGAGCATTGAAAGATTAAGTGACATACCTATGGTCACAGATCTACTATTCTTGAGAGAAAAGGGAGAAAAGGATTGAAACCAGGTATTCTTGACTTCAAGGCCCACACCACTTATACTATACCATGCTATTACACACACACACACACACACACACACACACACACACTTTAAGATATGAAACAGGAAGTAGCAAAAGGAGAAGTGCAAGGAAGATACATTCCATCCATGTCAACAAGCACTTGCTAAGTACCTACTGTGTGTGCCCAGTATTATGAGGAATGCAGAGATTGGCAAGACAGGTTCCTTCCCTTTAAGGAGATCCCAATCTAATGAAGTCAGTTTGTGTTCCAGTATTTCTCACCAAACTTTTAAAGTTGATATTTTGCTCTCTGGAGTCACAATAGAAAAACTACCTGATATCACAGCATTATTTCTCTTAGCATGGAGATAGAAATTTAAAATCCATTTATAATTGCAGATAATATCATGCAACTGGCACATGACTATCCAGATTTTTTTGATTTTTTGATTTTATTCTAAACTTAAGAAATAAAACAGACATTTCCAAAATGTAGTAAAATAGCAGGGGAAAATGATTGCACATGAAACTGCAAATTCATTTAGTATAACTTGTTCTCCCTTTTAAATACATATTAAAGTTATCATGTAACTTTCCTTTTTTTGCCTCCCTCCCCACCTAGAGATGGCTACCATTAGACACAAATATGTATGTGTATATGTGTGTGTGTAAAATCATTCTATACATACTCCATTTATCAGTTCTTTCTCTGGATGCAGATAACAGCATCTTCCACATGACCTAGATATTGAGAGAGAGAGATCACAAAAAAATTCTAAGAACATCTATCAGACTATCCAGACTGAGGATATTTTAAGTTGATACAAGGTTGGGCACCATACCTATGCCATAGGAAGAATGATAGGTCTTGGTTCCCTAAACAAAGGGCACAAATCCCATGTATCCTCTGCTCCGTGTTGTTCCTCCTTCTGACACCTGATAAGCAATTTCCCTGACCCTAGTGATCATTTAGTCTAAAGGCAATGTTGACCAGAAGGCCCCCCATTTATTCCTGAGACCCAATCTTAATTTTGTTTTAGTAATGTTCTCCCAACCTAGATGTGTGTTTTAGAGAGCTTCTTTGCTTCTCCGTCACTGGCTTAAGGCCATCTCCTCCCCAGCCCCTCAGGGAATCACTTCTTCCAAAAGGCCTAGACAGGACGTGAACTACATGTAGCATTTGAGAAAAGGTATTTAAGTCTTAGAGTGATTTTTAGGGCATCTAGGTGGTGCAGTGGATAAAGCGCCGGCCCTGGATTCAGGAGGACCTGAGTTCAAATTTGACCTCAGACACTTGACACTTACTAGCTGTATGACCCTGGGCAAGTCACTTAATCCTCATTGCCATGCCAAAAAAAAATAGAGTGATTTTCAAATGCCTTGGACAATAATGAACACATTTAAATAAATATGTCTTCCTCTATATTGCAAGGATTTATGATAACCTTGGAGTAGGGATACCCTCTACCAATGTAGACTGCCTTTCTTCCATTCTGTAGTTAACTTTCATAAGTTGATATTTTTTTTAAGTGAGACAATTGGGGTTAAGTGACTTGCCCAGGGTCACACAGCTAGTAAGTGTTAAGTGTCCGAGGCTGGATTTGAACTCAGGTCCTCTTGAATCCAGGGCAGGTGCTCTGTCCACTGTGCCACCTAGCTGCCCCATAAGTTGTTATTTTTTAAAATTCATATAGAGGGTTGCTGAGCCTCACTCTGAACTTGGGTTTGTCCTCATATGCAACTTTATTTAAATCCTTTCCACTTGGAGATGCCAAGAGGGAAGAATGCAGACTCTGAAAAAATAAATTGCAGAGAATATTGTCCACATGAATTGGTAGAGGGAGTTCTTATTAAGGAGATCCCTAAGTCCATGAAAACACAATTTTGATAAAAACACAACCCCCACACCAAACTCTATTAAAATGCTGCATGAATTAATATAACTAGTAAATACCCCTATTGTAAACCAAATATAATTTATTTGGATTTTTACAGGTATTATTTTACCTGTACAATACACTAATCAGATACAATCACTAGTAGCCTAATTAAAGTCATGGATACCCTCCCTCCTGGTAAACTCTTTATTCCCAGTTATGTTAATTGCTCTCATGAAAGTCCTTCTCCACTTCTTTACTCTGGTGTGAAGTGAACCTGGATTCTCCGGCCAGAAGAGTGTGAATTGTTACAGGATTATTGGAACCTAGCTCTAGAGCTGGAGAAGGGACTTCAGAGATCGTCCAGTTAAGCTCATTTTACAGACGAAGAAATTAAGGCCCAGAGAGTTTAAGTAACTCACTAAAGGTTGCACAGTTTCAGAGGCAGGATTTGAATATGAACCTTCTGATTTCAGAGTCTGCATTCTTCCCTCTTGGTCCTGGAATCAAGAAGAGGTAAGTTCAAATCTAGCCTCAAATACTTACTAGCTGTGTGAACCTGTACAAGTTACTTAGTAGTCTGCCTCAGTTTTCTTACCTGTAATATGTATATATACATGTATACAAACACATATACATATATATATATCCCATTACAAGATAAGGTATATTAACTTAGTTAATGATAATGTTTTATATATGTAAATATACTATAGATACTTAATATAGTATATATTATAAATGCATATAGCATGTATGTTTATATTCACATGGTATATGCACACACATATATATTGTGGGAGTATGTGCATATCAATCATTAATACATACACACACACAAAGTACTTAAATGAAAAGTAGTTTGCAAAGGAGACCAATTAGAACCAGCAAAGGCTTCATGAAGAACATGAAGGTTGAGCTGCTACATCTTAAAGAGAGGTACTTTATTAGGAAGAGGTGGAAGGAAGGAAGGAAGGAAGGAAGGAAGGAAGGAAGGAAGGAAGGAAGGAAGGAAGGAAGGAAGGAAGGAAGGAAGGAAGGAAGGAAGGAAGGAAGGAAGGAAGGAAGGAAGGAAGGAAGGAAGGAAGGAAGGAAGGAAGGAAGGAAGGAAGGAAAAGAGATCTGAGTTCAAGTCCTGCTGTAATACATCCTGACTGTGTGACCCTGGACAAGTCTCAGTGATGTAAGTAACTCTCCAAGACTGCAAGTTATTTCAGTGAAAGTGCTAACCTCACTTATTAAGGGAATTTCTTTGTTTTGTTTTGTTTTTTTAGTGAGGCAATTGGGGTTAAGTGACTTGCCCAGGGTAACACAGCTAGTAAGTGTTAAGTGTCTGAGGTCGGATTTGAACTCAGGTCCTCCTGACTCCAGGGCCAGTGCTCTATCCACTGTGCCACCTAGCTGCCCCAAGGGAATTTCTACATCCTTTTGTTTTCTGTTTTAATGAAATCACAGGTCTAGTCCCTGACCACAAAACTAATAAGTGTCAGAGGCAGGATTCTGTAAAGTTTTGCTCCAGGTGTAAGTATCCAGGAGACATATTCTGCAGTGGAATGGTAAATTAAAAACTCACCTTAATTTTACCTTGATTTCAGTTTTCTCATCTGGGAGGATGCCCACTCTTTGAGGTAGGCCCTTCTACTTTCACACAGGTCTATTACCAAACTTACCCTACCACCAAGCTTAAATCAGCCTCTTTCCAGCCCATTCCTCCTGATTCTGTCCTGTGGTCAAACATAACAAGTCTAATGACAGGCACACAGCACCCCTTCCCAGGTAGCATTCCCTACCTGGTTCTTCACTCCAAGCTAACCATTTCCCATTTCCTCCAACCATAAACAAAGTACAAAGGGACCAATTTCCCCTCCTAGATTAATGGGCAGAGTAAGCTAAACCCCTCAATGAGGAGGAACTGAAGACCACAACATCTTCTCTGAGAGGCCCTTAAAAAGATGGTGACTTCAGGGGCAGCTAGGTGGTGCAGTGGACAAAGCACCAGCCTTAAATTCAGGAAGACCTGAGTTCAAATCCAGCCTCAGAAACTTGACACTAGCTGTGTGACCTTGGGCAAGTCACTTAACCCTAACAACCCACCTCCAAAAAAAAATAAGACGGTGACTTCTCTCATTGGCTGGCCTACAAAGAATTGGCTCAAAGCACAGAGGCTGAACCGATTCTAGAGGCACTTCAATATTGTTTTCAGTGGATAGTTTTATTTCTCATGCATACATTCTCTTATTCCATCTGTGAGGGTCAGGTACCCAGGGACTGAAAGACATAAGCTCTTTGCTTTAAAAAAAAAATCAAATAAGGACCTGCTGACTTGAAGATTTCCATCGCTGCTCTCATTGAAGCACTGGCATCTTAGAAAGTGTTTTATGTTAAAGCAGCCTTTCTACTCTTTTAGCAGTATTTCTTAACATGGTTTGGTCTGGATTGCATTTTAAGGAACGGATGCTTTACCTCACATAGCAAATGTTCCTTGTACTTTAGACACTTGACTGGCTTAATGACTGACTCCAAGTTTATAATATGTTCCAGTAATATTATTTTTTGTTATCTAAGGAAACATAATCAGAAAGTTTTACTGTGTTGAGAAATGTCCAGAGAAATGAAAGAATCTGCTTACTCGACTCCCTCTACTTCTCCTCCAGACTCATAGTATTTATTTGGGGGATGATGAGGTAGGTAGAAGAGCAGCAAGAAAAGTCTTGCCCCATATAGTAATGTATGCATGATTTGTTTTAAACCTCAAAGTGCTGTATGAATATCAAGCCCCCTTCCCCCCCCAAAAAAAAATCTGATCTTACTGACTGTCAAAGGAGGATGTTGAAAGGCAAGGGTTCACCCAAGTAAGCCTGAGCAAAAGCTTTGAATAGCACCAGGAATCAAAGACGACTGGAGCAAAATGATCAACTAAGTCTCTAAGATGCCCATGTAATGGAAGAGAGCCAAGAGTCAATCAACTCGAGTAAAGATTTTCTTAAAAGGTTATGGCCAATTAAAAGTTAACTTTATCTCTTTGGCATTTCTAACACTTGTGAGATTTAAGATCAAAGCCTTGGGGTCATTTTTATCAATCCGTTTTCTTTATCACACAGGAATCGATGAAGGGATCCGCCATTCTGGATCAGTAAGAGCTTAGCTTCAGAGGTAGAAGGGATCCTAGAGACCCTTCTATCCTCCTTTTTTGCGGGGCAATGAAGGTTTAGTGACTTGCCCAGGGTCACACAGCTAGTAAGTGTCAAGTGTCTGAGGCTGGATCTGAACTCAGGTCCTCCTGAATCCAGGGCCGGTGCTTTATCCACTGTGCCACCTGGCTGCCCCTCTATCCTCCTTTGATGATTTTTAAAGTGAAGAAACTGAGGCACAGAGAGGTTAAGGGACTTCTCCTGGATAATAAGAGTAGATTTCAAGCTGAAAGGGACTTCAGAGAATATCAAGTTTAATCTTTCATTCTATAGATAAGGAAAATTGAGTCTCAGAGAGGGGGAGTGATTGGCCCAGTGTCAAGTGCCTGAATCAATATTTGAACCCAGGTCTTCCAAACTCAAAATCCAATTCCCTACCATTATACTTTCTTCTCTCAAGGAAGAGCATGGTGAAGTGGAAATGACTGGGACCTAACAAGAACATGAACATGATATCTGTTTGGTGTTTTTTGATTGTTTGTTTTTGGTTTTGTGGGGCAATGAGGGTTAAGTGACTTGCCCAGGGTCACACAGCTAGTAAGTGTCAAGTGTCTGAGGCAGGATTTGAAATCAGGTCCTCCTGAATCCAGGGCCAGTGCTTTATCTACTGCACCACCTAGCTGCCCCAGTGAACATGATATCTTAAAGTGCATCAGAGGTGAGAAGGGGAAGACTAGAAATTGTACCCTAAACTTTACATCAGATTTCCAGAAGTTTAGAGAAATGATGAGCATGATCCAATGGCCTGAGATTCTAAACAGGAAGCTGATTCAAGAAAGAGGAGAGTCTAACTGATAAATGGTCAAAGGATGTGAACAGGCACTTTTCAGACAAAGAAATTAAAGCTAGTTTTAGTCATAAGAAAAAATGCTCTAAATAACTCTTGATCAGAGAAATACAAATTAAAACAATTCTGAGGTACCACCTTACTACCTTATCAGAGTGGATAATATAATGAAAAAGGAAAATGTTGGGTGTTGGAGGGGATGTGGTAAAACTGGGACACTAATGCTCTGTTGGTGGAGCTGTGAACTGATCCAACCATTCTGGAAAGCAATTTGGAAGTATGCCCAAAGGGCTATAAAAATATGCATACCCTTTAAAAAAAATGTGCGGGGCAGCTAGATGATGCAGTGGATAGAACACCGGCCCTGGAGTCAGGAGGTCCTGAGTTCAAATCTGGCCTCAGACACTTAATACTTACTAGCTGTGTGACCCTAGGCAAGTCACTTAACCCCAATTGCCTCAGCAAAAAAAAAAAAAAAAAAAATGTGCATACCCTTGATCCAGGAATACCACTGCTATGTCTATATCCCAAAGATATCCCAAAAAAGGAGGGAAAGGACCTATTTGCACAAAAATATTTCTAGCAGCTCTTTTTGTGATAGCTAAGAATTGGAAATCAAAGGAATAGCCATCAATTGGGAAAAGGCTAAACAAGCTGTGGTATATGACTGTAATGGAATATTATGCTATAAGAAATGACAAGCAGGATGATTTCAGAAAGGCCTGGAAAGATTTATATGAACTGATGTACATAGTGAAGTGAGCAGAACTAGAAGAATGTTGTACACAGTGACAGCAATATTATTTGATAAAGAACTGTGAATGAATTGACTTTTCTCAGCAATACAATGATCCAAGACAATCCCAGAAGACTAATGAAGCATACTATTTATGTGCAGAAAAAGAACTGATATTGATTGAATACAGACTAAAGAATGCTATTTTCCCACTTTCTTTCATTTTTTTCCTTTTGTTCATATCTTCTTGTACAAAATGACTAATATGGAAATGTTTTATGTAATTGTATATGTGTGTGTGTGTGTATATATATATATATATATATATATATGATTGTGTTCAGTCTTAGGGAGGGGAAAGGGGAGAGAAGGGAAGGATAGAAGTTGGAACTCAAAACTTTAAATAAAAATATTTTAAAATTGAAAGAAAGAAAAGAGAAAGAGGGGGTCTTTCAAGAATTAAATTCTAATCATGAAATTGAGAATAATCCTGTTAAGAAATTAAAGGGGAAACTCTCCGATAAGCTCAGGTTAAAAGGGGACACTCACAAAGACTATAAGGGGCCTGTGGCACAGTGAAAGAGTCCTAGATTTTGGATTCCAGATGTTGTTGCTGTTGTTGAGTCATTTCAATTTTGTCTGACCCAATTTGGAGTTTTCTTGGCAAAGATACTGGAATGGTTTGCCATTTTCTTCTCCAGCTCATTTTACAGATGATGAAACTGAGGCAAACAGGACCAAATGACTTGCCCAGGGTCACACAGTTAATAAGAGTCTGAGACCAAATTTGCACTCAGGAAGCTGAGTCCTCCTGACTCTATACACTATGGTGCCACCTAGCAGCCACTACTACCTGCAAAATGAGGAGATTGGATCCTACGACCTCCAAGATCCCTGCAAGGGATCCAAATCTTTGAGCATAAAAGCGTCCAGAAAAGCTGGGCATGGTGATCCAGACCTATAATCCCTGTTGCTGGGGAAGCTAGATCTTATAGATCACTTGAGCTTAGGAATTCTGAACTATAGTGGGCTAAGCCAAACAAGTGTCCATATTAAGTCCCATGCTAATACGGTGAGCCCCCACCAGGTTACTTAAGGAGGGTCAAACCAGCCATTGTAATAAACAGAGTATATCAAAGCTCTTATGCTGATCAGCTGTAGGATCACTCTCATGAGTGGCCACTACACTTTTTGTCTATGCAATATAGGAGGCCTGGTCTCAAAAAGCAAAGAGTGGGGGCAGCTAGGTGGCGCAGTGGATAGAGCACTGGCCCTGGATTCAGGAGGACCTGAGTTCAAATCCGGCCTCAGACACTTGACACTTATTAGCTGTGTGACCCTGGGCAAGTCACTTAACCCCAATTGCCTCACCAAAACAAACAAACAAACAAAAAAAGCAAAAAGTGCCAAGAAAATTAAGGCCCCTAAACAGCTGAGGCTTCTGAAAAGTGCTAAGAACAACAACAGGGACTTTTTAAGCTGTGTTGTCCCTACCCCCAAAAAAAACCCCAAATCAAGAAAAGGGTGGACCTATTGTACAGAGTTAGGGCTTAGGGTAGGGAAGGGGCAGACTAACAGTGTAAATAGGAGCATCCATAAGAAAAGTTTGCTGAGGAGTACCAGGACAATATCAAGTTCAGGGCAGGGATTTTATCCGGGAATTTTGCTTAGGAAGCAAGGAAAAGCTGAGGGGCTGGGCCAGAGGGAGGTCATCATCATGGAACTCCTATAATCATCACCAGGAGATTTGAGCCAGAATCCAGGCACAAATGAGTCACAATTAAGCAGGAAACATGTCTGGAGAAGAGCTCGCAACAACAGCTGGTATGAGATAACTGTTAGGTCAACATTCTGAATTCTGTCTGCACTTTTGTGGGTACTCCACCCATGTTGATCCTCACTTTTTAAACAGACCTATAGCTGGGATGGCAGCTGGACCCACAAAGAGAGAATTTGTTTTCCTGAGTAGATAGTATGAGATCACCTAGATTATCTAAATGATTTCATGTCATTGAATTAAATGGCACCCCAGGGCACTGAAAAAACTTGCAGATGTGATTACTGGACTTTTATTAATCTTTGAGAAGTCTTAGAAAATATAGGAAGTGCCAAAAAGACAGGATATAGACAAATGTTGTCCTGATATTCAAAAAGGGGCGGGGGGCGGAATAGGATGTATCACACATTTTAGACCAGCAAATGTAAGGCTGATATCTGGGAAAAGTCTAGAATGGTTATTAAATATATGGCTTCAATCAATCAATAAGCATTTTTATTAAGCACCTACTTTGTACTAGGCACTGTTCTAAGTGTTGGGGATACAAAAAGAAGCAAAAACAGTCCCTGTCCTCAATGAGCTTGCTCTCTAATGGTTTGTAAGCATTTCAAAAGTAAAGGTGTTGGACATGGAAGCACATACTTCTAATTCCTGCTATTGGAGAAGGCTTAGGCTAGTGAATATTTGGCCTCAAGAGTTCTGAGCTGCAAGTAGGGCTAAAACCAAGTGTCCTCACTCATTCTGGTACCAAGATGGCGAACTCCTGGGAACAGGGGGACTACCAAACTTCCTGAGGAGGGATGAACCAGCTCAGGTTGGAAATGAAGCAGGTCAAATCTTCCCTTGCTAATCATCAGCGGGATCAGGTTTATGAGTAGTTACTGTGATTCCAGACTAAGCAAGGGGGAGGGGGTAGGAAGGGAGAGAGAGAGAGAGAATATAAAGTGAAGTAGTAATCATGAGAAGCTGATATAAGCTCATAAAGAATAAACCATACTCAGGGCAGCTAGGTAGCGCAATGGATAAAGCACCGGCCATGGATTCAGGAGGACCTGAGTTCAAATCCAGTCTCAGACACTTGACACTTACTAGCTGTGAGACCCTGGGCAAGTCACTTAACCCTCATTGCCCCACAACAAAAAGAATAAACCATACTCAACTTCACTAATTTCTTCTTTGATTGGGCTGGTAGATCAGGTTAAATGATGTAGACTTAATCCATTTTGGCAACAGCAAGGCATTTGACATGTCTCATGACATCCTTATGAGCAAGATGGAGATATAGGCTGATTGATGATAGAGGTCTATGACTTCTGCCCTCGGGATGCTCTAAGTGAAGAAAATTGGCCTCAGAAGGGTCTACCAGGTAACAACAAACAATTGTACATGGGGACACTCCTATTGACATTAGCCAGTTCCAGGTACTCATACTGATAATAGCCAGTGTTCTCTATGTACAGACCACCTCCCAGGTTGGTGTGAACATGGATAGGCAATTTGACTAGGTAAATACATACAAATGAAGCTCCCTAATTGCCCTCTCTGGGTGAGAAGTATCACTATACTAATAGTGACTCAAAAACACCAGGCACTTGGGAGATACTGGATGCTGGGGCCATGAAGGCCTGCAGCATCCAAGATCCTTCTCCTTCCTCTCTCACTATCACATCACACTGATTCAGCTGAAATCTGGAGCCAGAATAGAAACACCACTGACCTTTCATCACCCTTTCCCTGCCTTCAATCGGGGGTTCTTAACCCTGTTTGTGTTGTGGGCCCCTGTGGTAGCCTAGTGAAGCCTGTGGACACATTCTCAAAATAATGTTTTTAAATAAATAAAAGAAATGTAAACTTTCAACTAGATGTTAGTGAACATAAAGGTTTAATTTTTTCCCATGCCATTTCACAGAACCCCCTGAAATCTATCTACAGAAGCCAGGTTAAGAACCCCTATCTTAGATATACCAGTTAATTAAACTCCAGCCAATTTAGAAGTCCAGGTAGATACCCACATACACAATATCTATACCCCCTCTTCCTCCCTTCCCTGTGGAGGCATTGTTTGACATACTATAGGCAAATGATAGGACATTCAGATGCATTTGTAAGCAAACCCAAAGAATATTGATTAATGTTGATTAATGTCATGGAATCATAGAATCGGGGTTAGAAAGGAATTCAAAGATCATCAAGTTCAATCTGTAACTGAATGAGAGTCCCCAATACAACATATTCATAAAGGGCTCAAAGGCTATTCCTAACTGTCAAAGAGCTCTATCCCTCCAACGTCCACTGATGTCCCATTGGTGTCCTATGTAAGGAAGGCAAATAGACAACTGTAAAAGAACTTTCTACAGTGGAGGGCCCAATACCATCCTAGTTTAAAAGTGTAGAAGTGGGCAAATCCATACAAATTCCTACATTACAAAAACCTGAAGAAAATCAGAAAGATATGAAAGTGTATACATCTTGGAGGCTGACCTAGAAGTTTATAATATTCATCAGTGACTATGCAACAAATGTGTATGATCAAGGCATGAAAGGACACAGGGTTCTGTATAGACTTATACTTCAACAAGACATTGGAACAAAGAAGGAAAGGGAAGGGAAGGGAAGGGAAGGGAAGGGAAGGGAAGGGAAGGGAAGGGAAGGGAAGGGAAGGGAAGGGAAGGGAAGGGAAGGGAAGGGAAGGGAAGGGAAGGGAAGGGAAGGGAAGGGAAGGGAAGGGAAGGGAAGGGAAGGGAAGGGAAGGGTGCATGAGAATTCAGATAGGGGAATTCTGAAGAGTTTGAATAAGAGGACCTAAAGAGTGGTGATTAGTAGATCCATGTCAACCTGGAGAGAAATTGTTGGGGTTCTGACCTTGGTCCTGTCCCATTCAACATTTCTATTAGCAACTCACATGAAGACATATGACACACATGATACATCTGTGAAATTTGTTGAGGACACAAGGCTGGAAATCATCACAATGAGTGACAAAATCAATGCATATAAATATCTCACCAAGCTAAAACAATAGACAGACACCAAGATAAAATTTAATAGAGATTAGTGTAAGGTTCTGCACTTTTGGTTTTTAAAAAATCAATTACACAAATAAAAGATAGAGGAAACATGACTAGACCACAGCTCATGAGAAAAAGACCTTGGGGTTTTGGTTGACCACAGGCTCAACATGAGTTCTCATTAGTACCCTTCACATGATTTGTTCCAGCAAATCTGACCTATCATATGTTCCCCATCTCCCACCTCTACCTTTTACACAGGTAGTCTATGGTTGAAATAGGATGTCTCCCTATCTCTATCTCTTAGAATCCCTAGCTTTCTTCAAATCACAACTCAAGGATTTTCTCCTCCTTTTCCCAGTCTGCCTAGTGCTCTCTTCCTCTCAAATATATTACGTTGTAGATACTTAGTTTTTCTCTATGCACATGCCATATCCACCAACTCCAAGCCCATTATGAGTTGTAAGCTCCCTAGAGGAAGGGATTGTCCAATTTTAAACCTTCCCTCTGTTGGTCATTTCCAATTCATCCTGTAGATGGCTTGTTTGTACATAATTAGTCCATAAGTGGACCCTCTTTTTTATCTAAACCCTACATTTCTCTGTGCACCTCCATCTTGCTTTTCCTATGGAATTTCTCACTTGCAACATGTCACAGCCTCCTTGCACCCACCATATGTTTTCCATTGCCCTTGTTGTGATCCTCAACTTCAATCCTTCAGGGATTAGGATATTCTATGTCTTGACATCATACTCCATCACTAAAAGAATATTGGTGTTAAGATTAGCCTTTGTTTCAAGGGGAAGTTTGAAGTCTTTGAATGAACTGTGCAATTTCCCAAGAATAATCCAGTCCACTGTCTTCCCTCTTAATCTAAGTTAAGAGTTTATCTATCCGCACTTAACACTTACTAACTGTGTGACCCTGGGCAAGTCACTTAACCCCAATTGCCTGACCTAAAAAAAAAAAAAAGAGTTTATCGATCTGGCGACCTATCATAGTCTAAACAAGAGGCATTTTTCTCTACTTGTTCCACTCCTCCCCAGAAAGTTAAGACAAAGTCCTTTGAGACATTATGGATCTCATTTAGGAAGTTCTACAATGGTCCAGAACTTGACATAATCAATACAATTTCGTCTACTGACAGGGATATCTGGAAGACCTCACCCCTCATGGGGAGCCTTCTTCAGTTGGGACTCTGCACTGAACATCCTCCATGATGCTCACCACCTTTGGTGAGCACATATCTCCCAGTTTGATGCCTCACATACTGAAAAATTTTAATCATGGCCAGCAGCAGCAGCAGTAGCAATAGATATTTACTAAAGAGCCTATAGCCTACTAGGAAATGACTCCTCGTTGCTTACAAGACCAGCCTTAGTGCCCATTCCTTCCCAAACTAACCATTTGCTCCACCCAGACCAGTCTCTTCTGGTATGCTCCCCAAAGTGTCATGTTCATTCCTACCTTTATGGACACCATTGCCCCTGCCCAAAACGGTCTCCCTCTACTTAGGGAGGGAACTACTTAGGTATTTCCTTGGTACTGGAAATAGTGGGTACTATGTCCTGTGCTTCAGGGCATCAGCTATGTAAACTCAGCCTGGACAGGACTTTTAACACAAAATATTAGAGGAAAACAGAGATCCATTTCTTCACTTTAAAATAGGGGGCCCATTACTCAGATATTGATTATGCACAAATAATCAACATACAGGCCTAAAAGACAAGTCAAACTTGTATCTACAAAATACTCATTGTCCCTTTCTTCCTACAAACTTCAGTCTCTTTTCTGAGCAAACGGCCAGCTGTCAGAAAGCCTCCCATAGCGATCCACCGCTGGGATGCTCCAGCTAGATCTGATGCTGTGGATGCCGACGATGATGTGCTGCCAGGGCTCTGATGAATAAGTACAAATGGGTAATTCAGAAGAATTTAAGTGCATCTTTTATGTTTATCATAGAAATGTTGCCTCCATGCTATGCCATAGGTAAAAAGAACATGGAACTCTTGAGTAAATTGAACCGTAATGCTTTTGCAAGCTAGCCGTTATTTCCAAACAGAATTTGGATTTATCTCTTAGAGTATAAATCATCTGTGGGCTAATCAGACCTTCCCAGGAAGGCGCAACACTTCTCTGGTGGCTGTGTAAAAGGATGTTGTGAAGATTAAATGAGATAAAAGATACCAAAGTGCCTTTTAAATGATGAAACGTGGCATACATTGTGGTGGTGGAAAGAGCACCAGACTGGGTGGTGACCAGCTACCTGGGTTTGAGTCCAAGTTATGCCACTTATTAGTCATACAAACATAGACTGAATTTGGAAGAAAGTTTAGAGATCGTCCAACTAGGCACCCTTCCATTTTACAGATGAGGAAACTGAGGCCGGGAAGGTGAGTTAAGTAGTAAATGGCAGAAGGCAGAATTGAAATCAGGCCCATTGGCTCCAAAGCCACAGTTCTTTCCAATGCAACCTTGGGGCTGCTTTCTGAGCTTCAGTTTTCTCATCTATTAAATGGGAATAACTAATGTCTCTACCCCCAATCCCTCAGGATTGTTCAGATAATCAGATTGTTTTTGTTTGTTTTGGGGGGTTTGGGTTTTTTTTTTTTGCAGGGCAGTGAGGGTTAAGTGACTTGCCCAGGGTCACACAGCTAGTAAGTGTCAAGTGTCGGAGGTCGGATTTGAACTCAGGTCCTCCTGAATCCAGGGCCAGTGCTTTATCCACTGTGCCACCTAGCTGCCCCAAATAATCAGATTTTTAAAAGCACTATGTGAAAGGAAGCTATCGTTATACAAATACTATGCAAAGTGGTAGGTGGCACAGTGGATACAGCATGGGCCTGGAGTCAGGAAGACTCATTTTTCTAGTTCAAATCTGGCCTCGGACACTTACTAGCTGTGTGACCCTCGGCAAGCCACTTAGCCCTGTTTGCCTCAGTTTCCTCATCTGTAAAACAAGCTGGAGAAAGAAATGGCAAACCACTCCGTTATCTTTGCTAAAAAAAAAGGGGGGGTAGGATGGGTCATGAAGAGGTGGACACAACTGAAACAATTCAACAACAATGCAAAACGCAGAAATCAATTATAGTTTCAAATATTTTTTTCCTAATTGCTTTCATTGGTAGAGGGAATTCCCAATAAGGAAAGTTCTTCTCCCAATGCAGGTAGCCACTCCCCCCGCCTCCCGCCCCCCCCCCACCATAACTTGTAGTTTTAGAGAGTTTGAGTGAAAATGAAGTGACTTGCCTTGTAGGACATAGCCCATACATGGCACAGATGGGTATGTGCCCAAGGCTTCCTGACTCTCTCCACTATTCCATGCTCTCTCTTTGGTTCCCCATGGGGTACTTTAATAGTGAAGTGCTTTTCAGCTAAATGTTTGTTGAATTTAATTGGCCACAGAGAGGTAAAACATCACAAATTATGGAGCTGGGGGGTTCTAAACCTGCTTCTGTCAATGAGTGACCTTGGGCAACCTTTCTGAACTTCAGTATCTTCATCTATAAACTGTCACCCGGGAGGTTAAATTAACCTCAAGGAACAGAGTCCCTACATTATTAAGCATAGAGGAAGACGGGGCCTCTAAAATCCCTTCCAATTCTAAATCTCTAATCCCATGATCCTCTAAGTAAGACTCCATAGTCATAAACAAGAAAGAGATAAGTAAAAGAGGAAGAAAGGCAAATCTGGGTCTCTGTGACTTCACAGCAGGAGATCCATCCCTCTACTGAATGGGAGACAATGCTGTACAATGGGTAACTGCAGGGATCTAAAGCAGGCAATAAAAAGGATTGGACATCTAAATGGATGAGAGATTAAAATGCTAGACTCATTTAGCCAGGGAGGAAGAAGCATTAAAGGAGACTTGATGGACATCTCATATCTAGAAATAGGAAGGGCATAATGAACAGCAATCAGTCCCCTTTTTTTTTTTACAATGACTCATGCTATAAAGATGGCTTATTCATTAGATCATAGAATTAAAGCTGATAGGGGTTTTAAAGGACTGCAAGTTATAATTCCTGCTTTTTATAGTTGAGGAAACTGAGGCCTAAAGATTTTACCCAAGCTTACACAGGTAGTAAATGAGTAGGATTTAAAACCAGATTCTCTGACTCCAAACTCTATGTTCTTAAAGCTGCAATTTTTGCATGAAGAAGTATCATAAATGACATCTTCAGTTCAATGGGGGCCTGTGATAGTGAGCTCTGCCACAATGCAGGCAACAGTGTGAGAAACTCACCTGTCCTGTGGCTACCTAGGAGAGGAAGCTCCCATCTAATAGCTTCCTATTTTAAGTAAATATTCTTGGAAACTAAGCATTCACCTCAGTTTTTTTTCTACGTTGCTGGAAGACCTACTTGATGTCAGTGTTTCTCTAAATTTTGGCACCTTGGGACAAAGCCCTCATTGCTCCATCCTGTTTTGCAACTGGTACGGAGTAATTAAACAACCCTAATAATGACAGCAGTGTTCTTCCCTGTTATACACCCTAAACATATACACATACAGAAACACACATGTGTACATTCACACACACACATATACACATCTCCACAGAGAGGGGACACTATCCTTTCCAATCCTTTGATGCAATGCTTAATATCACAATTCCAGAGGCAGATGACTTCTGCAGAGCAGACTGGGCAAATGCCAGGGTATTAAGCAGAATTTCCAAAAGTGCCAATTCCTTATTGACCCTCTCCTCCCTCTTCCTCCACTAGGGTGACATGTAAGAAATGGAGGAAACCTCAGGGCACTTCCCATATAAGGAGAGGGAGCAGAAAAACCTGGGAGATGTGATAATAATATTACCAACAAAAATAATAATACCTGGTATTTATAAACGGCCTCTTTCGTGGAGTCTAACAGGTTTTATAGCCATTATCTAATTACTGCAATCTCCACCGGGTCCTCAGGCAGGAGGAAGAAAACAAAGGACTCTAGTGAGAATGGTAAAATCCTGAAATCTTGTGGAAGCCCCCAACTTTCCAATCACACTCTGCACAAAGAGACACCTGCCTCTCTCAGCTCTTTCTCTCTGTCTTGGTTGAGCTTATTTTAATCAACTGGCAGCTTCCTCTGAGCTCCCGAGAGTCAAAGCACCAGGAACCCCCACCTCACCTGTCTCTGCGCAGATCTCCCTTTGGTCCAGTTCACGGGAATGGTCCAGGTGAGCTGGACATGAGCCTAATGAGCTGAACTTATGAGCCTAAGTGGACCTTCTCTCCCACCCAAAGGTTTCATTAAGGGTGGATTCAGAGGTAATTGTTTAATATGGCAAACCCTGGGTTGTGTAGAGCTGGAGGGAGAGAGGGGAGGGAAGGGAGGGAGGGAGAAAGAGAGAGAGAGAGAGAGAGAGAGAGAGAGAGAGAGAGAGAGAGAGAGAGAGAGAGAGAGAGAGAGAGAGGAGAGGGGGAGGGAGGGGAGAGATAGACATTCTACTGTACCTAGGGGAGAACTACTAAATTTGCCACTGTTGCATTTAGAAAGCTATGGTGTCTTACAGGGAAAGTGAATGCATAAGTTTAATAAAGGATAATTCTTAAGCAGAGGGACTTGAAAGGGATTCGAATTCAGATGACAAAGCAAATACAACTTAATTAGAAAAAAAAGTTACTCCGTCCCTTCACCAACTCAAATACATAAAGTAAGAGATGTGTGGGTAGTAAAAATGCCCCCAGTACATATCTAGCTACAGGTAACAGAGGAGTGTGGAAGGGAGGACTTCAGGGGATGCACAGAGGTCATACATGCTGAGCTGACTTGCTAGAGAATCTCGGGCAAAGAATCTTACCTTCCAATGCTATAGTTTCCTTATATGTGAAATGGGTCTAATATTCTCTGTTGTGCATAAGTGTGTAGGTAAAATTTGTTTCTGTGGGTTTTAGCAGAGCTGTAACTAGAAATTTTGTGCCTGAGCCAAGGAAATCCGGATAAGAACTTAACTGGAGGAAGAAAGCAAACCCTAGCATACTGCAAAGTTTCTGTGTTGCTTGAGGTCTGGCTGCACCCCCATGTTACCATGATTTGAATTTCAGAAACTTGGGATAAAGTGCCAGTTGCCCCATCCCAGTCATGGTCTAAGAAGCTGATGATGCAATAGAGTACTGGGTTTGGAATCCGGAAGGCTTGAGTTCAAATCCAGTTTTAGCAATTAACTGTCTGATCCTAGACAAGTCACTTAACCTCTGGTTGACTCAGTTTTCTCCACTGTAAGATAAAGATATCAGCACCTACCTCACCTTGCTGGGTTGCTGTAAGGAACAAATGAGATATTTATAAAAAGTATTTAGCACCGTGCCTGGCATATAGTAGGTGCTATATAAATGCATATTCCCTTCTGTGCGTCTAAACGACATAGGACTGCAATGCTTCAATAAGTCCATCTCTTCTACCTCACAATAAAACAAAGGGTCACCTGCCTCATTTATTGTTTATGAATCCCTTGAGGGCAAGCACCATTTCTTATTGCAATGCTATAAGCCCTGTACCCAACTCCATAGCTTCCTGCACATAGTAGGTGCCAAATAAATGTTCGTTAAATTGAACTGGACACCTACTACGGGAGGCATCATGCCAAATACAGGAAGGGCAGCAGAGCCAAAGATGATCTACAGGGTAGCCAGTGGGAGAGATTCTGTTCTCATCTTGGACACCTACCTCCACTCTCACCTCCTGTACTCATCCCACTGAGTAAACAAAGATGACTCTCCCCCATAAAGAGGGATTCAAAGCAATGCTATTCCTAATTGCTGGCAGTAAAACTGCTAAATAAGGAACAGAGACAGAATGATAAATCTGCAGGAGGGATACCCAGCAGAACAATTAGACTTGAAAGATGAACATTTGTGCTCAGACATCACCACCCAGCATGCATGTATTATTAATAAAATAGACATTGAGTTTGGTCGATAATCAAAGTAGAAAGGAAGTCCTTTGCCTCTCCGCAACCCCTCCTTACTCCACCCTGAGCCAAACCTTTCACCCTCAAGGTCTTTTGTCTTTTACTCAGACTACAAATCCAGAGCTGACTACTTTCAATATTGAGGGGCCATGAGGAGTCTGGGGCCGAAAATAACTAGAGTGTCTGTCTGCATATATATCCTGGGTAATCATTCAGTTCAGTTCTCCCATTTCCTGGGTTTAGATGCCTCCCAAACTAAACTCTAACTAGGATGGGGCAACTGACAATTTGCCTCAGGACACCAAAACATAGCGAGTACAAAAAATAATACATAGAGCTTCCTCAATGACACTGTAGTATGTAATTACCCCTCTGACTCTACCAAATTTGTTTGAAATATTTCCCTGTATCATTTCCTTACCATGTGTGACAAAATTCATTTTATGGTATGTCCCAGGAACCAAAATTCTTAGTTGCAGTTCTGTTCCCCAAAGACCCTGGACCCCAATTTGTTCTAGGACTTACCTTATAAGATTCTTGAGGGGGGAAGCTAGATGGTGCAGTGGTTAAAGCACTGGCCCTGGATTCAAGAGTACCTGAGTTCAAATCCGGCCTCAGACACTTGACACTTACTAGCTTTGTGACCCCGGGCAAGTCACTTAACCACCATTGCCTGCAAAAAAACAAAACAAAACAAAATAACATTCTTGAAAAGGAAGAGTATTTTAAAAGGCAAACAAACAAAACACAATGAAATACCTACTAATTCCTTCTTCCTACCTAAAGTCACTGGATGAATGAGGATTCTTTAGCTCCAAGTCCTTGGAGTTCAGGTTTGATTGACCTGTCCATTTCCATATACTAATGAACTGTTCCAACCCCAAGAAATGAACAAGTGGAGATGGGAAGGAAGAAGACAAAGAGAAAATGATACACATGTAGAGATAGAGACAACAGACAGTGAGAAAGAAAGAGAACGAGAATCAGAAAGACAGACACATTGAGAGAGACAGAGAGGTAGAGAGGGAGAAAAAGAAAGGAAAGAATGGGGAGAAGAGGGAGAGGAAGAAAGAGGGGGAGAGAGGGAGTCAGATAGAGTGAGAGAGAAGAAAGAAGAGAGGAGAAAGAGAGAGGGAGAGGGAGAAGGAAGAGGAGGAGGAGGAGGAGGAGGAGGAGGAGGAGGAGGAGGAGGAGAAGGAGAAGAAGAAGAAGAAGAAGGAGAAGAAGAAGAAGAAGAAGAAGAAGAAGAAGAAGAAGAAGAAGAAGAAGAAGAAGAAGAAGAAGAAGAAGAAAGAAGAGAGATTGGGCGGGGGGGGGGGGCAGGAAATCACTAGACAAATATTCTCTAAGTCACAATGTACCTGGCTCAGAGGGAGACATGAATGCACAGAAAACAAAATAGACATTTACAAGATGAAATATCATTTTATCACTGAATTGATTTTGAATCTCATCCCCTTGGAGGAAATGCTTGAGTAAAGAGTAATTTGTTTCCGAGCGTGTTCTTCCCACCCAGTCCCTTAATCCTCTAGGAGTGTGATGATGCAAATATATACTGTGCCAAGAGAGAGGAATACTCCTAAAAATAAACAGGACGTACCAATGAAAAGGCTTAAAAATCAACAATAAACATCTGCCATATTTCAGACTTTCTCCCCTTCTCACATGCATCCCTCCATCCCCCCCAAAAAAACTTTTTTTGCTGCGATGTTGGAAGTTCCCACATACAGAAATGAGGGAGACCAGGGAAGATTTCTCAGAGGAGATTGGGGCTGCTTCAACTGGCAAAAGATCCTTTTTCACAAGCAAAGCTGCAAATACACCCCATACAACGACTTTCCTAAGACCTCATTAGGTGACCCAGTGGTCTGACCTTGAACAACCACGTGACATTGTTCCATTCCCGGGAATGGAGAGTTTGTAATGACAAGACAAACACTGGCATGAGGACTGGCACCATAATGTTCTCTATACAATGTAAGAGGTGTAGACATTAATGAGAGAGAGAAATGAAGAGAGGATAGGAATAATTGATGGCCGTATAGATGATGAAAATCATGTAGAGAAGCAGGACCACAAACCAGTCAGGAATACCCATCAAGAATAAGTAATGTTGGGGCAGCTAGATGGTGCAGTGGATACAGCACTGGCCTTGGAGTCAGGAGTACCTGAGTTCAAATCCAGCCTCAGACACTTAACACTTACTAGCTGTGTGACCCTGGGCAAGTCACTTAACCCCAATTGCCTCACTAAAAAAAAAAAAAAAAGAATAAGTAATGTTATCGATAAAGGGTTCTTGGGATGGATCTAAGTTTATGGAGCCAAAAAGGCTTAGGAGTCTAAACCATGAAGAAAGACACACCCTACCTCTCCCCTTCCTAAAGTTCTTCCCCCTATTGAACCAAATGCTCAGGCAGACAGACATGGAGCCTCAAAATTGTCGTTGTCATGTCCCACTCCTTCATTTACTGTATTCTTCTATTGTAATCTCACAGCGACCAAGTTTTCTGGATTTCTTCTCCTTATGAAATTGTACAATGAATGTACACACCAGGAGCGAACTGGAGCTAGCTTGAATCAGTTGAGAAAGGGATGATTGTTAAATTTTCATTGTGAGGATTCCTTGGAAATCAGCAAATATTACAAGTCAGGGCTTGGTTTATCATTTTGTTTATTTCTAGGTTTAAGAAAGTGATAGAGGGGGCAGCTAGGTGGTGCAATGGATAAAGCATCAGCCCTGGATTCAGGAGGACCTGAGTTCAAATCTGACTTCAGACACTTGACACTTACTAGCTGTGTGACCCTGGGCAAGTCACTTAACCCTCACTGCCCTGCACACACACAAAAAAAAGTGATAGAGAAAATAGTAATAATGCAGAATGAACTTTTAAAATGTTGTGCATGCAGTTGGTGGGGCAGGGCAGCCCAATGAACTCAGGTCCTCCTGAATCCAGGGCTGTACCACCTAGCTCCCACTGTACCACCTAGCTGCCCCACATGCAGAGAGCCAGTTGTTAAACATTTAGATCATAGGATTTCTGAGTCAGACAGACATGGATTTGAATCTCGCTTCAGATTCTTACTACCTTTGTGACCCTGGAAATAATGTTACTACCTACCTCACAGGATTGTTAGGAAAGAAAAACAAGATGACATATGTGAAGTGCTTAGCAAACCTAAAAGTTCTGTGTAAAATAAGTAACCTGAGGGGCGGCTAGGTGGCGCAGTGGATAGAGCACCGGCCCTGGAGTCAGGAGTACCTGAGTTCAAATCAGGCCTCAGACACTTAACACTTAATAGCTGTGTGACCCTGGGCAAGTCACTTAACCCCAATTGCCTCACAAAAAAAAATAAATAAATAAGTAACCAGAGGTCCAAAAGGGGTGGGGGTGGGCCAGGCTATGGCTTACCCCAAATCATACACTTAGTTAAGGACAGATTTAAACCCAGGTTTTCTGACTACAAATCCAGTGTGCTCTCTTTACCTCTATGATCATTTTCAGATCTAAATAAAGTCTCTGAAGCCTATAATTTTTGGAATCAATTCAGAAGCTTCCTATCCTCACAATTAAAGGTTTAAGGTTGCTGAGGGAAGGTTTGATTAAGGCAGAATTAATATTTATCAAGTACATTTGGAGAAGCGCGTTCTTTTGAATTCAATTCAGACCAAAAAAATATTATTAAGTACCCACTAAATGTCAAGGACTATGTTAGCCACTGAGGCCGCAAAGAAATACAATACCTGCCCTCAAAGAGTTTACAATCTAAGTGGTATATGTCAGGGCTTCTTAAACTTTTTTCACTCACAACCCCTTTTTGCTCGAGAAATTTTTACATGACCCCGGGTATATAGGTATATAAAATAGGCATAAAACCAAAAATTAACTGCCAAATCTTTCTCGACCCCCACATTCAGTTACTCAACTCCATTTGGGGTTCTACTCTACACTGTCTTCTGCCCTTGAATCACCTTGAATCACTATCAGCCCCTGTGTCTGACCAACCCTCAACTCCATCTCACCCCAATCATTCACTTTCCCCCATCCTACTTATCTAGAGGATACTTCACAACCATGCCAGTTGGGTGCACTATAAATTCATGTTAGCTAGCCCCAACTGGACCCTTCCTACTGCACAGAAGTCTTTCTAGCCATCTCTAGTTAGCTCCCTATCATGCTTTTCTCACATCACCCTACTTCAAGCCCCCATTGCCCCTTGCCTGGACTATATAGTGGAGTGTCAAATATGAACTCTTTGCTTTCAGTCTTGCTGAATTGAATTTACCAAAAAAAAAAAAAAAGGATTTAGACCCAACCACAATCAAGAAAACGTTTCCCCTGGTACCCCTCACTTCCTATAGTCACTTACATAGTCACTTCAATACTGAGTACCATCCTAGGGAAGAGTCCTCTGCCTCTGTGGAAAAACAACTGAAGGTCAACCTATCAACCCATGTCTGGTGAACCACACATTCCCCAAGGATCTATACATTTGTTCCAGACTAAAAGTACCATCCTGGGATTGAGAATATACCCTAAGTAGGGAAAGAACTCCAGTTTGATAGAGTTCATATCCCTTCCTGAGATCTACATAATCCACATGACTCACAGTCCCAATGAAGGGCATGATCTTCTTTGCTCCTCAATACTGTGGATCTGTCTCATTGCTCCTTAGTTCTAGCTCTTCCTCTTCCTTGAGTCTGAGATTCTCTGACTCATTGATAACCCCTCTCCCTGTCTTTCTAGTTCCAGCTCTGTCTCCCTAACTCTCTCTGCCTGTCTCTGTCTTTCTGTCTATCTGTCTCTCTCCCACATTCCCTTTCTTTTTTCCTCCCTCCCTCTTCCTCTTCCCATCCCATCTATCTCCACACACACCCCCATTCAATCCCAATTATTCATTACCCTGGAAGCTTGGGAAGCTGTGACCCTACTTGGCTGCCACTTCTGCTATTGCTGCTGCTACTGTCACCACATTCCCTCTCTGCCTGTATAGCAACCATCACATTTCTTATTATCTATCTTCCTTGAAGAAGTGTTGTTAGGGGCAGCTAGGTGGCACAGTGGATAGAGCACCAGCCCTGGTGGTCTCAGACACTTGACGCTTACTAGCTGTGTGACCCTGGGCAAGTCACTTTAACCCTTATTGCCCTGCCCCCCCAAAAAAAATAGTGTTGCTCTGATAGTAGCCATCACCAAAATGCCTCTGAGCTAGTTAAAAAAAATTGCAGTTATTTTGTTAGTAAGGCTTACAGTCCTACCAACCTAAATACAAAAGACTACAAAGGCAGCTTTGACAACCTTCTAACTTCCACTTTCAACCAGTGGTTTCCCAACCTTACTCCAAACCAAGTTATTATGAATAAAATCTGTTTATCTCTTTGCCACCTCAAGATACAGGTGGTATGGAGGGAAGGCTTGAAACATTAAGGAAAACCTTCAATGTCAACCTAAGGCTTTGTACTTCATCTTGTAAATGATGTAGCACAAGGGAACCTTCTGGGTTTGTTTTTAAAGCAGGAAAGTAACATTGTCATCCCACATACAATTTTAAAAGTTTGAGAGACAATGAGAAAGTGTGTACTAGTCCCAGAGAAATCTCCTACATTTAAGTAGCATAGTGTCTAAAATTCTACCATGAAAGCCCTTGTTATTTGGCTTAAATAGTTCTCCTTCCGTAAAAGTAGTTTTTATAATGTATAATTGTTATGGAGGATAATGTTCAAAGTTCAACATACCCTGTCTGGGCCCCTTTAAGAACTAGAAAGAAGGGGGCAGTTAGGTGGCACAGTGGGTAAAACACCAGGAGGACCTGAGTTCAAATCCAGCCTCAGACACTTGACACTTACTAGCTGTGTGACCCTGGGCAAGTCACTTAACCCCCACTGCTTTGCAAAAACTAAAAAAAATTTTTAAAGAACTAGAAAGAATAGGACCATGATATCAACAACATTGCCTGATGTTCAACTTGGATAGACTTAGCTCTTCTCAGCAATACTGTGATACAAGACAATGCCAAAAGACTCATGATGGAAAATGCTCTCCACATCCAGAAAAAGAATTATGGAGTCTGAATGCAGATTGAAGCATATTATTTTCACTTTTGTTGTTGTTTCTTTGTTGTTGCTGTTTCTTCTTTCTTGTGTTTTTCTTTTCATTTTGTTCTGATTCTTCTCTCACAACATGACTAATGTGGAAATGTGTTTAACATGGTTGTAATGTATAACCTATATCAGATTGCTTGCTGGCTTCGGGAGGGGGGAGGGAAGGGAGGATGGAAGAAAAATTTGGAATTCAAAATCTTGCAAAAATGAATGTTGAGGGGCAGCTAGGTGGCGCAGTGAATAAAGCACCGGCCCCGGAGTCAGGAGGACCTGAGTTCAAATCCAGCCTTAGACACTTAACACTTACTAGCTGTGTGGCCCTGGCAAGTCACTTAACCCCAATTGCCTCACCAAAAAAAAAAGAAGAAGAAGAATATTGATCCAGAAAAAAAGAACTGTGGAATCTAGATGCAGATTGAAATGCACTGTTTCTACTTTTTTGTTTTTCTTTTTTGAGGTTTTTCCTTTTTGTTCTGATTCTTCTGTCACAATGTGACTCATACAGAAATATGTTTAATGTGATTGTACATATATAATCTATATCAGATTGCTTTCTGTCTTGGGGAGGGAGGAGAGAAGAGAGGGAAAGAGAAAACATTGGAACTAGAAATTTTATAAAAACAAATGTTGAAAACTATCTCTATGTGTAACTAGAAAATAATAAAGTACTTTTATGATAAAAATGAATGTTGAAAACTATCTTTACATGTAATTGCAAAAATAAAATACTATTTTTAAAAAGAAAATAAAGAGTAGGACCAATAAGTCTATTATAGATCCTTGAATACATGACTGAACCTGCAGATGTACCATCAGAATTGATTGTTTCCTAGGGATCTCTGATTTGGCATCTGACTCCCCACTGTGTGCCTGCATGACTACATCCAGTTTATTCCTCTGTCCTTCCTGTGGTCCTTGGTTCTCTGCCTGAGTCTCTCCAAGCATTCTCCATTTTCCAGCTGATTGATCTCTTGCTTCCCTATACCCATTGCTCCCTGTCTAAATCTTTTTTTCAACCCTCTCCTGAAATGTCCCCAGCAGTCACATGTTCCCTGCTTGTTGAAGCTTTCCCACCGAGGAATTGTTAGATCGCACATACATGTAATCCTGCCCCTGCCTCTCACTTCATGTATAGGTAGGTACACACATGCAATGGTCTGTATATTTCCACCTCTCTTTCTATAGCTTTCTACTGCCCTCTATTTCCTCTGACATAATCAATACCTTCCACAAAAATACTACATTTCTCTTCCCTCTTCCACTTTACTGACTAACCTGGATGGACTCCCAAAGGTGTCATTTCCCAAAAAATATTTGGCTTCAGAACACATCAGTACTTGAAATATACTGACAGAAGTCCCAAAACACTGGTCTGAGAGATCTTAAGGTTTCACATGTCCTCAGGATAAAGGGAGGAAACTTTGTAACAAAATAGGGAAAATCAAGCTTATTTTCAGAATGAAAAATTGTCACACTGTCACAATGTACACATAAATTTATATTTAATATTTTGGAGGGGGAAATATCACTAGTTTCCACATATGGGAAAATATTCATAGTAGTGCTATGACAGAAAAAGTCGGTGCCAACTGTTTGGACAACAGCTAAACAAACTGGGGTCCATAAATACTATAAAATATTACCACACCATAAGAGACAACAAATATGAGGAAGTCAGAGAAACTTGGGATGACTTGTGTGAATTAATGTGAAGATAAGCAACTCTAAAAGACATTAGAAATCAGATTGGTACAATGACCAATCTGGGGTCCAAAGGATAAGTGGTGAAATATATTTCCCTTCTCACAGTGGAGAAGTGGTAGACGCAGTTGTAGAATGCTTGATATACTACAATGTCTCAGTTTGTCTTGATCAGCTGTTTTTCTTTGATACAAAGGAAAGCTCTACAGAGAATAGGAGGTATTGTAAAATAATGGTGATATTAAAAGAAAAACCAAAAGCATCAATAAATAACTTTTTAAAAATAAAATATCATTAGCTTTACAAGTTTCTGATAGAATGGCTATTCACATTATGGAAAGAAGGATGGATTCTGTAGAAGATAGATAAATGACAGATATCTAGATAGAAAGGAAGGGAATAAAGAAAAAAGGAAGGAAAAAGGAAGGAAGGAAGGAAGGAAGGAAGGAAGGAAGGAAGGAAGGAAGGAAGGAAGGAAGGAAGGAAGGAAGGACGGAAGGAAGGAAGGAAGGAAGGAAGGAAGAGGAAATGGAGAGAAAGGGAAGAGAAGGAAAAGAAAGGAAGGAGAGAAGGAAAGGAGAGAGAAAAAACTTATTTATTAAGTGCTGTAGTTTGAGAAATGCTCCTGTAATGATATGACTTAGCAGTGGCCCAACCTGAGTAGTGCTGAAGGTGGCAGGGAGGAATTAGGTTTTGCAAAAGATGCTCAAAGGGAGGGGCAGCTGCAAGAAAGGTTCAACTGCAAGAGAGGGGAGAGTGAGGGAAAGAAGGCTGAGGGTGTCAGGAATGGAACAGCTGAGACAAAATTCATTGCTTTTACACCATGGGAACCCAAGGGCCTGGCTTTCCTGGGAGTTAGGTTCTATTTCAATTGTTCTATGGAAAGTGAGTGAAAAGAGACTAGCTCCACATACTCCAGGGCCCCAAAGGAGCCAGACCACAGGCAGTGAAGTGGGTCCCAAGGCTGCGGCTCTTCCACGTGCTGTGGGTAGTAAGCTGTCTCTGAGTCACTAGTCCTGAGATGACAAAGGGGAACAACCAAAGCTACCGTGGCAGGTGCAGCAGCCGAGCTGCAAGCCTCCAGGGGCCCGCGTGTGCTAAGATGATCTTCCCTTCCCCTGGTAGACAAATTACTATACTTATTAGAAACCCTAGCCCTACCAAAAAGCCATTAACTTACTGACTCCTGGAAAAGCATTTGGCCAAAGCAGACAGATGTGGCCATTAAATCACTTAGCTCCGCCCAGCCTCCAGACCTTGAAAGACTAGGGAGGTGATGGGTGAGGAGAAGATCAAAGCCCATGTGAATATTTGAGCAGCTCAGTTTCCTGGCAGTTCATCGTTCCCCAGAATCATAGAATTTCAGAGCTGGAAGCGACATCTTATTGTCCAACCCCCCCCTCCTTGAACAGAGATCTCAGTGCTTAGCAGTGAAGAGACCTTGCTCTCTTCCCTTTGATAATCCATTTTCTCCTAGCCCGAGAGGGCATAGATGTGTGGAATAACTCCCCCCTCCCCTGGCTCAGGTGGGATTTAACACATGAACGGGAACTTGGGGATGACTGTTCACTTTGAAGACACAGGAGCCTTGAAGACCATGCCCTCCCATTCTGGGCATGATCTCAATCAATTCCCCAAGAGCCTGGAAGGATAATCATAACTGGAATAAATATGATGCTTTAAAGTATGCAAAACACATGTCCCATCCCAACCACCCACTAGGAGATAAAAGGCATATTAAAGTTGCCATCATTATCCCCATTTATTAAAAAGGGAAACTTGGGGTCTGAGAGGGTTGGTGATTTGTTTCACACAGGTAACTTTCAGAGGTGGGATTTGAACCCAGGTCTTCTTAGTTCTCAGGCCAGCACGATCTACTATGCCGTTTCACCTCCTCTGAGGTCCTCCTGATGTGTGTCTCAAAGGGCATCCCAGTCTATTGCTAGCATTTCCGAGGCTTTTCTCAGGGCAAGTCATTAAAAGGGGAGCCTGGCAGCCTGCAGCCTGCAGCAGCTTTTGGCACTAGCTAAGTTAGCCCCAGTGTCCTGGCTAGTTTCCAGTATGGATAATTGCATTCTGTCTCCCCTAAACTCCACCGGGCCATTTCAGCTGGATAGGCTGAGGCCTCTCCCATCACACCCTGAGCTGTTGGGTAACAGCAGCTGCTGGTGCCACCCCAGAGGTGCATGCATTCCACTACTGGTGGCAGGAGCAATGTCTGGGTAAGCTGGCAGGGGGGAGGTGGAAGAGGGACAGAACCAAGAGGCAGGGTGGCAAGTGAAAGGCATAACAATTGCTGTGCACCCAGCCCTCACCAAGTAAAAGGGGCACAATATGACCCAGCTGCTAAAATGGTAGTCTGGGTAATGATGGCTTCCACATGATCCAGGGCATTAACAACCATTTGGTTTATCTGTGTTCCCCGGGCCTGAAAAGCACTTGGATTCTGTGTGTGGTGGGCATTGTCGAAAATAAGAGCAGTAAAGATAAATCGTCTGTCTCCTGGTCACAGCCAGCCATTGAATAGAAGCAGATTAACACAGCAGGACATCCACGTCATCCCGAGCCTGTAATGCCTGTTAGCAGATGGCAGGCAGGCAGGCAGAAGGAGGAAACATGTGTGTGTACCTTTAAGGGTGCCCACGGTCAGGCCTGTGTCAGGCCAGGCCTCACAGTCTCTCCTCCTTGTAGGATGAGGTAGACCATATACCAGGTACCATCTGGGCATGTTTGAGGCCAGTGGGTAACAAGCCACTTTCTAAGAGCATTGCTTGAAAGTAAAGAGTGGAAATGAAAAGCCCACTTTGAAGGATGGGTCCAGTCCCTACGAAAGCATCAGAAACTCATCGTTATTTGAGCAGACCTTTGGATTCCGTTCAAACCAGGTCTCAATGTGTCCCTCTGTTGGTTGCATGGCTGACAGCATAGAGCAGCCTGGTTTTGACTTGGGAACTGTTTAGTCTTTGTATTCCCAATGAGAGGGAATGTGGCTGGCCTTATTTTATAGCACTTCACATGAGACCCCTCCAGACAAGCATAAGGCCTGGCAGAGATGATTAAGCCCAGCCCACTGGTATTTATTTACACGTCATTGACTAAACCTCTCCAAGCCAGTGTGTTCTGGAAATGACAGTGAGGAGCAGATAATGTTTCTGGTGCCCTGCAGGGCCTGGGGCCCACAGAAACTCTTCCTGTTTCTAATCTTACAATGAAACGCAAAGCTATTGTTTTCTGGGACTGGAGTGTTTGAAAGAAGCTCGGGAAAGTCCTGAGCAAAAATGTGGTCTATGTGTCTTGCACCAGATGGCTCCAAAGAGAAATGAATGTAAAGCCTTAAGAGCAGCATGCACTATGTTTCCACCAACACAGATATGCTAAAATATGGAGGCATAAAGCACTTGAGCAGATACTGGGAAAGTCAGATGATGAATTTGTTGAACATCAGCCTCAGTCTGTCCATCTGCAACAATGGTTCTCAAATAAAACCTATTTCTTGGTCTCTGGTTATCCTGCCTCATCCCTGCATCACATGCCTACTCTCATACAAAGATCTGTCAGCAGGCTGTATACTAACTGAATGCTGCTGAGAGCAATCTCAGAAAGTACAGGGTGCTCATTAACTCATCAAGGAAGGAAATTTGGGAAATGGGCATTTTTCCCCCAATAAGTAAGCACTTTGCTTCCTATCCAGTGTGTTTGATTTTGTTCATTTTTCTATACCAAAAGAGCTAGACCAAACTGAATTTGGTCCTTCACTTTGGAGCAAGGCTTCTTGATCTTTTTTGTCTCATGGACCCCTTGCAAAATGGTGAAACTTATGGAATCCTCAGAATAATGTTCCCAAATCCATAATAAAAAATACATGGGGAAGCTATGTAGCGCAGTGGATAAAGCACCAGCCCTGGATTCAGGAGGACCTGAGTTTAAATCCAGCCTCAGACACTTGACACTAGCTGTGTGACCCAGGGCAAGTCACTTAACCTTCATTGCCCCACAAAAACAAAAACATAGGATCACAAAGGAAAATGGCTGTATTAAAATACAGGTGTCAATTTTTTTTAAAGGCTCAGAGATCTCGGGTTAAGACCTTCTACTTTAGAATGAAATATGTGTGTGTATATATGTGGAGAGAGAGAGAGAGAGAGATGATAGAGAGAGATGATAGCTAGATAGGTAGATAGATACAGATATAGAGAGAGATGATAGAGAGGTAGAGAGAGAGAGATCTAAGATTTAGAGCTGGAAAGGACTTTATGGAGTGTCTTTTCTAACCCCTTCATATGGATGTGAGTACCAGAGGGGGAAAATAGCAACCAAATCTGCATACCTAATAAGGCTGGGGAGTTGAACCCTGGTCCTCTAGCCATTTCTACTCTACCCTACATTAAATGACTTTATGTTGGTTTTTCTCATTCAAAAACACAAAATATCCTTCCTTCCCAAACAGAAAGAAGTACTGACTAGGTATTAAATGCTACACTATCTCCAGACCTGCCAGAAATCATACCAGCCAACTGAATACAAACTTGTGCCCCAAGGAATAGAGCATGGCTGAATAAACTGTAATCTGTGAAAGGAACTGAATGTTACTGCACCACAAGAAATGATAAAGATGAAGAATTCTGGGAAACTTGTGAAGAGTTGGATGAGTTGACCTAGAACCTCTGATACTTATCACCCATGTGACCTTGGGCAACTCATTAACTTCCAGGGACCTCAAGGAAGGTTGAACAAGATGACTTCTGAGGTTTCTATGATCCTATTAGAATCATTTACAGATGGCCAGAATATTGTATAACATGTGTGTATTTGACACTTTGTGTGTCCACTATGTAACACTTGGGAAACTATGATCCTGAATAGGATCATGTGCTTATTTCCTCCAGCCTACAGAATGGTAGCATGTCACTATATTAATTATCCAGTGAAGGAGCATAATATAAATATTATTCACCAAGATGTACTTTACTCAAGCAATCAGCCAAATAGTCTCATCTGTCTTTCTGGCACATGTGATATAGCCTCCTACAATGCCATACTTCACAACTCCAAAGAACAGTGCTCAGGACTAGTTTTTTGTTTTGTTTTGTTTTAAAATCACATTGGCTGAGCTCTGAATTTATCTAAGGAGTGATACCAAATATTGCTCAAAATATTGGAAAGAAATCAATGACTTTTTTCCCACTCCACACCTAGAGTATCCTCTCTCAGTCAGGGACTATGCCATTTTTTTTCTTCACATCACCAGTAGCCAACATCCTGCCTTACTTATGGGGACCCAGATTAGACCTGTTATTGTGTTAGTATAGAGAACTCTCCACTTATACAGGTCAGCACCTTCTCTGCAATTGGATCTTAAAGTGTCATGCCCAGGGTCACACAGCCAACATGTGTAAAATATGGGACTTTTTTCTGAAGGAACTAATAATTTAAATTACCCTTGTGAAATAAACCCTCTCAATTGTTGAGGTGCAAAAATCATGCTCCGTGCTCATGTTATTTGAAATTATTTATATATATTTATATATACACATACACACATATATACACATATGTACATATACATATCTGTATACATGTGTGTGCGCACATGTATGTGTATACATGCACACATGTATGTGTATGTTCTATGTGTAAGACATCCAAGAAGGAGTCATGTGATATGATGAGATAAAGAAGAGACTAGAGCCTGAGCTAAGAACAAGGAAAATATTCTGGTATCTTTAGGTATAGGGTGTGTATATCATCTCAGTTCATCTAATGAATGGAAAGCTAGCATACAGTAAGCAAAGAATACAGATTAAGGAGGAAAGAAGAGGTTCGTCTAAGACAGAAATTCCCTGTTGCATGTTGTATGTAGGGCTCTAAGGCAGGTGGGTATGGAGGCTGGGTCTTGAGGGAATGGGGCAAAAGTAGTTTCAGCAGAGGCTGAACCAGCCAAGAACATCCAGAAACAAAGGTTGAGGCAAAAAAATGCCCAGTCTCAGGTACTAATGCCCAGAGATGCCCAGAAAAAAGGTTGACGTGGCACAAGGACCAGAATCCAAAGTAGGAAAATCCTTTGGTAACTCAGCAAAAAACGAGTCGCTATTTATTAGTCAACTTCTGAGGAGGGTAGGAGAAATTTCCCTAGACCACAGGTAGTCATTTAAGGATGAAGTATCTAGAGAAGCCCAGCTAGGCTGGTTGTAGAAAAAAACTCATACTTTCACGCCTGTAGCTGGGGAGAGTAGAACATAAGCTCATTATGAATAAGTGCTTTGGGTTTGTTTATTTATTTTTGTTCTTTCCATCCTCAATATCTAGCACAATGGTTTGCACACAGCAAGCACATAATAAATGCTAGATGAATTGAATTAAATTCATTCCACAGACATTTATTAAGCACCTAACTGTGCTAAGCAATGGTAAAAAAAAAAAAAAAAGACAAACATGAAATAATCCTTGCCTTTAAGGAGATTTTGAGAGGAGGACATCATTCACCCAGTGAAATTCACAATAAAAGAACCGGAACAAACAAAAAAGAAGAAAAGAGGAGGGTCATTGAAGCATTTGAACAATAGAAGATATGGATAGAACAGAGAACAGAGGGAAGTTCAGAAGGGAACACAGACTTTTTTAAACTAATTAGTTGAATTTATTATATGCTTTATTTTTTTAAGGGCAAGTGGTATAAAATAGATTTGTTTTCCTTTAAAAGGATTTAATTAAAATTTATTTTATTAAATGAAAATTAATGATGATATAGTAAATAATGATTAATTGATTGATTAATTTGTTTAATTTCAAATTTTTATGTTAAAAATATTAATAGAACTATTGAGCAATAGGGATAAGACCTAGCAGAAGGAGACAATTTGTTAAAAGTGGGTTCTAGGGGGCAGTTAGGTGGTGCAGTGGATAAAGCACTAGCCCTGGATTCAGGAGGACCTGAATTCAAATCCAGCTTCAGATACTTGACACTTACTAGCTGTGTGACCCTGGACAAGTCACTTAACCCTCATTGCCCTACCCCAAAAAAGTGGGTTCTAGGTGAGTCTTGGACTTAACCCAAAAAAACCCTTACAGCTTCTAAAATTTTACCCTTTTTTGTCTATTACCCCACTTTCCCCACATACATATCCCCTGTAGTACATTATAGTAAATTCCCTTTTCAAAACTTAAGAAGGGGGCAGCTAGGTGGCACAGTGGATAAAGCACTGGCGCTGGATTCAGGAGGACCTGAGTTCAAATCTGACCTCAGTCACTTGACACTTACTAGTCATGTGACCCTGCGCAAGTCACTTAACCCTCATTGCCCTGACCCCCCCCCCCAAAAAAAATGCTGTGATCAGGAAGCAATGGGGAAGAAAGAAATCCTGTTGTCTCCCCCTTCAACAAATATCCTGAGTAGTGGAAACCTAAGAAAGCTAGAGATAGTACTCGCAGCAAAAAGAAGGGGACCTGCTACTTGGATCCCAGCCAGCTGCTACAAAAGCAAGATGGCTTCACAAGGTGGTGCTGTTGAGTAAAGTCAGGGATGTGCTGATTGTTAAATTTCCAGTGTGAGCATTTATATACAAACACTAAAAATTAAGGGTTGGTTTATTGTTTTATTGATTATCAACTTTCAAAAGTGATGGTGAAGATGTTAATAATGTAGATTAAACTTAAGTGGGGGCAGCTGGGTGGCACAGTGGATGGAGAACCAGCCCTGGATCCAGGAGGACCTGAGTTCAAGTCTGACCTCAGGCACAAGACACTTGCTGGCTGTGTGACCCTGGGTAAGTCACTTAGCCCTCATTGCCCTGCAAAAATAAAATAAAAATAAAAATAAAAACTTAAGTGTCCTGTATCCTTTTTTTTTATCTGAAAGTTGGTTGTTAAACATTTACCAACACATCCCTGATTAAAGAGCAGTGAGGACCCTAGATCTCCAACCAAGACCTTGTGCTACCAAAAAGGACAACCATAACAAAATTCAAATTGGCTGCTGAAGTTTTCTTCTTGATTTCCCAGGCAGCATGGTACAGTTAATACAGAAGACCCAGGTTCAAGTCTGACATATCTGACATATCCTAGCTTTATGACACTGGGTAAGAAATCACAGCTTCTTGAGTCTCCAGACACTTCTCTAAAACTTTAAGTAGCCAGAAAGGTGCTGACCTGCATTAGGAAGGGAGGTCTCCTTACCTGGGAATTTCCTGTACCAATAAATCACGTGTGCAGTCTCTAGCCCTTTTCTGCTTCACAGACTTAGTTATGTTTCTTTTCCTGGTGGGGAACACTTGGTAAGTTCTTCTGTTCGCCCCGATAGACTGGGCTGGTCACTTTCAGTGCCAAGCACTCATCAGATGATATCTAATGGTCAGGGAGAGAAAGGCCACAGGTCTCTCCTCAAAGATATATACATATCATTTAGAGAGGAATTCATCCAAAACAAAGTTTGAGTAAATAATGAAAATTAGCAATCAAATTGAGTTTGACTAATAATAAGAAAAGGTCATCTGTAATCAAATAAGAAAGGATTCTAGAAATCATTGCAGGAAATTCAGAGGTATTTTATCATCATATTCTTTATGGCAAAATTGCCTGGTTCCGTCTGATCATGTCATTATGCTTTCTAAAAAATAAATTAAAACCTTCAATGGGCCAATGCCCCTGAAGATTTGAAAGAAAAAATAAAAGCCAAATGTACAAGAGGACTCGAAACAGCTCTTTTTGGGGGCCAAAGAAGTGGAAACTGAGGTGTCCATCAATTTGAGAATGGTTAAACGGATTATGCCATATGGATGCAGTGGAATACTATTGTGCTGTAAGATGTGATGCAAGTGAGAATTCCAGAGAAATTTGGGAAGATTTGTAAGAACTGATGCAGAGTGAAATGAGTATAAACTGGAAAACCATTTATATAATAAAAACACTGTAAAGACATAACTTTGAAAGTCTTAAAATTCTGCTCAATACAATGACCAACCTTGGTTCCAGAGGACTGATAATGAAGCGCACTACCAACCTCCTGAGAGCTGATGGATTCGGAATCCAGAATGAAACATTTTTCAGACATTATCAAAGTAGAAATATGTTTTGCTTAACTATGCATATTTTTGCAAGAGTTTTGGGGGAGGGGCAGCTAGATGGCACAGTGGATAGAGCACCGGCCCTGGAGTCAGGAGTACCTGAGTTCAAATCCAGCGTCAGACACTTAACACTTACTAGCTGTGTGACCCTGGGCAAGTCACTTAACCCCAACTGCCTCACTTAAAAAAAAAAAAGAGTTTTGGGGGTTCCCCCAATGGGGGATGGGAAGTGGAAGGGAAAGAAAACAGATTTTTGTTCATTGAAAAAATCAAATAAATAAATTTTAATTAAATTAATAAATTTTAATTTTAAAATACAATATTAAAACCCATGATAGTTCCCTATTTTCTGCCAATTGTGTTCAGACTTATTAGCCTTCAAATCCCTCCACTATTTTACCATGGCCTATCTTTCCAATATTGTCTCTTTCTATTCCATTTTTCACACCCTATGCTTCCATAAAGCTTGATTGCCCATTATTCCCACCTGCACGCCTTTGCTTGTGTAGCATCTTCCACTTACAACACTTTCCCTCCTCAGCTTTTTGTGTCTAGTGTCTAGCTGCCCTATAAGACACAACTGAAATGCTTCCTCCTCCATGAAGCCTCCCCTGATCCCCTAAGCCAGAAGCAATCACTCCTCTTCCCTGTGTTACCATGGAGTTTTGTACATCATCTATCTGAGGACTCCCTTCCACAGGGCATATATACATCTTATCATTATATAAGACTCTTGACTATGTCTCTTGACATATTTTCCATAGAATATTTATCCAAAGTTCCAATGACCTTCCGCTAGTTCTTCTAATATTTTGTGAATGCCTGTGCAAAACTAGAGCTCCCTGTCCATTCTATCTCTCTCTGTCTCCCTTTTCTGTCTCAGTCTCTGTCTCTCTTCTCTCTATCTCTGTCTCTGTCTCACTCTCTCTCGCTAACTAACCTCCCTTGCTGGTCATACAAGTCGTTTATAGTGCTTTTGGACCATGTCTTACAATCAAAGTATCATGGGTAACATGCTCAGTCCCACTATGTAGCTTTTGGTTGCTCTTGGAGTTACCTAACATTTGGGTCATTCCAGAGTTTCTTGGTGGTCCATGACTTGCAACTGTACGGCACCCTTGGAAGAATATGGATGAATATTCTTTTTTTATTTAAGTTTTCAACCTTTGTTTAGATAAGATTTCCAATTTCCAATTTTTTCTTCCTCCTTCCCCTCCCTGCCCCCCTCCCCTAGACAGCAGGTAATCTGATAAATAACATTAAACATATTTCTGCATTAGTCATGTTATACAAGAAGAATCAGAGCAAGAAGGAAAAACCTCAAAAAAGAAAAACAACAGCACCAAAAACAAAAGAGATAGTATGGTCCAATCAGCGTCCATATTCCACAGTTTCTTTTTTTTTCTGGATTTGGAGAGCCTTTTCCATCATGAGTCCTTTGGAACTTTCTTGTACCATTGGATTGGTGAGAAGAATCTAGTCTATCACAGTTGATCAACACATAATGTTGATACTGTGCATAATGTTCTCTCCTGGTTCTGCTCATCTCACTCATCTTACAACAGGGAATAGCCTGGGATCATTGAAGATGCTTGCATCGTTTCCTAAATATAATCCAGCCCATTCTGTACCTCCTATTCAATATATTAAGTTCTGCAGATATAACTACTGAGAACCCAGAAAAGGAACTTCTTGTTCCCAAAGTCCTTGGGACTGTCATACTGTTCAACATCAGAAATCAATAAGATTTTTTTCAATAGGAATGACATTTAAAAAGAGATATTACTATCTGCTTTGATGCTGTACCCTAAGGACCTTAGAACTTCTCCATCTGATTTATAGTTAAAACCTTTCATATGTGTAGACTCCCCCATTGGTATGTAAGCTCTGTGAGGGCAGGGACTATCTATTTTCCTATTTGTATGCACAGTATCTTGCATATAATATGTGCCTAATAAATGCATCTTTCATTCATCCAACCAAACCATTGAAGTTCCACATGCTATCTTCATCCCTGAGAGGCAGTATGTTGTAGTGGAAAGAATACTTAACTGGAAGCCAATGGAGACCTGAGTTCAAATCCTGACTCTGACTCTTAGTAGCTGTGTAACCATGGGAAAGTCATTTAACCTCTCTGACTTTTTCCTCACCTATAGAATGAAGATATGATACCTGGATTATTTATATAAGAAGGGTCTGTGAGAATCAAGTAAGAGAATGTAGGTAAGGTGTTTGGCAAGTCTTGAGATGCTCCATAAATGTCCATAATTATTATTTGCTTCTCCTCTTCTCTTGTAGGCTATAAATTTCATGAGGACAGAGGACACATCCTCTGTGTATACCCTGAAAGCACCATAGTATAGTAGAAAAAACAACAGACTTGTCATCTAAGGAAGTGGGGTCAAATTCAAGCTCTGCCACTTGTGTGACCTTGAACAAGTTATGAGGCTTCAGGGCCTTGGTTTCCTCATATAAAAAATGAAGTGGTTGGACTAGATGGCCTTTAAAGTTCCTTCTAGCTACAAATATATAAAGCCTGTGATCATTGTCCCTTATATATACTAAGCTCTCAATAACCATTGGATGAAGGAATAAAGGAATTCTTCAAAACTTTTTTTAACCTGTGATTCTAAAAGGAGCATATACAGAATAACTATGGTCTAAAACAGACCCATAAAAGTTATTTTTAGGGGCAGCTAGGTGATGCAGTGGATAAAGCACCGGCCCTGGATTCAGGAGGACCTGAGTTCAAATCCAGCCTCAGACACTTGACGTTTACTAACTGTGTGACCCTGGGCAAGTCACTTAACTCTCATTGCCCCACAAAAACAAAGAAAAAAAGTAATTTAAAATATAAAATAAATCTTTAAAAGCTGTGATTTCATCTGTATAGGTATTCCTTGAGCTAGTCTATTCATACATTAATAGGCAGCCTTAATAAGTTGTTTTGGTCAAAAAAAATCCATAACCTGGTGGCCGATGAGCTGTTCCAAACTGAGCTAGCTTAATCCCTGGACAACACATACAAGCACATGGAGAGGAGGGAAACAGACAGAGACAGAGACAGAGAGAGACAGAGACAGAGAGACAAAGACAGAGTTGCAGAGACAGATGGACAGAAACAAAAAGAGACAGAGAGTCAGAGGGAGACAGAAATAGACAAAGACAGACAAAGACAGAGAGATGTAGAGAGAGACAGAGACAAAGAGGGGGAAGGAAAGAGAGGCAAAGAAGGAGAGGGAGAGAGTCTGTCACTGGGCCCATTCTAAAAGCCATTTCCTCTAGTAGAACCTGACCTTGTGTTCTGTTGGTGTAGCCTTCAAGAACCCATGGTCACCTCCATAACATACATGATAAAGCCAGATACACCATGGGTGTCAGACAACAGTAGAGGATGAACAAATGAATGACCCAAATAATAATTATTATTGATAATATTAATTTTTCATTCAGTCATTTGCATCTGACTTTTCATGACATCATTCAGGGGTGGGGTTTTTTGCAAAGATACTGGAGTGGTTTGGCCATTTCCTTGTCCTGCTCATTTTACAGATGAGGAATCTGAGGAAAACTGGGTTAAGTGACTTGCCCAGGGTCACACAACTAGTAAGTACCTGAGGTCACATTTGAACTCACAAACTTGAGTCTTACTAACTCTAGACCTGGCACTGTACCACCCAGCTGCCAAATAATGATAATAGCTGGCATTTACATTGTGCTTTAAGGTTTGTAAAGTATTTTATAAGGAGTATCTCATTTTATCCTCATAACAAACTAGAAAGTAGGTTCTATTCTTATCCCCATTTTATAGATGAGGAAACTGAGAAACACTCAGATTAAGTGACTTCCCTGAGATTACATAGCTAGTAAGTGGCTGAGGCAGGATTTCAATACAGGTCTCCCTAACTCCATGTCCAATGCTTCATCTATCCATACTTTTCTAACTGCCTCAGTGAACAAATGATCAAGATAAGAGATGGCAAACACACTGTTCACCTACTGACAATACTATGTGGCCCACAACAGTCCTGAGTGTGACCTGAACCAGATTAACATATAATTAGGAAAAATTTAAGAAAACAAATTAAAATATAATAAAACATAAATAATAATACATTTTCAAACTAAATCACTTTCTGGCTCATATGTATGATCTGGTGGTCCCCATTCCTAGTTGTTTGACATCACTTATCAAGATTATCCAAATATACAATAAAACCTTCATGAATTGACGTGCTCCCATAACATGGTAGGGTTCTTAATGAGATTTTCTGATTACTTGAGAGCTCAGTTTAGGTTGTTGGCAATCTTTCTAGGATGCTTTAATTCATGATCCTTCCACAGTGAGTACATTACACTGAACATAATGGAATCTTTCTTTTTTGATTGATGGTCTTGAAGAATGAATAAAAGAATGCATGAAAAAGCATTTATTAGGTACTTACTATATGCAAAGCACTGTACCAAGAGTCACGGAATCATCATTGTGACCATCAGATCTTCTTGGTGTAAAAATTCAGGCTAAATGTGGATAGATTTTAGGACATAACCCAGGAGTTGTTTTGTGTTTGTTTGCTCACTTGTTCATTTTACTACATTCCTAGATTCAGCTTGTTTTCTTCTGATTTTCCCTTTCCAAATGTGGAATGTAAAAAAAAAAAAATCTTAATTAAGAACTCTAGTTATTTAAGTTCTCATTAATTAAGGCTTTACTCAGTCCAGTGGCTTCACTGAATTAGAAATTAAAGGAACTAAACTATTGAGATCAAATGTCGTTCCTATTTGAGTTGAATTTCAACCAGATAAAATGTACATTTACAATTCATTCCCTAAAATGCAAAACTGTTCTCACCATCTCCTTTGTGATTCCCTTGAAAAGTCAGGTGACCAGTTTCTCCAATATCATATATTCTTCTGTGATTAAAAAAATGTTCTTTCATGTTTCTAAATACAGATGCTACTCTCAATTTTTCATTTAGTGAATCATTATGTCAGCCATTATACTATCTCAATGGGGCTGGTTATTTGGCAATCATTTCAATTACATCTAGAAGAAATATCCATTCACCAGCAAATTTTCAATCCATTATTTAAAACATACTTGCAGATCTACTTTGACCTTTGGCATATTTTTTATTGATTTTACAGGTTACCTTGGCTGA